>NC_044976.1:108098494-108730611 GCF_008728515.1 Papio anubis | reverse complement strand
TTTTTAAAGGGATAGGGTCTCACTCTGTCACCTAGGCTGGAGTGCAGTGGCTGATCCTAGCTCATTGCAGCCTCAACCTCCTGGGTTCAAGTGATCTTCCCACCTCAGCCTCCCAAGTAGCTGGGACTGTAGGCATGTGCCACCACATCTGGCTAATTAATTTTCTTTCTTTTTTTTTTTTTTTTAAGAGACAGGGTCTCACTATGTTGCCCAGGCTGGTCTTAATCTCCTGGGTTCAAGCAATCCTCCCACCTCAGCCTCCTAAAGCACTGGGATTATAGGCGTGAGCCACTGCACTCAGCCCAAAGACATTCTTTTACATAAAAACCTAGAGGCAAAGTTTTTCCTGACACATCCCTCCCCAACCCTGCACCCCAGTCTGGGGCAGTTCTTGCTACCCATAATGCACTCTTACAGCATTCTAGACTTTTCCTTCATAGCATTTATTGTAGTTGTGGATTATATGTTGGTGTGACTGTTTGACCAGTATCTCTCTGCCTCACCAGGTGGTAAAATCCCATCAGGGCAGTGACGGAGTGTGTGTCACTGTGTGCAGCATCCCCAGAACCTAATACCATGCCTGCATGGAACAAGCACCCAGATATGTGCTGGAGGAATGAAGGATGCTACTGGTGGCCCTGTCCAGTTCTGAGAAAATGCTGCCACAAGCTACAAGAGAAATCTGCTTCTCTGAAGCCTATGAAGATTTGGTTACATTTTCAAAATGAATATTCTTTAATACACAATTTCAATAATTTCTGAAATGAGGGTAATGGCTGGCTTTTTTTTTTTTTTTTGAGATAGAGTCTCGCTGTCACCCAGGCTGGAGTGCAGTGGTGCGATCTCAGCTCACTGCAACCTCCGCCCCCCGGGTTCAAGCAATTCTCGTGCCTCAGCCTCTTGAGTAGCTGGGATTATAGGCGCCCACCACCACACCTGGCTAATTTTTGTATTTTTAGTAGAGACAGGGTTTCACCATGTTGGCCAGGGTGGTCTTGAACTCCTGACCTCAAGTGATCCACCTATGGCTGACTTTTTATAACAGTTAGGAATACTGCTCCTGGAGTCAGAGGGTCTGGTTCTCATCCTGTGATTTGGTTCATAACTTGCTGCATGAGGATGATCAAGTGTTTGAACTTCCGAGTGCATCCATTTCCTCCTGGGTAAAGTGGGGCTAATACCATTAAAGCAATGATGTAAAAAGTAAATGAGTTAACACAAGTGAGCATTCAGAATTGCATCTAGTGCATGGGAATCCCTCATAAGTGTTAGCTATTATTATCAGTGTGCCATCAGCTTGCAACTCATACAGTTCTGCTACAAATTTGTATTGTTCCTGAGAACAAAATATGAGACCAAATTGAGGCCAGGTGTAAAGGCATCTGGACCCTATATCCCTGCTGTCTAGTTTCTTCAAGAGGCCAGAGAGAACCTCCCTCAACTCCAGCCTGCCAAGTATCATTTATTTTAATGCAGTGTGCCCCCAGTCTTAGGAAATGGAATTCTTCATCTTCCAAGGCCTCTGGCTGAAACTAGATACTTGTGTCTGCTCCACTGCTTGACTGGATTAGATGCCCTAGAAAGATACTTTTAACTCAGAGAAACTGTGACTCCTTGAAAGGGTCAGATCCCACCAAAAGTCATCCCGATTCTCCATCAGTTTCTCTCTCCACCCAACCTCCCCCAGCCCATCCAGGGCTCTTTCCTTCTGTGTTCCCCCAGGATGGTGCCTGGTTTCACCCACCCTCTAGACTTTGCCCCAGTCACCTCAAACACCCAAAGGCCCAAATTTAGTAATAGAAATAGACTTCTCTAACCACTTTACAAAAACATTAACTCATAACTCACAGAAAGCCAATGAAGTTGGTGCTGGTGGCACCTCCATTTTACAGATGATGAAACCGAGGAGTGGAGGGAGGTTGAATAACTTGGCCCAAGGTCACTTGCTGAACAGTGGCAGAGCCAGGATTCACTGCCTCTGGTTCACTGCCTTGGAAGGAAGGAAAGTCTCCCCACTCCCACCGCTGGGGAACTCTTCTTTAACTTTCTCCACAGTATCATTGGTCAGATAAATGACAGGCAAGGAGAGAAACAAAGATGGATGTACGTATAAACTTAGGCAAGCATGGAGAGCCACGGTGACGTGGCTAAGTGTCAGTTCTGGAGCTGAATCGCACTGGTTAGTGTCCTGGATTTTGAATTCACTAACCCTGGAAAATAAAATTAGAATGATAATAAGTGTATATACCTTACAAGGTATTTTGAACATGAAGTTAATAGATATTAAGCCCCTTAGAACAATGTCTGGCATATAGTAAGTGCTCAAGACTTGTTATCTGCCTTTTTTTTTTTCCTTTTTACGTTCTCAAAAGGCAGAAGCAACAAGGCATTTGTAGAAAGGATGGTGGACTTGGAATCAGAAGATTGAGTCTGAGTACCATTTAGCTTTTGCTTCCTGCATGATCACCAGTAAAGCATTTTTTCTCTGTGAGGCCTTGCTGTTTTCATCCCTAAAATTGGGATGAAAATACTTTTACTCACTGAGATGGCGGCCTATGAAAGAGCTTTGTAAATTTGCAAGCTGTGACAAAAGAATTATCCCATTTTGCGATTTAGGACTTCTCCTAGAGTAGACAGAAAGTTGCCTTTCAGAAGGTCTTCAGACTCGCTTCTCAGCCTTTTGGCTAAGATCAAGTGCAGAAGGTCTTCAGACTGAAAATCCCTTCATCTTTTAGAATTCCACCACTGGAGAGTCATTGTCCGAGTCTTCCCGACTTACTAAGATAAATTGCAGGAAGCAGAGAGCCCAGCGTGTTTGCAGGGAGAGAAGAGAAGTCTCAGGAATATGACTGCCGTCTTCGAGGAGTTGAAAGGCTGTCATAGGGTGGCCTGGTCAGACTTCTGAGTGACCAACAGGTAAGAACTGGGTCTCTAAGTGGAAGTGTCAGGGCTGATTTGGTCTGAAGAAAGAAGAGCATTCTTTTGCTTACAGCCCTCAGAAAGTGGAAAGGGCTGCTTGATAGTGAGTGCCTGCCATTGGAGGCATTCAGACAGAGATTTGAGACCACTCCATGGGAATGTGGTAGAGGAAATATAACGAGTCAGGTGGTGATGAAACTAGTTGACCTGGGCCTGGGAAGATCTCATTCATCCTAGGATGGCAGCACACTGTGAGGGAGGGGAGGGCCTGGGAGGGAGGGGAGGGCTGGTTATACAGGGAGGCAGGAGGAAAGTATAGGTGGAGGCCTGCTGGGAACACAGGCCCAGCTCAGCAGAATTCACTCTTTTCCCAGAGTAGCTCCTGTCTCTTCGGCCACTTTAGGCCCTAAAGCCTAGAACTATACACAATACACTCATTCATTCAGTTAATTCAGCAAATATTTACAGGCCTGAGAGCCAATTCCCGCAGCGAACGCAGCGTGGGATTGCCTGCCCTGGCAAGCCTCCTGCCTGGTGACCAGCAGAGGGCAGGAGAGACGTGCAGATGCCAAACCCTGCAGAGCCCACTAGCCAAGTGAGCTTCCCCGCCGGGGAAACTGGGTCACTCAGTCCTGCCAAGCTGCAAACATTCCGAGGGGTGTGGGCGTGTTGGGCCTCTCCGGCAACAGCCTCTCCAGCAAGGGCTATAAGGCCCCAGATGTCACCTGGCAAGGCTGAGACCTCAGACCTCTGGACTGGCAAATTCGCTCCCTCCTGCATGGGGAAGGAAGGAAGGCTGAGGCTAATACGCGATGGCTCAGGGAGAAGGCTGGAGGGATCTCTTCCCAGCAAAGTGTTTCAAGCAGCAGGGACAGCCCAGTCAGAGGAGCCATGGGAGGCCGGGCCTACCACAGTGGATGGGTGGGGCCGTTTGCTTCAGAGAATTCCTGGACTTCACTTAAGGAGTTTGAGGCTTTCCTCAGGCTGGGCTGAAACCCCCATTTGGAGGTGCGTAAAAGGCTAACTCGCTGGATATGAATGGGTGAATGCCAAATCTGATATCTGAGTGATTAAGAGGCAGGTTTGGAGTCAGATTTGCCTTTGTGTCCTGGTTTTCCATCTATATGTCATAGGACCTTGGGTAAGTCATTTTCAGACTTGATTTCCTTTTCTCTAAACTGGTGGCGCTACTGTGAGTATTAAGTGGAAGAATGAAGCAAGCATGCAGATTACGATTCTTTCTCCTTCCCAGCTCTCTCCCATCCTGGTCGGGGGACTGTGTACCTGGGATAACAGTTGAAGCAGATGTTTTTTTGAGAATGGAAGTGAGGAGTGGATGCCCACTGTGCTGTCAGTCTGGGCAGGGTGAACTCAACCTGAAGGAATGCTGTTCTAGGTAAAGCACGTGGGCCACCTCTCCCCAGGCTTCTCTGGACCCCATAGAGTCCTGTTGCTGAAAGATGCGAAGTGTGTGAAGTCTCGCGTGGCCTCTTGAAGTCTTTGAGGGTTAAGAAATCAAGGAGGTGAAACAGGCCTGGAATGGGAGGAAACTGGAGGATGGAATGGGAAGGAGCCATTCCCCAAACTCCCATTTCCCTTATGGACTGTGATGGTTAGAAAGGAAACTTGAACCTGCAATCAAGGGCCAGTTTATGCACTCTTCAAAATGTGTTTTCTCAACTAATCTAAGACCTTAGAGCGAGGACTTTGTTGCCCATTCCTCTCCAGGAGGGATGGGGGGTACTGATGCTGCTGTGTAAAGGCTCAGCACCTTGCTCAATACTTGTTGGCTATTGATGAGGAAGGAATCTTGGACAAGTAATTTGAGTTCCCAGTTTTACTGATTAAAAAATAAATAGAACTGAGGCTCAGAGAACAGTGGAACCAGGAGAAGGAAAGTTCCTGTCATTTGCAGTTGCTGCTAGAATCCTCATCTGTGACCATCTGGAGAAAGTGGCTGGAACCCTATGGTGAGCTGCTCAAATCTTGGAGTCTCTCTGCCTCCTTGGGAATTTCTCTTTGCCTACATCCTCTCTACTAAACTCTAGCCACTGCTTATGTTACCCAACCTTAGGTGGGAGACAGACTTTTTCTCACTCCAGCCTAACCTTTAGGGCTCCAAGGAGCAGCAAGTGCTTCTCAGGTTGAGGGGTAATTCGCCAGGTGTGTAGTGTTGGCAGCATAATGTGATACAGCCAGTCACCTCCATTGCAATTCCAGCACCACCATGTACTACCTATGGGACCTTAGGCAAGATACTTGATATCTCCAAGTCTCAGTGTCCCCATCTATAAAATAGGGAGAATAATAGTATTTACCTTATAGCCCCTGTTCTTTCCAGTCCCTCTTAGTCTGAAATTGGAAGGATGAATAAATTAAGCAGTCATCTTCTTCCCTGGGAAAGCCAAAGAGCAACTCAAAAGGAAAGAATTGGAAGCTGGGCTTTGGAATCTTCTAGTCCAGGCACTAGGAGCTGTTGGGTGGTGCGAATAGCCCCGGACTGGGAGACATGGCCTAGCATATCTCTGCTCTCAGATTGCTACCTCATCCACATTGCCAAGCCTCTTTGGGCCTTAGGATCCTCCTCTGGACAATGACAAGGTTGAGCTTGCTGACCATGGAGGTCCTGTAGCCCTGCCCCTACTGAGATTCTCGGCCGCAGAGCTGGGCCCTCGTTCTTTGGGATTCAGCCCAGGCCTCACACAGTCACAGTGGCTGAAGAGGCAGCACTTTGCTGAGCTCTGGCCCACTTCCCAGAGAAGGTCACTCAGCCCTAGGGAAGCCCCTGGTTTGCTGGTTTGGATGCTGTGGAGGGCCAGGCAACAGGGACCTTAGCCTATTGGCATCTGGTCCCAGCCAAAGCTTTTCAGGGACGTGTGAGGGTAAGCAGCAGGGCTGGCAGAAGCAGTGAAAACCAGCCTGGAGCTTACGTTCTGTGGCCTTGCTTTGAAATCTACAACCTCAGCCACCTGGGAAATGATGAAGCTCTGAAAAGAAACACTGGCCAGGGGCCCAGGGGAAGTTTCCTGCTGAAAGGCCTGTGTGAGGATGGATTCCATGTGAGGGGGAAAGTATTGATACAAGGAGGCTCTGCAAAGGAAAGCAAGCAGGGCAGGAGCAGGTACCCCATTACTGATTCAGTCAGTAAGCAGTGATTCAGCGTCTGCTCTGTGTGTGGTGCTGGGTAACAGCTGTGGGGGTGTCATTAAAGGATTCAGATGGGCTGGCGTGGAAGACTTTCTGAACCATGAGAAATGGATGTGGTGTGGACTATGAACATGTTGGGGCTAGGCAGTTGGAGAAGAAAGAACTCAGTGCCAGAGGGCTGCAAGCCCCCCCAGGAGGTATCTTGGAGCTGGCTGCTTTCGGCTCTCAGGCAGGGGATTGGTTGGATTTCCTTCCTCAGGCAGTGAACTCTCCCAAATACCCGATTCATTCATTTGACAACTAATGCCCGGTTATAACTGACTCTGTAAAGTGTACTCCCATGCGTTGACTCATTGGATCTACTGACCACTGTCTGGAGTCAGTGGAGACTGGCATGATTATGATCATCCGTGTTTAGAGACAGAAAAGCAAGGGCCAGTCAGAAGTGCCTCATGCAGGGTCACCCGGCTTCCAAGGCTTGGGGCTGAGATTGGAATCCATGTCTATTTATCTTCGAATCCTGTGTCTATTACAGCAAGATGCCAACTCCCAGTGTCCTCCTATTACCTTGTAGCAAGGATAGACAACGTCCTCCTACCTTTTCCACATGCAGACTAGGCAGATTATGGTGGAAATGTAGACATTTTCAGGGAAAACCAGATGCTCTGGTTGCCTGTCCCCACTGTGAGCAGGAAAATAGCTCAGTATTCATAGGGTCACCAGGAGAATGCCCAGCATTGCCTTAAAGTAGTCCACTAGGCTCTCTCCTTCCACAGGCCCACATCTTGGGGCCTGATGTACTCTGAGGTCCCCCTGGATCTTGATGCCTCCACTTCCGCTTGGTGACTCCACTCCAGGACTTTTTGGTGACTCATGCAGAGGGAAAATACATGGCCTTGCAGAGCCAGGCAGAGCCACTGGAGTCCTGATGAAGGCTCTCTTAACCAGATGACCTTGAGCAAATTGCTGAGCCCTCCGGGCCTGGGTTCCCTCATTTGTTAAAATGATGACAACCAGCTACACCAAACAAAACTTACAGCTTTGTTCTGAGAATTGAATGAATTAACCCATGTGAAGCCACCTCACTCTAAGAAGATATTCAATAAATGCCCTTTTTCACTGCATAGGAGTGGGAAACTTTGTGGCAAGAAGAAAGTTTATGGGAATGATAATCACTGAGCGCTTAAAACATACCAGTTACGATGCTCAATTCTTTACTCAAAATGTGCTATGTCAATTAATCCAGCACTCCTATGACACAGGTAGTATGCATCCTCCAATTTGCAGATTAAAAAACTGATACCTCAAGATGTTAGATTCCTTGTCCAAGGGCAACGTGATCAGGAATCTGATGCAGAGCTCAAGTACTGAACATCTAAGATGCTCTGCAACAAATCCTGCATTCCTGTCGTGACTGGAGCATCCCTGCCTGAAATGCACTCTCGTTCCATGTTTAGGTTTTTGATTCAAGGAAGCAAGAGCCTCCTGAGGGAGATTCCCATCTCTCATGCTAGGCCATTCCCTCTCCTAAGCGCTCAGAAACTGTGCTTATGTTTAACCCTTAGGCTTTCCATGTAGTGTTATACATTCATATGCATGTCTCCTACACTAGGCGATGCTCTTTGAGGGCATAGACAGAATCTTGTGTTCTTTGTGTTTCCCCCCCACATAACTATTACCCACAGCGCTTTGTATGCAGTAGGCTTTTCATAAATATCTGCTGACTTGAGCTGTGTGTGAGGCAGGGTGAGCAGGGAGCGTGAGAGAGCTGGATTGGAATTCCTCCTCCCAAGGACTGTCTGGCTCCGGGCAAATTACTCAACCTCTGTGGTTCTCCCTCAGTTTCCTCACTCTAAAAGGGCATGATAGTATTTGCTGCCAAGGGGTTATTGTGAGGAAATGAAATGAAAAAATGCAGGCAAAACATTTACATAGTGCCTGGCACATATTCCACACTCCATCAGTGATATGTATTCTAGTAGCTGCAGGATGGTACCTGGACAAGGTGGATGGTCGTAATGAGGAAGGAAAGAGCCCCAGGAGACACAAGAAACAAGGGACTACTAAAGACCACACTTCCAAGGGGATGGAACAGAGATAGATAAAAAGGAAGGAGATATTTTAAGGAAAGCTCAGTAAAATGGACAGGAGCCAACAAAATGAATGTGAGGCTGCTGGGATAAGGGGGAAAGGAATTGATTAGAAGCAAGAGAAGCCTGGAGCCATGCCCCAGAGACTCTATCCAGGATGAAAGGAGTGGACTGGAGAAGAGGTAGATGCACCGAACCGAACCAAAAAGAGAAAGGGGCCAGGAGTGGGGAGGGGGTGACTGGGAGGATGACATTACAAACTAAGGTGGCTGTGGAAGGAGCAGTATCTGTCTGCATCCAAAAAGAGGATCTGAAAGCCAAAAAGGATGAATAATCCAGGCATCAGGCTCAAGGCAGGAGGCAGCTGTTCATTTGTGGCTTGATGAGCACTTGACTAAGAAGTAGTTTAAGAAACTACTTCTAACGCAGTTTAGACTAGCTGGAGCATGCGCCTCACTGACGACCCCACCCAGCAGGCATCACAGAGTAGTGGAAGGGGAAGGACCCCCAGACCCATGGACACAGTCTCATCCCTAGGGCAGGACAGCGGGAAGTTGCCAGAGACAGCCTGAGGAAGGCCTTCTGTCCTGTGCCTCTTTGGTAAAGCAAGCAGGGTCTTTCTGTGCATCAAATCTAGTCTCTGAAACTTGAATCAAAATTTGCTGACACAGGGGCTCTATCTGCAAGAGGTAGGCAGGGAAGGCCAAGGTTAGGGGCCTCCTTTGACTGCTTAGAATCAGATCTGGTCTCAGTTGGAGTCCTTGGTCCCTCCTCTGACCATCACTTGGCCCCTTTCTCCACAGCGAGAGGAAGAAGCTTGCCAAGTGGCAAGAGCCAAGTCATCAGCCTACAGGAAAAGAAATGTTCTTTCTGGCCTCAGGATCTGAGCAAGATTGTCCAGAGCAATTTACAGACTAACTTGAAAGGCGACATGGACAGGAAAGTGTCTGGGGAAGCAGAAGGCCCCTCATCCACAGATCCTTGAGGCAGACATGCCCTGCCTATTAACTAGAAATGGTACCAGGCCAGGAGCCCAGAGGAGCACCCCCAGCCAGATGTGATGACAGCCTGTGCACATACATGTATACGTGTGAATGCGCCATGTCTCCTGGCCCCTTTCACTCCAGGGCAGGTGCGGGTTGGTCGCAGGGGATTGTGCTCTACTCAGTTATTCAGGGACTTGGGTGACCATGGTTTCGCCATCTCTAACCAAGGCTGCCCTGGGATTTGGTGTCCAGCGGATGCAGAAAGAACATTGAGACCACACTGGGATGTTTTTATCGTCAGGTCTGAAAGTGGCACACATCACCTCACATTCCACTGACCAAAACTCATTCCCAAGAACACAGCTAAGCTGCAAGGCAACCTGGGAAATGAAGCCTAGCCAAATGCCAGAGAAGGTGAGATGGATTTGGTGATCAATCAGCAATCTCTGTCACATGCCTAAAAGCACAGAGGACATTTGGTGATAGAGGATTGGGAAAAAGCACCTGAGAGTGGAACAGATGGAAAAGACACAGGAGCCTGGACAATATCCCAATGCTACCATGGGGTAGCATTAGTAGGCACCCATCTCGTCACCTTAGGAGCATGGTGTCCTGCAGGGAAGATGTGCTAGGAGTATTTGACTTGGAGGCTCAAAGAACTGAGAAGCTCTTGGTCAAGGGGAAGGGCGCTCTCAAGGCCTAGAGGACCCTCTGAAGAGAGGCCTGGTAACCTAGGGCCAGCTCTGGGCTCAGATGAGGTGGGTTCAGGCAACCTTAGGTCCAGTCCAAGTCACCAGGGGAGGAAAAAAGGCAGGAGCCCAGAACATACACTCCACACTGCAGTGTCCCCTGTGCAATTCTCCTGTGCTCCACTTTTGTGGAAGGGGGCCAGGAAGCCAAGGTCTAGGAGGAGGAACTAACCGAGAGGTCAACAGGCAAGGAATATCACTGCCTGCAAAGGTCTGGCCATAATGGAGCAGGGAGCCCCAGGCATCTGAGGAGGAGGGGACCAGAGAAAGAAAGGAGGAAGTTACTTTGGAGTGCCACAGACCTATCCAACAGAACCTCTGCAGTGATGGAAATGTTCTCCACCTGTGCTATCCAGTAAGGTAACGTTCTCCACCTGTGCTATCCAATAAGGTCACCACTAGCCACATGTGGCGACTGAGCACTTGAAGTGTGGTTAGTGTGACTTAGGAACTGAATTTGTAATTGCATTCAATTTTAACCAATTTAAATCCAATCAGACACATGTGGCTAGTGGCTACTGTACTAGACAGCAGAGGCATAGTTTCAGCCCAGTAGAAGTAGAGTAGTTGATAGTCATTTCAGCCGAACGTCCTTATTCTCTACCTGTTACCAATCCTGGACCCTCACCTCCATCCCAGCTTTGCCCTGTGGATGAACCCTGGTGGATGCCTATGTAGTTCTACCCTTGGGCTTGGGCAGATTGTGGACTCTGAGATTCTCATTTATCCCTGTGGGTCTCTGAGACTGAGCAGCACAATGTAGGGAAGAGAGATTGGACAGAGTGCTAGGCAGCCAGGAAGCATCACTGAATCTTCATGGTCCTAGTTCTGCAGCTCCAAAAGGGGCTTGGGCCTTGTGTTCTCTGCCCTTGGTTTCCAGGCATAGGGCTTTGGTCACTGCCCCGCCATCAGTAGGAGGACCTGAGGCACTGAGGTCTGGCTGATGTGGTAGCATTCTGCAAGATGCTCGGGGAAAAGTGTCATAGGACAAGGATGGGAAACACAACTTCATCTGCCACTCACCTAGTACATGCCCAGACTGTCTAATGCCACTCACTTGCACCATAACCAGACTACCTACACTATAAATGCTTTAATTCTGGTGTCCTGGAACCCCTGCTTCATTTTGAATCTAACATGTCATCTCTGACATGTTAACATGTGGTTCCCACATCAGCTGAATCAGCTGTGCTTCGAAGCCTATTGTCATCATCTTGCATCCTCTTGTCACTTCAAAATATTGAAGGAGAACATGTCAACAGACATGACTGTCCATTTCTGGTCCGTGAGAGACCTTTAGGCCCAGAGCTGCCTTGCCAGTGCTTCAAAGCCAACATCTGAGTCCCTGGAGCTTGCTTTACCCTTGAGACTTCCCCCTGCCCACCTCTTGGCCCAGACACCAAGCTAGAGGGGCAGAACCTACACTGAATCCTTCCCCTCCTCTGTTGACTCATAGTTCTTTCTCTCCTCTGTTATCCTCCCTCCCCTTTGGGGGACAGCTGGTTTTTATCCTCTCTACAGGATACAAGGTTGGCTGGTCCCAAAACAGTATTTGAAAGTGGTGAAAGGTTGTTGATAGGAAAGAGATGGAGCACAGTGTGGCCACAGGGGGCCATGAATCAGGGACCAAGCAGGGTCTAGCCTGCTTCTTACTTCCATCCCCGGAGTCAACATTTCCTTAAGGCCAGGGTTTTCTCCCAGCCTTGAAGGCTGACCCACTCTCTCCATACACCAGAACTGTAGCCACCCTCAGGTCCCAGTTTAAGCTTCACTGGAGTCCTCTGCCTCTGGCCACACCAGCTGAGGCACCAGAAAGAGCTTTTCTTTTTCTTTTTTTTTGAAACAGAGTCTCACATCCAGGCTGGAGTGCAGAGGCACAATCACGGCTCACTGCTGCAGCCTCAGACTCAGGCTCAAGAGATCCTCCCGCCTCAGCCTACTGAGTAGATGGGACTACAGGTGCGTGCCACTGCACCCAGAAAATTTTTGTATTTTTTATAGAGATGGGGTCTCACTATGTTGCCCAGGTTGGTCTAGAACTCCTGGGCTCAAGCTCTCCTCTTGCCTTAGTCTTTCAAAGTGCTGGAATTACAAGCATAAGCAACTGCACCCAGCCCAGAAAGCTCTTTCTAAAGCGCAAAGCTAATGGTATCCTGCCCCGTGCAACATCCACCAATAGATGTTCAGTGGCTCCCCAGTAGAGGCCAGACTCCTTAGCATGCCTTGGAAGATCTGTCATGCCTTGTTCCTCTTCTCCAGCCCACACTCTAACCAGGCTGGGATACTCACCTTTTCCCCTGTACTCCACACTGAGCTGTGATGGTCCTATGGAAGGCCTAGTCCTCTGGACTTGGCCAAGATTATTCACAGTTCCCTGTGAGCTACCTCTGAGTCTGCCCATTTCTGTTCTCCCCAGGCAGCGCCCTTAGTCTACATTGCCTTTCTGATCTGCTCGGGCATACTACCTCTGTGGCATAGCCCTTGTCTCCCTAACGCCAGGCGTAGGTGCTTTGACAGAACCAAAAAGGGCCCATCAAACACTTCTAGGATCTTTTTGGTTTTATCACAGCACCTAAGTGAGGTCTTACAATTTTAATTTCCTTATCTGTCCCTAAACCCACTCCTAGCAACCAGCACATGTTGGGCTCATTCATATCAGTTTGGCTAAATGGAATGAAGTCCACCTGGTCACTAGCCCAGGAAGCTTTCTCTTGCCCAAAGCCAGATGAGAGAATGAATGCAGGACCTACAGTTGGTAGAGTTTGCCAAGCACTTTTTACAAATTGGTATTAAAAGCTGTTGTTTCCCATGTGTGGCCTCTACCCCTAGCCCTCTACTCTCAGAAGGGCAGAGACCCAGGTGGGGCTGGTGCAGTCTCTTTTCACAATAACTATGCTCCGTACATAGTTATTGGATGAAGCTGAGCTCAGACTTCAGTTTCATTGTCCTTACTGTTTTTGTTTTTTGTTTGTTTTTTGTTTTTTGTTTTGTTTTTTTTTTGTTTTTTTTTTTTATTGAGATGGAGTCTCGCTCTGTCGCCCAGGCTGGGGTGCAGTGGCCGGATCTCAGCTCACTGCAAGCTCCGCCTCCCGGGTTCACGCCATTCTCCTGCCTCAGCCTCCTGAGTAGCTGGGACTACAGGTGCCCGCCACGTCGCCCGGCTAGTTTTTTGTATTTTTTAGTAGAGACGGGGTTTCACCATGTTAGCCAGGATGGTCTCGATCTCCTGACCTCGTGATCCGCCCGTCTCGGCCTCTCAAAGTGCTGGGATTACAGGCTTGAGCCACCACGCCCGGCTGTCCTTACTGTTTTATTCTTTGTTTTCTGGTCTACAGAACCATGCAAAGAAGTCTCATGGACAACTGGTATATGCCCTTTCTCCCTACCCACTCTGCCCTTTATGAACCTACAGTCACAGACTCCAAAGCTGGGGCCAGCATGTTCTCCCCCATCTCTGGACTGCTGTCTTGGAACCCACTTCCCACAGCTTCCTCCATCCCCAGGAGCAGCCGAGACATCGTATTCATGGATGCTGCTGCTGTACAGGGCTTTGGTGGTAGCTGCTCCTCCACCGCTCTGCTGCTTGCTCAGCCAGAGCCCTGCCAAGCCTCCACCTGATGGCATACCTGGCCAGGTCCTCAGCCTCACTTGAGATTGCTTTCTTTGGTTTCAAGTTGGGACCAACTTCTCCTTTGAAAGAACACCCATGGTGCCAGGACTATCATCAATTTACTTTCCAACTCCTTCTCTCTCCCCTGGCCTGCTCCCTGGGTGAGTTCTCCTAGAGCAACGTTGATGCCCTCCCTACACCATCCTTGGCACTAAACCACACTCGGCCTCCTTCAGCATTGATTTTGTGGGCGTTTTATCTCTCTCAATCATGCCGTGGATTCCTCGAGAGCGGGCCTGGGGGCTCAGCACAGCTTTGTAGCCTCCCACATTCTCCATGCTCTCCCACAGACCCCTGCACATGGTAAGCTTTAATGCCTTCTATTGATTACTCAGAAGTGGAGGCTCATTAAGGGGTGTGTGAAATTTGGGTTCCCTTCTGTTAGGCAATGGAACCTCGGTTCTCTTTCGTTAGGACAATGTTTCCCAAAGTGTGTTCTATGGGCTGTAGGCTATTAACAGGTGTTGTAGGATAAAGAGACCCATGATTAACTAAAGCACATTTCTTAGAGCCCTAATATGTTAGTGAACGCTGTGATATTCCAAGAAGAAAGGTGTGGGAAGTCAAGATCAACATGGCTTAGGGCAACCAGATACAGAATCCTGACAGTGCTCAGGATGCTGGAGAGCATCTACTTATCTCAGATAAAGGTTAGAAGGCATTACTTCTTGGCCTTATGGCTAAAACCAAGTGTAGGATGGAAGGCAGCGGGTTAGACAAAGACTAGGGTAAGATCAACAAGTAAATCCAGCCTCACACAGATACACTCTGAATCACACAGTTAATGCTAAATGGGGGTCTGATAGGATGAGGGGAACAGGAGTCTCTCCTTTCTCAGGTGCCTATCTCCTCTCAACCCAGGGAGGTAGTGGGCCATCATCAATATCTTAACCAAAAAAACCTTCACTCAAACCACATACACCTGACTGCAATAGCCGGATTCCAGACACTGAATTTCTAACTAAGCTGCAGACCTAGGAATTTTCTAAGTCAGGACTTATTCGCCAAATAGGGGCTTTCTGAGATAGGACTGGCCACAGCCAGTGGCCATAGCCAACAAATTTAGCTAAGAACCCTTTTTTTTTTTTTTTTTAACACCTCATAGGATTGATATTTCTAGGATAGTACCTTGGTACATGTGCCTTGGAGTCCCTCACCTGTCTTCACCATCAGAGAGGCAGCACCATAAGCACTATATGGTCACCATTAACGTTTTGTGATCCTTCTGGGCAACCGTCCCATCACACAAATCTCCCAGGCTCACAATGGACGGTAAGACTAGCATTGCCATTGTCCCCACTGAACAGATGAGGGAAGGCAGCGAGCTCACTGGAATGGTGAGTCATGAGATACGCATTTGAGATTGAGGAGATACGCAGAATCTCAAATCCTACTAGATGTGGGATATCTATCTCTGAAATGAGAATATCTTTCTCCCAACAATACTGATGGGATGAAATGAAGATGTGTATTAGAGGACTATGTAAGACCCATCACTCCATGACATATTTATTGGACCCATGCTATGTAGCTATCTATAAAGAATAGCTATGTTTGCTGGGAGTCTATAGGGTATCATACACAATTCTGGGCTCTTTCTGTATGAAACTTAATGTAATCCTCACAATAATCTCTTGGAGTTGGTTATTATAATCCCCATTTTACAGATGAAGAGACTGAGATTTGAGGAGATTTGCCCAAGTTTACATCCTCATACTGATAACCAGAAAACTTGAACTCAGAGCCAAACTCAAAGCCCACATTCCATGCTCTTTAATATTAGGAGTTAAGATGCTAGTGCTAAAAAAAAAAAAAAAAAAATTAAATAAAGCTTACTTCACATGCAAAAACAAATGAAAAAGATACTAGGTATAGGCTACACTGTATGTGGTTCTATATACTGAAGATTAACCATATTAATATTCATCTTTAAAATTAAAAGCAGTAAAAGTTAAAACTGGTGTTAAAAGAACTGTGTCCAAAGCTTAGTTCCAGGAGTTACTGGTGTAGCAAATATCTTTGCGGTCTGTCTCTCATTTTCTTCCTTTGGAGCCCAGGGGGAAATTGCCACCTATTTCCCAAGGCTTTTGCAAGAAGTGAATTGACCTAGAATATGCTAAGCAGCTACAACAGTGTCTGGCTCTTGGCAGACACTCAATGAGTATAGCTGAATGAGATTCTTTGTAGCTTATAATCTAACAATGACACATATTAACATGTTGCAGATATACTGATTTTTAACAACTGAGCATAATATAGGTGAAAATATTAGTGCTTGTTTTTTATCATTGTGTTTTAACAATCAGGTGATAAGA
The DNA here is from genome assembly GCF_008728515.1 of Papio anubis. Lineage (NCBI taxonomy): Eukaryota > Metazoa > Chordata > Mammalia > Primates > Cercopithecidae > Papio > Papio anubis. The sequence continues at coordinate 108,714,735 of NC_044976.1, read as the reverse complement.
CCTGAGGGCAAGGCAGGAACCCCGCACAATAACCTAGGTAAGAGCACAGACTCTGAGCCACACAGCCTGGGTGAAATCCACTTACCAGCTTCAGGCCCTGAGGAAAGTCACTTCACCTCTCTACACCTGTTCCTTCATCTGTAGAATGATGGGGTGGTTGTGAGGATTATGAGAGTTAATGTATGCAAAGCATTTAGAACAGTGACTGGTATATAGTAAGTGCTATGGAAGCATCCCCTTCCTCCTACCTGCTGTCTTTCTGAACCCTTCAAACACTTACAAATGCCAAGAAGAGGTTTGGATAACATTCCACGCTTTCGGTTTTTTGTTTGTTTGTTTGTTTGTTGTTGTTGTTTGTTTTGTTTTTTGTTTTTTGAGACGGAGTTTCACTCTTGTTGCCCAGGCTGGAGTGCAATGGCGCGATCTCAGCTCAACGCAACCTCTGCCTCCTGGATTCAAGTGATTCTCCTGCCTCAGCCTCCTGAGTAGCTGGGATTACAGGCATGCACCACCACGCCTGGCTAATTTTGTATTTTTAGTAGAGACGGGGTTGCACCATGTTGGTCAGGCTGGTCTTGAACTCCTGATCTCAGGTGATCCACCCGCCTCAACCTCCCAAAGTGCTGGGTACACAGGCGTGAGCCACCATGCCCAGCGCTTTGGTATTTTTGTGTTGCACGTTTTATCTCCCCCATGAGATCTAAGCAACTCGAGGGCATGATTCTATCTGATTTGGCCTACACAGGGCTCACCTAAAGTAAGTTCTCAGAAACTGTTTGTGGAATCCGTGAAGAAATCAATGAACATCCTGGGGGCTCCAGTTCTGAGGGGCACCCAGGGCTGTGTGTTCCCCCACCCCATGGCTGAGCTCCTTCACTGTGCTGGGCCCCCACATTTCCTGGCTGCAGAAGTCCCAAGAAGAGTATGTATGCTCTGAAGAGGCCAACAGAGGCTGTAGCAGTCTGACTGCTGCTCCCCACAACCCTTTGGCCAGTCCATTTACACTTATGACCACAGATTTCGCCTGAGAGGCTGGCAGATTAAGGGGTCAAAAGCACCTGGGCATTATGATGTAAGGAAAAGTCCTCTCGTCCCTGGCCCCCATCTGAAAGTCCACCATCTTTTTCTAGGCACCCTCTGGGGCACACTAAACCATTAGCTAAGAGGCTTTCTGCAGCTCAGGGTAGGAAAAGGTGATCTGAGCCCTAAGGAACTAGAATGGGGAGGAGGGAAAGAGGCCAGCTTCTGGGGCCTTGGGAAGCTGGATTTTTGTCTTTCTTCTCCAGGACCCTGGCAGTTAGGGTCTGGCTCAGAGTATCAGAGGGAAAGGAGCCTCAGCAATTCTCAGTCTCCAGGCCTCCTAGGGAAGTGACCGGCAATGGCAGATAATGCTGTTCTCACATCTGTTCCAGGCTCATTCCTCACTTCCCATTCTCTCCCTAAACCCTTACATTGATGTTCAACATATGAGCCATCCTTCCGGGAGGCCACCTGGCACAGCAGCCCAAGCTTGAGCTTTGGGAACAATTAGAACTGATTTCAAATGTGGACTCTGCCAGTTACTGTCTGTGTGATGCTGGCCAAGTTCCCTAACCTCTCTGAGATTTAGCTTCCAATATTACTAATGTTACTATTTCAATTTGACTAATTTCACAATATTGTTGAAATTGATATGAGCTAATTACGTTGTCTCCACAATGCCTAGCACATAGTAAGGGTTCGGCAAATTATGATTGTGGCATACAGTGTCAGGTCTGTACACTCCCCCTTTCCCTCTGTTTTCATCCAACCGAAAGCCAGTCAGTCTCAACATGACATCAGGCAGCCCAGGGTGAGGGTGAGAAAGCTGGAGGATAGGCCATCCTCTTGTTTGGGCGACCTGATAGAGGAAGGCCAAAGAGTTACAGGCCGGGTGTTCAACTGCGCCTCATGTCTGGATGTGTGTGCAAAGGCATTTGCCAAGCAGGCTGAGCCATCCTTATGCCATGAACCCATCCCCTCTGAATTAGTTGTCTCCCCTGGTCCCATTCCCTACTTGCTTTTCTCCAGCAAAGACTCTGGGGGTCTGAGTAGAAAGGTTGGATGCTTGATTGGGGAAAGATACACAAGAAACATTGTAAGACTGATAATAGTAATGATCAATAACAACAAACTTTTGAGGGCCAACTCTATGCCTGGCTTGTTGTGTGCCCATGACTTCACTTCATTATCAACAACCCTAAAAAAGAGGTGCTTTTATTATCCCCATTTTATAGATGAAGAAACTGAGGCTCAGAGAGATCCAAAAACTTGTGCAAGATTACATGGTTCATAAGGAGGGAAACAGGATTTGAAATTAGTCTAATTCCGGAGCTTACCTACAATGAGCCCGATACTTTAGTAGGTACCTTACATCATTTCTAATCCTCACAACAATGTTATGAGTCGAGTATTCCCTTTTTACCATTAAGAAAACAAAGTTGGAGAGGATACATAACCTGCCCCTGGTCGTGCAGTTCAGTGACTTGCGGAAAGTCATGCAGCTGGTAGCTGTGGAGCCAGGGTCTGAATCCAAAGTCTGTGTATTTCTTCCATCCCACTCTAATCCAGTGCCTCCAGTCCAGCAGAGCTTGGAAGGGGGGCTCTGAAGGGAAGGAAAAACAATCTTTATAAGAACCTTGTACATGGTCGTTGCTTTCCCATAAGGTGTCTCATTTAATCCTCACAACTACTCCATCAACAGGGTATAATTAGCCCCAAGAGGAAAACCCAGGCTCAGAGAGTAAAGTGACTTGCTCAAGATCACACAGTCAGTAAGCGGGAAACTCAGGATTCATACTGACTACTGGTTTCCAAGGACTTGTTATTTCTACTGGGGTGCACCATCTACAACACCCCATCTGCTGGTTTTGCAATTTTGCTTTGCTCCCAGTCCAAGATCCATTTTCTGCCTGCTCCATGCTCCAGGAGACAAATCTCTGTGGATAGTATCACAGGGCTCTCCTGTCTTCTGTCTTCCAGTTTGGGTTAGATTAACAGGAAGCTTTGGCAGGAGATCAAAGGCATGAGACAGGTCAGGGAGTTTCTTCTGCTCCCTCCTCCCCTGCCTTGCTTTAATTCTTCAACTACAGCTCCTTCTGGGCAGCCCCCTTGCATGGCTCCCACACTTTCTGGGTCCTGAGGACTCCATTCTTCCATGCATCTCCTCAGGCTGAGAGTAGGAAGAGCTTCCTGTTGTTGCTGGTCCCTACCTGTCTCAGTATTCCTTGTTGATTCCCTTAACCTTGCCGTACTTCTGCAAATGGTTCCCTTATGCAATTACCTTCATAATCCCAGTTGAGAATCCTTCTATTTCCTGCCAGGACCTGGCCAAGCCTCCTAATGTTCATCTGAGGCTGCTCTTTTTGGAGCTACTTGGAAGGAAGGCCAATGGCTTCTTTGCTGATCAAACAGGTTCAGGTCTTTCCCAAACTAATTAGCAGATAGACAGGACAGTGGCCAGGGACTGGAGGCTGGCTCTTGATGCTGTCCCTGCCTCCATCCATCTGGAATTACAGTTTGGAGCAGCTCAGCCTCTCCAAGTCCAATGCCCCATCATCTTTTTTTTTTTTTTTTTTTTTTTTTTCCCAATTGATGTAACTCAGTAATTTTTATTGCACCTGGAAGACAATACATCACAGAAACTTTGTGGTAGGTCTGGGGAAGAGTGTTGTTTACAATAAATGATGAAATAGTTTGTCTTTGGCAATATGATTACATACGAAGAATCCAAAATGCAGGTATGGATGCCTTCCAAGCAACACCATCTAGTCCCTAGAGTTCGGCTGATAGTGCCTGCCTCCACATTGTTTCTTTAGGTTCACACGAACATAACTGAACATCATGTTCTTTCTCCTTTATGGTTCTCCCTTTCTATTCATGATATTGGCAGTTTCATACCGAAAATACAGACAAAAATTGACTTTTGAAAAATTATTGCTCTCGTAAATTAAATTGGCTGTGTAGATCTATTGGCTAGCCAAGGTCAGATGACCCTAAGCATCAATAGTAAACCTCTTGATCTTCTGATTGCTTTATCACTTCATTTTGTCTGTAAAACAAAACAAAACTCGGAAGTGTTACAGAATCAGAGTATTAAAAACTGCACGAGTGTATAGGCTTCCCAGACACACATGGATACATTTTTCCTCCACATTTTCACCATGGCAGTATTAAGTAGTGAGTGTGAATGACACAGCATGAAACTGGTTATGGAATCAGCTATGAGCTCAGATGGCCTCAACATACATACTCAAGAAATGTTGCATGTTTGAATAACTGAGAGTGTGCTAAATCTCATCTGAAAAAAGGAGGAGAGGGGCTGGGGAACTCAGGCCACAGTCATGAAAGGATGAATACAAGTTCTAGGTTTAATAGGTTCACCATATCGAAATCTATGAGAATCCAATATGGAATATCAATTATTTTGCAAAAGGTAGAGAAAGCAGTTCTCAGCTTTTGCAAATGAAATACAGTGGAAAAACACTGTTGTATATATTCCAAATAAACAGTCTTGATTTCAGCGCTAACAAAACAACGGGAAAGGTACTCATGAGCATCTCACGGTTAAGTCAGAAATGATCATTCACACAGGTCTGATTTCAGAAGTACAACAGCAAGATGCAGTACCATAGACACATCGGTTTTGGCTGTTAAAAGATGGATCATTTTAAAAACTGTGTTTTCCTTCCTTAATTTTTGGTCAGTGAAGCTAGCACTTGTTTGTTGAACTGTGGCAGAACTGTAAGGTCACACACATTATTCGTGATAAAGCAACCGAACTGACAAGTCTGTGCTTAATTCAAGAATAACCAGTATGAGAGAGAGAAAATACAAGGAGTTAACCACCATCGCCGGCGCTCTCTCAAAGGAAGAGGGTTTAACAGATGAATTCACAAAGGTAGGCAGACCTATACAGAACACTGAATGCCATGTGTAAATCCTCATGAAACTCCAGAAACAGGAACACCACACAATGTATATACTTTGATTTACACATTCCATGACAAAGGAAAAAGAGACACCATTACAACTTTGTAACTGTGTTAACTGCAATATAAACCAAGTCCAGAGTTTGGCAGGTAACTAAAAGAGGGTTATCACTTAGGTTATATAGCAAAAGTGTTGATGTATATTATATATAGTAGTGTAAATAATAAAAAGTATTATTTACATTAGATCACAGTGCTGCATTATGTGCATAACAGTGTTTGATATAGTATTGGTGGGCTGGGACCTATGACACTAAGGACTTAGCTATCAACACTGCAAAATCACGATCAAGAGGAAACACAGAGTTCCATGTTTTCCTTTGGTGGCAAAAAAATCCTGAAGGTGCAAGAAAAATACTTCTCTACAGAAACATAAAAATCAATTGCAACATCTGGGCAGCTGTGATCCACCAGAAAGAAACGAGTCCCAACCTGAATTAAAGGTAAAGAGAAATCACATGGAATTTAATCCAATCTCATCTAGAAAAGCTTCACATTGGCCAGGCGCAGTGGCTCACACCTGTAATCCCAGCACTTTGGGAGGCCGAGGTGGGCGGATCACGAGGTCAGGAGATTGAGACCATCCTGGCTAACACGGTGAAACCCTGTTTCTACTAAAAATACAAAAATTAGCCAGGTGTGGTGGCGGGCGATTGTAGTCCCAGCTACTCGGGAGGCTGAGGCAGGAGAATGGCATGAACTCGGGAAGCAGAGCTTGCAGTGAGCCGAGATAGCGCCACTGCACTCCAGTCTGGGAGACAGAGCGAGACTCCGTCTGAAAAAAAAAAAAAAAGAAAGAAAAGCTTCCCCTTTAGGTCACTTGTACGCAACTACAATTCCTTCTCCAAGAGCCCTTCCAGGAGGGGTGCAAGGCCCCCCACACAGAGTGGAATGAGTGGAAGTTGCGTCAGTAGCCCTTGGCCTGGGCAGTCCTGTTGTGGTGCAGGACTCTGAGCTGGGCACAGAAGGCGTCCACCTGGTACTCACTCTACAGAGCCCACTGCCTGATGCTGTCCCTCAGGCAGGAGCCTCCTTCAACATAACAGCCCCTCCCAGAAGGCTCTGTGGTAGTAACTGCTGTGGCCAACAAGCACTAGACACACTGAATGCCTCTGCAAAACAAAACAAAACTCTGTTCTTGGGAAACGCCTCTGGCACATTCCTTCTTAAAAACTCCCAAGACTGAGACCTGCCACAATCGTTTTGGCTATGGTTTTCTCCAACCACCAGTGAAATATGGGTTTGGTTCATTTTAGTTTCAGATAGATGGCTTCACCGAAGAACTCTTGAAAGAATACTGATTAGAGAGGAGCAAGGAAGTAGGAGCTTATGGTATATTATAAGGCTGGGAAAAATCTATGATACAAACCCTTTCCACATAGTGCTAGATAAAGATAAAAGACAATTATAATAGGATAAAAATGACTGTGTGTATATCATTTAAGAAAAAAAAAAGAGTGACTGTCTCTTTCTCTTAAATGTGTCCGAGGGTCAATAGCGAGTAATCATAGACGTTGTTGTGTTGATGTGTTCACGGTTGCTTTCCAAAGCATCTTTAAATTTTGATGTAGTTCCCCGTTTCCCCCTCCTCCCTGCCCCGTATGAGTATGTGAGATACTGGAATGACACATGAACCGCCACTTCTCCCAGCAGGACAAATGAAAGCAAAAACACCACACCTCTTAATGGTGTTCAGGCGATCTGTCAGACTCATAGATACGTATGCTAGTTTGGAAGCTAAAAGAACCCCTGACGTTTGTGAAGGAATTCCAAGACTAAAGTGAATGACACTTAAGCAAAATATTCTTTCACAAATAGGCTTGTGTTTAAATTCTCTACTGCTCTTGGAGGAGGGGATAAGAGAGGGTGCCTCCTGCCCCTTGGCTTGTTAAGGACACAGACAACCTCATTCTACAATGAACTCACTACAAACAGCCACATACACATTGATACTCTTTGTTTTTATTCTCAACAATCAAAATACAAAGTTAAACACAGCTGAGCCATTGTTTCGGTTATGCATAATGTGTATGCCTCCAAAAACAGAAGAAAAATAGGAAGAAGTACCCTCACTAAAGGTTCCCCGACAAATCTTCCGGCAGATCCAACAAAGGGAGGCTCAGGAAAATCACACTTAGAAAGCTGCCCGATGAGGTATTTATGCAAAAACAGTGGTTCTGGAGTTAAGAACACATTTTTATATTTCTCAAAGAGATCAGAAAAGTAAATCATACACATTGCATGTTATTATTTTCTAAAAGAGCCTCTGCCCCTTTAGAAAAGTGAAATGAGGGGAGACAGCCCACTGTGGGGATTTTAATTGGAAGAAGTCCTCGGCCAGAAACAGTCCTGAATGTTTAACCTCTGCCTTTCAGGAGAGAGGTCTGAATTTTAACATCCGGGGGGTGGGATGAAGGTGGGGGACTGAGCTAGAGGTCTTTAGGCTTGGTCAGGTGACAACACAAATCAAGGTGTCGCTCAGGCTCCATAGCTGTGGATGACTTTTAGGGTGTCAGATGTCTGGGGAGACGGAGGGAACAGAGCACTGCAAAGATACTTTATTCCCATCTACACCCTGAACGAACATGCTGGAAGCATTCAGCTTCAGGTCATGAATTCAACCTGCTGCAGAAGAGTAGGTTTTTTCAGGTTCTGTCATCAGCAACGCACCAATGCCCCATCTTTAATAGGTGAGGTTCCAATAAAGGTTCTCTCTGCTCCCTTCCAGCCCTGATAGCCCAGGCCTATGAGCTGACACCCAGAGGAGGTAAAGAACTTGCTGTTCCTGCACAGTGAGGCAATGGTGTGAGTACTTGAACTTCTGCATCTTAAATCAGTTACTGCTTCTCTGCTTTACCCTGGAGTGTTTCCTTCACAGCTCAATAAATATTTCATCAGTGGTGACTCAATATAATCACCATCCCCCATGCCATCCCAGGAAGCTTAAAACCTAGAGACTGTCACTGCTCTTTGACATATTCTGTCACTTTGCCTCCCCAAGTCATCATCCTCTCACCCGCCTCTGACTCTTCCCACAGGAGAGAGCTGGTCGAATAGTACAATTCCCCGATGTGAATGGTGAGAAGCTGGGGAAAGGAAGAATGATCTTCAGGCAGTAAGGGTAAGAGGAGCCACTTTTCCCATCTGAGTAAATACCAAGAGAAGATGAATGTGAGGCTCTTGGCGATTAGCTGTCTGCTGGGAGAGAAACACCTTCATTGATTAAATACAAAATCTGTTCTGGCAAACATGGTCCTTGGAATAGCTCTTAGCAGATCCTTGCACCGGGCTTGTAAAAGCTAAACTGCTTTCTGCTCCCAACTATCCTTCCCACTTGGGGGATTTGGAGAAAGGGCTGGGGAGAGGGAGAGGACGAAGTGGTGCCCAGGATGCCACAGGGAGAGGAGAATGAGCTAAATGTAGAGTGTGAGGATGTAGTCAGAGGGTTATGCCCCTGACAGTCTTGGGCTGGCAAATGCAAACGCCTGTGGGGGACAGTGCAGGGGCTGAAGGGTGGGCTTGAGGATGCTCTGGTCACGTGGATACTAGGGCCAGAGTCCTCTTGGCTCAGGCACTGTATAAGGAAATAAATGTAGCTTCCTTATTGCCTGTCCACTCTCCCTCAAAATAAACACTCTTTTCTGTTTAAATAGTAGGAGACCACCCTCTTGGTAGGAGATAGCTAAAAAAGAAAAAATAAATATATCATAGGAGACAATATCTTAAGAAAGTGGAAATGAGACCCTTCCCCGCCCTGGGGGAAAGTGATAGGAAAGATCAGCTAGAATGCTCCAAGGAGAAAGTGATAGGAAACAGCTTGGACCAGGGCCAGAGAGGAGCAGGAGGAGAGAAGATCAATCAGTGCTGGTGTCCTCGCCGGAAAGGAGGAATGTACTGACAGCTGGGATGTGATGGTAGACTGGTCTAAGGGTAGGGCCTGCGGGGAGAAGCTGCTGGCAGAGGGCATATGGGGTGAAGGGAATAGGAGGAGCTGAGCTTCAGGTAAAGGAGGAAGAGGTACTGTTTCTCCATTTCCCTTTGGGCTTTTGCTATTTAATTGAGTAATTCCTGGCCCCAGGGCAACTCTGAGAATTTCTCTGGCTTGCACCAGAGGTGTCACTTTATTACCTTAAGATTCTGTTGGGAGTTTTTCCTTCTGAATTTCCTCAAATGGCCCAGCTTTGCCTTGCCATTTTGGTGGATTTTATTTTCTCTGCCGTCTAATGTCCCAGGAGTCTTCAGATAAACACACCTTTCTGAAAACCTCCGGGGGTGCCTTTCTCTGAAAGCCTGGGCCAGGCCTGGGAAGACTCACCCACAGACTGAAATTTGAGACCTTGTCCCCCACCCCATGACCTTCCTAAAACACAAAACTCCCAGGCAGTGTCTGAAAGCCTCGACATGAAGGGAGCTAATAGTAATTTCTCAGAAGAACGTAGGCTCTTCTTTAGTCCTTGGATTTAAAACGTAGATTCCAAAGAGGGTAAATTGTCTTGCCAGGTTGGGTAAATCTGTTGGTCAGGCAGCTTTTCTCCACTAAAAAAGAGATTAATCTGATTACACCTATAATCGCCTGGAACTTTTACACTACTGAAATCTTTGTTTTTGTTGTTTACAACTTCTTGTCTAACAGACACCTCTGAAATCTTAATTTTAAATATACCACCCTCAGGATATAAATCTGTTCATTCAGCTTTTCCCCAAACCTGTCATTCTTCCTCAAAACCTTCAGCCCTAAACCTCTCTGAGTCTACCAGTCCCTCCTGATGTCCCTTCTTTTCCTGCCTGGGTTCCTACTCCATGGTTGACCATTTGACCTAACCTTCACCAGCCCCTTGTATTCTGACTCTGTATGAGTTTTCTGGGGCTGCCATAACAAAGTACCACAAGTTCAAGGGCTTAAAACAATGGGAAATGTATTCTCTCATCGTTCCAGAGGCCAGAAGTCCAAAATGAAGGTGTTGGTGGGGCTGTGCTCTCTGTGAAGGCACTGCGGGAGAACCCTTCCTTGTCTGTTCCTGCTGCTGGTGGCTCCTGGCCTTCCCTGGCTTGTGGCAGCACAGCTCCAGTCTCTGCTTCCTTCTTCACATGGTCTTCCTCCCTGTGTGTCTTCGTCCTTTCCTGTCTCTTATGATGACACCCATCATTGGATTTAGGGCCCATGCTAATTCAGTATGATCTCATTTCACATCTGCAAAGACCCTGTTTCCAAATGAGGTCACGTTTCAAGGTTCTGGGTAGACATGAATTTTGAGGAGACACTATTCAACACACTATAGCCCCCTTTTTCCTTCTATTGCATTCCAAATTTCCCAAGCTGAGTGCAGGCCCACAGTCGAACATCTATCTCCCTTTTGGCCTTGGGGCAGCTGAGCTCTGTTCTTAGCTCCTCCTGCTCTTTGCTGGTCTCAGTGCTCCCAGCAAAAGCGCCTCCTACAGCCTCTTCTTTCCTTTCCCTCAGGAAGTATCTCCCCAGAGATGGCCAAGATCTGGGGCAGGAAGTCCTCCAAATTCAAACCTTAAGGCTGGGTGCAGTGGCTCACACCTATAATCCCAGCACTTTGGGAGGCCGAGGCAGGAGGATCACTTGAGCCCAGGAGTTTGAGACCAGCCTGGGTGACATGGTGAAACCCCACCTCTACAAAGAATACAAAAATTAGCTGGACATGGTGGCCAATTTTTGTATTCTTGGTGCACTTGTGGTCCCAGCTAGTCAGGAGGCCGAGGTGTGAGGATTGTTTGAGCCCAGGAGGCAGAGGTTGCAGTGAGCCAAGATCGTATCACTGCACCCGAGCCTGGGCAACAGAGTGAGACCCTGTCTCAAAAAAAAAAAAAAAAAAAAATCAGTCTTAAGACCCCTACAGATGTACCATTATTTTCACCTTTTTCACCTTTTCCTACCCCATTGAAGGCCACGTGTTTCTGCTCTTCTTGGAGGCTATTTAGGTCCTCACAGCACTTGCCTGGTATACAGCAAATTATCCTGACTGTGTTTATCTGCTTCCATGTGCGCCCTACTCTTAAGACTCTCATACCACTCTGCTGCTTAAAACCATTCATTTATTCATTCATTCATGTGTTTATTGCGAATATATTGAGTGTCTGCTATGCTAGCACTCTGGCCTCATCTCCCACAACCAATGAGATCATTGCCTTTTCAGAACTTACAGCATAATAAGTTTTCAATGGGGATCCTATAGGATTTCCATTCTAAAGTTTGCATTCTTTAGGTTGGTGGACAATCCCCTTAACCTGGCCCTAACCTACCTCTGACTTCTGTCTCCCATTGCTCCCATCTCTAGCCCAACCAATTACCCAAGCCAGGCTCTTACACTTCTGTGCTGTGGTGCTTTCAGTTTAGTTGAAATGTCTCTGCCTTTTGTCTGCCTGGAAAATCCCTAGTTGTCTTCAAGATTTAGTTCCAATGTTGCCACCTCCTAGGAGCCCTCCTTGACAATCCTGTCCTGGACTCCGTCTTTTTTGCCACATAAATCTCTTATTGTGTGAATCATGCTGGCTTGCAATGATTTGTTTACATGTCTCTCTTTTCCCTTGAAGTTAAGGACAATAATTTATTCATTTTATATTCTCTATATCTGGCATAAAGTAGATGTTTAATAAATGTTTAAGTGTTTAATAAAAGAGATGGTAGAAGACCTCAATTCATCTGAGAGCAGAATCTGCCTAGAAGAGTTGGAACTTCTCCACCCTCCTCCATCCTCTGTACCTGACCTGTGTGTTCTGGGCTACCCACGGCCAAGGAGCATCAGTGGGCTAATGGAGTGTTATGGGCTGAATTGTGTTGGCCCCAAACTCAAATTGTGAAGTCCCACCCCTCCCTCACTCTATCGCCTTGTTTAGAAATGGGGTTGTTGCAATGTAATTAGCTAAGATAAGGTCTTATTCGATTTGGGTAGGCCCCTACTCCAGTATGACTGGTGTCCTTATAAAAAGGAGAAATTGGACACAGACACCCTACCAAGAAGAACACTATGTGAAGATGAAGGCAGAGGTCACGGTGATGCCTCCACTTGCTGAGAAACTCCAACAGTTGCCAGCCCACCACTAGAAGCGAAGGAAGAGGCACAGCCCTCAGAAGGAACCAACCCTGCTAATGCCTTGGTCGTGGACTTGCAGCCTCCAGAACAGCGAGCCAATACATTCCTGTGGTTTAGGTCACTGACTGTGGCACTTTATTACAGCAGCACTAGGAAACTCATACAGGAGGTGACAGTGCTCACATAAAACAGGACCTTCCACTTCCATGGCAAAGCCCTCATCTTTCATGCCCATGCGCCATTTGATCTGCACACAAATCACTGAGCAGGTTCCTCAGCTATTATTATCCCCATCAGTCAGATGGAAAGAACTGAAGCTCAAGACGGCCAAATAAATTTGGCTATGGTGTTCTTTTTTTTTTTTTTTTTTCCATGGGCAGAAGTAGATTTCAGTTTTGGTCTTTTTCCACTCCCATATCAGGTTGCCTTAAGGCAACTTTGAAAAGTCTAAAATATTAAACAGTTTGTGAAGTTATTATCATTATTCATAAAGGACAGCATGAGGTTAGTCTTACCCTAGAGAGCCCCATTGTTGGCCCAAAGCATCTTTGCCAGGAGCCCTATAGGACCATGTTTTCAAGGCCCTCAATGAGCACAGGGCTGTTGGTCCATCCTAGCTCCTGGAATGGTTCATTGTGCCCGCCCTGCCTCCAGCTGAGGACCCAGGGAGAAGCACTGACCCCTGATCTTAATATCCTTTCCATTACACTTTTGCCAGAGGAGCTTTTTTTAGGAGTGGCCACTTCCCCCTCCTCAAGAGAATTCTGGGGACCAACCAGCTCAGGCCTGCTGTTGGCCTCAGGGTCACATCTCACCCAGACACCCCCACCATTCCCTCAGGCCTAGGGATGCTGCTCCCCCACCATGGGATCTTCTTTTTATTTTTATTTATTTATGTTTTACTTATGCCTAACACTGTGTAAAGGGATTTGTTTTCTTTTCTTTTCTTTCTTTCTTTTTTTTTTTTTTTTGAGATGGAGTCTCGCTCTGTCACCCAAGCTGGAGTGCAGTGCAGTGGCACGATCTCAGCTCACTGCAACCTCCGCCTCCCAGGTTCAAGTGATTCTCCTGCCTCAGCCTCCCAGTAGCTGGGATTATTACAGGTGCACCACCACATTCAGCTAATTTTTTTTTACTTTTAGTAGAGATGGGGTTTCACCATGTTGGCCAGGCTAGTCTCAATCTCCTGACCTGAGGTGATCCACCCGCCTCAGCCTCCCAGAGTGCTGGGATTACAGGCATAAGCCACTGCTCCTGGCCAGGATCTTCTTTTTAAAGCTACCACCACCCACTCTCATTCCCCAGGACTCTTCTCACCCCTCTGGCTGCAAAGGGAGCTGGTGTCCCTACTGGCTCCTTCCTTTCTGCCCCTAAAGACAGGCACACAGGTGATTTTCCTTTTAAGTGTTTTTCTGTGGATCACTGCAGGGAAATAGAGAGGGGCTGATAAAAGGAACAATCTTTGATACTCTTTCAGTTGGGTCCCTGATTTTCTTGCTAGGCTGACAAGAGCAATATTCCCTACCTGGAATCTTGGTTTTATTCCTTAGCACGGGCCTTATCAAACCCACTTTTTAATGAAGGGAGAATGAAGAAGCCATCGAAGCAGACCACTAGCTGCCAGTCAGGTCTGCTCTGAAGGCTGCCTGTCTGTGGGGGCATGTGACTTCTGGGGCTTTCCAGATTGAGTTATGCTTGCCCCACATGTCTTAAATTCTCCAAACACTATTCCGGCCCTGCTGTGCTTCTTAGAGCACAGGTTCTTTGCCTTTTTAGTGTAATGGATCCCTCAGCAACTTGGTGAGCCCTTCTCAGAATAAAGTTTCTAATGCAGAAAATAAAACACACGGGATAATAAGGGAAGTCAAGTCCTTTGAAATCCTTACCAAAAATATTTTTCAAGTTTTGTGATATAATAACATAAGTTTGGTTACTATTATATTATATAGTGTAATATAACTTCAGATCTAATAGCTATTGTTATTTTGAAGTAGTGGTGAACATATATGCTATTTTGAGATGTCTAAAACAACTGTAATGTGTTACAAAAATATCCATGATTTCTATTGGTGACAAAGCCACAAGTATCGCACACACTTCTGTGATTTGCAACCTACATCCAAAATGGAAGGAAATCCTAATGTTTGGTTAGTGATTGGTAAAAATAAAGATGTGGGCAGGTGCAGTGGCTCACGCCTGTAATCCCAGCACTTTGGGAAGCCGAGGCGGGCGGATCACGAGGTCAGGAGATCGAGACCATCCTGGCTAACATGGTGAAACCCCGTCTCTACTAAAAATACAAAAAACTAGCCGGGCGTGGTGGCGGGCGCCTGTAGTCCCAGCTACTCGGAGGCTGAGGCAGGAGAATGGCCTGAACCTGGGAGGCGGAGCTTGCAGTGAGCCGAGATAGCGCCACTGCACTCCAGCCTGGGTGACACAGCGCGAGACTCCGTCTCAAAAAAAAAAAAAAATACAAAAATTGGCTGGGCGTGGTGGTGCGTGTCTGTAGTCCCAGCTACTTGGGAGGCTGAGATAGGAGAATCACTTGAACCCAGGAGGCAGATGTTGCAGTGAGCCGAGATAGTGGCACTGCACTCCAGCCTGGCAAGAGAGCGAGACTCTGTCTCAAAATAAATGAATAAATAAATAAAAATACAAATAAAAAAAATAAAGATGTAATACTATTTTTTCCCCCATTGAGCTCATGGGCCCAGATTAAGAGCCCCTGCCCTGGATCTGTGCTTCTCAAACTTCCATGTGCTTCTGAATCATTTGAGCTCTGTTAACATGTGGATTCTGATTCAGGAGGTCTGGAGTAGGCTTGAGGCTCTGCATTCTTGACAAACTCTAGGGATGAGTTTGTCAGGCTGGCCCCTGAGATGAGCACAGTCTGGAAAGTGTGGTACTGGGTAATGGTCACCACCTGGAACCATTATGGGAATCTGAGAGCAGGGCATCCGCTGCCGGGGCCTGAGGGTGGGTTGGGGCCTTAGACTGATTCCATGAACTTCACAGGCTTCATGGCAGTCCTGTGGTGACAAGGCCATTCCAGCATATCTCCTGATGAGGATGCAGATGACACCCTAACCTGGAATACGTTCTCTCCACAAAGCTGAAGGGAGCCTGCAATCTCTTTAATGCTCCAATTAGAGCCTGAACACAAGACCTTTCCTTTTGTCTGGTGAAATCAGACTGGGCCAGTTACATGAGACTTGACTAAAGGCTTAGGAATAACAGAGAAAAACTAAATGCAGGCAATAGAATATGACCATAGAACATGACTTCAAGACACCCTGCCCACTCAGCAATAGGCTTTAAAGACAATCTTTTGTCCTTTAGACACAAGGGCTGGACCTTTAGATGTGAGGCCCCATGAGAGAAGCAGCATTGTCAACATCCCTGAGGGGAGTCTGATGGGTTGGATGCAGTGAGGCCCAGGTCTCCTTATATGCTGGTTTCGGAGGTCTGGGATTTTATTAAGAGAGATGGCAGGTCTCCCTGACCTACCACCCCTTCCCCACTTCCTGATTCCTGCTTATCTCAAAGTGGTGGATGCTGCCTTTGCACTTAACGTTCCAGGAGGCCACACCTACATGGGGAATTCCCTCTGCCTCCTGAATTCTAATCTGATAATCCTCTTTGTCTCCATTATGGGCTCTTTCTTCACTATTCACCCTATTGAAGCAGATCCTCCTTTTACCCACCCAAACATTGTAGCCTTAAACTCACAGTCATCTGTTTGAATACAACACATTACATTTAATAACCATGCAAGAAAATCACACACACCGTGCAAGAGGGTCTAGTCTGTACCAATCTTGATTTTGCACTTGTAATCTATCCCTGTCTGGAGTTTAGTTGAGAGCATGATCTTTGCAGCCACTCAGATCAGGGTTCTAATTATACCACATACAAGCTGTCTGACCTTAAAGAATTTGATTAGCTCAGTGTGCTAATCTGCAAAGTGGGCATAGTAAAAGTGTCTACCTCATTTGACTATTGTGTGAACTCAATAAAATGATATCTGCAATTAGTTCCGTCTGGCACACAATAAGTTCCCCATATTGGTTGTCAATGTACTATCCTCACCTCTCATGGTAAAGTAATTATTTCAGCATTTAAGAAAATTTATTCTATCACTGCAAGTGCCATGCTTGTCACACAGTAGGTGCTTGATAAATGTTTCATGAATAAACAAATTAAGCATATTCCCAAGACCATTTCTGTCTGGGAAAGCATCCCTTGAGGCTCCTGACTGATGACAGTCACTGTAAGGAGATCACAGCCCATTTTGATACATGATCAAGATACAACACTTGACCATTTCCCTTGATCTTTGTATCCCTGTGAGATCATCATTAATATCCCCATTTTATCCCAAGGAAACCAAGGCTCATGGAGGCTTAGTGTTGTTCCCAAAGTAACACAGTTAGCAAGTGGCTCCATTGAGTGATGCTTCAGCAGAAGCCCAATGTGCCCTGAAACAGCATACGAAGTCTGTCTGAGATCCAGGGGCATGACTTATGATTCTTTAAAATAACTGTGTAGCTAGGGAGCTACAGAAAGAGATTGACAGAACCTGGGACTTCAGTCATTTTCAAGAAAGTACAACAGCTAAGCATTAGCCATACCTAGAAAAGACCCACTCTAAATGATGCTTTATAAATGCATAATGAAGAGACTGAGAAGTATCCAAGTCCAGAAAAAGTCATCAGGACTAAATGTAGCTAAAGAGAGCTGGGGCCCAGTCAGTAGTCCCCAGTCTGACTGAAGGAAGTGTAGAGCAACTGGAAGATCTGGGTCTGCTGGGTGTCCAGAAAAGGGGCAGTCAAATAATACGACCAGTTAGTGTGCCTCCAGTTCCACTGAGAGAGACAACTGGCTCTGGACCAGACATAGCTAATCATAATTTCCTATCCCCTGACCTAATGTCTCTTTGTTCTGAACTCAGTAAGCAATCTTCTGGTTATTAGTTTTCTGGGTAAGCTTGATACCAAAAAGGGAATACTTGGTAGGAATTGTCACCATTTTACATTTACCTTGGGCTCCTTAGTGCTATGGTTTGAGTTTGACCCCACCAAAATGCATGTTGAAAATGATCCCCAATGTGGTGGTCTTGGGAAGTGGGGCTCAGTGACAGGTGGGGACAGATCTCTCATAAATGGTTTGGTGGCAGTCAGTGCTTGCTCTCTGTGAGACTGAACTAGTTCTCACAGGAATGCTCCCTTGAGAGTGGGCTTTAATAGAACAAGGACACTCCTTGAAATTTGCCTCTCTGCACATGGCCACTTCCCCTTTGATCTTCCACCATGTCTTAACATAGTAGGAAAGCCCACACAGAAGCCAAGCAGATGCCAGCACCATGCTTCTTGAACCTCCCAGCCTGCAGAACCATGAGCTAAATGTACCCTCTTTTCTTTATAAATTACTTAGCCTTGGGTATTCTGCTATAGCAACACAAAATGAACTAAGACACTCAGTCTCTTAGAAGTTTGTGATTGTGAGTCAATCTCTTTTAAGTCATGTCCCCCAGTTTTTTACTGGACTCAGGTTCATCAGTCTCTTAGGGATTTAGTGACTGTAAGTCAATGATTCTTGAACCTGAACAACTATGAGCATGCTTATAAATCCAATGTCTGGAACTGCAAAGCCAAGTGAGGGCCATCCCCTGGTCCACAGCAACCCTTCGAAGAAGGTGCTTCTACCCTAGGAGACACCTCCCCACTTACCCCACAGATGCCTGTAATGAGATCCCTCCATCCTCCAGCCTCTGGCCACATGCCTGCAGAGCAGAGTGGTGTTCACAGGTCACTTCACTGGGAGCACAGGGCTTCCTCAGCAGAACTGAGAACTGACAGGGGTGCAAAAATTAACAGGCTTATTGGAAGAGAGCAACATTACAGACACTCAAGCACCCCTAAGGTAGAGGAAAAACAGAAAAGCTCTCATCTTTATTCCTACCCATGGTCAGACATGCAAGAGCCTCGCTCCTCCCTATAGGAAAAGAAAGAAGCAGAGAGATGACAGGTGGAGTTAGAGTTTCAAGGACACGGAAGGATTTGTAAACACTGGAGGCTGTCCTCGCTGAGGGAGAAGTCATCACAGGCGGGGCAGAGTCCTCCAGCTCCACTCAGGGATGGCATTTCCCTTTCATCTCTTTCTCCCCTCTGGGATCCAGGGAGTGATTGAGATAATTTACCATTTAATGTGGGCAGATGGCTTAATTAAGCTAAAGCGGAAGACATTCACAGTGGCGCTGGGTATGAGAATGACTCGGGGGTGGGACCCTGGGAGCCACCTGGCAGATGTGTCCTCCTCTGCCCCATCTCCTGGACTGATCCCGAGGCACTAGGGTGCAGGGTGCTCACTGGGTAATTTGCCTGCTTGGGAATTTAGGCTTCCGGTTCCCCTGCAGCCTCTGCCAGTGCAGAGGCTCACACATTAGGAAATGCCTCTGGTTTTGTGGCCAGTCTTCAGCTCTAGGGACAGCAGCAGCAGCAGCAGAAGCCAGCATTGCTGGACCTCCCTGAGGCTGGCTGGGTTCTGGGTGACCAGTCATCCACGAGATTGAAGCCAAGCCCCTGCTCTCAGAGAGTTCATATTTGGGTGGGGATAGCAAATTCCTGGACCTTTGCAGGCAGGGCCCGAGAGATCCTAGCCCTTCTCCTAAAATGTATACATGAGCAAACTGAGGCCTAGAAAAGGGAAGCAACTGGCTCACCATGAGCCACAGAATAGGCATGAGAACTCAGCTCCCCAGCTCCTGAGCTGTAAGTGCAGTGTGTGTGTGTGTGTGTGTGTGTACCTATGTGGGGAGTCAGATAAAGCACAGCTCCTCTAATTCTCCTTCCCTCTTTCCGCCCCCATTGCTATCCTCCTCAATCCATGGGTTCCTGCCAAGTCCTTTCCCATCTCTCTATGTCTGAAGAGAGGAGTGGGAGCCCCCAAATAGGTAGTGAGTTTTCAGATTTCACTCATTCCAAGCCTGGAGCTCCACAGCCTTTGGGAACAGGTGTAGAGTGGCCCCACATCATTTCCTGGGTGAATTCTGCTTCCACAGCTCATTAACCTATCCTGTCTGCAGCTGGCAAGTCTGGGAGGAGAAACCCGCAGCAAACCACCCTCCTCTCAGTCCCCCTTCCCCGCTCCAAGCACCTTAAAATGATTGCTTTGGCCCAGACCCAGGGAAGTGATGAAGTTTTCCAAACTATGAGGCAAGGTTTCTTGTCTCATTAGCTTCTTTACTTTGCTATCCAGAACCCCCCGTACCACCACCACCACCACCACAGGGAGCCTGAACCTAATACCCCCAGGAGGATCTGAGTGACTCTGGGTGGGATGCTCTCGGTCCTGTCCTCAGGGATGTAACTGTTTGCTTCAAGGAGGGCTCCTGGAGAAACTAAGCTAGGTAAAGATCACCGTGCAGCTCTGGGCAGGGAATGTGACACAGCAATTTGGTCTACGTGGGGCCAGGAATTTCCACTGGGAATAGCAGGGCAGCAGACCAGGGGATGGTGTGGGAGGTGGCCAAGGATGGTAGATAGAATTCCTGCATAAAATACAAGGCAGCTAATTAAATATGAATTTCAGATAAACAACAAATAATTTTTTAGTATTTGTCCTAAATATGCCATACTTACACTAAAAAAAAAATGTTGTTGTTATTTGAATTGCAAAGTTAACTGGCCATCCTGTATTTTTATTTGCTAAATCTGGCCACCCAAATGTTGGGGGAGACAACCAGGAGATGGTGCAGCAGGAGATTAGGGGATTGTGGGCAGCGGACCAGAGCTAGACTCACCCGGGCCTCTGAGCCGGGCCTCTCCCCTCAGGGGTTTCGCAGAGTTGTATACTCAGGACCTGTTTCCTACCCACGCCAATTTCATGGGACTTGTTTCTGCCTTGCCTAAGGTCTCAGGGAAGAGACCTTCCCTTAGCTTCTCCCATTGCCACTCCCGCCCCCAGAGTCTCTCTGTCTTCAAACTTGGCAGACAGACAGAGCACAATCTCCTCCCACCCTATGGCCACCAAGCACAAGCATGCAGAATCTCTCTGTTTGAAGGGCTTTATGAAGACCAGCTTTGGAGGCACACTGGCCTGGGTATGAATCTGAACTTAGTCACCCCCTAGTTGAGCATCATGGGTATGTAATTAACCCCTCTGTGCCTCGATTTCTAAGAAATGGTTAAAAACAGAACCAACCTATTGCGATCATCTAGTGGGTCAATGTTTACAAAGCTGATGGAACACAGCACTCAATAAATGATAGCTTAAAAATTCCGGCCGGGTGCAGTGGTTCATGCCTGTAATCCCAGCACTTTGGGAGGCCGAGGCAGGTGGATCACAAGGTCAAGAGATCGAGACCAGCCTGGCCAACATGGTGAAACTCCGTCTCTACTAAAAATACAAAAAACTAGCTGGGCATAGTGGCGGGCACCTGTAATCCCAGCTACTCGGGAGGCTGAGGCGGGAGAATCACTTGAACCCGGGAGACGGAAGTTGCAGTGAGCTGAGATCGTGCCACCGCACTTCAGTCCTGGCGACAGAATGAGACTCTGTCTCAAAAAAAAAAAAAAAAAAAATCCTAAAGCCCTTAAATCACCACAGGGAACCAAGACAGGGATAATTTTTAAAAAAAAATTAACATGGGGAAGTGACACAGGTTCCAGACTCTTTCAAAGCTCTCTCTCACAGCCATTATCGCTCTTTTAGAAATAAAGGAAAGCATCAGTCCTACATTCCCCGTTTACACCTGAGAACAGAGCTCACTATATTGTCTTTGCTTTTTCAAATCTCTCCTTTCCCAGGATAACTCTACCCAGCATTAGTCCAGATGGCAAGCTATGAATTGGAGTCCATTCCAATTTTAGGGATCCAGGTGGGGAGCATGCATCTCAGGGAGACCACAAACTGGGAGGCTCTTCATTCATTCAACAAATGTTTATTGGGCCTCTCCTGTGTATACTGGGGTTAGATAAGTGAATGAGACAGAACTTGCCCTTGCCCGCAAGGAACTTACAATCTAGTTGAGAATTTCATTTCATTCATTATCTCTCTCAACCCCTATTATCTTCACTTGGATGGTTCAGAGAATAGGATGGCGACTTGGTTAAAATCAGAATGTCGACTCTATCAACTGGAAGTGGCTTTGTAGACAGCCATGTTTAGCCATGCTCCAGCTCAATGGGGAAAAGTTTTGCGGTGATTAGTGATGTCTGCCATGGGTGCAGGAAAGAGAAGTAGCACAGATGTTCCACTGATATGCACATCAAGCCTTTCCTTGCATTTGTATCCTGGAAGAAAAGCCCACAGCTCAAATCTCTTTAGGACTATGAAGCCGAGCCTGAGGGGTGGAGTGATGAAGAGCTTGAGTCCCCCCGCCGGGGAAGGTGAGTCTTCAGAGCTGGCAGACCTAAGTCCCAGAAGAGGAAAGAAATAGACGTGAGACGGAAGGTAGACTGCAGTTCGGCCCCTGACAGGCATGTTGACAGACAGAAACAGAGTTCACCAGATAATGAGAGGAACCCGGCAGCTAGAAAAGCCCAGTGACAAGTGATACCTCTGTCCCCACTTCCCATCAAGCTTCTCTAGCTGGGAATGCCTTCCATGATGATAGGTGTTCTGCTGACCCTGGGGTGACAGATACGATGGCAGCAGATGGCCCTGGGTCTGCTTTGCTAGGAAGGTGAGATCAGGACATGGGCACAGAAGCAGGGTGCCTTCCTGGCACCTGGAATGCATTTTAGGCCTTGCCATTAAAACCCGGGGATCCCAATTATACATGTTCACATGGGTTTTTAATACACCAAAGGGAAGAAAATCTTATAGGTGGGAGAGAACTTTGAAATCATCTACTCCAGGGTTTTTCAACCTTGGCACAATTGATATTTTAAACCAAATACTTGCTTGTTGTTGGGGCACACAGAGCCTGTGCATTGTAGGCTGATCAGCAGCGTCCGTGGATGATAGAGGCACTGCATACTCCCTCTCATTGTTACAACCCAAAAACCTCCATCTCCAGATGATACCAAATGTCCCCAGGAAGCAAAGTCACCCGGGTTCAAAACCACTGACTCATATCATCTCAATCTATGGATAAAGAAACTGAGGTCCAGAAAGGTGATCTGCCCAAGGGACATTTAGTATGTTCTTTGGTGACTCTCGCTGGAGAATTCTCTTTTTTTTTTCCTCCCTTCCTCCCTCCCTCCCTCTCTCCCTCCCTCCTTCTTTTCTTTTCTGTTCTTTTCTTTTCTTTTTTCTTGAAACAGGATCTCATTCTGTCATCCAGGCTGGAGGGTAATGATGCGATCATGGCTCACAGCAGCCTCGACCTCCTGGGTTCAGGTGATCCTTCTGCCTCAGCTTGCCAAATAACTGGGACTACAGGCATAAGCCACTACACCCAGCTATTTTTTGTATTTTTGTAGAGATGGGGTTTCACCAGCTGCCCAGGCTGCTCTGAAACTCTGGGGCTCAAGCAATTTTGCCTCAGTCTCCCAAGGTGCTGGGATTACAGGCATGAGCCAGTGTGCCTGGCCCATGAGCCACCATGCCCAGGCCAAGAATTCTTCTAATAACACTGCACACAAAAAGAAAGGGTCTTATAAATCTGCACCTAGTGAGGTCATACAACTTATAGCACAGAGCCATATAAAACCTTTTAGAGTTAGCCTACATTTAATTAAGAGGGCTCTGCTCCTGTCTCCTTTCCTGGGGGTGCTGGGTCTGGGGCCTTTTACCATGTTACTTCTCACTCTGACCTTCCTGGAATCTGGTTTAGAACAAAGTGTACCAGGTTTTGGAGATAGGAACACTGTTACTCTCAGCTCCCATGGCAGTGCCACTGACTTGAATGTCAGACTTTATAGATCTTGGTATTGAAAGAAGATGAAGGCCGTAAGTTTCATTTGGAGAGGAAGCGCTCCAAGGTGGGTAGCAGATGGGCTACCTCAGGGACAGGTAAGGTGATGGAATAAGAAATGTGGTGGGCTGTCCATTTCACCAATAAAACTTATTTTCTTCTTTCTTAAAGAAAAGAACTTCCCAATGTTAATTTGTTAGAGCCCAGAGTTGCCTGTGGCATTAAAAGTGACACAGGGAATAGCATTACATTTCTATTATCCTCCTGATGTTGCAGACATCAAGCTGCCACTATGCTATTTCACATTTCCAGCTAAAAAGCAAGTGATTTCAAAGGCATTTGGCTGGCCCTGAACATTTTTAATGATGTGTGTTCTTTCTTGACTTCACTTACGTTATCACCGCTATCAAGTAAGCCTAAGTCCCTGTGATTATTGGAATGGTGAAAACAGATGGCTAAATTTAGATTTCAGCGGGATGTGGGGTAGAAGGTAATGCTGAAAGCAGAGGCTTCAGAAGAAGACAGTTTACATGTCCTTTGCAATTTGGTGAAATTTGAGTCTCTAATAATTAAAAATGTGTGGGTGGTATTGGTATATACATATGACCCAGCTCTCAGCACTGTTGAGAACTTCTGGTGGCAACTGTCTGTTATCAACTCACTTTTGCAGTCTTCCCCTTGAAGGCCCGTGTTTGTCAGTCTTTAATTTGTTTTTGGCTTGGTGACATGAGGCACTATTCCTGCGTGAGATACTAAGCTCTTAGGGCTGTTCTAAGATGTGTTGAATGCAAAATGTCCTGCTCTCTCTGCCTGAAGATGATGCTCTTGCATTTAGATGCACTATAGGACTAACACATGCCAATGAGCCTCCTAAGAGATTAATGGTAAATCAGAATTGTCATGAGAAATAGAACTCAAACAGGCTGATCTGGGTGGTCCTGAGGCAGAATGTGGGGCTGGTTTATGCTTTTGATGGTCAATATATTATGCCATGGGAGCTAGGTACTTATGTCTTCACTCCAGAAAAAGTCCTTTCAAGAAGTCCAGGTACCCATGGGGGCTAGTCAGGGCTCCCTCTCCTTCTGAAAAAGCTGGAGACACTGAAATTCTCTTCCTCTCTCTGGTCGAGGTGTCCTGTTTGCCTGAACACCATGAAAACCCAGCTATTTCTATTAACCCATTCTTCACGTATAAAGGTCACAGAGCCCTAAGGTCCTTTTTTCCTTATTTTTTTTTTTTGAATAAATTGAAAGGATATAAGTTTTTTCACATGGATATATTATGTAGTGGTGAAGTCTGAGCTTTTAGTGTAACCTTCACCTGAATAATGTACATTGTACCCATTAAGCAGTTTCTCATCCCTCACTCCACTCCCATACTCCCACCCTTCAGTGTCTTCAATGTCTATCATTCCATACTCTGTGTCCAGCTGTAAACATTATTTAGCTCCCATTTATAAGAGAACATGTGGTATTTGAATTTGTTTCTGGGTTTTCTTCACTTAAGATCTCTAGTACCATCCATTTTGTTGAAAAATACATGATTTCTTTTTCTTTGCTTTTCTTTTTTTTTTTTTTTTTTTTTTTTGAGACAGAGTCTCATTCTGTCACCGAGGCTGGAGTGCAGTGGTGTGATCTCAGCTCACTGCAACCTCCACCTCCTGGGTGGAGACCACAGGCCTGTGCCACCATGCCTGGCTAATTTTTTGTATTTTTAGTAGAGACGGGGTTTCACTGTGTTAGCCAGGATGGTCTTAATCTCCTGACTTCATGATCCAACCGCCTCGGCCTCCCAAAGTGCTGGGATTACAGGCGTGTGCAGCCAATTTCATTCTCTTTTAAGTGGCTGAATAGTATTCCATGGTATATACATATTACATTTTCTTTATCCAGCCCTCCAATGATGGACACTCAGGTTGATTCCCTATTTTTGCTATTGTGATAAACATACAAGTGCAAGTATCTTTTTTATATAATGATTTCTTCTCCTTTGGGTAGATAACCAGTAGTAGAAGTGCTGGATCAAATGGCAGTTCTGCTTTTAGTTCTTTGAGAAATAGCCATACTCTTTTCCATAAAGGTTGTACTAATTCGCATTCCCACCAATAGTGTATAAGCATTCCTTGTTCTCTGCATCCTCACCAACATCTATTTTTGTGACTTTTTGTTAATAACTATTCTGATTAACATAAGATAATACTTCATTGTGGTTTTAATTTGCATTAAAACCTGATGATTAGTGATGGTGACCATTTTTTTCATATGCTTCTTGGCCATTTGTATGTCTTCTTTTGAAAATGTCTATTCATTTCCTTTGCCCACTTTTTAATGAGGTTATTTGTTTTTTGCTTTTGTTACTGTTTGAGTTCCTTGTAAATTATGGACATCAGTCTCCTATTAGATGCATAGTTTGCAAATATTTTCTTCCATTCTGCATGTCATCTGTTCACTCTGTTGATTATTTCTTTTGCTGTCCAGAAATTTTTTAGTTAAGTTCTAGTTGTCTATTTTTGTTTTTATTGCATGTGCTTTTGAGGTCTTAGTAATGAATTCTTCGCCTAGATCAATGTCCAGAAGAGTTTTCCCTGGGTTTTCTTCTAGTATTTTTGTAGTTTCAAGCCTTATATTTAAGTATTTATCCATCTTGAATTGGTTTTTGTATATGGTGAGGGACAGGGGTCCAGTTGTATTCTTCTGCATATAGCAATCCAATTTCCCCAGGTATTCTTTCCCTCGTGTATATTTTTGTTGACATTTTCAAACATCAGTTGGCTGTAGACATGTGGCTTTATTTCTGGGTTTTTAAATTCCGTTCTATTGATCTATGTGTCTATTTCTATGCCCATGCTATGCTGTTTTGGTTGCTATAGCCCAGTAGTATAATTTGAGGTCAGGCAGTGTAATGGCTCCAGCTTTGCTAGTTTTGCTTAGGATTGCTTTGGCTATTCGGGCTCTTTTTAGGTCTCATATGAATTTTAGGCTTGTTTTTTCTAATTATGTGAAAAATGACAATGGCATTTTGATAAGGATTGCATTGAATCCGTAGATTGCTTTGGGAAGCATGGTCATTTTAACAATATTAATTCTTTCAAACTATGAGCATGAGATATTTTTCTATTTGTTTATATCATCTACAGTTTCTTTCATCAGTGTTTTGTAGTTTTCCTCATTGAGATTTCATTCTTTTTATGGCTGAATAGTATTATCTCCTTGGTTAAATATATTCCTAGGTAATTTTTTTTGGTGGCTATTGTAAATGGGATTGTGTTCTGGATTTGCTTCTCAGCTTGAGTTTTACTGGCATATAGAAATCTTACTGATTTTTGTATGTTGATTTTGTATCCTGAAATTTTACTGAATTTATTTATCAAATCGAAGAGTTTTTTTGGAGGAGTCCTTAGGGCTTTCTAGATATGAGATCATATCATCAGTGAACAGAAATAATTTGACTTCCTCTTTTCCAATTTGGATGCCTTTTATTTCTTTCTGTTGCCTGATTGCTCTGGCTCTGACTTCCACATTAAGTTCTTAATAGCATTTTAGTCCTAAGGAAGCTCCTTATGTTCCTGGGTTGGTTCTGGGAGTGTTTAGAGTCCTCTCTACCACCAGTGCCGACTCTGAAATTTGGATGACTCCCTCAGAAAACTCATGGCATCCAGAGAACTTAGGGACAACTAGTTTTGTTACCTGCTCTACTTCTAGGTGAGTGGCTTTATCTATAAGTTCCAGGGCACCTCCCTACAGACACCACTAACCCATATCCAGTGGTCATGTGCTTTGAGCTCTTCCCCCAAAATGAATTTGAGTGGTTTATCCACATTCCTCAATGCTCCTTAGCCTCCCACTGTGACCAGGAGCACATAGTTCCATGATTTGCTGGAGAGGGCTAGGGTGGCCATCAGTGGGCAGGGAGGAGAGGGCCAGGTTGGCCATCAGCGGGCAGGGAGGAGAGGGCCAGGGTGGCCATTAGCGGGCAGGGAGGAGAGGGCCAGGGTGGCCATCAGCGGGCAGGGAGGAGAGGGCCAGGGTGGCCATCAGTGGACGGGGAGGAGAGGGCCAGGGTGGCCATCAGTGGGCGGGGAGGAGCAACACAGTTCAAATCCACAGCCCAAACCTGGTAGCCAATTCTCCAGTCACTTTTTGAGTGCCAGGCTCAGCATTAGTTTCAGCGGAGGGAAGGAGAGATGATAACCCAGGGTCCCTGTTCTTTCCAGACTCTTTGTCTCAAAGAAGAGGCCGACACAGAGATAAGTAACTCTCATAGAAGGCAGACCGTTTTGTTGCAGTACCAACAGAATGCCAAAGTGTCTCCACTAAACCATGAGAAAAACTCATGATTTAGTGAAGGTTTAGTGTTGTATTTATCTGCTTCCTTAGCGCCAAACCCAGGGTCAGGCCCATATCTATGTACAGTAAATGTTTATGGAATGAGTAAAGGAACCAGTTTAGGAAACACACAGCACTTTCTCTCTGGGGACCACACCAGGTCAGTGAAAGGCACTGTGTAGCTCTAACTAGATGCCCTCTTTCAGCTCCGGGGCTCATTTTCTCCAGGAAACATTACATGCAGTTACAGAGGTGAAGCTTTCCTCCTTCCTCGCCTTGCTCAGCTTCTTAATGGTCTTTCATTCTGCCAAGGCCAATTGTCAGGGGAACTGTGGAGATTTAGATAGACACCACAACCAACTCCAGGACTATCCCTTGGAGACTTGGGAGTGAGCATTTTTATAATACAAGGAAATCAGATTACATAAAGATAAATGAATTTTAGGATGAATTTGCTGCATGCAAAGGACAGAAAAGCAAACCAAAATGAACGAAGTAGTCAATGTAAGGTTCTAAGACAGCTCGTGGAAATAAAGTGCAGCCAGTCTCCTTTTGAAAATTGAATCTGGGAAATCTGAACTGTTAGGGCTCGAGGTATTCTCTCTCTCTCTCTCTCTGTCTCTCTCTCTCTCCCCCCCCATCCCCTCTTTTTCTCTTTTCCTCTCTCTCCCTTTTTAAACTGTGAGATACCTATTCACTTTCCCACACCTCCAATCATGGATTATTATGAATGAAATGTCATGATTATGAGTGGCTAAGTCTTCTATCTCCACAAGAAAACAGCACTATTGCATGACTATAGCATCCTATGAAAAATAGAGCTCTGTTTTCATAGCCATCCAAGCCCTCTTTGAAATGACTTATAGTCCCTCCCTTTGATTCTCTTTCTCTGGGGCCTCTATGGTGTCTCTATGGTCTCATCTATTTACACATTTGGGCCATTTTTCTCTCTGCAGCTTGTTCAAGAAGCATCTCTGCCTCTTAATAACTTCAGCCTGTTCACAGCATTGACTGTAGGTAAAGTTCCTAACTCTCAGTAATCTTTGAGCTCTGATTGCATTCTGGCTGTGCAGCACATACTTGAAATTCTCAAGAGGGTGAATCTGATTGGCTGCTGACCAGCCAATAGATTGTTCAACATTGAGACAGGATCTGATTCTGGTTCAACCAGCTGTAGCTGGATGGTCACATAGAACACATAAGACAGTCAAGTTGGTCCCTTCAGTAGGGCTTACAGATCACAGAAGGAGACAAGAGTGGGCCAGCTACCCCAGAACAAAATTACTATGTTAGATCAGTTTCGATGTCATCAGAGGTCCACAACTTTAGGGAAAATTGTGGCAGGAAGGAGGGATCTGTCCATCCTGGTGTGGATAATTTAGAGGAATATGGGGTAATTATGGGTGAGTGTGTGTTACAACCTAAGTGACTTAGCCTTTCATGTGTGAACAGAGCCTCCTCCTCCTCCTACTCTTTCAGCCGCTTTTCAGAGTCACTGTACAGTTGGCAGCAAGAGGGAAGATTCCCAAAGCATGCGATGGGAACAGTCTCCTCCCCAACCCCACACCCCAACCCCCTTCTTCCCTACCCTGCACTAGAAACAGCCCCCACATGATTGTTTGCTTCCTAGCAAAACTGGACCTAAATGTTTCCAGAGGCAGCTAGCCCACTTTTTGTTGGAATGGCCTTCTAAAGAACGAGAAAGTTGTCTGCTGGCACTGAACTCACAAGCTTAAGCCCCTATAATCGGAGGCTACACAAGTGCAGGTATTTGGGATAGGAATAAACCAGTCCAAACAGATCTGGGTTCACATGAGTCTTGCTTCCCATTCTTAGCTTTTTGCTCTTTAAGATAAATTTTCTAGACTAGATTTTTCTAATGAGCTGCCAGGATTCAAAACTACTCTCAAGAGTCCAGAGAATTGGGTTCCAGTTTTAGCTCTACTACTAACCAGCAATGTAACTGTGGGCTATCCCTTTCCTACCTGGGAGAGATCCCAGGCTTCAGATCTCTCCCCTGTATAAAGAGGGAATTTGGAGTAGATGATCTTTAATGCTCTTTTCTTCTTGACTTTCTGTTACCCAGCTTTTACCCAACCACACCATCAGTGCTCTGAACTCTCACAACCTTCCCACCTCTGAAGGTTTAACCTCTCTTTTCTCTGTGCTCAATTTCTCCAGGGTCTGAGTGGCATCTGGCCCTTGCCAGTTCACACAAAGAGAACTGCATATGCCTTTGACTCTGGAGAGTCATTCACTGCTTGTTTGTTTTCTATTTCTACCCTCTCTGGAACTGTCATCCTCAGGATCCTTCCATTTGCCTCCAAGCCTGCCTGAAAAGATCTTTCAAGAGGGTTCCATTCAGCCCCCCAGGGTCTAAATCTACTGAAGAGCTGAACTTCCACATCAACAGACTCCTCCAATGTCCTGGAATGTGTACCTCTGAATTGAGGCCATCTCATAGCCAGTCTGCAGGGGCTGAAAAATGCAATGTGACTGAGAGGGTAGGCCAGGCATCCTGTGTTCAGACACCTGATAGGTTGCTCACTTCTGATGCGGTGTGGTTGGGTGAGAAGAGCCAGGCGCACTGTGGAGGCAATCCCTTCCCACCTTTGTAGCCTTGTTTCCCCCACACATACTGCTTCTATTTATCTTCCTCACAACCAGCTCCCTCGCACCTGTTCCTTTCTTGAAGGTCATTCGCTCAGCCTCCTGGTTCACACCCACCAGTCAGCAGCTTATCTCCCTAAAGAAGTTCAGTAGCCACATATGGCGACTGCTTACATGACTCTTGTAGGACTCACAGTGCCTGTGTGGACAGGGTCATTAGGCTGCCTCTAAGTCCACCCTGACGTTATTAGTATAGCCTCATCCAACTCCTTAGCTTTGGCTTGATCTCCAGGCAGATGCAACTGTTCTTCATGGCTGTTCCCTCTCTTAATCACACAGTCCTTAAATCTTTCCAGTAGCTTGTTCCCTGGGGGACCTGCTGATCATAACCTGGTACTGGAGGGGAAGGTCCTCTCTGCACTCAGCTTATTTCTAGAGGAATGAGGCCAATGCAGCAGGCAACATCCAAACAGAAAGGACCCAGAGGGGAGAGTCTGAGGGCGGCATGACTTCAAGAAGGGGTGAGGACAGAGGTAGATCAGGAACTGCTCATTACCAAGGGAAGCCGGTTAGACGTCAGTGTTTTTCCAGGTGAGAAGGATGGAGCATCAGTAGTCTGTCCTCTAGAAACTGCCAAGTAGCCTAGAAAGCTTCATTTGTTCATTCATATATGTGTTAAAGATATATTGAGCTCCTACCCTGATATACTCTGTGTAGGCAATATAGAAATAAACAAATCCCATTTCCTGCCTTCTAGGGCTGCCACTTGAGAAAAAGAAGCACAAAAATAGATCACAAAAGTGTCATGTAGCACATCTTTAGAATGGAGGGAGGTTGGAATGGGGAAACTGGCAATACCTGACATTGTAAAAATGCAGAATAACTGGATCTGTCACACACTGCTTGGAGAAATGCAAAATAATACAGTCACTTTGGAAAACAGTTTGGCAGTTTCTTAAAAGTTAAATATATCCTCTTGCCTGAGATCTGGCAAAAAAAAAAAAAAGTTAAATATATACTTACCTTACAACTCAGAAATCCCATTCCTAGGTATTTACCAGGAGAAATGAAAACATATGTTCACATAAAATTTCTACATGAATGTTTATAGCAGCTTTATTCATAATTGCCCCAAACTTGAAACAACTCTAATGTCCTTCAACTGGTGAATTGATAAACTGTGGTACATCCATGCTTCAGAATACTACCTAGCAATGGACTACTGCTGCTTGCAACACCATGGCTGAATCTCTCTGAGTGAAAGAAGCCAGACTCCAGAATTCGTTTATGTAACATTCTGGGAAAGGCGAAACCAGAGGGGAGAAAAATAAAACCACCACAGATTAGGTTGGTGGTTGTGAGAAGCTGGGGATGGGGGAAGTTGTTGGCTTTACAGGTATATGAGAGAATGTTTTAGGGTGATGGAATTGTTCTGTATCTTGATTGTGGTGGTGGCTACTCAACTGATGTGTCTGTCAAAAATCTTGAGTTGTATTTTACTTGGTGTAAATTGCACTTTAATAAGCCTGAATGAAAACAAAACAAAACAAAACAAAATACCACGTAGTTTAGGTACCAGGCTACAGGAAGGCCCAGGGAGATTTGCTTTCTGAAAAGATGGCCCTGTCACAGCCTGATGGGTTCTTCTTGCCCGTTGCCCTGAAGAAAACAATGAGAACAGCAGGTTGTTGCAGCAAAGAAAGAGTTTAAAAAGCTCAGAGCCAGCCACACGAGCATAACGGGAGAAACTTCTCAAGCCTGTCTTCCCGAGAATTCCAAGGCTAGGGTTTCTTAAGGGCACTCTGACAGCCAGGGGGCTGGGAAACTGAAACAACTGATTGGCGGGGGATGAGATCACAGGGGTGTCTGAAACTGCCTTTGTGCAGCTGAGGCAGGTACTGGGAGGGGGTCTCAAGACCAGGTGGCATCTCTTGGTCTGCCAAAATGCCAAATCTGAAAAAAAATCTCAAAAATACCTCAGATACATATGGGGAAGTTCTTTAGGATTCACAATAGTGATGTCATCTATAGGCATAGCTGGGGAAGTTATAAATCTTGCGACCCCTGCTTACATGACTCTGGGGTAGTAAAAACACTTCAAGAAAAACATGCTAAGCCATGGAAGGTTATTGCTTAACTATGCCTATTCTTCAGGAAAGTTAGAGCCCTTACCATGATTCTAACCACGTATTACGAATGCGACTTCAATCTCCGAACAAGGAAGGGGCAGTTTTTCTGGCCTCAAAGTTTAACTGTAAACCATATTCCTCTCATAGTTATATTGGCCTCCAGACTAGAATAAGCAAAAAACCAATTTAGCCTGTGAGGTTAGAAGCAAGATGCAGTCTGTCATGTTAGATTTCTCTCATTACTTAGAATTCTGCAAAGGCGATTTCAGTCCCTTCCTGGTGGTGAGATACATAGGAAGTGGGGCAAGGAGGATTAAGAATGACTCGAGGTAGAGGGTCGCATCTTGCTAAAAGCAACAGAATAAGATGATGACTAAGGGTATAACCTAATCCTAAGAGAGGCTGAAATGAAGTTTTGCTGGCCAAGGAAGGAAGCAGGAGCCGGATTCTAAATGTCCTTAGGAGTGTGTTCATGTGGGTGGTGGAGGTGTTGGGGTAGTGGTGCTATCTGGAATGTATGGATTCCAGAAGGACATGGAGGCAGCGGGAATAAGGATGGGCCTCATATCAGCTAAATTGGGGTGTGTGCAGCACAGCACTGAGCCAGAAATGTACTTAGAGCCTCAGAGTCTATTCGTTCCCTTCAAAGAAAACCCCTAGACAGCAACTGCAGTATAAATAGCAAACAAGCAAGCACAATGTTCTTCTGCATCAGAATGGAGAAAAGACGTTGGTCCTGAGCAACGTGGAGTCCAGCAGCAGCCCTCCTGGGCCCCAACCCCTCCCAGTGGCCTCCTCAGCTCCCAGAAAACCAGCACCTTTCTCTCCAGCAAAGCCCACCCTACACAGACTCCTGAGCCTCCCACAGCCAAACAAGTGATGAATAGCAGCCCTCTCCCCAAGGGTTCTGCCCACAGAGGCGTGCGGGCTGCCTGCTAAGTGGAAGCTACAAGACCTCTGGGGCTGCTGCAGTTTGTTTTGCTGCAGGCCCCTTGGCAGATGGTGCTTGCTCAGCCTGCCCAGCAAGCCAAAGTGAGAAAGTGGGATGCTTCAAGAGAACTAACCAGGAGCTAAGAAGGAGACATCAGAAGGAGCAAACATCCCCATAACAATGGCACATCAAGGCACAGGGTCCTCGGGTCTGGGGAACACAGACTTTAGGTCTCTCCTGGTATTCGGGTCCCCTGGGGTACAAATGCCAAGGGCTTAAGGGGAAGAAATAGGGCCCACACGAAGAGCAAGGGGGTCAATCTGGGTCAAGAATGGTAACAACAGCTGTGGCAGACTTATAGCTAGGAGCAGAGACTGGAGCTAGGCTGGGTTCAAATCCCAGCCCTGCCACTTATGGGTTCTGTGCCCTTGGGCAAGTCGTTTTACCTTTCCTCATTAGCAAAATGGGGATAGTAATAGTACCTACTTCCTAGGGTTGCTAGGGAGACTAAGGGAGTTGTCCTATGTAAAGTGCTTAGAGCAAGCCTGGCTGTTCCTAAGCACTCAATGAGGGTTACCAACAATGAATGACTGTTTCCAGAGGGTCTTCCAAGAACCTTGCAGAAATTCTTGCTGCTTCTCATTAGGAAAG
Source organism: Papio anubis (assembly GCF_008728515.1). NCBI lineage: Eukaryota > Metazoa > Chordata > Mammalia > Primates > Cercopithecidae > Papio > Papio anubis. The sequence goes on along the minus strand of NC_044976.1, from coordinate 108,681,161 downwards.
TGATGTCCTGGGACTGGATTTATTTGTGGGACCAGGTTTGTTCTGCACTCCAGCCCCTCCCCTCCTCACTCAGCCCTCCAGCGTGCAGTTTCAGTGTTGTGGCTATGAATGTTTCAATATCTGATCCTTTCAGTCAGCTGAGACGCTCTCCCCATGCAACAGTGTTGGGATCTGGTTGCCACAAAGCTGGTACTTGTGTCCCTGATCAGCCACTTAACTTGCTTTCCTGCCCATTATTCCACAGGGCTATCGGGGGAATTGGGTGAATTGTACTTAAGCAGAAGAATGGCTGCATCTATTAAATGCTCCACAGAGCCTCTTCTGCCTTCATAGAACTTCAAGAGCCAGTCCCCACCCTGTCCCTAGCTCTCCATGTAAAAGGGGAACAAGGCTACATGTACTTATTTTGGATTCCTGCTGTCCTCTGAGGTTTAATGTTATCACATGGTAGGCTGGGTCTATCTATGCTGAAAGAATGAATGAGTGAACAAATGACAAACAAGGTAGGAAGGTAGGTGCAACAAGTCACTTGGGCAGGTCAACAAAGGAACCAAGGGCCTTTCTGGGGCTAGAGCACCAGCGGTCCAGTTTCTCCGTGTTTTCAGGAGGAGAGGGTCTAGTGCTCAGCAGGACCTACCCTGTCCTACCCACCTCCAAGGGCCTCTTCCCTGGCTCTGAGTTCCTCAGGGGCCCCAGAACAGGCTCCCTGGTGTTAAAATGGAAGATGATGACTACTGGGGCTTTCTCCAAACCAGAGAGGGTTAACATTTGACATAGGTACTGATGTAATGCAAGAAACTCAAGCAGCCCAGAGGAGTGCAGAGTTCCTCAGTGTTGCCTGGGAACAGAGGCCTGGATGACTTCTTGGGCAGCCCTCTCTAAAAGTCCTTTGGGCTCTGGCTACAGCCCTCTTCTAGCAGCCTAGCAGCCTAAAACCTGATTGCTAGGGGCCATCCTCTGGGTGGGAAATATTTTATTTTATTTTATTTTATTTTATGTATTTTATGTTTTATTTCTGCTGCTGGAAACTCAGGGAGCCTGCGAGTTCTACTGTTCATTCATCAGTCACTTGTAAACTTATTTTCCAAGGCTTCTAGCCTAGGAAGAACCTAAACACCATAAAGGAGATCTTTCTCTGAAGATGCTCAAAGAGTGTGGGGAATGGACAAGGTAAAAGAAGTCACTAGCATAGCATCAATAAATTCTATTTTGATTGCAAGTGGTTTTGTACTTTATTTTTTTTCACTCTCCCCCTTCTTTTTTTTTTTTTTTTTTTTTTTTCCTGAGACGAAGTCTTGTTCTGTTGCCCAGGCTGGAGTGCAGTGGCATAGTCTCGGCTCACTGTAACCTCTGCCTCCCAGGTTCAAGTGATTCTCCCGCCTCAGCCTCCTGAGTAACTGGGATTACAGGTGCGTGCCAACATGTCTGGATAATTTTTGTATTTTTAGTAGAGATGGGGTTTCACCACGTTGGCCAGGTTGATCTTGAACTCCCGACCTTCAGCCATCTGCCTGCCTTGGTGTCCCAAAGTGCTGGAATTACAGGCATGAGCCACCGGACCCTGCCTGTTCTCCCCCTTCTTTCTCCCCCTCCTTCTCCAGAGACGAGCAGGGATCCCTCTTAGGGGCCTAAATAAAGAAAAATCTTGAGTTCCTTCCAGGAAAATTGCAGGCTTCTGGCTAGCCTTGAGAAGTAAATGAGCAACTTGGTAAGCAGGACGGTAACAGCGGCTTAAAACAATAGCCGAGGAAGTTAAAGTCCTGTTTGGTTCCCTGTAGAAACTAAAGACAACATCTCAACAAATGTCCCTGAGTTTTTTTCAGAAACCTGGACCCCTACCAAATGGATCTGCTGGCATGTCAACCTCAGATAAGGGGGTACTAAGGACTGAACTGCGACCTCTGTTCTTTCTTCTAAATTTCTTCCTGAAGGGCTTGGAGGAGATCATGCCCATGAGCCAGAACTAATATTCTTTTCTGCCGCTCGCAAATTTTTAGACAAAGACTCCTTAACCAATCACAAATCAAAAAAATCTTTGAATCTACCTATGACCTGTTCCTCTCTCCCCCACTTTAAGATGTCTTGCCTTTTTAGGTCAAACCAATGTACAACCTCTATGTGTTGATTTATGACTTTGCCTGTAACCTCTGCCTCCTTGCCTTTAAAAACTCTTACCTGTAAGCCACTGAGGAGTTCAGGGCTTAAGCATTAGCTGCCCAATTCTCTTTGCTTGGTGCTCTACAATAAATGTCTTGGTTTCTCTCGCTGCAGTCCCAGTGTCAGTGTTTGGCTTTGCTACCCTGGGTCAGAAGACACCTGTTCAGTTAAAAAAAAAAAAAAAAAAAACTTTCTTTTTTTTGTATGCAAAGTCCCTTTTGGAATTCCTCAGTTGTTCCAAGAATAACATTGGAAAGAGACTCCTGCACCCCATCCATTTGACCAGCGAGAATGGGGGAGATTTGTACCCAGAGGAGAGAAAAAGACCAGAGGTAGAGATGCTTGAGAAGGACTCTCCCCAAATGGAGACCCCCATTCAGCTCCCCTCCTCACTGAAAGCTTGCAAGAGCTTGGTTTTTTTTTTTAAGAGAGGAAGGCTGGTTGCCTTCCAGGCCTCAATTTGTTCCCCAAAGTAGTCTTTCCCACTGGAAGAGCTGTTTCTTATTCTACGTATAAAACTGGATTTTTGAACCTACCATCAGTCTCCCATATGAAATGTATACTGTAAACTGGAGTCCTTTATGTAAGGGCCACTTTGAGCAGCACTGTGGGTCATTTGATGACCCTGTTTGGAGTGGCCTACATATTTCTGGGTGTCTGTCTGTGTTGCCCAGACGTGCTCCTATTTAACCTTGATCGTCCTTTCTGGCTGAAGGATGCCAAAGTGAATATCGGTCATTCTATCTCCAGCAGCAATCTTAGACAGCAAAGGAAATGTCAACCCTAGGAAATAAACAGCCCTAATATTAGCCTAGATGTGTGGACATGTTTCCCCAGCAGGTGTGGAAAAAAACCCTTAAGTTCTCATGTATTTTTAAAGCATGCCTCATGCACCAAAATCTCCCAGGATGTCACTAAATGTATTTTGGCCCAGAACAGCTGTTATTACCGTATCTCTTACTCAAGGGATGAGCCAGCATCCAGCCCTCAGTTTCCTGGGCTCAGGATAGCTGGCTGTCCCCAAAACAGGTTGAAAAGCCCCACCACTGCTGACCCCACATGTCCCCTTTGCCACCAGGCAGGCAGCCATTCTAGAACCACAGCACACGTCAACTCCCTCCACTACAGAAAAATGTGCAAGTGACAGATGCACACAGGTCATGAAGCAGACACCAGAGGTCATGCTGTCACCAATGAGCATTTCCTGACAGGGCCTGTGCACAGCATCCTCTGTGGTTCCCAAGGCTATCCTGGGTGATGGGGTTACACGGAATCTCACCACAGGTGCTCAAGGCCTGACAGGCAGGAAAGACAGGACATCCTCATCATGACAAATGCTTATTATCAAGCCTGATTGTGCAGGTAAGCACTATTGGAAAGCCCTCAGAGGAGGAAAAGACCAAAAGGAGGGGGTCAGGGCCAAAGAAATGGGACCTGAGAAGTACCTTGTCACAAATCTAGACCTCCACTTACTAGGGGAGAGGAAGGGCTTCTGGAGAAGTATTGGGGAAAGATGGATTTGACAAGGTTGATAGAGACAGTGAGGCAGAAGCAGAACTGTATTGCTAAGAAATTAGAGCTTATCCTATGGGCTTCTGGGAGCCAGAGTAGGACAAGTAAATGGGCCTTAAAATGTATGCTACAAGAACCGGAAACTCTCTATTGGCCTGAACTTTAAATTCACTTTCACAAATGCAGCGGCTGCAGATCAAAGAGGTAGGCGCTGGGGCAGGGTAGGGTTGGGGAAGTTAGGGAAGAGGAAAGGCACAGAAAGAAGAAGCAGTCACTGAGCTCCCAGTTGCATCAAAAGACAAAGTGCTCTATGATAAGAAGCCCCAGGTTGGCTGGGTGCAGCGGCTCACACCTGCAATCCCAGTACTCAAGGATGGCTTGAGGTCAGGCGTTCGAGATAAGAAGCCAGAGGTCTAAGGCAGTATACAATAAGCATCACATAATTGTTACAGCACCCAGAGTCTGTTCTTTTAAGCAAACAGAAATATTTTTATAACTTTATATTTTATAAGCATTTATTATATATCTTTATAGTTTTAATAAAATAGAATCAAAACCTATGGCCTCATTCACAAGATTTTAAAATAAGGTAGAAAATTTTGTTTCCAATTCTTTTCTAAGTGTACAGGTATGAGAGATTTAAAGGTATTACAAAACAGTGCTTTGGGCAAAATTGTGTAATGATGGGAACATCTAAACATCTGTTTTCAAATGTTTTTTCCTTAGCATGTCGTCAATTTTTAAAAGATGATAAAGCATCACCTTTAAAATGGAATGCTTGTTGTTTTGTATAAGAAAAACAAGTCACTTTTTAATTTTGATAAATCTTAAGTACTTGCCATGAGAAAATTGGTAAACCTTTATGGGAATCAAAAGACCTTCCTGGTCACTCCATATCCCATTACAAAGTGTTGTAAGAATTCTTTTATATTTTACAGACCTTCTTTTTATGAAATTAACATTATCAATGACAACACAGCATTTTGCGCACTTATGGCTTTAACTTCTTTGCTGCCCAGTAAAGGAATATTAAGTGTGGTTCTATCTTTGTAACCACACCAGATCCCTCTTTTTATTCCAGTCAATACTTTTTCTATAAAACATTTTTATTAAGGAAGTCATTTACTCTTTTCCCACTCATCTTCCCTTTAGTGGCTCAAAAATAGTGCTTTCTCATATAATTCTCGTATTTCAACAAAATGTAGCAAATTCCATTATCTGAGATGTTAGAAATCTCTATACTTTAAACAAAATATATAGCAGATTTCCTATCAGGCACACTTTGTTCTAATATTCATTTAAAATTTTTTCAGCAATGTTTTTAGTGCATCTTTCAATAAGGCCTACTGACAAAAGATTGCAATTTTTATTGCCATATTGTTTTTCATGTCTTATTTCAGTCATTTTTCATGGCAGAAAAAGCAAGTGTTTCCCTAAGGGCATATGGCTTTTTGTGTTTTGCAGTTACTAAGAACTGCAAAGGATTCATGCATATGTTTATCATTAGATTTAATGAAATGTTGTTAAATACCGGATTAAGCATTGTAATGACTTTAAGCATCAATGAAAAAATTGAGAAAGTTTTTCTTCATGTCTAGATGCTTAATTTTTAAATATCTTACTAATTGGGCAATTTTCTGCTATCATTAGCTAATATCTCAAGACAAAAACTCTTAGGACAATACCCTTCATTAACAATAATAAATGGCAACCACGTTTCAGAGGATTGTCTTTTTTTTTTTTTTTTTGAAACGGAGTCTCGCTCTGTTGCCCAGGCTGGAGTGCAGTGGCGCAATCTCGGCTCACTGCAAGCTCCGCCTCCGAGGTTCACGCCATTCTCTACCTCAGCCTCCCGAGTAGCTGGGACTACAAGCGCCCACCACCACACCTGGCTAATTTTTTGTATTTTTAGTAGAGACGGGGTTTCACCGTGTTAGTCAGGATGGTCTCGATCTTCTGACCTCGTGATCCACCTGCCTCAGCCTCCCAAAGAGATAATTGTTTTTTAAATGTTGCATTTTTTTGTCAACTTCTTTTCAGATCTGATTGGATTCTCATTGCTTTTGCCTTATGAAGTGGCTAATAAAGAACTTATAAAGAAGGAAAAGGGTCACCCCAGAAATATTCTTTTCGTTTTTTATGCTTTTATTATTGATATTATCTCCAACTCGGATTTCTTCACAGGAATCTTTTAAAGACATTTGTTCATTTTGTGAAGGTTATATAGACACATGGTAGGCACTGGAAAACATGTTGGTTGATTGAGAAAAGCCTGAAACCTGATAGATGATATATTCATCATTTCCTCTTTTTTTCTTTTTTTGCATGCTATCTAGTCTAAGATCATCAATTCCTCTTTACAAAGTCCTAAGATCTTACAGATCCCAAAGGATTTTCAAGATCTACAATCCATGGGGCTATCAGTGGGAAGCACCGTTATGCCCTAAATGGTTTGATAAAGAGAGGGAAAAGCCCCCTTGTTCCTAGTTCAGGAAGATCAAGTTTTTAATTCTCAGGGACTTCTCAGCCAAGATGCATTTTCTTGTATGCCACATTCTCTCTTGAGAGAAGTAAAAACAATCCATGGTATTTTATTCTTCACTTTCTCCCAGAGTGATAAATACAGATGAACAGTCAAAGAGCTCAGCCTCATCCGAGATGCATGCCCAGGCCTGCTGGGAGTTCTGCTGGGACAATGCAGCCTGGCCAGGTCCAACCTAGGAGGAAGTGAGCCTGAGGACAGAACCTGGACAGGAAATGCACGTTGGTTGGCGAGTCTGCAATCACACAAAAAGGCACCCTCTTTGACAATCTTGAGGCATCACTTAAAATTGTATTTGGCTCCCTGTACTAGAAACCCAACCATGCTGGCTTACCCAAATGAGGCTTTTATTTGTGTCATATAACAAGAAATCAGGAAGTAGATAGTCTAGAGATGTTGTCAAGAAAGTCAAGAAGAACCTCAGATCCTTCTAGCTTCCTGCCCCACCATCCTAGCATGGGGCCTTCCTTTTTAGGAGTGTGAGACAGCTGCTTCATTCCCAGGCATCTCCTCCTCCAAGAAGGGAAAGGGTAAGGTCAAATGCAGCCTTATTTTCCTCTTGGGCCTTTCTCTGCAGGCATACATACCCGTCCCAGTGTCCTGTTCCTACATTTCATGGTCCAGCACTGTGAACATCTGTAAGAGAGCCTGAGAGATCAGGTATCAACTGAGCACATTACAGCCCCAAATAAAATTGACATCCATTTAGAAAGATGAAGGGGAGGAAAGATTCTGGAATAAGTAGGAATGTCTGGGCTCATCTCATGAATTAAGCACCCGTGCTTCAATTCCATATGGAATAGACTGATCCTTGCTTGTCCGCCATCCCCTCTCAAACACCTGTTCATCATGCCTTAGACAAGCGGCACACTGAGAGAAAGTCTTCGAGTGGGTTCCTCATGTGCCCTAGTCACCTGCTGATCTGGCCTACGATTCATTCCTGAACAATTTCCTTGTGGACAGGAGGGGTCAGGATGCGTGGGCCCAGCCTTTGGTTTACTATGAGGAAAAGGAGACTCCTCCAGGTCCTTGACCTACCTTCTGGGTGCTTGAGGAGGATACCTCCGATTTACAAGTAAACGGAGCCATCTGTGATAGGCTGTGCAAAGGCTAAGCCTCACCCGCTGAGCCACAGCATCCACCCCTGCTATTCAGCTCTGAGTCCAGATGGGCGTGCAGCCCAGCAGCCCCTGAGGGCATTGGATTTCAGAGTGGAGAAAACCTTGTGTGGGAGGCGCTCCCAGACAAGAGAAGATGGGAGCAGGAAGAGGGGAGGCTGAGGGCTGGGGAGCTGGCTGTGCATGAAGCTGTGATTCTCATCAGCGCCTTGGAGGATTTGCCACTTCTGCTCCATGCCTCCTCCAAGGGTGATATGGTAGATTTCATTCAAGCTGAATAGAATTGATATTTTGCTCAAATCCTGTTTTAAGAATTTTTGTGCCATCCTTGTAAAAGCAGCATAGCCTAGGTGACTCTGGGCAGGGTTAATAGTCATCTGTGTGAATGATTTGAAGGAGAATGGATGGGTTTTTTTCCTCTCATTGTCAAATCAACATATACGTGCTGAAGAAAATTTAGAAAGTACGGAACAATTTTAAGAAGCAGGAAACGGCTGGGCACTGTGGCTTACCCCTGTAATTCCAGCACTTTGGGAGGCCGAGGCGGGTGGATCATGAGGTCAAGAGATCAAGATCATCCTGGCCAACATGGTGAAACCTCGTCTCTACTAAAGGTACAAAAATTAGCTGGGAGTGGTGGCGCATGCCTGTAGTCCCAGCTACTCAGGAGGCTGACGCAGGAGAATCGCTTGAACCCGGGAGGTGGAGGTTACAGTGGGCTGAGATCGCTCCACTGCACTCCTGCCTGGCAACAGAGAGAGACTCCATCTCAAAAAAAAAAAAAAAGCAGGAAACAAAAACCCTTCATAAATCTTAGGAGAAATACAGATTCTAGATATATGAATAATATCTCCATACAGTGCCTAGGAAAGTGTTTATGGCAGAAATTTCTGCTTGCTCCCAATATCATTCTTCATTCCTACCACAAGCTCAAATCTGTTTAGCATTGCAGTGTGCCCAGGTAAAAGACAACATGTCTTAACCTCCCTTACTGGCAAGTGCGAAAGGATTATAAGTAGAACTTGGATGGGATTGCAGAAAGACTCCTAACGGGGCAGACAGGTCAGGCATGCACGTCATGTCCTTTTATTCCTTTCTGTTCTCACTTTTCCTGCCTGAAATGTGGATGTGACGGCTAAAACACCAGCAATAGTCTTGGATGTTTTAGGATTAAAGCTGTGTGCAAAAGACAGTGATGCAAAAAGCTAGAAGAAAGCTGCATCCTTGATGACTTGGTTAAAGCTGCCATACTAGCCCTGGAACACTGCCTCTGGACTTTATTTGTTTTTTTTTTTTTTTGAGGCGGAGTCTCACTCTGTCGCCCAGGCTGGAGTGCAGTGGCATGATCTTGGCTCACTGCAAGCTCTGCCTTCCGGGTTCACGCCATTCTCCTGCCTCAGCCTCCCAAGTAGCTGGGACTACAGGTGCCTGCCACCACGCCCGGCTAATTTTTTGTATTTTTCATAGAGATGGGGTTTCTCCATGTTAGCCAGGATGGTCTCGATCTCCTGACCTCATGATCCACCCACCTTGGCCTCCCAAAGTGCTGGGATTACAGGCGTGAGCCACCGCACCCAGCCCCTGGATTTTTTTTTTTTTTTTTTTGGGCCGGGGGGGTGGAATCGAACACAATTTATTTTAGAACTAGATAGGAAAGATTGAACTGAAGAAAAAGTTTTACCCTAAACTTTCCCAATTGACATCTTCTGTTCTTCTGTACAGGCTCCATGTTATCAACTGTGTCATTCACATCAGTGGCCTGTACAAATTGTGTAATTCGATTGAAGAGTCAAGTTTGCAAATAACCATCTTTCCATTCTCTGTGCTTTAGAACAATTCTCAAAACACATTTATTATGCTCCCAACCCATAACTGTTTAATTAGGTTTTTCTTCTAAAAATAAGTTGGATCAAGAGAATCATTTACTTTATACATATTCAAAAACAGAACTCATTCATTTTCTTCAGTGTTCCATGGAAGGGAAAACTGTTCCAACCAAACAGATGTAGTAAAAAGTATGTTTCCTGTTTTGGCTTCTTTGTGTTAATGACCAGAGAAAATCCTTTATTGTTTTCATCTTGGCTTCAACATAATGTATCACTATCCCTTTCTTCCTCTGATTCTTGACCTGGTATCCAACATTGATCTTTTATACTCAAAAAATGAGTATTTCAAAACTTTGCAGTATCCTTCCTTCAAACACCGCAGAGTGGATTTTCCTTCCTGGACCATACAGTTCGACTGCAACAGACACACACACAGGTCCTCCAGCTTGTCCTTGTAATACTGGGGCATGACGGTGCTTCCCGTCCACTGCAGACTCGACTTTCTTCCACTGCAACCGCTGCGACCAGGCCGGGAGCGAGTGAGGCCCCCGTCGCCGCTGGACTTTTATGAGAGAGACGTAAGCCCCTGTTTAAGTCACTGTGGTCAGGTCTTCATTAATCACAACTAAATGTAATTCTTAGCTGATCCACTGCCTGACACAGGGTGATGTCCAGTAAAAGCTGGAACATCTGGAAAGAGTTAGGGGTGATGAGAAGAGTGGGCAAAAGGATCTTGGCCTTGCTGCACTACAAGTTCTGAGTGACCAAGTTATGTGCTCTTTCGAGGTCTCAGTTTATTTTCTCTGAAGTGTGAGGGTCACACTAAATATTCTCTAAAAGATTCTTTGGGCTCGTATCCCTCTGAATCTATGGACTGGAGAGATCTGGGTGCTCTTCTGGTTCCACCCTTAATAGCTTTGTAACTGTAGGAGGGTTTCATAGCCTCTTGGAGCTTTGGGTTTTCATCTCAGTTGTCTAACATGTCAGGTACACAGGAAATGTTTGTTGAATGCAGGAGGAAAGTGGGAATCATGCCACCTGTCTTGGCTGCTTCCCCAGATGATAGCAAGAAGAGGATAAGATGGTCCTGTACAGTGCCACCCAGAAGAGTGGGCTACTGTAATTCTGATGGCTGCAGGACTGACCTAGCCTCCCCCAGCCTCATGCAGAGCTTGTGTTCTACGTATCTGCCAGAACTGGCCTCTACTACAAAAAGACCCTGCCACCTTCCTCCCTGAGCAGCTTCCAGACTGCTTCTTGGGTGGCCAGATCCCTTTGTGGAAGGAAGGGCCAGGAAGAGAACTAAAGCTATCCACAGCAAGTGTGAGTGAGAAATAGAATCAACCCCTCCCTGAATGAAGTTCCAGAGACAGTGTCTTCCATCTTCTGGCTGACCCCTTCCAAGGGTGCCAGGGACCTCTGCCATCACTTGCCTTCAGGAGAGAAAGCTGTGGCCATCTGAGGAGCTTCTTGATCCCCATTGGCCCAGAGCTCCACCTGTGCTGTTGTTTCCTGAGAGGAAGTTCGGTTGTCCTGGCACTCAATCTCCATGGCAACCCTTGCTTTTGAGACACTGAATGGAAACTGCCTGGTGTAGGGAGGCCAGTAGCAGAATACTGATTTGCCTGGGTGTCTGTAACAATGACTGCATCTCAATATCTTTCCAGATACCCAAAGAGCTAAAAATACACCCAGCTCTGTCTAGGGCTCTCCAGCCCCACTAAGCATCTTAAAGTATATCTGTGCTGACTCTAACCTGCTAATATTAGTTATCTTTGGCAACTTGTGCTTGGGGACATGGAGTAGGGTGTTGAATGCAAAACTGCAGAGCCCAAGTCTGAGGGCGTGTGTTGGACAGAAGAGGGTGAAGTGAGGAGGACCTCCTGAGAGGAAACCAGGGGGTTCCAGGGGGACAGCCAGCAGAGAGCAAGTCTGCAGAGCTTAACTCCCTGCAGAGCTCTAGGGAACTTGTTTGTCCAACTCAGACGATCTAGGCATTTGCTCATTTGCCAACCATCTATTAAGCACCTACTCTGCTCCAGGCTCTGTGCCAGGCCCTGGGATTACAGGGGTGAATAACAGAGAATGTATGTTCCCTGCTTTCACCAGAGTTTACCAAATGTCTTAAATCAGAATCATCTCTGCAAGTTCAGAAATACTATCTGTATATACTTGGATGTCTCCTCTGCTATACAGGAGCTTCTTTAACTTGAAGATTATTTTACTTACGATGTTGGTACCCTTTTCAGAACGTAGTAGGTGGTGAGCTAATACAGAATTGAATGGAATGGGATGGACTGGAATGACATTGCTACAACTGCTGTGGCCTGTTCTACAGCACTGCTGCAGCCTTCTTGTGGGCCTCCCAGAGGCTCTGGCTGGCTCTGCAAAGTACATGCCCAGGCTGTAAGGTGCTGTATTTGGGATAGACGAGGTGACTGCTACACTGACACCTGCTAAGGGAGCTCAGTATAAGGTGACGGTTTGAATTTATTCCTAGTCTCCTTGGCAGGATCTACAGACAGTCCTCCCCGCAACTCATCTCCTTCTTCCCGTAATCACTGCACATGTCATTCAATTAATTCTGCATTTCCCAGGGCAGGAAGCTGTTCAGAGTTTAGAGAAAGCAGCCTGTGCCAGGGCTGTTCTCAAAAAGCAGGTGTCACACACTCAGTCTGTCTTTAGCTCCAACCTGGCCTCCTCCACATGGCAGATAAGCCACAAGATGGAGAAATTGAAAATGACCATGACTCTCTGGGGATGTTCTTGGATGTGCAGTGGGTGCTATGAAGGAACATGAGGTGCAAATGACGCACTGGATCACATGAAGATGCCACAATGACCCTGATCATACTCCTGAGCCTCAGGGGTCAGATCCTGTGGCTGGCTGGTTGGCTTAGAGCAGAGAGAAGGGGCTGGGCTCCTGGATGCACCCAAATCCTGCAGGCTGTCTAGCTGAGAATGGGAAGGGTTCCGTGCAACCAAATCCTTCTTTCTGACAAAGCATCTCCAGATATGTCTGGTGGGGACATCCACAGCGGAGCTGCTTGGGGCTCCCTCCTGGAACCCCACAGGCAAAACAACAACAGCAACCGCCCCCACCCCCAACTTCTGCCTATTTCTTCCTTCTTATGAGGCAGTAACAGGCCTCTGAGGGTTATCCTTCCCCCTCCTGCCAGAGGAAAGATCCTGAGGGTACCTGGAGCTTGGTCTGCAACTGATCACCTGCCTCTATTGGTGGCTCTCTGCATGGCCATGAAGTAGGGCAGGGGCCCTATAGACCCAAGAAGCCCTGAGAGGAACTGGGAAGGTCCTCTCTTGACCAGGACCTCAGCCTAACCAGGTGGCTGAGTCATTCAGAGCTTCACCTGAGATGCTTTCACCACCCCTGCCCTCTGACTTCTGCTGCCCTCAGAGCCAGTCTGATAACACTATCAACAAGGAAGGCTCCCTTCTCATGGCTCTGTGGAAGAAGGAACAGTGGAGGAAATAAGCTGATTAGGACATGTTCCAAGAAACAGTTGATTATCTGTGGCCTGAGCAGAGGAAAGAGCCCTAGACTCAGGATCAGAAAATCTGGGTCCTGGTCGTGCTCTCCCACTGACTGTAGCTACAGCGCTAGCCCCTCAGAGCCTGGGCCCCACCTCCCACTGTTCTCAGGAGGATGCATCAAGATAAGGGACATTCAAGTGCTTTGAATAATAACATACAGATGTGTGGAATTTATTCAACACTCTGTTTGTGGTTGACACTATGCTAGATGCTGTGGCAGATGCATGCATGTGGCCCCCACTGCGAAGACACTTGTAGAATCTAGAGTTGACATCTCTGGGCTGTAAGCAATGAGATGTCTCTCATGATTGGTTGTTATTCTCTAGGGAAGGACCAGAGTGGGCAGGAACAAGGCATACATGTGCAAAACAAGAAGACGCATAAACAGACAACAATGAAGTGCCCTCATGGTCAGTAAACGTGTTTGGAGATTGGAAAGGGGAGGAAGGGATGATCAGCATGGGGTCAGCATGGCTCCAAGTGCTAGGGAAGGCTTTGTGGAAGGAGCCATTGTGCATTGAACTGGGAAGTTATACCGGCTTCAGAGAGTCGGCTGAGAGGATGGGGCTAGGGAATAGTGTTGAGTGGAGGAGACCTAGCAAAGGCGTGGAGGCCCCACTAAACATGGGGTGAGGGAATCAGCCTGCCTAAGAGAGCAGGGAGATAAGATCACAAACATACATTGGGCAGTTGCTTACCTTGGGCAAGTATAATTGGCCTATAATTAGCCTATCTGAGTCCCAATTTCTTCTCCTATGAAAAGTTGATAACAACACATACCTGAAGGGACTTTGGTGAGATTACAATAGATCCAAGCCATGGTTCTGCAACTCACTAGCTGCCTGACCCAGACAAGTTGACTTCCCTGATGCTCACATTTCTCATTTTTAGAGTGGAGATAATAGCTTTTTGAAGGATTGTGTTAGAATTGAATGAGATATGTAAAATATTTGGCACAGAGTAGATGCTCAATGAACGTGGTATTGTACCAGAGCCATTCTCGGGAGGCAGGGCATTGGGAAATTTCTTGAGCAGAAAGGCAGGGTTTCAGCTGAGCCATCCAACCTGTCTCTGGTGATCAAGGGAGAACATTTCTAAGTGCTCCATCCAGGCAAGTTCCATCTGTGCCCAAGACAGCCAGCCACTGGGAAGCTAAGCCTCTCTCCACCCTTCTCTCAGGCCTGAGCCAGTGAGTTAACCAGGCCCAACCACAGGTTTTGCAGGGCAGACTTTCATCCTATGAAACCCAAATGACCAATTTAACAGCTGTAACCACGGTAGGGAAGGAATTCGGAGAGGGCTGTGCTCTGGTAGCCAAGGATGGGTTATGAACCTCTTTTCTTGGTTGGAAGGAAAAAGAAATCATTTTAATGGATTTATTTTCTTATGGGCACACTGAGAGTCACAGAACCTGGACATCCTTCCGCAGCCAGGAGGCCTCTGAGCTCCCCAAGCTCCCCCTGCCAATGCCTGGTAAGATAAATGAACTCAAGCTCCAGGCTTACTGGGTTCTGGGCACCTTGATTAGGAATGGGGGTGAGAAGTTGGTGAGCTGTGCAGGCCTGGAGTGACTCAGAGCCTGCCCCACCCCTTGCTCCCTCCTTTGGCCCCTCATCAGAAGGGCTGCCTGGAGCAGCTGGAGCGTTCACCATCATGGGCTTGTTCTCAAAGTCCCCCTAATGTGGGGCCCCCATTAGACCCATGAAGTAAGGAGAGGCAGGCTGGTTAAGCTAGGACCCTGGACCAAAGATGGAAACACTGGGGTCAAACCCCAGCTCCTCTACTGATGAAGTGAGTGGTCAGTAAGGGCCTTAACCTTTTGTGCCTTGTTGTCTTTGCCTGCATAATGGGATCGCTGTTTCTGCCCTGCTCCTCTCATAGGGTTACTGTGAGGACCATTTGAGTTAATGTTGTCAGCTTAACACCTTAAAAGTAATCATGATAACCAAGTCACTTAAGTTCCTCCTTCTCTCTCGGGTAAATAATCCCAAATGCTTGCCCTCTGAGCAGATTCAAATTCTGTCACTTTCTACTATAGACTTCATGTTTGTATTAGTCTGTTCCCAAGCTGCTAATGAAGACATACCTGAGACTGAGTAATTTACAAAAGAAAGAGGTTCAATGGACTCACAGTTCCACGTGGCTGGGGAGACCTCACAATCATGGCAGAAGGTGAAGGAGGAGCAAAGGCATGTCTTACATGGCGTCAGGCAAGAGAGAGTGTGCAGGGGAACTCCCCTTTATAAAACCATCGGTCTCATGAGACGTATTCACTGTCATGAGAACAGCATGGGAAAGACCTGCCCCCATGATTCAATTATCTCCCACCAGGTCCCTCCCCAACACATTGGAATTATGGGTGCTACAATTCAAGATGAGATTTGAGTGGGAACACAGTCAAACCACAACAATGTTCTGGGCCTGTGGAGCTTGAAGTCCTCTAAGTGGACTCTCTAAGCCAAACTGGACTAGCATGCAGTGACATTGGGGCCCCTCACATGGGGGTCATATAGGGACTCCTGCCAGCAGACCACACTACCCTGTAGGCACTCCCCTGCTACCCTCTGGGTAGAAGCAGCTGCCACAAGGGATACCTGACTGTTCCTGTTTGCCTAGGACCTGTCTCCCCTCTCTGCCTGCTACATGGCCTTAGTCCCGTCCCCCAGAACTGACCAAAAGCTAGAGTATAGCTAAGCCTCCAGGAGGTGAGGCCAGGGCTTCAAGGCAGTCCATGGGCTTGAGGCTTAGGAACAGCCACCTGCTTCCCCACCTGATGGGCTTGGCCTAGCCTCCCCTACCCCAGCCACTCCTCTCCTCCTCCCAGAGAAGCCCAGGGCCTCTCCTAGGAGACTGGTCCTTTCCCAGAAGACTGGTTGTGTATGAGCACACAGTACCTCCAAAGGGGTCTTCTCTTCCTTTCCTCTTTTCCCTTGGGGGCCTTGCCAGGTGCCTCAGTCAGAGCAAGTGCCACTGCATGTTTGTAGGATGACTGAGTGAATAAAGGAAGGAATAACTGTGCTGAAGGTCTCAAAACTAATTCATCCCCTTGGTAATTTGCTTTTCCTCAGGACGGGAATCTCTATCCACACTGACAGTGCCCCTGGCCCTTCCTTACACCAACCATGCAGGCATATTTCTCCAAGAGGACAACTCCATCTCTTTTCCTGGGAGTTTGCAACCACAAAGTGGCCCAGGCTTGTGCAGTGGTGCCAAACGTGACACATGAATTATTCTAAGCAACTCAAAGGTTTGGTAGGTGCAAGCCATACAAAGAGACTGATGGGAACTGTGCCCTTAGGGAGCTTGTGGCCAAAGGGAGTGAGTGTAGAAGGCAGTAGGGCAAGATACAGGGTGGCCTACCAGATGGCAGCCTGGAGGACATGGAGGAGGGAGGAAAGACCCCCCCCAGAGGTCTGTCTGGACTTCTGGCTGGAGATGAGGGTTGAGCTGAGTAGGCATTAGCCAGATGAGTGTGCGAGGCCTGGTCATATGGGAGAAGAGAGGTGGGGGAGCCCGGGAAAGAGGAGCTGTGTCTGGGAACCATATGGAAGAGAGTGTTTCATTTGGCATGAGAAAAGGAGTGATGACCCATTCCTGTTGTCAGCAACTAATTCTAGCTAAGGTGTTAATTGTTAATTAAGGAAAGTGTTCACTGATAACAGCTTCAAGGTGGGACTTGAAAACGTATGATTCCACTTACATGAGGTAATAGTCAAATTTACAAAGACAGTAGAATGCTGGTTGCTAGGAACTAGGGGAGAAGAGAATGAGGAGTTACTGTTTAATGGGCGCACAGTCTCAGTTTGGGAAGATAAAAAGAGTTCTGGAGATGGATGACTGTACTGGTTGCACAATATGTGAATGTGCTTAATGTCACTGAAAAAAATTGTTAAAATAACACATTTGGGTTATGTTTACTTGACAACAATTTTTTTTAAAAGCAATGTTTTTATTCTCCTTTTCCAGAAGCAAGCCTCTACCGATTTCTCTTTTCTTTTAAGGAGAGCAGACAAGAGCAGTGACACTTCTAAAAGGTCACCAACCCTGAGCTTGATGCCTAATTATCAGCTGATCCTGCTCAGACTCCCAGAGAGGGGATTGATTAATCAGTGTTCTGTCCAGGCCAAGGCATCTATATATCAGGTTCATTGGAAGGAAGCTGGCTCGGGTGCTGAAGTCAGGCCGAGGGAGGGGAGGCAGATTAGTATTCACTGAGTGTCTGCTGTATGCCAGGCAACGTGCTAACCAGGTGCCAGGCATACAAATCAACAGCTTCTGTCCTCAAGAAATTTGCAAGCAACTTTCACCCTCAGTTACCAGCCTGCCATCCCCTATTGTGGAGATGGACAGGAGGGTAAAGGGGAAGAGACATATTCTTGCAATTATCTGCCAGGATGCAGGACCGAAAGAACTTTTTCCAGGGCCCCCAGAAAAAAGGGGCCTACTCTGCTACTGACCTCTAACAACAAAAGTGCCTCTGTGTCCACATGGTGAGAAGTAGTTAGGGTTGTCTGACAGAATCTTCATAGTGATGTAGTTGGCCATGGGGCAGGAAGGTACAAGAGTCCTATCTGGGCTCCATACTTCCTGGAGCACCCAGGGTGGGTGGACGGGGTGGGGAGCCTGAGAGGACCTCACCCTTGAGCTAATAGAAGGGACTCGCTTTGGCCAGCATCCCCTTGGGATCACAGGCCCCCAAACTGGGGAACCACCCGAATATTCAGGATCCTGAAAAGAGGGTCTCATCATTCCTACATCTGCCACTCTCCACATATGTGTGGCTGATAGGGATCCCACCACAAAGTTTGGCTGGCAGTTTAAACTTCCGGCCTCAATTCTAAGCAAGTGCTTTTTATTCATTCAACGTTTACTGAGTCCCTACTTAATACTAGGTATGTTAATAATTGAGTCTCTGCCCTCCAGCCAAACAGGAGACAGAGATATGTCAAAGTATAATTTCCAAAAAGTTAGAAACACAAGTCTCATACAGTTAAAGTATGAATATGTATCACAGATTTTATTGAACTCATTAACTGACAAGGGAAACAATACGATAATAAAGTTGATTCAAAGAGCATTTGAAGAACTGGGATTTAAAAGAAAGGCACACCAAAACAATTTTTTAAAAATACAAATCTAGTTAATGTCCTACAGGGAAATAAAACTGGGTTTATTTTTCCTACTGGATACAAATCATCTGAATCTCTATCAGGCAAAAAAACAAAAAAAAAAAAAAAAACAAAAAACCTATAAGTTAATATGTAACTTCACACTCTGAGTCCTTCATTAATAATAGCAAATGACAAAGTCAAACAATTATTGTCTTCTACTGCAGCACTTTCCAGTGGATATATAATGTGAACCAGGCATATAATTTAAATTTTTCTGGTAGCCACATGAAAAAGTAAAAACAAACAGGTGAAATTCATTTTAATAATTTATTTAACTCAACACATTCAAAATATTGTCATTTTGACATGAGGCACTAGCCACATTTCAAGTGTCCAACAGCCATCTGTTGATAGCAAACTTCTAGAGAATTAATAATCTTCATGACAGACAAAGCCTTAGTATGATATTGAAGGAACATGCAGGCATCCTCCAGGTCACAGCTACATTTTGGATCATTTTTCCTACCATATCTACATAGGTCCCTGTGATCTAATTGGCCAGGGCTACAGGAAAGGTGGGTCTAATCTATGGCCCTTGAAAGGGCCTGTGGAAAGCAGCCGAGTAAACATCTAGTGCAACAAATGCTCTTGTAAAGGCATATCACTGGCTGAGGGGCAAAACATTCTGCTGGTGGGACAGGGTAGATTAGAAAAGACTTAACAAGGCTGGGCGTGGTGGCTCACACCTGTAATCCCAGCACTTTGGGAGGCTGAGGTGGGTGGATCACAAGGTCAGAGTTCGACACCAACTCGACCAATATGGTGAAACCCCCGTCTTTACTAAAAATACAAAAATTAGCCGGGCGTGGTGGCACACACCTGTAGTCCCAGCTACTCAGGAGGCTGAGACAGAAGAATTGCTTGAACCCAGAAGGCGGAGGTTGCAGTGAGCTGAGATCGTGCCACTGCACTCCAGTCTGGGTGACAGAGCAAGACTCTGTCTCAAAAAAAAAAAAAAAAAAGAAAAAGAAAAAGAAGAAAAAAGAAGACTTCATAAAAGAAATCAATAGATCAAAAAGAAAGCCAGGCCTGGTGGTTCCCACCTATAATCGCTACACTTTGGGAGGCTGAGGCGGGAGGATTGCCCGAGCCCAGAAGTTCTAGACCAGCCTGGGTAACACGGCAAGACCCCATCTCTACAAAAAATTAAAACTTAGCCGGGCATGATGGCATGTGGTCCCAGCTACTCAGAGGAGGATCACTTGGGCCTGAGCGGTCAAGGCTGCAGTGAGCTGTGATGGCATCACTGCACTCCAGTCTCGGTGACAGAGCTAGACCTTGCCTGAAAAAAAAAAAAGATACCTGCACTCGTATGTTTACTGCAGTACTATTCACAATAGCAAACACATGGAATCAACCTAAATGCCCTGTCTACCAACAGATGATTAGTAGATAAAGAAAATGTGATACACATGCACATGGAATACTATTCAGCCATAAAAAGAATGAAATTATGTCTTTTATACCAACATAGCTGGAACAAGAGGTGAAATAAGTTAGACACAGAAAGACAAATATCTGATGTTCTCACTTGTAAGTGGGAGCTTAAAAATGTGTACACATGGATGTAGAGAGTGGCATGACAGACAATGGAGACTCAGAAGGAGAGAGGGTGGGAGAGGGGTGGACAATGAGAAATTACCTAATGGGTACAATGTATGTTATTTGAGTGACTGATACCCTAAAAGCCCTGATGTGACTATTGTGCAACTATGCATGTGATAAAATTGCACTCGTACCCAATAAATGTGTACCAAAAAAAAAAAAGAAAAAGAAAGAAAAGACTTCACAAAGGATGAGCAGATTCACAAGGTGGAGGAAAGCCAGGGGACACTCCAAGCTAAGGGAAGCATGTGACCCAAAGCAGGAAAGTACATTCATTCAAACACTTCTATGTGCATGGAATTGGAGTGTGAGTGTGTGGGAGGGAGGGCAGGGACTGACTGAGGCCCAAAAGGGAGGCTGACCAGACTGTGAAGGTTCTGGGGAAGCCATGCTGAGGCCTCTAACCTTTATCCAGCAGGGAGTCAGAGAATACTTTTCAGAAAAGGAAAGGTATGACCAGACTTGTCTTTTAACAAGCTTGTTCAGGGAGCTGTTAGTCCTGTGGCTGGAGGAATCTTCTCCAATTCCCTACCCTCTAGTCACACGGTTGTAGATGGGGATGAAGTCTGAGTCATGGTTGGTAGCTAAAAATATTTTCTGCACCCCAAATGATAGATGTGATTCCTAAATACAGGAAGAAGAAAGCATTGGCAGAGGGTTCAAGGTGGCTTCTGAGGTCAGGATGGAGTAAAATCTCCTTCTGGGATCTGGAAAATGCTGCAAGATGACTTTTATAGATTGGTGATTTAGTAGCTGATACTCTGGCAGCCTTGAGGTCGGGTTAACATGAGGTCAGAGAAATCCCAGTTTGGCATTAGCTTAGCCACTGAACAAGTGAGGCAAGAAATGGGCTTGGGCTGTTTTTATCCCCATCATCTGGATGGAGATAAGAGCTGGCTTTGATTTTTCTTGCCCTTTACATCTGAGAAGCCCAGAGTACTTCATGGGCATTCCTTACGATGCTGGTCACTACCTCCTGCAAGAAGCAGGTCAAACAAGGGCAGCCAGAGCTGGAACAGGCACAGATAGTACAAAGAGCCAAGAACCTCTTCGTTCTCTGAAACATCCTTCTTGATCCCCACCCTCTCAATGTCAGAAAGAGGAAACTGACTTGCTCAACTTCTAGTTCTACCTGGAGACAAGATACGTGCTGCACTAAGCAAGCTTCTTCAGGCCAAGAGCACTTGCCTAACAGGAAGAGAAGAGGCAGTGTGGAGGAGAGATTTTGGTATGGTTCCATAGTCAAGCCAACTCTGTTGGGGGTGTGTTATGGGAGCAGGGCCAAGGGGTCTTAAATCAGCTTCCTTATGGTTGCTGATGTGTTTCTAAGTGGCTAGTCTTGGAAAAGAGTGGACTTTAGGGTCCTATTTCCATTTAGGGTTGTACAATCACCAAGTGCAGGATAACTACCCAGTCGAAAACACTGACCAGAGATAAGTCTTCCTGCTTCTGACACTTGTTGCCATGAACCGATCACCAGTTGGGTCTTCATGTGAATGCCTTCTGATGACAGAGAGAGCAGAGAATCCTGAAGCCCACAGCAGCAGGGGGAACTGAGTAAGAACTTGAGGAATGCATCTAGGTCTGCCAGCTCTCAGCCCCATGTTTAAAACTGAGCTCCACAAAATGTCAAATATTTTATTAAAGCCAAAATCCAGTCTGATTTCCAGCTGTGATCCAAATACCATACACAGGTTCAGTTGCCTCTCTGTCACAGAAGCCGCCAGCACTTAGGTTGAGACCTTCCGATCACTCATCTCTCCTCTTCCCTCCTCCGCCAGACCTACCCCTCCAGCCCCAGCCCCTCGTGGGGAGGCTGTGGGCTGGGCTGTGTTCCTTTTCTCCTCAATTTAGCTTTCCTCAAAGGTTCTCTAGTGAATTGGGAAAGGTTCTTAGAGCTTATCCAGAAAAGAAGGGAGAGAGGAAGGAAGGAAATTAAACCTTACAAAATGTCAACTTATTGAGCTAAGTAGGAGGGACACAGGATCTCATTGGAGCTTTATGAGAACCCACTGAGGTGGGCAGTATTATCCCCAATTTTACAAACGGGGAACTGAAGCTCAGCCGTTAAGCAAGTTGCCAAAGACCACATAGCCCATGGTGGAAGCGAGGTTGGAGTTCCGGCCCCCTAATTCCTGTCCACATTCAGTCCCAAGTAAAGCTGATCTGAATTCTAGAGAAATCAGTGATGAAGCAAATGCCCCACAGTGTGGATACCTTGGATTGGGTTAAATGGCAGCTCTTGGGGCCACTTGGCTCCAGTTATCTTCATAGCCTCTGCTGGTCCCTTGTCTAATTTCTAGACTGAAGGTTCTTCATATTGTGTGTCAGGGGTTGTGGGGAGAGGAGGGGAGAAACACAGAGGTGGCGCTGCTGATGATCAGGGAAGGAACCAGCCCATGGGAGAGCCTCAGGTGGCCTGGGCACCTCCCAGGGTGAAGTGTGCTGGTGTGTGTGAGGCATGGTGCAGTTCTGTGAGCTGAGACAGGCAGAGCCCCTCAGGCTAGTCCTGACCCATCCTGAAACTGGGTTTTGTTATTTATTTATTTTTTATTATTTTTAGACAGAGTCTCGCTGTGTTGCCCAGGCTGTGGTGCCATGACTAATTTAGAGGTGCTATCATAGTGCACTGCAACCTCAAACTCCTGGGCTCAAGCCATCCTCCCATCTCGGCCTGCTGAGGAGCTGGGACTACAGACGTGTACCACTGCACCCAAGTTAGGGTTTGTTCTAATAAGGAAAATGATATTCCATTACACAGCTTAGATTCCTAAACCTCCATTTAGAAAGTGATTAAGATCTCTTCTCCCAAAGCCAGTGGCATCCACAGTTAGAGTAAGAACCCAGAGTGGTCTTGGTCTCAAAGTAACCCAAACCTTCCACCTGCCAAGGATGGGGTGGCGTCAGGCTAATCCCGCCACCAAGCCAGCCTGTTAAAAATAATGATTACATAAAGAAAACATCCCGGAAAAAGAACCCCGACTAACCTGTGCTGGACTGGAATACACGCCTCTTGTTCTGACCCACCTCCAGAGTGAAATGAGCCACTTCTTCCTTGCATTGTTGCCCCTGTTCTGCTCATTCACGTGCTTGCTCAGCAGACACCCAAACAAAGCGTTTGGGGTTTGCCCAGCTGTTCTATTTCCAGCCTGTTCAGTTCATTTTAGGCCCCGCAGCCTCTGCCCACAGCCGGGTGCAGTCCCTCCTCCTTCCCCTTCTCTGCCCCTCCCCCTTCCCTGCCTGCTTTTTCTCTCACTGCTCCGTGGCTCCTGCTCCTCTCTCTGCCACTCTCCCTTCCCCTCCTCCTGCTCTTCGTCTTCCTCTTCTCAGCTTCTGAGATCTGCTTTCAGTCTTCCCCTGTGCTTCCTCTCACCTACCTGCCTCCTTGAATCCCATTCCCAGGAGCTCACAAGTATGTGTAGAAAGGACTTGAGGGCAGCTCCTGGCCCCTGGTCCTCGGGAAGTGGGGGGAGAGGGGAATGGAAGATGGGGCCAAGGTGCCCGCGCACAGGGAGCAGCCTTTCGAGCCAGCAGCTGTGTGGGTCTCCCTCTGGCTTCTCACTGCTTCAGGAAGCACACAGGTGTCACCACTTCTGGGTCACCAAGGGGGAAATGGCCATGACAGTGAGTTGCCTCCTGAGCACTGGTGTCCCAAGGCCCTGCCTTAAGCTGGACCTGCCTCCATCCTCTCAGTCAACAGTGAGTGGCCCTAGCAAGGAATTTCTGGAAAAGGGTTTCTAGTGCTTCTGTTGTGCAAGTCAGGCTTGCCAGGCAGGGTCTCTCAGTGTCAATGGGGAAGGACACACACTGAGCACTGTTTACTGCCTGGGTCTAGAGCCACTTCACATATACCACCTCCATTTACTCGTCTGGGCAAAATCTCTAGATATATCATTATCTCCATTTCACAGACCATGCTTAGAAAGGTTAAGTCATTTGCCCAAGGTCACGCAGCTCACAAGTGGCAAAGCCAGTGGAGCCAGAATTAGCAATCTGGCCGTGGACCAGGAATCGGTGGCAGTGGTGGTGCTGGTGCCAAGCGGCTGGCCACAGAGCCAGCGTAGGAGCATGGTCAAAATCGCCTGTGAAATCTATCTGTGAGATCTCCGTCAAATTACTCTCTGGTTTCCTCACCTGTAAAATGTGAGTGCTAAAAACAGCCCTTACCTCCTGGCGTTGCTCTGATCCATTAAGCCATGTAGGGGGCTTGGGCTGGTCGTAAACACTCAATCCATGTTAGCTCTTATAACTTCCAGAGGCAACTGCCCTCTGACTCTGGAGGAACACCCAAGTCCTTGAGAGAAAGCCAGAAGAATGATAACCTTTTGCCTCCAGTGGTGCTTCAGGAGTTCCAAAGGACCCATCCATCCACTCTCACTTAATTATCATCCCACCTTGGATGAAGGCAGGGGAAGCTTAATTCCCATTCACAGATGTGGAACCTCAAGCCCAGCAATAGCACAGGATTGGCTCCGACCCCTCTGGAAACAACCCTTGCCAGGCTCTTTTTCTATGTCCACTTATGTAGCCGGAGTTTCGTCCAAGAGCACAAACCTGAGCACCTAACTAGCACTCAGAGAGTTGGGGTGGGTGCGAGGCTCACAGAACACCACTAATGAAGACTGAGAAGGAAGAAGATGGAGGCAGAAAGTACCCAGGACATGAGCCCTGCCGCTGTTCCAACTTGACTGTGATATAAATTGTAGCTACTAACATCAGGAAAGAAAGGCCCAGATGGCTGAAGCCTGGAGAGTTGAGGGGAATGGGGAACTTTGGAAGGGAGCACTGATGGTGAGGGTGGCATGGGTGACAGGAAACTTGGCTGGCACATAGTGGTGGGATGGCAGAGTGAGAGGCCCAGGATCCCAGATAATTATTCTGGACAAATCTTATGATCCAACCATGGACTAGAATGACAGGGGTGAAGGACAGAAGTCAGCAAAGTGCAGGTAATTCATTCAGTCCTTATTCACTCACTCATTCCTTTGTTCACCTTTGAGCTCCTGACCACTGAGCAGGGGTTGGAGGTAAAATTATCAATAAGGAAGGCATCCATAAATGAGTAAACAAGCAACAAGTTATCACTGCGGTAGGTGCTATAATGGAGGAATATACAAGGTTCTGTGAGAGCATAAAAGACAGAGGAATTCTCCCTGGGAGAGCCCAGGAAGGATTCTCAGAGGTGACAGTTGAGTGGGTCTTGAGGGATGAGTAAGAGTTTGCCAGGCTGAGGACACAATAGTGGAATGTAAGAGGGGAGCACAAGGAGCAGGAAGATCTTCCAGACAGAGGCAGCTTCTATTGCATATCACTTTGGATTTCTCTTTTGTGTGCCACGTCCTTCTTTGTTCATTGGAGTCAGGCCAGAATTCCTTGCAGAGCTCTGGCCTCTAATTTGACCCACACAGGAAGTTTTGGATTTCTTCCTCTCCTAATCAAAAAATTATCTATCCTGCTTGGAGCCCTCTAGTGCTAGGACCTCCTATCACAGAGAACAAGGCTCTCACTCCACAAGTTGAGAGAAGGTCAACGGTCCTGTCTCCTGGGAAATAAAATATTTGCATACTAAATTCATACTAGAGTGCTGATGACTGACACAAGATATTTGCTTGTGCATAGATCAGAAAATGAAGAGAGTGAAGAGAGCAGGACGACTCTGGCAATGTGTGTGTATGTTTGGGGGCCAGTACGTAAGGGGACAGTAGTTAGCAAGAGCCTCTGGCAGGGATGGGAAAGAATGCAAGAGAAAGATGGATAGTATTAGAGAGCAACTCTCCAGTCCTGTCCAGGGAAACCCAGCTTGTCACCACCTAACACTGAGGCCCAGAGGGAACCTGGTATCACTGCTGCCCTCAACATCCCGCCCCCGGGCGCCCTGGGAGCTGGTTGCCATCTCTAGTGGGGTGCTGAGAGAAATGAGGTCCCTAATCGATTTTCTAGGAGGGCAAATAGTGTCGTCCCCTCAGGGGTGGAGCCCATCCTGGGACACACAGCGGGATGCTGCCGGGGTGTTGGAAGGGGGCTGATTGTGACTCCTGTTCCCTGGTACTATGGCTGCCTGGTGTGGTGAGAGGATAGCACAGACTGGTCTCTCAGCAGTCTAATTAGGAGGGAGGCCCCAGGAGCAGCTTTGCTGTGGTGGCAGCTCTGGTGGTGGTGGTGGTGGCCGTGGTAGTGGCACAACTCTGCTTCCCATGGCAGCTTAGGAGCTGCCACCCCAGGGAGGGTCACCGTGGCAATGGCTACTCTGGGAACAGATCCTCCGGGCCTCTGAGGCTGGCCCCTGGTCTTCTCGAGGGCAGCTGGCAGGCCTGGGCCGGGCACGGGGAGGAGGCAAGGCACCTGTCTCTGAGCTGGGCCTCTGGGGCCCCAGGGCTGAGGCATGGAGGAAAACCGGTGTTTGTCTTCCTTCATTTGCTATGAACATTTGATCACTGATGCTAGATTTGGAGTTAATCGTCCTTAGACCAGGGGCTCAAAATGAGGAGCTGAGGGGAAGGGAGCTGAGGGGAGTCTCCAGGGATCTCAGAGATGGAACTGGGCCTCAGGTTAAGGAATCTTGGGCTCTGGTCCCTCCAGAAGTCTCTGCAGGAGCAGTCTTTCCTGCCCCGGGCAGCCCGGGGTCTGTGAGCTGAGAGCTCAGGGTGCCCTCGGTGTCAGTGGTAGGCTGGAGGAGCCCTGCTGTCCCACCTAAGGCTGGGGCAGACCCAGGAGGCTCTGAGTCCAGGAAGACCGGAAGGGGTGGGGTAGGGTTCTGGCTTGATGTGGACACCAGGCCAGGGTTCTCTTTCCCTCTTTCCCACTCCCTGACCTCACTGCCCTCCCTCCTTCTCTTCTTCACTTTTCATCAACCCCTTTGCCCCTCCCTCCTCTTCCTCTTTCCTTCTTTCTCACTCTTCCTTCTTATTCATTGCTTCCTTTCTCACCATCTTCTTCATTCACTTCAACATTTTGCTGAGCACCTACTCTTTATGGACCACCAAGCTAGGCCCTCGAGTGGGAGCTGGGATGAACCAGCACCTCTGAGCAACTCGCCACTGTGGGAAGAGGAATTTGACAAGTACCAAAAAGTACCAGGTAGAAAAAATGGTAGGTTCTAAAAGGAAGAGAGAGGAAGGGCTATGGGAACTCTCTCTCTCTAAGGCTTCCTCATTATTCTGACAGTTTCTCAGGCAGGAAATGCATAATGTAAAAAAAGCTTTCACGTTATTCCCCAAGGACTCCCAGGAATGTCCTAGAAGTGAGGTGCAAAAGCCAGCTGAAGACAGGGCTTGTGACGGATAAGAGAGGATGGAGTTCAGCAGCTGCTTGTGCCAGGCCTATCTCCAGCCCATTCATTCATTTGTTCATAAAATATTTACTGAGCCCCTGTAGGCCCTAGCAACTTACAGGGAAGCAGGCAATACACAATTTATAGTTACAAAGGACTGTAAGTACCATGAAGAAAATGCACTGGCTGCAGTGATGGAAACTGACAGAGGCAGAGGGGCGTGGGTGTGTGAGGGGAAAATGCCTCACCAAGAAAGTGAAATTTACAGCCAGGTCTTCTCGGTCAAGAGAAGGAGGTGGGGTGAGGCTGGGCTAGGGGTAAAGTGGTCCCTGTGAGGGAACAGCAAGTGCAAAACCACTGAAGGTGAGAGAGCTGGGGATGTGTGGGAAACTGATAGCAAAGTGAGCTGCTGGTCTCAGGGGCTGACAGCAGAGGCATGAATAGGTCTGCGGAGGCAGGAAGGGCCTGAGGAGCAGCAGGGCCTCACAGGCCCTCCTAAGGAGTCTAGATTGTACACGAAGTAGGAACCCAGCCATCGACAGGGTTATAAGCAGGGGTGACATGATCTGATCCAGTCTCCATTTGAAGACACTCTCTCTCTGGTGGCTGGGTGGTGACTGGTGGCAGAAGGGCAGATGGGACCCAGGGAGACCTGGGAGGAGGCTCCTGCAGGAGTCCGGCTGCAGGAATGGGGTGAAAAGCAGGAAATGCGAAATCCCTAACATGTATTTCAGAGCTAGAAATGTAGAACTTGGTAACGGGTTGGAATATGGGTGGGAGACATTTTTTGTCTATTGGTCTTCTGGCCTCTCTCCCTGATTAGAATGTAAGTCCCATGAGGGCAGGGATCCTGTTCGTCTTGTTCACCATTGTTTCCCTAACGACAGAGTACAGATGTTTAATAAAGATTTAATGCATGAAAAATGAGTGAGTGAATTAAGGAATGAGAGGGTAGTTTTGACAACATCTGTCTCAGCCTCAAGGTGGATGGTGGCAGCACACTGAGGGGGACGGGGGAGGCAGAAGGGTGGGATCACAGCTCAGCATCAGGGAGCTGTGAAGACACCCAGGCACAGCCACGCAGGCGTGTTTGTGAGCAGGGAGAGCATGGGGAAAGGGGTGTCTGTTTGGGTCCCTGTTGTACACCCAGCATGTAGAGCAGTACCTGGGACAGAGATGCTACATATGTTTGCTGAATGAATGAAAAAATGAATGAATGGAGCTGATAGGGGATTTCTGGACTGGAACTATACCTGTGGATGACATCAGCACCTGGAAGATGTTTAAGGCAATGGGAGGGGATGAGGTCACCCAGGAAAGAGTATGTGGAGAGAGAAAGGGAGCAAGCCCTAGCCCCTACCAGCAACCAGAAATTAGCAACTCTGCTAATTTCAGAAGCAGAGACCCGAACTCAGCCCCAAGTGGAAGCCTACATTTCTGGTAGACTTGTATTAAATGGCTATAGCATATGCTTGCTAACCACTGCTCTTCTAGGGATCCCTGGAGAAGCAGGCAGGTAAGAGCAGGGAGTGGAGGAGCCCCCACAACCCTGTGGGGAAAGAAAGGAGAGGCTTCCAGCACCAACATCAGAAGGCCTCTGACCCCTCTGACTTGCAGCTATAGCTGTTTGGCTCCCTCTCCTCAGCCCCTAAAGCTGGATCAGGCCCAACTGAGGCTGTCCAGGAGACAGCCTTGTTCCCAGAGTCCCCGGCAGCCCTTTAGCGTGATGCTGCATTTTGAATGTGGTTACCATAGCCCCAAGTGACTGAGCCAGCTCACGTGCTACCTCTTGTGTGGGTACCAGTGTATGCACACACAGGGCTTGGAGCCAGGAAAGGAAGGAAAGTGCTCACTGCAATAATGCCACAGGAGCCCCACGAGGGTAGACACTGGATGACATCACGACCCAGGCCCAGGGCACTCCCGTCACCCCAGACTAGAGGAGACACAGATGTTTCTCTGCCCTGCCCTATACCCCTGATTGGCTGGGAAGAGGCAGAGAAGAATTTAAGTAAAATCTTGCTAGGAAAGGAGTTCATCTGAACCCCATCTGAATACCTGTGTTCTGGACCTGCCTCCACCACTAACTAGCTGTGCATGCCACGTGAGTCAGAAAGTCTTAGGATTGGAAACAGTCTTCTAATTCCACCTCCCACGCCAAGCAGAAATCCTTCCCACAAACCCTGGTGCAGCACATGATCATCCACTGTGTCTCCAAACATTTTCAGGGAAGGGAACTTCACTACCCCGCAGGGAAGCCCATTTTGATTTGGTAATTTTGTTAGAAAGCTTCTTTTTCAAAAAGACTGGGTGGACCCACACCAGATGTTAACAGTGTCACCTCTGGGGAAGAAAGTGGGACTGTGGAAGGGTGACAGGGGATTCCCTGTTGATTTGGTATGGGGATGGTTTCCAATACCTTGTATTAAATAAATGTTTGAGACAGGGTCTCATTTTGTCACCCAGGCTGGGGTGCAGTGGTACGATCATAGCTCACTGCAGCCTCAACCTCCTGGGCTCAAGAGATCCTCCTGAGAAGCTGGGACTACAGGCACATGCCATCACACCTGGCTAATTTTTTTCTTTTTTTTTTTTGTAGAGATGGGGGTCTCGCTATGTTATCTAGGCTGGTCTAAAACTTCTGGCCTCAAGCAATCCACTCTTCTCAGCTTCCCAAAGTGTTAGGATTATAGGCATGAGCCACCATGCCTGGCAGTATTAAATTTATCATAGCAAGGGAAACAACAGAAAATAAGGTTCTTATATGTACCTACTATGTACCCACAAAAATTACAAATCAAAAATTTCATTAAAAAAAGATTTTTTAAAATTTAAACCCAATCTGCCCTCCTAACATTTCCACCTATTATTTCCAGATCTGCTCTCTGCAATCAGAGAATAATCTAAACCCACTTCCCCATAGGTACCCTTTAAACACCTGGTAGTTGGGATCAGGTTTCCAAGACTTCTCCAGCTTGAGCCACTCCTCATGTAACTTGGGTTCCAGAGCAGCCCTACCCCTCTTACCCACTCCTGTGTGTCACAGAATAAAACTCCAGTGGGGTCGCAGAGGGAAGGAACCAAGCAGTCACTGAGCTAGGTGTTACCTGCTGCTAATTAATGAATGGATCCCAAGAGGTCATTCCTCCTCTTTCTGTGTGTGTGGGGTGTGGTATATACACGTAAAAGGGAGAGTGAGTTTAATGACTCACTTCTCCAAGCCTTGGTTTCTTATCTGTAAAGGGGGAAAACAATACCTTTGCTATGAGAATCTGCAGTTAAGGAAATAACATAAAAAGTACAAACTCCTACACTGGGGGTTATGACTCACGAGCCCATTCAGTTCAGAGAGTGGCTAAGCATTGGCCCCACAGAGCCTGACTGTTTGAGTTCGAATCCCAGCTTTGCTAGTTAATGGCTGTGTGACTTTGGAGAAATGACCTGACACTGCTGTGTTGGTTTTCTCCTCGTAAAACACAGGTAACGATAACCTCAATCTTGGAATGCATCTTTATAAGCATGAAATGTACTGCCCAGCACTCAATAAATGTTCGCTGTTAGGCATAATCATCCCCTCTTACTCCTTCGCAAGGAGATAAGGACTTCACTGAAATGAGACTGATTCATTGAAAAGTGAGGACATCAAACCAAACTGGTCATCTGTTACTAGAGTGAATTGCCCCAAAATACTCCCCCCTCCCTCTAGCAATGGCTATGTGCTAGGCGCTGTGCTCAAGGCTTTGCAGGCGCCGGCTCATTTCTCCTCATGGCTCAATGAGGGAGATACTACCTCAGGCAGAAACTACATTTAAAAGATGAGGAAATAGAGGTTCAAACAGGTTGAGTAACTTGCCTAGGGTCACACAACAAGGAAGTGATGGAGTCAGGACTCAAACCCAAGTCTGCCTGACTCCAGAAGTCTGTCTTGTTCTTTTAAACAATGTCCTGTTCTTTTAACCAGCTCCCTACCTTGGGCTCGACTCCAGCTGTGGGGGACAGGAGGAAGCCAGAGCCCTTTCTTCCTTGACAGCACGGCCTGCTGTTTCCGTGAGGTGGGGAGAAGGGGCAATCTGCTGCTTCTCTTGCCCACCCCTCCACCCTCCTGCACACTGCCCCCTCCTCTTCTGTCAGCCTGAAAGGGTCACTAGGGACCCCAGCTGCCACCCCTTCAGTTCCCTCAGGACCACTCTGGCATCTGGTACCCCTGCTGCTGGCTGAGTTCTCAGCCCCCGACCATGAAATGGTTCCACATCGATCTACAGAAAAAACAGCCACTTTGGCCGTGGGCCCTGATGCGTAATGTCATTATGGAGTCAGCAGCGCATCCCGTCCCATTATCGCCTGGCCAAGCTTTTCCAAGGCCAGCCTGGCTGCAAATGGCTTTCTCCTGTCTAGGGGGGCCACAGCTGCTGTTTGCCCTCCACTACCGGAGAAGAGATTTTATCTTTAATTGACACTGGCTGTCTGCCACCCCCTTGCCTCGGCTGGCCCAGGCTCCAAGTCCGATCTTTTCTTACACTTCAGGAACAGGCTTCCCCTGGCTTCTCCCCTCTCCTTGGCCATGCCCTCCTCACCCTGCTGTTCTACACTGCCCGAGACAGCTCCCGGGTGTGTTCGTATCCTTTCGTGGTGCAGCTGGACACGGAGATCTCAGAAATCTGTGGAGAAAAGTCTGAGAGTGACAGGAACAGGGCAGGGAGGGAGCTGACACTGTACCACTACTATATGTCATGTCACAGGTAGACACATGACACCAGGTCAGGCTCTTCACTCTGTCTCTGAAACAGGGGCCATCATTATCCTCTAACAAACAGGGAAACAGGTTTGGTGAGTCACCCCCAAGTTACCCAGCTAGCAAGCAGCAAAGCAAGACTTCAAATTAAGGCCCCTATGGCCCTACGTGGATGCCCAGAGTAAGAGTGAGGAGTAAGACAAGAATAAGGAGAGGTGAGCAGGCAACCAGACCCGCCAGAGCCCAGTGCAAGATGGAAATGCAGGGGCCCTCTTCAACCATTATTAACTTCATCATGGTGACAGCCAAGCATTAAACCCAGCGTGGGGCCCTTCTGAGTGGCTGCACAGGTTGCACACCCATGAAGCTGGCCCTGCGTGTGCCCCTATATGAATGTGAGAGGGGTAACAACAGTGAGAGCCAAGGGCCACATCTGACCATCACTTGCCATCTCCCTGTCCTATCTAGGCCCAGGATGTGTTCACTCTCCATCTGTAAGTGGTCTCCAGTTGTGCCACCAGTCTCTAGTTGGCCTCAGTTCATCAGCCATCCAGTCAATAACTGTGGCATCCCCAGAGCCTTGGCCCATTTATAACTGGTACAATTGCAGGGAGGAGGGGAGGCCCGCTGCACAAACGGAATACAGTGGAATTCCTTAAACAAAAAAACAGTCTTTTCTTCCATGTTATGGCAGGGGTTTAGGGACAGCAGTGGAGATTAGAACACTGTCTGGGACTCGGGGTCCTGGGTTAGTCCTCTTTGTGTGGCTGTGGGCTGATGACTTGTCCTCTCTGAGCACTAGTCTCTCCCTGTAAAATGCAGGGGTCAGGCTGCACTGACGATTCCTGCCGGAGTGGGGTTATGCCGAGTGTGTGCACTCCTCAGGTGTCAGGGGTGAGAGCCCCAGGAGGTCCCGATAGACACAGAGCCAGAAAGGAGAGGCAGAGGCAGGTGCTCACACAGCAGGAGCAGCAGGATGCTCCAGATGTCTTTATTGGGGCTCGAGCACAGCATGACAGTTGGAGGCATGCAGACAGGGCACAGGGCCCAGCCTGAGCATGCCCCAGACACACACGAGAGGACAGCTTTAGAAAAGGACTGACCAACACCAGGGAGGAGCAGGGAGGGAGGGCCAAGGGAGGGGCAGAGGCCAAGGCTGAAGGGTTCACCTGGCCTCTGCTATTGCACGCATCCTCTGGCCACTGGCCAGGAAGTACAGTATTGCAACTGGTTTCCTCTCGCCCAAGGCTTCCCTTCTCAGACCCCCTGGGACAGATGGGCAGACAGATCCCTTCCCTGCCCATCTGCCCAGCAGCATCTTTGACAACAAACAGACGAAAGAGACAGAACAAAATCAAAAATAAAAAAGACAAAATGCCCCCCTAAGTCAAGGACATAGATGGGGTGGAGGAAGGAGTGGAGGAGGCTGCAAAGGAGCCCCCTGGAAGTCCCCCCACAACGAGGGTGTGGGGTGGGAGGTAGAACCCCAATCTGGGGTGGGGTGGGGCTAGTGAAGCAGTGACCATGGGGGGCAGTCTGTCCTTCAATAGACTTCACCAGGTTACTTGCTGACAGAGGAAACACCCCTAAGACAGGAGCCTGGGACCACCCAGCTGGACTGGCAATTCCCAGATGCACTTTTCTTGGGACTTTCCACCCACACAGTCAACAGAAACAACAGAAATCAGTGAAGGGGATGGGAAACTCTGGATGGGGCAAGGGCTTAGGGAGACAAAGCCTAACAAAGAAGACAAACCACCAATAGCACGTGCACCACACACAAGAGTATAGTATGTATGAATATAAATACTATATGTGCATATATATCTCTTCAATGTACAGTAGAACAGAACATCAGACCCAGATAGCTCTGGGCCCCGAGGGTCGCATGGGAGGTTTTCCACCAGTCCTGTGCAAACAAGGATATCTGAGTCTTTCCCAGCGAAAAGATTCTTGTCTGGGTTCCAGAGTTTCCCTAAGCCTCTGGCTTTCTGTCTGTCTGCCTGTCTCTCTCACGTTGGTGCCGCTTTAAGAGAGGGTGAGGACTTCAGCCTGGGCATAGTTGGATGAGAGGGCGTCTTGGCAGGTCTCTGTGTTTAAAGAGCACAGGTGTGAGACACTGGGACGCACGCTTTCGGCTCAACATTGCCTTCTGGGTTGGGGGGACAGGGAGTTCAGCAAAAGTAAGGGAGAAACAAAGAATGAGATGTTAGAAGGAAGTCAGCTGCTGACCCACAGGGTGTGGGCTGAGGAGCAGGCCAGGAGCAGAGCTGGAAGGCATGAGGAACCCAGGGCTAAAAGGCCAGGAAGAGCATGGATGGGTCAGGGAATGGGGTGAGCCCTTCACCCCTCTGCCAACCCAACTCTGGTGACTCAGGTGATGTTGTAGCTCATCGCCATATCTGTTCAGGTAACCACTAGCTCCAGGAACCACTAGCCTCTTAGGTCTTCAAAGCTCCAGTGCAGTGGAGAAAGGGACCATAGCTCTGCAGCCTTGCATGGAGGCAGTGAGGAAAGTTCCTGATGTGGCCTGTGGCTCACAGGCCATCACCCCAGCTGCTGCCTGACCAACTCGAGCTCTCCCCCAAGTAGCTCCATCTGCTGTCACCACCCTGGGATATTCCATTGTCCCAAGGAGCTGGTGAAGAAGGCTCCTGAGTATGATGCCATGTCGTGCCCAGCCCCCTTCCTCAATGTGGCAGGAACAGAGTCCCAGCAGTTGGAGGGCATGCAGCCTCAGGTGAATGCTGAAGGGGAAGGTCACGGAGGACGAATGTGCCTGTCTCAGGAGAGAAGGTCAGGAAATAGTACCTTATTGAGAAACCCGACCCCTCAGAGAGCCCTTTTGGGATCCCATCCTCAGCCTGGGATGTCTATGACCTGGGTCTTTCCTTCCCCTACCTTACCGGTGGGAGCACAGGTAGGGCAGGTAGGAGTACCACTGTCCCAGCTGCAGATCTGGGTCAATAGTGGAGGTGGGAGTTCCAGACCTGCTGGGACAACCCCTGTAGCTCTTGGGTCTGAGGTCTAGGGCTAGGCCTCCTGTTAAGGCAGAGTGCAGATGTGGCATCCAGACCTCACAGTTTTGATCCTGGGCTTTGGGGTGCCTCTATCACCTTTCTAGGGAAGTGGTGTCCTCATCTTGGGGTGATGCTGTTTCCATCTTCTTAAGACTGTATGCCCCAGCCACCTCCTTAAACACTGCCCCTTTGGCTACGAGTGTTCTGGGCCTCTGAGTGCTATCCTTGAAATCAGAGGAGCTCAGGGTTCTTCAGAGCCCCACTTCCGAGGACATGCAGACAGAGCTGTGGTCTTGCCCTGGACTCCCGTCTGCATAACTTAAGCAACACCTGCCACTGATCCCCACTCACTAGGGGACAGGGCAGTGCCTCTGGGCTCCCTGCAGGCAATTAGGCCCTAAGATGCACTGGTGAGAATGCCTGGGTTACTGAGGGGACTTGGATGGGCACTGTATGAGACAGAAGGAGTCACAGCAAGGCTGTCAAGTGTCCCAGAAGCCAGGGAGCAGAGCAGCCCATACTGAGATAAAGGCCTTAGATTGCTTTTCCACTGGCTTCCATGGACTCTCCATCCTCAGGGACCTCTGAGAGTTGGGGAAGGGTCTTCCTAGGAATCTCGTCCTGGATTCTTACCTATTTGACCCACCAGGGGTGGGGCAGGGATTTCAGAGGGTGGCGCTGGCCAGAGCAGAGCAGGCCCTCCTCTCCCAGGAAGCTCTGGGAAAGGGCAGCCTAGGCCCTGCGGCCAGACCATGGCCTCCCCTCTGGCTCCTGTCAGCCAGCCACTAGGTTGCAGTGCTCTCCCCTCTGGTTCTACCTCTCAGCAGCCCTGAAAATTGGCCTCTAGGTTGCCAGTAGCCCTGCTACAGGCTGGAAGGTGAGGTTGTGAACTCCTACCCAGACTGCCTCCCAGTTCTGTGGGAAGGGGCTGAGCTCCAGCTGCAGGGGAAAAGCGTCTGACAGCAAAGTAGTGGGTGCAGGTCCAAGTCTAGTCCAAGGAAAACAAACTCTACTCTCAGGTGGTGGGTGGGAGAGAGCCTTCTCCCAAGGAGGGAGGCCCAAGGCCTGGGTAAGCCTGACGCCTGTGCAGGCAGCCACTTCCTGCGGCAGTGCCTGGTATGCAGGGGTTCTGCAAATTCCTGGGCTCACCCTGCCCTTTTCCAGGGCCCTGGGCAGGCCCAGAGGTGCTAAGAGGTAATAAGGACAGACAGTCTACTCAGTCCGCCTGCTATCTAGGTTCTATCTCTCCCAGATGAAGCCAGAGAGCCAGGAGGGATGTGTGGGAGCCAGCTCCCCGAGGCATTAGGGCTCCAGCCTGGCACTGCTGCATCTTGTCGCCCAGGGACATCTGTGCCCACCATAGGGGTGCCATGAACAGGCCCAGCCCTGTGGGAGGGAAGAGAGGGAAGGAGGCGGTGGGTGCCGTGGAAACTTGGGCTCCTGACAACTTGAGGGCTGCCACAGAAATAGCGGCCTCGGTTCCCTGAATCAGAAAGGCAAGTCAGAGGAGAAAATAGCAGTGGCATCCCTGCTAACCTGCATACCCGGCTTGTGATGTCCCTGTCAGAGTCCAGGCCCTCTGTGCCAGAGAGCCCTGTCACTGTTGGGGGAGTGGCCCTCGCATCTCCATCCTGTTCCACAGGCTTCCCCATCCCTGTCACTTCAAGGGCCTGCTCCCTCCTGAAGGGCAGTTGCATGGAGGCCCCCACATCCCCTCTTCTCAACTCTTAGGAGTCAGGTCACTTCATTCTCAGAGCAAGTGGGAGGCAGGCCCCACAAACCACTGCAGGGTAGGGGTAATCCTAGCACCCACTCTGAACAGACCTTTCCAGAAGGACATTTCTGTGTCTGCCCAAGACTGAGGGAGGTGCCGAGATGGGGACACTCCCGGCACAGGCTTTACCCAACACCCCCAACCCCATGCAATAATCTGCTCTGTCTCTGCCCAGCCCTGATGCTGCCCTGCCATCCTATCTTTGCCGACCATGGAAGGAGCCGATCTGGACCTTACTTAGTCATTCTCTCCGCAAAGTTGCATAATCTGACTCTAAAAATTGCCAGGCGCACGGCTCTGCTGTCAGGTCTAATTCCCATCAGGTGAAACAGGAAACGTCTTGGCTGAGGCAACCTTGTTCCTCAGGCTGGGAGTGGCAGGAGCAGGTGGGGGCAAGATGGCCTCTGTCCCCACACTTCCCCTCAGCTGCCCCTGCGCAAGGTGTACCCCTGCTCACCCAGTGACTCACAAACCTGTTGTGCTCCTGGGCTCGTTAGGTAAATGAATACACTTAATTATAGAAATTAGATGAGTCTCCGGTTCTGGCAGGAATACGGAGCGCAGAGGCTGGGTGGGAACGGCAGGTGACTCAGAGGCAGGGCTGGGAGTTTGAGGGAGAGAGAAGAAAAACTGTCGCAGAAGCAGGGGAAGCAACGTGGAGAGCGATGCCGCAGCTCGGGGTGCAGAAGGGACACCAGGTGCTGCCAGTGGGAGTCACCACTGAATCTGGGCAGAGGCTTCCTGAGGGAAGGGCCTCCCTCGCCTAGGCAGACCGCCCACGGCCTCCACCAAGCCTGAGGCTACAACGCTAGGGACCGCCACCTGCGCCCCAAGCCGGAGATAGAAACCATCAGGCCTCTTCTCCCAGGGCAGCACTGCTCATAGGCACTGCCCTTCCAAGGAGTCAAAGCACCTTTACACCAGCAGAGATGCCCCACATGACAGCCTTGTTCCTTGCTGGTCTGGGTGTGGGGTGGACAGACAGACAGACAGATAGGCTGTTTGGCTACTGGTTAAAGGCTATGAGGAATGGAAATACATTCACAGTGATTAAAAATATTAACATAGGCCTGACTGCTCAGCAAGGCCGACTGGCCCCAGGCCACTGTGCACACATACACGCCTGGTGGCTGAGACTGGCCCTGGTGGGACCCCAAGAGGGAGGCAAGGCTGAGAGGCAGGTCCGGGGTGTGCACCTACAGCCCAGGAAGAGTCCAATACGGGGAGAAGCTCTGGGATCGCTCTCCCCTTTGCTCTCCGGTTCCAGAGCTGAACCTTTCGGGAAGCTGAAAGCTATGGAGGAGAGGCTCAGGGCCTAAGTTCTCCTCTGTCCTGACTGCTCCCTCCTGCTGCCCCTGTGGGCCCTGGGGAGTCAGCGCTGAGGGCATGGAAGGGCACCTGTTTGTGCGCATGTGCCCAGAGGTGAAGGTGCAGCTAAGGGGCAGAGTGACCAGGGGGTGGGCCGGTGAGGGGGTGGAAGGGGGTGAGCAGGAACTTTCTCAGAGGGTAGGGCGAGCTGTATCGTTGATGCCAGTGGAGACAGCCCCAGGCTGGTTCCAGCTGCTCCAGCTATGTTGTTTAGACTCTGGGACTTTCCACAGCCTTGGTGAAGAAAAGGCACATGGGTCAGTGGACGCAGCTCCTCAGGGTCCATGCTCCAGGAGACACTGCAGGGCAGGTGGCCCTGGGCTGGGGTGGAGGGGCCTGGCCCTCCTTGACTCTCCCTGGCCTCTAGGTCTCCTGGACTCCTGAGGACAGACTCCAGAGGCCCACACCCAGCTGACTTTTGTCCTGTCCTGCCCCCAGTTAAGCTCCCCACTAGCTCCTTGATAGTCCA
Organism: Papio anubis; assembly: GCF_008728515.1. Classification (NCBI taxonomy): domain Eukaryota; kingdom Metazoa; phylum Chordata; class Mammalia; order Primates; family Cercopithecidae; genus Papio; species Papio anubis. The sequence goes on along the minus strand of NC_044976.1, from coordinate 108,643,045 downwards.
GCTAGACAAAGACCCCACAGCCTCCAGCATCAGCCTTCTTGACTCTAAGAAGCCCTAATTATAATTAGCACCTACCACCATCCTCCCAGGGAACTGACACTCTGACACATGGGCCTGTGTGGAGGAGGTCCAGGCCCACTCACTCCTGGTCTTAAGCGTAACCTGAGTGTGCAGAAGTGCGGCACGGTACAGTGTGGGGAAAGTTGCCGAGTGCACATTGGGAGTTTGGCGATGTTAACTGCCATGCTTGCTTAGCAGGGCCTGTTTCCCAGCAACCCACCTGTTCCTCTCGAAGGTCACTCTAATTGGCTGAGCTACATGCTTGTTGCCAAGAAGCAGTGTGGAGGCATCTTGAAAATAGAGCAGCCAGGCCCCACAGGAACCCCAGGGATATTGGACAGTGGGATGCTGGCTCCCCTGCCCCATGCACGTGCACATGAAACTCCTTCCCCAGGTGCAGTCCACTCCCAGCACCTCATGGTCCCTCCTGACTGGTACCCTCATGGCCTCTTCCACACCTATTTCCACTGAGCACCTCACAGCCCAGAAAGGAAAGCAGGTGTGTATGGCACTCAGCTCTGTGTGCTCAAGTCCTACACAGTGACCGCTCATTCCAGATTGTCCGCTCAGCATGGTCCAGCCAGAGCAAGGCTTTGGGCCTGAACAGGGCACAGTGGAACCCACTGCCTGTTTGGGATGGTAGGCAAGAGAGAAGGCCAAATCCAGAGCCCCAGGATAGGACACAGGGGTGAACAAAGGAACACAGGCGAGGGTAGAGGTCTGAGCACCCTCCATCTGCAGCCTTTTGTTGGGGTTGCTGGACCACCTCCTTCTAGGCACCAGATCGCGATTCCTGTTTCTGCCAGTCCACAGAATACATGCCCAGCACAGCTGGACACACACCTTTCAGGGGCTGGTTAGACTCAGGGTGGCCTGGGGCTTCCATGGGAACAGTGGTACTGAAAGGGCTGAGAAAGAAACTAGAAGGTGCCCACAGAGCCTGCATGGGCTGGCAGGCCACGGGACATCTTCAGAGGGACAGAGGCATCACAGGCTATTCCTGTAGCTGCCACTGCCCCTTCCTCACTCAACCTAGTTTGGGTCTGGAGTTTGGGGACAGAGGGAAGTGGGGGATGGGAAATCCAGCTGGTTAAGAAGTGGCGGAGAACCTGGGCAAGAGCTCTGTTTTGGAGGGAGTCAGGGTTTACTCTAGCAATAGGCAGAACGTTGAGGGAGGTTAGGTAACAGGGACAGGGCAAGGGAGACGAATAAGTGATCGAAAACTGGGTAGGAGGGCCTGGTCCTAAGACCCCTGGTTCTTAGCCACCACGGGCCCTCCACAATCTTTGGTCATTCCTAGCCTCTTTCCGAGGCCAGGAATCCCTAGCTCCACAGCCTAACCTCTGCCCTTGCCTTGCTGCAGGCTTAGGGCCTGGGGATGGAATTTCAGCCTTTTCTGACAAGCAGAGGATGGACTGCTCCTTCTACCTCTCCAAATACTGAGAACATTCCTCAGATGGGACCCACTCTTCCTGCCCACCTACCCCACCCCCTGGTCATCTCTGGCACTGCCTCAAGAGGACAGTCACCCCCTAGGTGCTTGCAGATGGAAGTCTACCCATCCTGTGCTCCAGGACCCCTGGCACAGCATGGAACGATGTGTGGGGCTCCCTGACTCCTGAACATTGCTGGTACCTCAAGGGGTGACCTACTTGGGAAGGTTTAGCTGTGTTTAAGGGAGGCCTAGGGAGAGGCTGGCAGTGACCCTGTGGAATGGGGCCTGAAGGCAGCAGTGGGAACGAGAGGTAGAAAGAGATGCAATGGAAGCATCGGGCGGGGACCCTGGCCTTGCGTGCCCTCAACCCTCTAGCGCTGCTCTTTCCCATGGGCAGCTGGACGGGAGCCGTGTGCCCTTTGAGATGAAGGAGGCCTTTCTAATCCAGGGACTGGGAGATCAGGTACCCATTCTAAAAGCGAGAGTGCGTCCAAGGCAGAGGAGATGGCGGCCATGGTCTCAGGGGAGGGGGGGACCTCAAGCTCTTGGGGGGGGACTCGGGAGACTCAGCTCTGTGGGGGCTCCTCCCCTGTGCAGCTAGGGAAGCCATACCTTTCCGGACACTACCATCGGCGCAGGCATAGTCCCCAGCGCTGAGCAGGAAGCAGGCAGCTGCCTTCTTGTTTCTGTCTCGAGTGGTGGAGCGTCGCAGGGCCCGGCGTTCCTCAGGGGTAGGGGAGGAGGCCAGGGGTTGGGTGAGGCCAGCTCCCTCCTCATCGGACAGCACTGCGTTGGCATCGCCATTCTGCTTAGAGTCTGAAGGGGGCACACAGAAAGGAGGCTGCGTGAGGGGCCACCCAGGCCTTGCTCATGAGTCATCTGGGGTCTCCCAGACCCAGAGTTGTTACTTCCTCAACCTCAGGAGGGGCCTAGCATCTACCTGGGAGGCAGTGTTGTCAGAGCCAAGGAGCAGAAGGCAAAAGGCAAGATGCTGCACTTGGTGTAAAATGACTTCCCTCCCATCCTCAGCCTAGGGTCTCTCCTTGGGGATGAAGCCACAGCGCAGAGGCCCTACAGCAGCGACTCCTCAAATCTGCCTGCTGACGGCTGCCCCAGGAGATCAGCCCAAAGCAGGCCACAGACTCTACTTCCTCCTTGGGTCTGGCTCAGGCTGACTCTTGGATGAGTTTGCATTCCCTTGGAGAATACCTGGCTTGCTAGGGGTGAGGGGTGGCATGGCAAGGGTTAAACCTATAAAGTAGTATCCATGCTTTCTCCCTGGATGACAGTCATTCTTGTTCACTGGGCATCTAGGCCAGAGTCCTGTGCCCAAAAGGCCTAGAGCCCTCTGCAATTAGGGCTGACCTTTGAGGAGGATACCATGGGAAAAGCTCCGACGCAGCTCTCAAGTGCTGTGGGCTTAGTCCCCACCCCTTGCCTCTGTCAGGCAGTAGCACAGGTGAAGCTGGGCCCTTGGATCTAGAGAAGGGGGTGCTACTCTATTTGAAGACAGTGGCCCTGCCATTGGCCAGGCATGCCCTTACTGTGGCTGCTGTCAGGGTTAGGCTAAGTGCAAGGCTGATAGGGCCACAGTTAAGTGTACCTTGAGGAGCTGACTTAAGGACTTCTACATTTTAATACTGGGATTCTCTTTATGCGCTGAATGGGCCTCAGAGTGCAGCTGAAATTCCCCGGGAGATTAATATTCACAAATTAGGAAGCAGTGCCACTTTGGTGGGGGAGAAATGGGAAGCCTGATGGGTGCTATTCTATCAAGGCCTTTGGAAGACCCAGGCCCCTGACATGACCCCAGGGAATAAGTGGACCCGGGCATGTATGATAGGCACATGCCAAAGGCCACAGGTGAGTGTCCCAAGCTAGGCGCCTCTCCTGCAGGGTCAGTCCCACTTTGCCCCAGAGCTTACCCTTAGTCTCCTGGCTCCAGTCCAGCTCCCCATACCAGGAATTCCATACCTTTCCCAGGAGCCCAGCCTACACATAACAGTCAGGATGCTTTTCCCTCTCTCCAACCTAAATCCGTGTTGTTGGGGATTAAGCTGTTTTCCATTCCCCAACTCCTGATTCAGGGATGGAGATGAGCTTTCTTGGGATGGCCTTTCCCATCCTTGAGGGACAGGATTCAGATGCCCAGGCTCTCCCCTTCCAGGGCACAGATATTAGTTTATTCCATGTTCCTCCCCTTCCCAACACTGTCTGGGCCACTCCTTCCTCAGTTCCTTTCCACCCCATGTCAAACCCTGAGCCCAGGACTCAATCTAGCTTGTGCTGAACAGAAGGCAGCCTCCCACTGCTATTACGTTATCACATTTATTAGGCCAAGATACCAGACTCGAACGTTTGCAAAGAAGTGATTCATGTGTTGACGTACCTTGGAAGAACAGCTGCCCTGCTCATTGGCTAATATTGACAGTGCCTGACATTTGTAAAGTGGTTTTAACTTCTCAAAGTACTTTCATATCTGTCATTCATTCGGGTCTCTCAAAATCTTGAGGGTAGGCTATGATATTATTCCCATTTTACAGGTGCCTAGAGAGGGGGGGTGACTGGCCTCAGGGCACACGGCACAGTGGCCAAGACTGGATTTAAAACCAGGGCATCTAATATACAGCCCCATGTACTGCTCATCACACCCTACCCTGGGTGGAATACTCAGTCCAAACATCCGATGTTTGGGAAGCTATTAGAGACCCAGCCAGAGGATAGAGAAATTTGGCCTCAACACCCTGCCCTCATAAAGGCACCTCTTATGCTTATGGAAGCCCCACACAAAACACATGCCCAAATCCCAAGGGCCGAGGTTCATTTGGAAACTCCCTAGGCCACTGGGGGAAAAGGGATTTTCCTTCCCAACCCCTAATCTCACCTGCCCGTTTCCTCTCGATCATACCCTCTTCCCGGGCAGGGGGGCTGGTATCACTGTAGGTGCTGTCCCGGGGGGGAGGTCTCCTCAGACTTGCAGTACATGGGCGACTCCAGCTGGGCCGGCCGTGGCACGTGCTTCTTCCGCTTCTTAGGCAGCTTCTGCTTGGCCATGGCCAGGGAGTAGTACATGCCAAAGTTGTTGACGATGACAGGCACTGGCATGGCGATGGTAAGCACGCCAGCCAGCGCACACAGTGCCCCTACCAGCATGCCTGACCACGTCTTGGGGTACATGTCTCCATAGCCCAGTGTCGTCATGGTGACCACAGCCCACCAGAAGCCAATGGGGATGTTCTTGAAGTCGGTGTGGTCATTACCCCGAGGGTCGGAGGGCCTGGCCCCGATGCGCTCAGCATAGTAGATCATGGTGGCAAAGATGAGCACGCCCAGGGCCAGGAAGATGATAAGCAGCAGGAACTCATTGGTGCTGGCCCTCAGCGTGTGGCCCAGCACGCGCAGCCCCACGAAGTGGCGTGTGAGCTTGAAGATACGCAGGATGCGCACAAAGCGCACCACGCGCAGGAAGCCCAGCACATCTCGGGCTGCCTTGGATGACAGGCCGCTCAGCCCCACCTCCAGGTAGAAGGGCAGGATGGCCACAAAGTCGATGATGTTGAGCAGATTCTTGACGAAGTCCAGCGTGTCGGGGCAGCACACGATGCGCACCAGGAACTCCAACGTGAACCACAGCACGCATACACCCTCGATGTAGGTCAGGATGGGCTCTGTCTCTACCTCCCGCCGGAAGTGCACGCTGGTGATGTTCCCCACGCGGAGGATCTCTGTCACATTGCGGTCGATATTAAAGGCCTCATGTGTCTCCAGGCAGAAAGTGGTGATGGAGACCAGGATGAAGAAGAGAGAGGCAAAGGCCACTACCTATGGGCAGGGGAGGAGAGCAGGGGGCAGCTGTCAGATAGGGATGGATGGGCCCAGCTGGGGACATGGACTTCTGCATGAAGGTTACCAGAAAGGGCATTCCAGGGTGAGAGGTGGGATTAACATGTGGAGACAGGGCTGGAAGTCCCTCCTCAGAGGGTCTTTATCCATATGCTTGGGGGCTCTCAGGCAATGATTCCCAATCTTTGTTACAGAAGACTGAAGCTGCTCTTGGCCGGAAGCAACTGGTCAGGGATCTGCAGCTGCCAGACCTGCCTTCGATAGCTTTGCCCACCTCTGACCCATATGCATTTTAAGGCTTGTCAAGCTGCAACAGGAATCTTGTTACAATGCACTCCTGATCCAGAGGCTTGGGGCAGGTCCTGTGATTTTGCATTTGTAACAAGCACCCAGGTGAGGCTCTTTGTCCATGCACCACAGTTGCAGTAACTGGGCTTTAAGGCAATGGTCCTCAAAGTATGGTCCTGGACCAGAAGCATTAGGTCTCTGGTCCTTTGGTTAGAAACGCAAATTTCAAACTTTACCTAAAGCTACTGAGTGAGAAATGCCGAGGGTAGGATGCAGCAATGTTTTAACAAACCTTCTAAGTAATCCTAATGCACACTAGTTTGAGGTCCACTGTATGAAGGGATGCTCAGAGGCAGGATGCTGCAAGGAATGACCCTGGACCACTTTCTGCTGGCTAAGCCTATTAGCCATAGTCTCTTCTTCTGCCTCTCACCTTAGGATGTCCCCTCTGACTGCCTAGATGGTGAGGAAGTCCCTGAAGGCAGACAACATGCACCATGGCAGTGGAGAGGGTGGTCTGGTCGCAAGAACTAGTCTCACTCCTTTCTACAAACTGACATTTCCTGGAACTCTGAGCTCCAAAGAAAAAGGAATGACGCCCATCAGCATCAGAGTGGCAGGGGCTAATCCCGACAGCTGCTGGGATCTCAGCTAGAAGGATGACAGCAGCACTCGGCAGAGGAACGGCGGCTGGGTTTAAGTGTCCAATCATTATGAATGGAGATGAAATGCATGTGTAATAACACCAATTATGGAGCCTTCATGTGTTATTCATGCCGTGCCATCCACCACTGTCAGGATGCCCACTGATGGTGTCCAGTCTCATGCCTCCTGCTGCCGCCTATCCTGCATGATGGCTGGACTGGGCTTCCTCCTTGACCAGATATGGCTGTGCCTAAATAGGTGGGTAAGGGAGGTCTGTGGGCTCATGGTACCATTTGGTAATCCCCAAGCCTGTCTGACCCACCCTGATTTCCACCTGGCTGCGTGGGCAGGCACTGGCATGTGCCCATCCCCTATCCAGTGAGGCCTCAGAGAGGTTTTCCGCCCTGGGAGTCTGCACTGGGATGGGGAAGGCATACCTTGTTCTTAGTACTGCAAAACACCAACGAAGAATACAAGGGGACCTGGGAAAATGAAGCAAGCAGCACCTCCAGGGCTTCTGGAGCAGGAGAAAGTTTGAGGGGGGAGATCTGGGAATGAACAGTCCTCAGCTGTCTCTTCCATGCCTGGTACTGTTAAGCACTCTGTATATGCTTCAATCGCCTTCAGTCCTCCCTACGACCCTGTAACGCACGCCTCATCATCCCATTTTATGCAGGATGAACTGATCACCAGAGAGGTTACATATGTGCTTAAGGTCACACAGTCTGGAAGGGGCAAAAACCAGATTTGAACTCAGAACTATTTAACTTCAAAGGCTGTACCTTTTCTTCATACCACAATGTTTTCACCACCTCCCAGGCAGGGTCAGTTCACAGGCCTGGGAAAGCCATCTCTGAATCACTGATCCTGTTCCCAGTTAGTTCCCTGATGACTGCTATTTCACCCGTGGGAATGTGTGTCTCGGGCTTAGGACAGATCCCCCATCACACACTTCAATGTACCTCATTTACACTTTAACTTGGATGGGTTGATCAGCAACAGCACGGAAGGAGAAGGCTGGGCCCAGGGGATGAATGGAGATGAAATGCGTGTGTAGTAGCAATTACACAGACCCACTTTCCCTATTTTACAACATTACTGGAGTTTTTCCTGCTTGCTTCTCCCCAGTAAAGGTAAGTTTAAGTTCCTTTTCTGGCCTTATTCTTCCTCCTCTGAGAAAGGGGCTGCCAAGTCAATACAGGCTGATGTGGGCATTAAGTAAACGGCTCCAGCCTGTGGGCTCTCCATGGCCATCCATAGGTGGGCTGGCAAAAGTGCCTGTCCATGGCCTTGGTCATGCCGGGAACCCAGTCCTGGCACCACCCTCTCCCCTGAAAAACAGAGTGGTTGAGGTAAGGGACAGGGACAGCATATCCCAATTCTGCCAGGAACCATGGGAAGCAGAAGCTGGCTCTCTGAGGAAAAGTTAGCCAGGAGAGTAGGCCCACCTGGGAGACTGAGCGTAAAGTTAATTAGTGACTTGGAAAAACAAGTTCAGGAAGAGCTGCCAAGAGGGTGAGCAGAGGGAGGGAGGGAGGACGGCGTGGCCCTGGCCATCCTCTCATAGCAGGGCCAGCGAGCCTGCCTCACTGCCCTCCTCACCTGCCACCACCACGGGCTCATTCTGCAGCAGGCAAGAGAGTCCTTCAGGCCCCGTGGGTACCAGCCACATCCTGGATTAGGGAACTACCCTCTGGATTCCTGTCTACCCACTCACCTTTACTTTTTTTCAAAATACAGAACTGTTCCATCTATTATTAACTGCTACCCCTCACTTCCACCCTGAGAAGAGGAGGGGAGCTAAAGCGTGGTCATGTGTGCCCATTTTTTAAGTGAAATAGAGGCACAAGAAAGGGCAGATGATTTGCTCAGGATCACACTGAGGCCAAGTCTCCTGACTCTCAGCTCAAAGCTCTTTCCAATTGGCGCCTCTGACGAAGCAAGTGGGTATAATCCCCTCCTCCTTTGTTGAAACCTTAGTGGGGCCTCAGTCTCCACTGTGGCCTCTCCAGGGCTGGGGCAGCAGGCACTCAGCAGGCCCCAAGAAGCCCTCCCTCCCCAAGGAGACAGAGATGCGGCCTGAACTGTGGCACATTGCTCCAGGTGGGCCCTGAGGTTACAGGTTCCCCTTCAGGGCCCAAATTATTCCTTTCTGACCTAAGTTGCTCCCCAAACTGAATTATTCCATAAGTGGTTGACCCTGCTTGCAAATGGTGCTTTTCCCCAGGCCTTCCCCTCTGGAGGCAGAGATACACAGCTCCCTTGACTAGGGCTTCCTAGCACAAAACAGGGCCAAGGGAAGAAGAGGTGGTTGCAGCAACACCACCCTGCTTAGAGGCCAAAGCCTCAGCCTCGAGTCTTCTATTCATTCCCCACTGGACCATCCTGCCATCCTACAGAGCTGGCAGTGGAGATCTGAGTCTCCCTCCCATGGGCTCCTGTGCTGAAAGGCTAAGGGCAGAGAACAGCTAAGGAACCCTATACTAGAAGCCTTGGGCCCGGGTTTAGACTTCCAGGATTTCTCATCCTGGCCCTGCCACTCAGTCAGGTAAATGAATGGTAACCTCTGTACCTGTTTCCTCTATATAAAATGGGGACAGTACTAGTACTCCCTTCACAGTGTTACGGTAGGATTAAATGAGCTTCTGCATGGTAAATGCCTGGCACCCAATAAGTGCACCATAAAATGGAAATAAGAGTTGAGGAGGGGTAGGGTCCTCTGCATGCAGCTTTTGGAGGTTAGCTGAATCTGGAGCCAAAATATCACAGAATCTTCACTTTTTAGAAGTGAAAAAGACAGAGAAAGTTACCCAGTTCAACTCCATTTCTGCTGTTTTACAGATGAAGAAACTGAGGCCCAGGGAGGAGTGGCTTGTCCTGATTTTCATGGCTGAAGCTGCTAGTTCTTTCCACCACAAAGGGCATGGATTCTGCTGGAAGTCAAAACCTCCCAAGTAGAAAACTGCCGGTGAACTGGCTCCACTGGGGGCAGCTCCTCTCCTGCTGGGAGGATGCAGGGGGGTCTCAGCACCCTGGACAGCAGGCTCCCATCACCCAAGCAGGAGAGTATCTCTCCTTCCAACTCCCTGTGCCCCCTGGGCTCCTCAGACACACTGGCTGGCCGTGTCCTGCTGAAAACCCATCCATCTCCAAAGGCACAGGTGTTCAGCACTATTACCAGCCTCCTCCACCAACCCCATCGTTGGACTGTCCCTAGAAATGTAAAGTCACACACTTCTGGGTTCAAGCTGGGCTCTGCTACTGACTGCATATGAGACCTCCATGAGTTCCTTAACCTCTCCAAGCCTTAAGGTCTTCATTTATAAAACAGAAAAGAGAGTGCCTACCAAGTACCAGACATTGTGTTTGGGTAAGTACCAGACAACCACCCTTGCCCCTGGGACCTTACATTCTAGTGGAGGCAGACTGTTAACAAATAAACAAGCAAAATACACAGTATGTCAGGTGGTCCAAGTGTTATGAAAAAAATAAAGAGAAAAAGAAGATAAGGGGTGTGAGGATAGGGGAGTTGTTTCCAATAGAGAGATCAGGTAAGGCCTTAACAACAAGGTGACACCTGAACAGCCATGAACAGTGAGGGAGTGAGTCATACGAAGACCCAGAAAGTTCGAGGCAGAAGGGATGAGTACTGCAAGGGTCCTGAGGCTACAATCTGCTTGCTATGTTTGAGGGGACGAGGGTAGTATTTACTTTGTACAGTTGTTTTGAGGATGCAAAGGAATGACACTTGTAAAACTCAGCACAAAGCCTAGAGCATTCCAGGAATCTGGCACAGGCTGGGTCGAGGGGAGAGGTGATAGACACCAATCATTGGGAACTGAATACAATCAGCGGGGGCAGGGGAGGAGAGCCCAGGAAAGAAGGGCCAGGGAGACAGATGGACAGATAAACATAAGGAGACTCGGGCCCAAAAACCTATATTAAGGATGAAGTGTAGGAGAAAGGAAAATTGAGAACACAGCCAAAGACACTAGCAGAGTAAGATCTGTGGGGATGGGGTGAGGGACTGAGGGACTGAGCCTTCCGGGGAAGCAAGATCCTCATGCCCAGGTAGTGCTGGAAGACAATGGGGCAGTCCTGGGGGTGAGAGGCAGGAAATGAGAGGGTCTGCCAAACAAAGCATCTCGGAGCTATCCCTGGTTCCTGGCTGAGGGCCCGCACTAAGGCCCAGGTCCCAGTAGAGAAACATCCCCTCGTCCCCTCTAGGAACAGGACGTGGCCCTGGAACAGGACCTGGCCCTGCCCCCACCCCATGCTGAGCCGGGACCTTCTGGTCCCAGTGTCCAGAACCCACCTCTACCTATGCTCACCCTCCGATGAGCCCACACTTGGGGCCTCTCAGGGCCTCTGGGTTGCCCAGAACAGATGAGTCCCTACCCCAGAAGGAATTCAGGTTAGCCCGAATCACTAACTAAGAAGCCACTATTCAGTCTAACAAAATTCCTGGTTATTGCCCATCTGGGCCCCAAAATGTCCTAGCTCTGCTTGGGCTGGTCGCCTGACCAGAAAATTCCCCCTTTCCCTAATACTGCGTGGTTTAGCACTACCCACACTGAACTTTTATTTATTTATGTATTTATTTATAATGTACCTCTTTTAAAAAATTATTTAAGGTGCTAATTCAGTATCCTACAAGGCCCACCCAACTCAACTTCTATTTCCTTGTGGAAGCCTCTCTGAACACCTCCTATATCTCATCCCACATAGAGGTGGGATTTATTGATTCCTCCTCTCACTTCCTATTGAACTTTACTCTTTTATGACTCCTGTGGCACCTCTCCTGATCCATCTTGTATTACTGTTGCCATTTCTTGTCACCTAATTTCCCTTGACCGCCACTTACTCCACCCGACTTGGCTTTCGTCAGGAGCAGGGGACCCCCTCTGACTCATCTTTGGATTTCTAGAACCCCAGGTGTGTATGGCATATGTATGGTAAGTGTGCAGTAAGTGTTTTCTGAATGACTGGGGCCAAGCTGACCCCCTGCTCTCTCTCTTGGTCCTGGTGAGCCTGTCAGAAGAAGAGGTCGTCAGACCCACTGACTGGGACGAAGTGACAAGGGTATACGCCCAGTAATACCTCTAGGGACTGGGGCCCTAGGACCTTTGCTGCCCTCCAGGGTGAGCCAGGTCCACTTCCTGATAAGGACCCTTGCTAGAGACCAGGTGACCACCCCTTAGCCAGAAGAAAATTCCAGAAGGGAGCAGGGCCAGAGGTCATGGCAAGTCAGTTACGCACAGGGAATAAGGGTGGCACAGAGCTCTGGTGCCCAGCATCCCAGGCTGACACTGCCCATGGGTGGGGGTGAAGGGCTCAGAGTCTCCTACCCTCAAGGCCAAGCTGCCTGGCTCTGTTCCTGCCTGCCTGCTCTTCCCCCAAGTCTCCAAAATAGCTCGTCTATTTTCTCCCCTTCCCCTACTCCACACCCCACCCCAAATTTGACAACCAGAAACACCTCAGCATTCAGAGAAAAGATGTTCAGAGACAAATGTTGGTTTGTTGAGAACAAGAGAAGAAAACAAACCCAAGAGGAAACCGGGAGGTTGCCCTGAGGGCAGGGTGTGCAGGGAGTCCTGCAGCCTTCAGCCTGGCCCCTGCCTGCTCCTCAGGAAGAAGGTGGAGAGGCTGCCCAGGGCAGGCTGGCACTGCCCTCCTGGGGAGCTCAGAAAGCCAGGGTGCTGCCCTCCTGCGCTCACGTTCCTGGCTCACCCCAGCTCAGAGGGCACAGCATCAGTGAGTACTGGCCCTCACTCTAAAGCCTGTTGTGACCACTGACCTGTCCCCCAGGCAATGCCCAGACCAGAGAAGCCAGGGAGCTTCAGAAGCGGCAGGCAGGAATGCAGCTCTGCTCCTTTCCTAGAAGGCCTTGGTTTCATGCTCTGCCTGGGCGAGGGAGCTTCCCTCAGTCTTTTCTCCTAACCATGCCTCCCTTCATTTTTCCTATGGAAATACCACAGTAAGAAGAGAGGTTAGGGTAGAATTTCAAATAAACAGAATGGCATAGTAAAAAAAAAAAAAAAAAAGAGAGGTTAGACTTGAGCAATTCTAGGGAGTGAGAAGTAAAGGAAGAGATAAGAGCAGAGTGGAGGAAGAAGCTCTCCAGTGAGGAGCCACCCTCTGGAAGCCAGAGATCCTCTCTGGGCAGGAGTCAGAGGCCACAGGAGGAGCACGGACTTAGATTCATGAGACCTGGGTTTGGATCCTACTTCTACCACAAGCGGTGCGACCTTGAGAAAGCCTCGCCAGGCCTGTTTCCTCATCTGTATACTGATATACAGAAGTTAACAATACCTGCCTCACCTAGGCCAGATGAGTAGTAGCAGAAAGCACAGGCCAAGCCTCCCACATAGTAACTGACACTTAACAAAGGGGAGGACCCTGCTGGAGCTGCCTTCATGGAGCAGGGAGTTCCTGTGGGTCCCCTCCTCTACTCAAAAGGGAAACAGCACAGGAAAAATGCGCTGATTTAGCCAAAGGAGAGGAACTGTAATCCTTAATAAGGCTGATAGCTGAGCTAAAGCCAGCCCTGCCCCGGAGACCTTGGAGACTTGCGTAGGGGAAGGGCGTCCTGGCCCCGTTCTTCAGGCCTCTTGTCCGCTCTCAGAAAAGAAGGTGCAGGTTTCTAAAGCTCTGGACGCTGCCAAACCTCCCCTGGGCCCCCTGAGGCTGTGAAGTCTCCATGGTGAGCCTTCACTCTGCCCTGGGCAGTAGGCAGGTGGGGACAGGACCAGTCTGCCCCTCATGCCTGTTCCCAGCTCAGGCCACAGAAACAGAACCACAGCAGCAGCTGCCCATGGGCCCAGCACAGTGGAGCAGGGTTGAGCATCCCAGCCCAGGAGCCTGCCTGAGCGGAACAGCTCCTTGGGCCAGGTCTGTAGCTAGGCAACAGGCTCTCATAATCAGCTCAGTTCACTTTCCATTTGTATCATTTTGCTCCTGTCACAATGCACTACTCGAATGACCAGGTTGATGTGTGCGAAAGGATGCCTCAGGGCAGAGCACTGCTCCTCTGCCCCTCTTCGCCCACCACCCCACAGTGCTGTGGGCCCTTCTAGGAAGGAGGTAGCTGTGAGCGAGGGAAGGAAGCACACATACCCAGGGGAACAGGGGTGGGAAGAAACGGACAGCGTGACTAGCCAGGGGCAAATGGAGCGGGGAAAGTGCAGCCCCAGAACTCCCCGCATGGCACAGTACCCTCAGGCCTGGAGGGGTAATACAGTAAGTCTTCCTTCTGACATCTCCATCTGCCCCTGGGTTTTCTGATGCCATCGACAGGAGTTACAGAACCTCAGAAGGACACCTCTCAGGCCAGAGTAAGAAACAAGCTCTCTGCCTCAAAAACAGCCTAGTTCAGTGGAAAGAAGGTGTTGTAATCACAAGAGCAAGGGCTTGGGAGTCAGGGACTCTGGCTTTGATTCAAAGCCTGGCCACTATCTGGCTATGTGATCTCAGGCAACTGTTTACCTTCTCACAGCCTCAATCCATTAAACAGGGATAATCACTGGGTTTTAAGTTTATTGGGAGGATTAGAGATTAATGTAAAGTATACACAGAAATGTATCTGTCTGGGGTGCTCAATAATGAGCAGTTATTCGTTAATTTTTAAAAATTATGTATTCCCACTTGTGTGTCCCAGGAGCAGGTGAGGGTTGCCTTTGCCTGGGCTCCTCAGCAGGAGGCAAGTCCTCTTTTGGCACATGCGCTGGCCAGAACTCCATCCAGATATTCACATCAGGATGAACAACCAGAAGGCTGGAAACTAGGGGTGGTTTCCTGGCTCTGCTATTAGTTAAATGTCTTTGGCAAGAAACTTAATGTCTCTGAATCCTGGTTTTCTCAATGTTTAAATGAAAGAATTAACCTTACCCCATCATAAACTTCAAGACCGCAACTGGAATGCCTGGGCTGATGTGATTCCATGTCAAAGGGGCGAAGCACACCTTGGGTTCCTGGAAGACTTCAAGGGGCAGGCCAGGCTCTGAGCTTACTCAAAGAGGCCCCCCGGCTTGGCCATTCAGCAGTGTTAGGAAGAAAATAAACTCAGTGATATGTGGGGTGCCACTTAGAATTCCAGAGAGGAACAAGAGTAGGTGAAAAGCCCCCAGAAATCCCAGAATGCTCAGAAATAGGGCCTAGCTCCCCTAACCACCTCATCCCAGCCCTGCTTCCCTGGTTTGTCCCCTTTCCCCATCTCTCTCTCTCTCTTTCCTCCCCCACCCCCAACTTTGAAAGAGTCTGAATGATGTGTGCCTGTCTCTCTCCCCTAATGCAGACAGCCAAGTGCTAACACTAGCAAGGTTAGTGATCTACATAAGAAGCCCGTAGAACTCACAGCAGACCCAGACCAGGGGCATCACTGTGCCCTCACCTTCTGAGCCGGTCTCAGTGCTACAAGGAAAGAACCCCAGGCAGTTGCCTCTAGCTTTGTTCTCAGTCCTGCGAAAGATCCCTGCCTTCTCATGGCTGCCTGCAGCCCCAGCCCAGTATGCCACGGCCCCTGAGACCTCTGCTCCTCCCTTCTCCTCCAGGCAGAAGATGTATCTGCCCTGGCCTGGCATTTATGCCAGCCTGGCTTTTCCCTGCAGGCCTGTTCCCCAATTCTCTACCCTGCCTTCTTCTATGTCTACGATGGACTCCAGCACAGGAGTGCTAGGAAAGGGAGGGCGCTCTGAGACTCATTAACATGACAATTGGGGATGCCGGAAGAACCAACCAGGTTCCACAGCAAGCAGCAGTCCCCAGACCCAACAAGTTACATTGCTCTTTCCTGTTTCCCAGACAGACCCCCAACCAGGCTTTAGGCTGCTGATCATGAGATCCAACACCAGCCCCCAGAGTTTTCTTTCTTTAAAGAATCTAAAGCCATCCTTCAGGGATTTTTTTTTTTTTTTTAGCTGTCCAAGCATAATGGGGCAAGCATCTCCCCCATTTTCCCCTTCCACCTAAAGGGGTTAGGGAAACTGGATTTACTTGGCGAGGAGGTGGTAGGTCTTGCCTAAATCAACCTGTGCTTCCCCCTTCCTTCATACACCCATTTCAAGCAGTAATCTGAACCAGGGCTTTCTGGAAAGAGTTTGTGCTGCAGCAGAAAGAAAAGCGGCAACAAAAATCTGGTATAATCACCAGCAAGCCTGTGGCTGGCCACTGGCCGTGGGAGCCTCCAGGGCCTAGAACATTAGGCCCTTTCTGTTTAATTTTCTTTTCACCCCAGCTGAGGCCAGGACATCCCAGGTGTGCAGGAAGCCTGGGGGGCATGGCATTCTCCCTGGGAGAAAGAAGGCCTCTCCTAAACCTGGAAAGGAGGCCGGATTGTGGTCTCAGCTTTGCCTCTTCTGAGCTGAAGATGCTGAAGCCTATATCCTCCTCTCTCCAAGTGCATAGTTGTGGGCACACTGAGCTGCTGGGAGGATGTAAATGAGGTGGCATCGCATGGAAGCATCTAACAAAACCCACCCTAGTTTCCTTCCTCTCAACCTTGCCTGCCCCCAGCAAAAGGCCAAATTTCAGCTCTCCAGGACCGTAGTCCTGTGCGGAGTGGAGGGCAGCTGAAGATAAGGCGGCCTGTGCAGATCAAAGAAGGTGGTGGAGGAGCTGAGCTGGGCACCCCACTCACTGGAGGGGATGCGGCAAAGCAGGCAGCTGGGACTGGGTCCAAGTAGTAAGTCAAGTGTGTGCAATCTCCTGATGGAGCGTGCAGGGGAGAGGGTGGGAGTGTGTAATTCCCCTGCGGGCCTCGGAGGGGGGTTGAGAGGAAGGCGGGAACAATCTGCGGTGGTAAGGTAAGTCAGGCTCGGTCCCTGCTCCTCCCAGCCCCTACACGCCACCCACCACGGCCCCTTACAGACCCAAAATGGGGAGACATGGGCTCCTGCCACTCACCCTAGCCGCCCGGGAGGAGTAGGGATCCTCGAAGAGCGCCCACATGCGGGGCTGCCAGCCGCGGCAGCCCCCAGACCCGGCGCCGTGGCCCGCGCCTCCCTCGTGGGGGCCCAATCGCTGCAGGGCCAGCTCCCGTTCATCGTCGCCGGCCTCGTCGCTGGGCCCCGCGCCGCTGCCGCCTCCGTCCGGACTCTCGAAGATGTCGAGCGCCTCCTCGGCGTCGCGGTGCTGCCGGTAGGTCATCCAGCAGCAGGGTTCCACGTCGGTCTCGTCGATGCCCCAGAAGGTGAGCTCCTCTTCGAAGAGCGGCCCGCACACGTCGGCGGGGCAGTGCAGCTTGCCGGTGCGGTAGTAGTTGAGCACGTAGGCGAAGACGCCCGGGTGCCTGTCGAAGAAGAACTCGCAGCCCCCGCCGCCGCTGCCGCCCGCACCGCCGCCATCGGTCTCGGGCCGGCCCCCGCCGTCGGGGTCGGCCAGCCAGGCGAGGCGGGTTCCCGGTAGGGTGCGCAGGGTGCTGCGGTAGGTCTCATGTCGCGTGCCGCCCACGTTGATGATGATCTTCTCCGACGCCTCGCCCTTGGCCATCTCCTCCTTCAGACATGTTTTGGACGGAGGCTTGTTCCCCGACTTGCGCCCGCGGTAGGAGGAGACACACACCGAGCTGATCATAAGAAGCGCTGCGGGGCTCCGGCTTGGGGCGGCCGCTGCCCTCCAAACACCCTTCCCGAGGAGGCAGCGTCAGACGGGGGAGGGGGAGGAGACGAAGAAGAGGCAGGAGGCGGCGGCGGCCCCCTCTGCGGCGTGGCCCTGCCCCTGCCTATCCCCCCTAGGACGCGGAGCGGGAGGAGTTGGATTTCTCTGGTGCACAGGTGGTTGGGGTTAGGGCAGGAAGCTCCGGAGAGAGGGAGGCGGAGAGAGGGAGGACCCGGGGAAGTAGAAGCAAGCACACACGCGGTCCCCCGCTAGGACGGGACAGACAGACGCTCTGGGCCGGGGACACGCCCCCGCCGTCACCCTGACCAAAGACAAGGAAGCGCACAGTTCAGGCGCACCGCGAAGGTCCGGGGCGCGCGCGCTCACACTCACACGGGCCACCCTCCGGCTCCCAGACCGCACCAAGCCCCGGAGCAGCCGGCTTCCCCGCAGCGGCGGCAGCGCAGCAGCAACAAGTCCTCCGAGTGGCTGCCGGGGCCGTGCTGACACTCTCACGGCAGCCGGAGCTCCGTGGGCCCGGGCTGCTTGCGGTCAACACGAGGCGGCGGCGGCGGCATGTAGCCTCTTCCCCCCATTCATAAATCCAGCGCCGGGCGAGGAAGGCAGGCGGGGCAGAGCAGAGCGCGGCGGCCAGGCGGGCGGGGGCTGCGCAGGGCGAGGCGGCAGCCGGAAAACAAGCGCGCCCGCAGGAGCGAGCCTCGGGTCCTGCGTCCGCGGCTGGGAGCTGAGCCGGACCCGGCGCAGCGCTGCGGGGGCCGAGCTGGGGCGGGGGGGCCTCAGACGGGGCGTCCTGCGCTGCGCGGCCCCTGGGGGGCGGGGCCGCTCTGGGGAGCGGGGCTCTGGGCACTGACGAAGGAGTACCCGGGGCGGCGGCCGAGCTGCCAAGGACACCTGCAGGCTTCCCGCGCCGCGCGGAGAGGGAGCCTCAGCGCAACGCCCCGGCGCCGGGTTCCTGCGATCTGGCGGCGCTGGGAGCCACGCCATCTACGCGTCTGCCCATCTCCGGGCGGGGCGCCGGCCTTGGCTCGCGCGCGGCAGGGGGCGGGCGCGAGGTGGCATAGGGGAGGGGGCGTCTCGGCGCTGGTGGGCTGGGGCCCTAGGGGCTCTTGGTCTCCCTCCGGCGCTGGCAGCGGCCGCCACGCTCCAGTGGCGCCTTTTCTCCGGGGCCCCGCCTCGCCCAGGCGCGCCCTTCGCGGGCGGGGTGGGCGGGGCGCGGCGCGGAGCCGATCCGGCTAGCTGCAGGCCCCGGCGACCGAGCGCAGTCTTCCTCCCCGGAGCCGAGCCCAAACCAAGCGCGTCACCTCCTCGCCGCCAGCGCCCAGCCCAGCGCGCCGCCCCTGCGCGCCTCCGCCGGCAGCCCCTCCCGCCCCCCTCGGCCCTGCTCCCCGCCTCCCCCGGGCCCGCAGCTCCTCCCACTGCAGCCCGCAGACACCGAAGCGCTCTCGACCCCTGACCTCTAACCTCCGCCCGGCTCCGTCGCCCCCTCCCCGCCAAGCTGGTCGAACTGTTGCCGTTTCACTGCGGCTGATGGAAGGCCAAGGAAGAAAGAGGGTAGAGACGCTGTCGCGAGGATCAGGCTGTCCTCTCCTTTCCCAGGCACCGTGTTGGGGCCTTCTGAGCACCCCGCCCCGCATCCTGCGCCTCGGAGGCCCAGCGGAGCCCAAGACGCCCATGGTCTTGATGCTCTTCGCCTCTGTCCCAGGCACCAAAGCCCCCGCGATGGAATGGGGGACGGGTGGCCTTGGGCAGAGAAACGCCTCTTGTGCCAGTTGGAAGGAAACCGTAGCTCTGGCTCTGTTCATCGCGAAACGTGTTATGGATGTGGGGTGGGTGGGTGGGTAGCCCTGAAAAGTCATTAGTTAAAGCCTTTGCTCGTCATTGCTCTGGGGTCCACATAGGAAGTGCCTATGTCCTGCCTCATGACCCCCTCCTGCTTCTACTCTTATTCCATCCATTAAAATTTGACTTTGCCTGTGTATATGCCTCCTCTCCCCTCCCTAACCCTGAGCTCCTGCAGGCGGCATTGTGCTTTTTCCATCTTGATAGCTCCCACAGTTCCTGCCTCTGAGAACCTGTTTGCTAAGTGATTGAGAAGCTGCCATACCCAAAACATAGGCACCAACAGGACTTTACTGGCCCTATCCCAAGAGCAATTTCCAGATTAATTTGTTTTTGTTAAGTCCAGAACCTATTTTACATCTTCATGTTAATCCCCAATGGTTTTTTTTTTATTTTTTTACAGCTTCAGGCAGCTTCCATGCCTGTCTGGATGATGTAAGGAGATCTTGAGGCAGAAATGAAAGGTAAATGACACACCTACTCTGGACAGCTGTGCACCTTCCCATTTCCAGATCAGGCAGTACCTAGCTCAACTGGGAATAACAAGACAAGGGCCTGTGTGTGTCTCAGGAAAGGTTAAAAGCCCAGTGCCAATGCAAGGGAGTTTTACAAGCAAGTCTCGTTATTAATGAGGCCAGAAAACCAAAATGGCAATGATCTTTGATGATCTGTACTGATACACATGGGTGGTGTGTTAATCAGAAACACACATTTTCTGGCACCCCCTTTGTGCCCAGTCCCTGCTCCTCGAAACTGATGTTTGTATTTCAGAGTTTAGCTGGCTTTGAATTTGCTGCAGTGAAAAGAAATATCCCAAGAGTAACTGGGAAGAGAAGTCCCGGGACACGCCAGAAGCTGGAGTGAGGAAGAAAGAACCACAGAATATTAATGTAATGAATACCTTTCAAGTCCTATCTGGTCTGTGTCCTGGCAAAGTCCCTTGGGGTCTCTCCCCTGCTTTCTGTCAATCAGGATGACTGAGCTCCGTCATTGGAAGAAAGGGAGTGTAGTGGGTAAGGGGAAAAAATCCATAGTATCCCACCCCGATTGACTTATTCACTCAGTGAATACTTATAGAATACCTACGATATGCCAGAAGCAGTTCCGGGCACTGGAAATACATCAGTGAATAAAACAGCCACTCGCCCTAGTAAATCTGCCCAACTGGTGCTTCCACTCTGCAGTGCTCGTGGATGGTGATGAGCACCTGGGGAGATGGGTAGAGGGAGAAAGTTTCCAGGGAAAAAGGAGGCCAGGAGGGGAGGGAGGGAGATCAGAAAGTTGGGACATGGGCATGGGAACCTAGGAAGAGCTGACAAAAACAGAGGGCCCAGCCTGAGAGAGGCAGCTGGGTAAAGGTGCATGGGACCAGGTCTCCTGGCTCTGTGCACTGACCAGCTCCGGAGAGGGGAGCTCAGGCTCAGTCCCGAGGCCTCTAGAGAATGCTTCACCCTTACTGGAGATTCATTCTAGAGCTCTGGGCTCACCTGTTACCTGTGCCTCTCTGTGCGAGTCGCTATGCTGCAGTTAGCACTATGGGACTTGTTCCCATCGGTTCTTTGTGTGAGGTCTTCCTGTTCCCTCAAAACGCAGAGCCCAGCTGGAGAAGGATAGGAGAGCCCCCTGCCCAGGCTACTGTGACACAACCTATGGATGTGAGGGTGCTGCCCTCTGGTGGTGCTAGGATGTCCTGGCTCCAGACCTTGCCCTGATCTCTGGGGGCTGTGATGTGGGCAGATGGGGTGGCAGCTGATTCTGGGCTTCCTGTTGATTCCAGGACCTCAGGTACCTCTTCTAGCCTAACTCTGCCATTGGGACTCTGCCTACCCCCTCCCTTCTTCATTCCTCCAAGAACCTTGATGCCTGACAGGCTTAAGCAAGACCACAAAGCAACCACTATTGGAAATTCCTAGTTCCCCAAGCTTCTTTCCCTCAGTTTCACCTTTTCTCTTCTGTCCTCTCCTGAGTGTCCTGGTTTCTTCAGGCTGTCAGGGAAGAGCACCTGTCTGAGAGCCCGTTCACAGACAGTGTCAGCCACAGCGGATTTCCCTCATCAGGGGTGAGGGTGTGGCGAAAGAATAGGAAGAGAGGGCCATGGGAGATTCTAAAGGGGCACCAATGGAGGCTGTCAAGCACCTGCACCCTTTCCAGGCCCACCCCCCCACCATAATAAGGTCCTCACCCTCTGAATGCTGAGGCTGACCCTGTCCATAGGAAGCTGAGAGCCTGAAATCAAAGCCATTTACCCTTCCCCTTTCCACACTGGGAGCTTTGTATGGGCTCAGCCTCTTTAGAATTACTGGAGCCATCCAATCTCCTCTCCATCTTCCTTCTTTGAAACCCATTTGTGGTGAGGGTCTGTAGGCCAAGGCAAGGTCCTATCCAGTGGTGCTCACACTTTCCCTTTGTGGTATTCTAGCTCCTGCCAGGGACTGACCCTCCTCCTTCAGGTCCAGGCCAAGGAGCCAGCATCCTTTCCCAGCACGCCTTGCTCTCTCCCAGCCTGGAAAATTGAATTGCTTTATCAGAGTCATTGGAGGGTGATAGGGCCTCACCGTTCAGGGGGGAACAAGAGAAGGGAAGGCAAGAGCAGGCTGGCAGCCTCCTGTCTGCGTCTCAGCTCATGTCATCCTGCCTCCCCCAACCCCAAGCAGCCTGCAGAGACTTGCAGGCTCCAAATCAAAAGTGAGAGCCTTCCGGCGGGGGCGGGGGGGTTGTAGGTCGGAGGGGGCTCTGGGGAGAATCTAGCCCCAGTGATTCAGGTCTTGTGAAGATCAGTAGAAGGGCTCTGCCTCAGGACTGAAAGCAGGGTTGGGTTGCTGGGATAATATAATCCCAGTGAAGTTGTATCTGGGGCTCAAAGGCAACCTTTGAGGGCCCTGCTCTTAAAGAGAAGAGACCAGAAGCTCAGGCCTGGGCAGGGCTCGGGGCCTCATACACTATGGACATGGAGTCATAGGGTTGGAGGGGACCTGAGTGTTAGCTCATGGACACATTCCCCCCACTTAGGGATGTCAGGCCTAAGCAGCAGCAGCGAACTCTGAGAGACTGAGCTAGGGCTGGGGTTGGGCCAAGGACAGAGAACGACGTGGGGGCCACCAGCTGAGTGGACCCTAGAGGCCTCCTTGTTTAAGGCTCCTAGGCTGGGAACTCAGCCTGCATCCAGAGAGTACCCCTCTGTCCCCGCCGGCCGCCCGCCACACACACGCTAGCCCAGGGTCCAGCAGGCAAGACCCCTTGACACTTAGCATTTCTCCATCTAGAAAAGTACAGATTCCTCCCACCTGGGCTAAGTTCCAGGAAAAACTGGTTCATTCCATTAGAGTAGTTAATTAGTCCTGATGGGCCGGTTCCCTCCAGCAATGTCCTGGGGAAAGGGGAAGCAGCTGTCTGGTGAGGCAGGCCAAACTCAGGTTCCTTTTGGGTGCCCCTGAAGTCCAGGGATTCTTCCCTGCTTGGGTCAGCCCTGGGCAGAATGGAGGGACCCAGAACCCAGGCAGCTCAGACCCAGGGACAGAGAGCAGATCCCCACTGAGTCTTTATGCTCCGCAGCCAGCACTGTACCTGGCATGGATCAATCTTTGTAAGGGTTTGTGGTTGAATGACAGGCATAGTCTCCCATCTCACAGGTTTCTTCCTACCTAAGATGATGTAAGTAAAGAATGCAGCAGCGTGCCTGGCACCAGTGAGTGTGCCAGGAGGGGAGACACCCAAGTCAGATTGTGACTGCCTCTGCGAGCCAGAGACTCTTGCCTAGTCCTTTGTATATTCCCAGTGCTCAGCACAATCCCAGGCACTCAGAATACCTGATTGATGCTTGCTTGATGCATCGAATTAATGAGGCGGGGGGTGGCGGGGGAGGAGTCCTCCCTGTCGGTTTCTTGCTGTGTGGCAGAGAATGCACTAGATTGGGAGTCAAGAAACCCAGGCATTGGCCCCCAGTCTTCCTCTTGCTTGGTTGTGGGAAATCTGGTCTTTTCCTCTTTGGGCCTCAGTTTTCCCCATTGTTATACAAGGAGGTTTGGCCAGATAATCCGTAAGGTTCATGTTCTGGTTACTATTGTTATGAAACAAATTACCCCCAGTATGTAGTGGTATAAACCCAACAGTCATTTTATTTTGCTCATTATTTTATGGGTCAGGAAATTAGGAAGGGCTCAATTGAACAGTTCTTGATTAGGGTCTCGTGCAGCTACAATCAGATGACAGCGGGCTGCAAACATCTGAAACTCAGCTGGGCTAAACGTTCAGTATGATGTGTTCATGTGGCTGGCAGTTGACACTGGCTGTTGGCTCGAAGCTCAGCTGAAGCTGTCAACTTAAGCATCTGCAAACATATCGCTTCCCTACCATGGCAGTCTCAGGGCGGTTGGCCGTCTTACATGGCAGCTGGCTGCCTCTAGAACCAGTATCCCTAGAACACCAGGTGGAAGTGGAACGGCCTTTCCGAATCTAGCCTTGGAAGTCATATAGCATCATTTCTGCTATGCCATGTTGGTCAGAGGAGGCATTTGCTCACCCAGATTCAAGAGGAGGAGGATAGACTCCACTTTTGATGGGAGAAGTATTAAAAAGAATTTGGGGCCTTTTCTTTGTTAAAACAACAACAAAGAAAACAGAAACAAAACCCCACCATAGCCTTGTGGTCTGTGGAATACTTTAGCCTTGGCCCAAGTCCCTCTGACTGGAGCTGTCTGGTGGTGACTGCTGGGGTGAACACGATAATGTACAGGATCAGTGAGACCCCCACACTCTGATACTCCCTTTCCTGGAGAGAGTTCCTTTCCTCCCCTCCTTCCTTGGCTTCTCTGGATTTTAGGCTGAAACTGTCCTTTGTGAATAGCTTTAGGAGATGGCTCATTGCATGGGTGATGGGGCCCCAGAATGAAGCAGGCCCCATGGCCTTGCCCAGGATGGCAAGAAGGAGGAAATATTTAATGAGCACCTATTGTATCCCCATATAGAAAGAAGTTGATACTGTATTCCAGTAGATGTTACTGATGAAGTTCATTTTTCCCTCATACCATCTCTAAGGAAGATATTTTATTGTCGTCCTCCTTTTACAGATCAGAAAATGGAGGTTCCAGGGTTTAAGTGGCTTCCCCAAGGTGGTATGGTTGGTGACAGACCCATGATTCAAACCACTCATGCCACCTGCCCTGGGGCAAACCTGAGGCAGAAGCAGCGGCCTCACGTGTCCTCCCGCATGCCCTTCTCATCCTTCTCCCTGACTGCTCCCTCCACCCAGGGCCCAAACTTAGCCACTCACCTCCCCACCAGAAATGACCTGTTGTGTGTCCAGTTCTGTATCTCTAAGCTGATAGCCCCTCAGGAGGAAGTTCCGCCCAGGTGCTGGTGACTGATGACAAAGATCCCTAACACTCTAGAATCGGCCCATAACATGGGCAGCCAGATTTTCCCCACTCCCCCATCAACAAGTAGGGGCTTCTGTGTGCCCTCCCCTTTATTTGGGCAGATATTGTGACCCACAGAAGATGGTGGAGGTACTGCGCCATTTGCCAGGCCCAGGCCTTAAGAGCCTGGCAGCTTCCACCTCCTGTCTCTTGAGATGGTCTCTCTGGGCACCCTGAGCCCCTCAGTCAGAAGTCTGGCCGAGTAGCCATGCTGGAGAGACAGTGGTAGCTGCTCACTCTGGCCGGCAGGCCCAGCTGAACCCAGTCTTCCAGCCATTCACTGGAGTGCCAGGCATTTGAGTGAATGTGAAGGCAGCTGCCTTGGACCCTCCAGACTAGTTCACTGCTAGTTGAATATCACTGAGTGACCTCGGTTGCCACCAAAAGAGTCGCTCAGACAAGTCCTGCCTGAATTCCTTACTCACAAAACTGCGTGATAGAATGGTTGTTTTAAGCCACTCAGATTTGGGGTAACTTGGAATACAGCAATAGATAACTGGACCAACATGTGTTATCTCACTGAATCTATTATCTCTGTTTTACAGACTAGGACATTTAAGCTCAGAGGGATTACGTGACTTGCTCAAGGCCTCCCAGGAAGCAGGAAGCTGGGTGGCGTTTGAACTTGAACTTGAGAAGTATGACTCTAGAGCTCCTTCAAACCAAATCCCTTGTTATGTTGCATCTTGGCGGGTCTGTGTGCCCCTCCTGGCAGAAGGGCTCACATCTCAACCAAAAACATTATCTTCAACCAAAAGACTGATACTTTACAAGGAATGACTTTTCCAGCACCAGGCCATTTCCCGGTTTGAAAGATACATGGGGAGATGTGGAGTCATAGGGCAGGGCCCCTCCCTCTGCCAAACTCAGGACAGCAGGGGCTGATCTTATCTTTATTCATCTATAGCTGGCATGCAGCCTGTCCAGGGTGGGTACGTAATAAATGTTTGTTCAACAAATAAACTGACCCACAAAGGAATAAATGATGGAGAGGAAAGGAAGGCAAGCAGGCTACGATCTGGCGAGAAAGGTTTTCCTAACAGTATGGCGATTCCTCAAGGATCTAGAACTAGAAGTACCATATGACCCAGCCATCCCATTACTGGGTATATACCCAAAGGATTATAAATCATGCTGCTATAAAGACACATGCACACGTATGTTTATTGCGGCACTATTCACAATAGCAAAGACTTGGAATCAACCCAAATGTCCATCAGTGACAGACTGGATTAAAAAAATGTGGCACATATACACCATGGAATACTATGCAGCCATAAAAAAGGATGAGTTTGTGTCCTTTGTAGGGACGTGGATGCAGCTGGAAACCATCATTCTCAGCAAACTATCGCAAGAACAGAAAACCAAACACCGCATGTTCTCACTCACAGGTGGGAACTGAACAATGAGATCACTTGGACTCGGGAAGAGGAACATCACATACCGGGGCCTATCATGGGGGGGGGGGAGGAGGGATGGCATTGGGAGTTATACCTGATGTAAATGATGAGTTGATGGGTGCTGATGAGTTGATGGGTGCAGCACACCAACATGGCACAAGTATACATATGTAACAAACCTGCACGTTATGCACATGTACCCTAGAACTTAAAGTATAATAATAATAATTAAAAAAAAAAAAGAAAGAAAGAAAGGTTTTTCCTGCCATCTGGTGGCTATTCCTGGAACAACACTTTCTATGGCAAGAGAAGAAAATGACAGGTTTGGTCAGGGTCCTTGGCTGTGTGTGTGTATGTGTGTGTGAGTGCAAGCAGCATCATTCCAGCCTGGAGCTGGGTGGGGTGGGGGTGAGGCCTCCTCCAGGAGTCTGACTTCTTGCCTCTTTCAATGTCGGTGCTCCTAGAGGGTGAGGCAGGAAGAAGAGCTTCCCCAGGCCCAGCACATTCCGTTCTTCACAGTGCTGAGTATTCAGTGGGTGTTTAATAAGTGAATACTTGGAGCTGGAATGTTAGAACGGGGTGATGTCAGATCCCCTAGTTCATCTTTACCTTCTACTGAAGTTTGCAAAAGGGATAGCTATCGAAGAGAGGGGCAGAACTTTATGCCTGTTCCAGGGGAGTCCACCCCGCAGCACCCAGGAGTCCCCTGCCTCCTAGTCCTCGCTTTCAGACCTCTGAACACTGGCACCTTCCCACCCTTGTCCTTCCCTGGGGTGGGCCTCCACACACCCTGCCCTTGCCAGGTTGACAAGTATGGCTTTTCCTGGCAGTCAGGCGGGACAGGAGTTTTCCCTACAGAGAAAACTTTAACTACCTTAAGGTGGTTAAAGGTCCTTAAAACGCCGGGCGCGGTGGCTCAAGCCTGTAATCCTAGCACTTTGGGAGGCTGAGACGGGCGGATCATGAGGTCAGGAGATCGAGACCATCCTGGCTAACATGGTGAAACCCCGTCTCTACTAAAAAAAATACAAAAAACTAGCCCAGCGAGGTGGCGGGCGCCTGTAGTCCCAGCTACTTGAGAGGCTGAGGCAGGAGAACGGCGTCAACCCGGGAGGCGGAGCTTGCAGTGAGCTGAGATCCAGCCACTGCACTCCAGCCTGGGCGACAGAGCCAGACTCCGTCTCAAAAAAAAAAAAAAAAAAAAAAAGGTCCTTAAAAAAAGACCACCGAATACCATCCTCATTTCAGATGCAGTTTCACCTGAAAAAATCTAGACAGCAAAGGATCTCCCTCAGGAAATGGTTGCAAAGATGACAAGAAATTAGATACATGGAATCGCTGGACCCCAGTAGGGCCCTCTGCAAGTGTATGCATTATTATTATTATTATTATTTATTTATTTATTTATTTTTTTGAGACAGAGTCTCGCTCTGCCAGGCTGGAGTGCAGTGGCCGGATCTCAGCTCACTGTAGGCTCCGCCTCCCGGGTTGACGCCATTCTCCCGCCTCAGCCTCCCGAGTAGCTGGGACTACAGGCGCCTGCCACCTTGCCCGGCTACTTTTTTGTATTTTTTAGTTTTTAGTAGAGACGGGGTTTCACCGTGTTAGCCAGGATGAAGTGTATGCATTATTAATACCTATGACAGTTCCTAGGAAAATACAGAGGTGAACCTGCCCACACTTCCCGCGCTGCTCCTCAGCCAGCCAGCACCCACAACCCCCTCAGCAGTCCTGTCCACCCATCCCAGTCCAAGCTTTTCCCCCCCAGAGCTTCCCACAGGATCCTTGGCCACCCATCCCTCTCCCTCATTGCAAGAGCAGGTGAGAAAGGCAAGAAGGGTTTGGTAAGAACAGACACTTTATTGCACACCATGGTGGGGGAGAGAGGAAGAGGGGTCTAGGGTGACAATGCCTCATCCCCTCCCCTGGGCTGAGTGGTTTTGACCCAGGGCTCTGACCAGCCATGGGACACAGGGACTTGAATTGTTCTGAACTTATGCCAGAACCCAAAGTGACAGCCTGGTGTCTGTGCTTGGGTCTGTACAAAGCAGAGCTTTCAATGAGAAGGGGCCCTAGGCCCCCTCCCCCAGCCGAAGTCATCAGGCCCCAGTGAAGCAGCAGACCTCACATCTCAGGGCCTATTTGAAGGATACAGGGGTGCTCAGGGAGCCAGGTTCATTCTAACTGGTTCAGTTTCCAGCTCTTTTCACAGTGGGGAGTACTCTGGGGGAGTGGGATGGGGAAGTTGGGGTGAGGAAGGGCAGGAAAGCAGCCCTTCTGCCTGGTAATACCGTAGACCTGTGCAGTGCCTGGGACCATGGCTCCTGCGTCCCAGTCCCATGACCCACACAGGCTGACTCAGAGCGGGGGTTCTCCTGGCACTGGGAAAGCAGCAGCCCCTGCACATGTATTGCTGGAGGGCAGAAGCCGACCTCACTGGCATTCACCGATGTGCCCTACCTGTTCAGCCCCCATCTGGGCCTCCGGCTTCATGCTGCCTCAGTGAGGAGGGCAGAAGGCTCCCTGAGCAAGAAGCTGGTGATGGGGCTGGAGGGCAGGCACAGGTAAGGGATCAGGAGACTGTTGACTCTTTCAGGCACATCCCTGCCCTGGAGTTCCCTCTGTCTTCTGGTGGGCACTGTTTGGACAGCACCAAAGCCAGTGGGGGTGGGGACCCTGTGAAAGGACTTGGGGACCTGGTCCTCTCCTGCTCCTCCAGGATTCTGGGGCTGGATCTTAGCTCATCAGGTGACCCCACCTGCCTTTGACTCCAAAGGCATCAGAAGTACAGTGGGGAGGGGGCAGGCGGCCCTTTCCAAACACTGTCAGGACTGCATCAAGGGCAAATGCAGCAGTGCTGTGAGATCCCTCTTGGGGTCTCGCCATCTTAAGAATCCTAGTACTTTTCCTCTGGAGAAGAGCTAGCGATTCTACTGGGAACAGCAAGAAGCTGACTGGTAAATACATTTGAGGATTTTTTTTTCCCCTAACGCCCTCCTTCCCTGTTTCTGGCAAACCCAGTGGTGTGAAGGCAATGAGTCACCAGCAAGAAACACATGCCTTTCCCCATAGCAGGGGGCTCCCGAGGCACCCTGCCGGCCCTGAGGCTCCGGATAGATAGAGGAGGAGGAGGCAGGGGGAGGGAGCGTGGTCTTCAGGAAGGTGGTGAACACTGGGAGTCACAGATCAGCACGCTACACACACCCACACTCACGTATGTGCACACCACACACACACGCACGCACACACACACCCTGAGCTCTGGGCCCTACGTCTAACACACAGCGAAGACACAGCAAAAGCTACAGGGAGCACTAGCGCGCCCACACCTAGCAAGCATACAGCCCCAGCTCAGCCCCTCCTGCTGGGGCCTGGCCCAGCCACACGCTACAAAATTAAAAATATATCAAATATACAATGAAAATAGATCTGTACAGCACTGAGGATGAAAATAGTCCACCAGCCACAGTATAATATTGGGTTTGTCATTTAACAGCATTTACACCCACATGTACAGAGTGAATATACAATAGAAACAGAATATATAGAAGAGTATATATAGTAGAGTGTCTCTCCTGGGGCTTTGCTTTTCCTGTTGCTAATTCTGCTTGGGATTTGGCAAGGGGCCAGATAGGAGGTGTGGTCAGGTGAGGGGGCCTATGGTGGGATGTTGTGCCCCAAAAGCTCATCTCTTTGAGAGGTGGGTCTCTCTCTCCCCTCAAACACTCAGGAAAGACAGGTAGGGCAGAGGGGGCTAGAAAGGGGAAGGTGTGGAAGAGGGATGTGTTAGGGAGATGGCAGGGCTGGGGGACAGACCACTCCCAGTCTTGGGGGGACAGTAAGGAACTCGGGGGTGAAGGAGGGCACCCTGATTCTGGTCTGTCCCTCCAGGTCCTAAGAGCAATCTGAGCTACAAGAGTGACTTGGGACCCTTTGTGAGGGTGTCTGGGTTGAGCACTGTGGCCTGTTTCTGCCCTGCCCACCAGAGCTCTCCGAAAGATGGAGCCAGTATTCCCTCCTTTCTCCTTCCTTTCCTTCCTTCCCCTACCCCATCCATCCATCCATCCATCCATCCATCCATCCATCCATCCATCCATCCATCCATCCATCCATCCATCCATCCATCCCTCTGCAGACATTAACTCTTGGGTCAGGTTCCTCCCTGGCTGCACTCTGAGAATGGGTTCTCTTCCAGAGGAGGCCCTGAAGGTAATGGTGGGTGGGGTCGCTGTTGTCAGCTGCAGCCTTCTGCACAGGCTGGCCTCCATTCTGAAGACCAGCCCTTGCCTTTGGCAGCCTCTACTGTCCACAGCACTGCCTGTGGTACTGGCCACTATGGGCCAGGAAGGCTTGGGAAAGGTTTCCAAGGTGTCTGTACATGATGTGCACACTGGGTGGCTGTGCTTGTGTAATAAGGAGAGTGAGTGGCGGCTCAAAGGGGCAGTGAAATTATCTGTCTTTCCCCAGGAGTGAGGCTTCCTGGGGATAAGCCCCTGAACTCCGGGGACCCCTGTTCCAGGGGAAAAGCTGCCACTAGACAGAACATTGGACCCCAGGTGAGGAGGGCGGGAAGTGTGCTTCACAATTGTGCTCCAAACCATCTAATTTGTGCTGGGAACCAACAATGTGTGCTCTGGAAACCTCTCCTTGCACCGTTTCCTTCTGTCTCCAGGAGAGAGGCAGAGGCCACCACTGTGGGCTGGGGAGGGGTGCTGGGGACAGGGAGATGGCTAGGCCCTAATTGAGGTGGGGGAGGTTCTGGTCCCAGTCACTGCACTCCCAGACAAGATGCAGGAGCACACACCACCCACCCCAGCCAGGGCCAAGGACATGGGAAGATTCCACCCAGGGACCAGGGCAGAGGATGTTCCTCACCTTCTGCTACCAAGGCTCATGCTCAAGCCAAGGGCAGCACCCACCTCTGACAACAGAACTTGGGGCTTCTGCCTACGCCCTCCCAGTTCTGAGCCCTGAGCCCTTCTGCCTTCAAGCAGGTAGCCTCTTAGACTAGGAGCAACTCCGTCTGGGCTGGGCAGGATGGTGTCCTGCTCTCATGGCAGAGTGAGCTAAAGTCCACTCTCCTTCCCCGGCCCCAAGGCCTCTCACCACCACCATCTGGTGGCTCAGGGCACCCCAGAGCCCTAAGAACTGCAGGTGGCAAGTTACAGGAAGAGAGGGAGGTGAGTGACTCCTGCAGTGGCCACTTGGAATCTCCCAGGGACTGGGAAGCCGGAGTGATGGGTTGTTCCAATTACATGGCTGCAATCTGGCGGAGGCTCTTGGAGGGCTAGACGAGTGGGGTCCTGAATTGGGAAACAGAGATGCTCCCAGCCTCCTGCTCAGGGCTAGGGAGCAGAGTCTTCTGGGACTGAAGAGGGGAGTGAGGCAGGGCAGACCCTCTCTTCTTGGGCAAAGGGCCTGGCCTGGGCCTGGTGGCCACCTTGAGGAAGAGGCCAGGCCTGGACGAGTGGGCAGGTTGAGTGTGGGGGGAGAGGCGGGCAGGGCTGGGGCAGTGGTCACAGCTCCGACTCAGGGGTGCTGGCCAGGAGATAGCCGCTCCCATAGCGTCCATTGGGGTTACCACCGGTTTCCAGGGGCGATGTGCTGCCAGGCCCCAGATAGGAACGGTGAGTGGGCATGGGGGAAGGTGCCTCACTGGGCACCTTGCTGAGGATGAAGCGGGTCTCATCGTTCTCCTCCAGGTTGGAGATGTCCTTCATCATGCGGCCCTTCTTGTAGGACACGGAGAGGGTGTTGGAGCCATCAGAGAGCAGGTGGAAGTGCCGCAGGACGAACACCACAGGGATGGGCAGCGTCGCCACGACGATGAGGGTGATCAGGAGCGCCATGGCCCAGTTGGGGAAATACAGGTAGCGCTCGGCCGCCTGCGGGTGGGCTGCCTTAAGGGCTGCTGCTGGCACTGTGACAGCCCTCCCCTCCCAAACCCTCTAAGACTGCTCTCCTGCCCTCACCCATGGCCTTCCACTCCTCTCCCCTCCCACCATCCTGGCCAGGCACAGCCAAGGATGGGGGTTGACAGGGGTTTACCTGGTCACCTTGGTGAAAGGGTCTAGGGTGATTTCTACTATTATAAAATGAACTAATTCCACTCCACAGGCATGGAGAGAGAATATGGGTTAGAAAGACTGGATAAGTGCATTAATCTTTCTAAGCCTCAGTGTCCCCATTTGTGCTACAGGGATGATGCCACCTCTGTCTTTGGGCTGTTGTAGGATTGTGGTTTAGGTGTGAGGCACCTGGCAGGGCCTAGCACATAGCACCTGCCCTAGAAAGGTGTATCCCTATCTGCGGTTGCATTAAAGGCCTGAGAAGATGCAAACGTCCCTGGGGTTTGGGGCCCCAACCCTTACCTCCTCCTTGATCCAGGCGCTGTAGCCCGGGGGCGTGACCCCCAGCTGGATGATGCTGGCTGTGGTGAGTATAGCCATGCATAGTGGAGACACGAACTTCCACATGTAGAAATAGAAGCGGTAGGGGCGGAAGCCCAGCATCTCCGTCAACTCCTGCATGAACCTGCCAGGCATAGCAGAGGGTCCAGCAGTTGGCATCCCTCAGTCACACCTCCCTCTTCCCCCTTCACCATCTCCTCCAGAAAGTCTTCGTTTCCCAGTCCCTCCCTCCTGGGCTCTTCTATTCTTCACATTCAGTGCTCATTGTGTGTGGTCTGCCTGGCCCCTGGGAAGGCTCTACTGTCCTCCTCTAACCTCCTCTGATTCCGTCACATCACACCCCATCCAGAGATATGATAGGACCCAGCAGACACACTCTGGGCAGGTGCACGTCTGTTTTATGTATAGACAGCTTGTGTGTTCAGGGAGTGCCTAGCCCTTTCACACTGGCCTGGCTGAAGGCTCCTCCTGCTGGAAAAGCAGTAGAAGTGCACTTCTCTAGAGTCCAAAGATAGAGAGCTGCCCTGACTTTCAAAGGTTTCTCACCAAGGGGTGAGCAGAATTCCGACGGCCGGCAGGTTTGTGCTTGAATGGCATACAAAAGAATCATCTTTCCCTCAGTAACCCCTAACTGAAATATTGCATTACTTTCTATTATATTATGAATGCAAGCAACCACAGTAGTATTAACAATACCCGTGACTGTCGCCAATAGATTACAGATATTATCATATTACATCCCAGCTATTGAAGATAGCGTCATTGTGGATTTTCGTCACTACTTCAAAGTTACTATTGTTATTAGATCTATAGCTAGATCTTGTAACAATGCATTAAAAATAAAGTGCTCATAATTACTATATCACAGATTTTAAACAATATTTCGCTATTTTTCAATATTATTAGTTTCTTATGTAATCCTACACATTTTATCTTATGCATTTAAAATAACAGGAGTACAGGGACATCACCAGACTGCCGAAGGAGTCTGGGACACAAAAATCAGCCAGAGTCCCTTGTGGCAGTGTCTTACAGCCCTGGCCCACAGCAGGTGGAAGCAGAGGAGTGTCCTTTCCCCCACTCCCTGTCCCCTCCTGTGCTCTCCCAGGAAGCAGACGGCCCCTGTGAAAGAGCCCCACTGCCAAACCAGGTCCAGGCATCAGGGAGGGTCAGACGGAGAGGGTTAGTGGAGGTGGGTCTTGCCAAGGACAAGGACAATGTGGTCACGGTCGATGCTAAGTGAGTCAGAGAGATGTAGTTCTAGAACTCCTGGGAACACGTATTTACCCTAACATGAGGGATGAGGCCAAGAGCTTACAGTAAGCGTACGACTGCCCTAGGCTTAGGCTGTGAGACCCAATCCTTTCTTGGGGCTGAATCCTCTTACTCTGCACGACCCCAGACTTGGGGCCAAAACCACACTTCATCTCATACCCCTATCTAGGCCCTTACAACTGTGAACAGGCTGCTGAAGTCTACACGTTCTCCAAGGGCAAGGGCCTATTGTAGACCCACTAAGCCCTTCATAAAAACTTAACAGAATTCTGAAGAGTTGGTACCCAGGAAAGGTGCTATGGTAATTTAAGGATGATGCCAGAACCTGCACCCAGGACACCCAGTCCTCAGACTGGCTCTGTTTCTCCCTGGACAAGTGGCCTTAGGCAGCCACGTCCTTGCACTATGCCTCGATTTCCCTAAATGACTTGTAAGGGCACTTTCAGCTCTGCCATTGTGACTCTATAATCTGCCTCTCCAGGGAGTCATGACAGGACAGACCCCTCCTCCCGTCCCACATTTCCCCCATGTCCCCCTTACTTCTTGGTTCCATAAATCCAGGCCACAGCGATGTTCTCAAGGATGACGATGAGAGTGAGTGGCAGGGTGGCCGAGTAGTCATCGAACATGGTGACAAAGTAGTTTCCGGAGCGCTGGACGAACAACAGCCCCACGAAGAATGCAAAGACACAGCAGCCCACTACAGAGAGCCGGGAGGCCGGTGTGGGGGCAAAGGTGCAGGGTGGGTGGGGCCCTGGGGGTCTTGGGGCACCCAGGCCCCTCCCATCACATCCCTCCCCCACGCATGCCTGCAGCCCTCCTGCCAGCAGGCCCAGTCCTGCACGAGGGATCCAGATGCTCAGGTTCTGAGCCCCGCTCTACTAGTCGGGGAGCAACTGAGGAAGGTGTTGTGTCTAACTTTCATCCCATGCCTCTGCCCCAGCACAGTGCCTGGTCCGTAGCAGGTGATCTACTTAATTGCTGTATTTAACTTAAATGATTCATCTGATTGTTCCCAGTCTTTTTCTCCACCTCGGCTTCCCCATTTGAGAACAGAAAGATACCCGCTCTAGGGATGCAGGTGAGAGGTATCCCTGTATGGGCCCTAGATCAACTCAGCAGACCCCGAAGGGAACTGTGGACACAACCCGGGACCAGAGTGACAAAGATGGAATAGGGCGCAAGGCCAGTGAGCGCCCCTGCCCAAGACGACTCAGCACCCCTGCCTGAGATGACTCAGCAGACCCTTGGGGAGAGGGGTAAGTGAACCAACAAAGGGGCCTAGGTGCAGGCCTCCCAGCTCATGTTTGCTCCACATTTCCAAGTAGCTTTCTCTTCCTGGCTTGAGTGCTCGTCACTGAGTGGCACAGCCAGGCTCCAGCTGTGTCCCAGTGCGGGGTGGAGCCTTCTGGGTGTGGGGTCATGAAGGACCCAGTCAGAAGCCAGAACGGGATTGCTGTCCACAAGGGCAGCCTGCAGAGCCTGGGCGTAGGGGCAGGGAGGAGTTACCTGTGAACATCTCCTTGGGCACCTTGAAGGTGTCGATGATGGGTGTGGTGATGCCCGCCATGGTCCCGATCATGCTGCCCAGGCCCAGGTTGATGAGCATCAGGAAGAACATGACGGACCAGAACGGGGAGGCGGGGAAGTGCGTCATGGCCTCAGTGAAGGCGATGAAGGCCAGGCCTGTGCCCTGCACGGACTGAAGGTGGGGTGGAAAGCAGGACCTGTGAGGTCACCCCTCCCCGGGGAGACCGCTGCTGCCTTTCCTCTGCCCTTCGAACTTTTGGAATAACTACTCCCTCTTTCACAGGGGTTCCCACCTCCACCTAAATCCTGTTGATTTTGGCCAGTGGGTCTCGAACTTTAGCAGGCATTGGAATCCCCTAGAGGTAGCTCAAAAACACCAACTTGAGAGTTCACCTATGGGGCCTAGAATCTACAGGTTGTACCAGGAGCTTAGGTGATTCAGATGAAGATGCTCATGTTTAGAAATACATCAGCTCAGGACCTTCCTCCTCTAAGATGTCTTTCCTGATTGCTCCAGCCACACTGTGGCCGTTCCCAGCTCAGAACTTCGGAACTGCAGATCTTCATGCAGTGGTCTCAGCCTTGGCTCTCAATGGAGGCACGCTGGAGCCTTTAAAAACACCGACACCTGGGTTTCACCCCAGGGACAATGACTAGACTGGTCTGGGGTGAAGGTGCGTGTCGGAGTTTTTTTTTTTTTTTTTTTTTTAAAGCAAAAACAAATAAAACCCAGGAACTCTAATGGGTAGCCAAGGTAGAGAATCACCGCTTTAATGACTGGGCCATGCTTGTGGCTCAGGTGACACACACTGCCCCCTGTCACTTATACATTGCCCTGTAATATTCAGTGATTATAAGGGAACATTTCTTCCCCACTAAGTGAGTGTATAATTCTTGTCATTTGAATGCTATCGGAGTTGTATTTTATGAAAACACTGCTATAAATTTAGTTTTATTCAGAGAACCAGGCCATGCCCATGAAAACTGGGCAGGGTTTTAGAGAACGTGAAAAGGGGAGGTCCTTTATGCTGCCAGTCACCTGGGGAAGAAACCAGGGCAGGGGACCCGAGATTGGGCTCTCTTGCTCTTGATCCCCGGGGAAGGGGTCAGGGTGCAGGATGCAGCTCCCATAGCATTAGGACGGTGCCAGTCCAATGGAGCTGACTTTTAACATGGAGCCCAGGGAAAGCACCCTCTTCCCCGGTCCCATGAAGGACAGGGTTGACCCAGGCTGACAGGAGCTGGCTCTGCCCCATGTGAGCCTTGGCTCCAGCCTGGTTCTGAAGACGCTGTGGGTATGTCCCTTTCCTGTTACCCCTTCTAACAGAACAGTCATTTTGAAAGTGTCCAGCTATGTAAGTATAAATAGAAGCAAGGTGTCCTAACTTGGGCCTGAGCATTAAGGAGGAGTCAGCACCCCCAGCACCACCCTAAAGTCTAAGTATCATCGTGGCAGTGAGATTGGAATGGGGACAGCGGGGTGAGGGCTAGAAGCATGAAGGGGTGGTTCTGAGCATGGGCTCTGGACCCAACTAACTGGATTTGAACCCTGCCTCGCTCACTTACTAGTTGTGAGACCTTGATCAAGCCCCCACCTCATAGGCTACTCATCTGTAAGGTAGGGAACAATATGAATACTCAATTCATAGAACTGCCTTGAGCATCAAAGGAGATAGATAGCAACGGACAAACACTAACTTCAACACTTCTTTGATGCATACCAAGTCAAGGCACTGTTCTGAGTGCATTACCTATGGCAGTGATGATGCACGAGAAGCCCACTCAGTAAATGGAAACATCGTCCCATACACTTAACTGTGACTTCTGAGAGGTGTGTGTCTGCCCTACTCTTTGTCTAGGCTCAAGCCTACCTCTGGGCAGGGACTTTGGCCAATACCTTTCTTCCCTTTCACTCTCTCTGGACACATAGCAGATCCTTGCTTACTAAGTAAACTAATGACTACCTGTCAGCATCCTGAGGCCTGAGCCCAAGCTCCAGCCAGCGACAGCTGCTCTCTGGGTTCCTGCCTGTCCTGGGAAGGGCAGCCTATCCCCGCACCTTGTCTAGCTCGTCCTCCAGAAGGCAGGGGTCAAGGCCCAGGGCTGAGAACTGGTCTTCCTTCACGGTCATGATGACATTGTACATCTCCATGTAGTCCTTTGTGGTCAGGTGGGAGAAGTTGACGTGGGGTGGGATGAGGTCCCGGCTCAGGATATTGGAGTTGAGGTACCCTAGGATTTTCTCAGCATTCCTGCAGCACAAAACCGAGGGAGCCAGGTAAGAAGGAAGGGATGGGCAATGGGTGAGATCCTGGAGGCTCCTCCCAGGCACCCAGGTGGGACCCTCATGGGCCACCGACAGAGGCATTTCTGAGCTTGTCCTTGTGGCCCAGAGCTGGTGGGGACAGAACGCTCCTCTGAGCTCCATTCCTCAGCCTGAGTGGAGGGGACCTCTCTCCCCATGCACACACCCGCCCCCTACTCCCAAGTAAGGTAGGCAGGGAGGAGGAGGGACAGGAGGAGAGATGCCACCTACTCGACCACACACTTCTCATTCATGATGTTGGCCTTGAAGCCCAGCACAGCAAACACCACGAGGGTGGCCAACACTGACGTGAAGAAGTTGATGAAGGACACCAGGGCGGCATCGAAGTGGCAGTTGTTGTCCTGCTTGTTGTAGCTGGAGAAGGCAATTACACCACCAAAGCCCAGGCCCAAGGCAAAGAAGACCTGGGTGGCTGCCTCCCGCCACACCTGGGGGTCCAGCATCTTGTCCAGCTGTGGCAGAGGACCAAGGCAGGAGGAAGAAAAGAGACACAGAGAAGATGGTTTTATTCATGTGCACACCCCCTTTCTCACATGCACACCCCCTTTCTCAGCCTCAACAGGGTTCAGAGGCAGCAGCCCATAGTGGTAAGAAGCTGTGTGAACTTGGGCAATTTCCCTAACTCCTCTGAGCCTCAGTTTCCCCAATATACAGATCACAAGAGTATCAACTTCAGAGGATGATTGTGAAGCCCTGGTAAGACAACATACATGCCGAGTGCTTCCATAGTAATTTAACTGCTACCATGGCTTACCATGCAGCCATCATACTAAGGAACATCATCAAGGCCATCACATACGGTCATGTAGTGCACAGCTCTAGAGAGTGCCATTCACTTAGACTACGCTGTGACCGATGCCTCCTAGAGTCCTGCAGTGAACAGCTTGCACAGCAGCACAAGGAAACTGAGGATACCAGAATGTCCATGATGC
Source organism: Papio anubis (assembly GCF_008728515.1). NCBI lineage: Eukaryota > Metazoa > Chordata > Mammalia > Primates > Cercopithecidae > Papio > Papio anubis. Next base: position 108,605,034 of record NC_044976.1, on the reverse strand, counting down.
CTTCTCCTCCTCAAACTCCTCTACCTCATGGAAGGAAAAAACAAACCACCTGCTTCTCCCCACCACCACCCAAGCGGAAGCACAGAGCCTAGACAATTCCTGGAGAAAGGGCCCCCGCCTAAGCCTCCATCTGCCCTCACACCTGACGGGAGCCTGAACTGCAACAGCATTTGGATGGCATGCAGCAATTTCCAACCCATTTTCCTTTTACTGTTTGTTCCTTGGGGCAGGGACCAAGCCTTGGACCCAGCATGGAGCTTTAGAGTCTCAGACAGATCCAGATCCAAATCCTGACTCCCATGTTTAAATGGCTATGAAGCCTCCAGTAAGTGGCAGTGACTGTGTTATGAGCCTCAGTTTACTCATCTGAAAAAAGGGAATAGTAATAGAGGCTCTGAGTGAATGTGAGGATCAAATGTATAGCAACAAGTAATGCCTGTACATAGTGGCACTCAATCCTAACAGAATGATGCTGGCCTAGTCAGGACAGGGTGTTTTGTGTTTTGTGGGGGTGCAGGAAGCAAGGATTACTATTCACATTTTTAAAGGGTAAACTGAGACCCCAAAGATGAAATTGCTTGCTCAAGGTAATGGAGCTGGTTAGTCGGGGCAGAGTGGTTACTAAAATATAGATATTCTGGGCCAGGCCCCCACCCCTGACCCCAGCACCAACTCCTGACTCAGTTTGCCTATCACTTATACTCTTTAAAGCATTTTCCCCTGCAACCTGTGCTGCTGAGGTGAACCTAAGTGACCTCACTCCAGACAGACTAAGGAGGTAAGGAGCCAGTTAGAGAGTTCACTTCCCTGTGGTGACAAGCCCTGTGTGGGTCCTGGCACCCCCCTTCTGAGTACCTGTGGGTAAGTCCACATCTGAACAGTGAGATGTTGGACTTTAGGGTCCATCTGGACTTTAGCCGTCTTTAATATCACAGCCCTAAATAACATCCAGGACACAGGGCCCACCTGCCACCATCTCTGAGCACCTGCTGTGGGCCAGGCCTGGTGCCAGGCAATGCAGAGACCATGGGGAACAGAGGCAAGCAGGGTCTCTGAGTTTACACTCTAGTTGGAGAGAGACACATTGGTCAAATGATCCCACGAACAAATGCTAAATTGCAAATGTGACAAGGGCTGTGAAGGCTGGGCACCCAGTGCTCCGAGAGCCCATAAGAAGGGGATTTGGACAAGTTGGGAGGCCAGGCAAGGCGTCCCAGAGGAAGAGGTCCTCAAGCTGACATTTGAAAGCTGATGAAAGCGAGGCCATGAGGGGAGGGTAGAGCATTTGGGAAGAAGCGTAGACAGAGGTCCTGAGATGGGACAGAGGATGGTGTGTAAAAGAGAATGGAAGGTGCCAGGGTGGCTGAAGCAGTGAGGGTGAGGTGGGGGCGGCACAGGTGGGGCTGGGAGAGGAGAGAAGTTAGATCAAAGGCCTGTACAGATCTTGTCTTTACCCTAAGAAAGCATGTAACCCGAGAAGCCACCAAGGGATTTAAAGAAGTGGCGACACAATCATGTGCATTTCCAAAAGAAATAAGTGGATGCAGCAGACCTTCGAGGAAGCAGCTTCTGGGGTCCAGGCTGGAGGGGACAGTGGCTTTGCTAAGGGGCCGGGTGGTGCCAATGGAGAGACCTTCGCAGGACAAACCAAGGAGACCTTCGGGATGGACTGGAGATGGGAGATGCTGGAGAGGGAGAGGCTGAGATGAGGGCCATGTCTCCGGCCTGCATACCTGAGCAGGTGGAGACGGGGACAGTGGGAGAGGAACAGGTTGATGGTGTTGGGCAGGGAGGATCAAGACATTAGTTGTAGAAAGGTTGAGCTGAATGTGTCTTTAAGACATCTAAAACGAAATGCCAAGTGGTCCGCTGGACAGATGAACCTGGAGTCAGAGAGAGACAAGCTGGAGATAGACTTTCTGAGTAGCAGGTGTGCCGGCAGGAGCTGAGGCTGTGGCTATATAGTTACAGAGGGATAAGAAGCAAGAGCCTGCTCCTATCTCCAACACTGAATGCAGGGAAGAGGGAGAGTCTCCTGAAAGGGAGTCAGAGAAGAAGTAGCAGAGGCAAGAAGAAAACCCAGAGCACGGAGGAGGAAGGGTCAGCGCTGCCAGTGACAGACCCTGAGGGAGTCGGCACAGGAGGCTGCAGGGGCTTCCTCGGAGTTGCTCCCTGGTGAGAAGCCAGGGGAAGTGAAGAAAGGAGGGAGGTAGAGGGGAGGAAATGGAGGCAATGTGGATAAGCAGGTCCTCGGAGAAGCAAGCCTCGGATCAGGAGCAGAAGAGCAGTATCAGAAGAAGGCTACAAAATCCACGAAGGGTTGTGTTTCGTATGTTTTGATTTCGTTTTTGTTTTTGCTTTCAATGAAGTGTCTTGAAAAGCTGGAGGGTAGGGATGCTGGGCGGGGCGGGGTTGGGGGAAGCTGTCCTCTATAGGACCACCCTTGGGCTACTCATTTGAGAGAGGAGGGAGGGAGGACAGGATGGGGCAGCTGCAGGCAGGTTTTATGGTCGGTTTCTGTCTCTGTCGTCTGAGGGAGTTTCTTGGCAGCTTCTGTTTTCCCTGTAAAGCAGGAGGCAAAATCATCTGCTAGGGATGAGTATGCCGGAAGGAAGGTCAGAGGGTGTGGAGGATTGGAAGGGTTTAAAATAGCCACAGCAGAGCATGCGAGAGCCATGCAAGAGCAGGTGACCAGAGAAACAGGGCAGGGCTGTCCTGTACTGCTGGAGGCCCACCCCCTTGCATAGGCGGATGTCTGGTTTTTAAAGTAAGATGAAATGTTACCTTCTTTACAAAAGTAATACAGGCCCACGGTTCCTTATCTAAAAGCCCTGGGGGCTGACTGGTTTTGGAATGCAAGCTTTTGTTTCTAATTTAATTTTAGAGAGGTAATGTGATGCATATGCTACGTAATTACATAACACCCCCAGCGGGGTCTGGGGCAGCACCCTGTCATCAAACACATTAGTATTTCTGCAGCAAAATATGAATATTCACACCAAGTGAATCCATAAAGACTATAAATAGCCTCACATCTGTGCAGGTCACTTTGCTTCCAAGTGAGTTCTGGAGGATCAAAACCAAACCAAACCAACTTTTGTTTTTCAGGGCTCTTTGGATTTTGGTATTGTGGATAAGGAAATGGGGGCCTGCACTGTGCCTAGTAGAAATTTGGAGAATAGAAAAGGAGAAGAAAATAATCATAGTTCCACTGGGAAAGGACTTGTGTTAATTCCCATCGCTTGGGTGAGTTTTTGAAAAATAATTTTTCAAGCATACTCCAGAAATGGGCATAAGGGTGACTTATGCCTGGAAGGCATGCTGGCTGGCCTTCTCTGGTATTCACAAATGTCAATCACAGCAGCCCTACTGCAATCTGCTGGAGCCTGGGCGCTTCTCCTAGGCTAGAAACCAGGACCTCGTGGCTCTGAGCAGTTTGGTGAGTTCTAACTAGGAAGAATTATGAAATTTTCTAAGAGAAGGTATGTTGAGATGATTAAATCAAGTTTAGCCAAAAGCTGCCTCCTTACATATTTTAAGTTTGGCCTAAAGGTTTCTCTGTATATCATAAACTATAACAAGTGGAGGTGTAAACAGACTGTAGCCTACTCTTGTGCCAATCACTGAGTTCTGGCCAATCAAATGTGGCCAACTGTTCGAACCGACTTCAAATAAGGCAAACGCCGAGCTGTGATCAATCCAGCTGTTTCTGTACCTCACTTCCGTTTTCCATAAGTCACTTTCCTTTTTCTGTCCTTAAGTCTTCTTCCACCACATGACTGCACTGGAGTTTCTGAGCCTACTCTGGCTCAGAAGGCTGCCCGATTCACGAATCGTTCATTGTTCAATTAAACTTTTAAATTTAATCCAGCTGAAGTGTGTGTGTGTGTGTGTGTGTGTGTGTGTGTGTGTGTGTGTTTTAACAAGATGAACACAGCTCTGGTCATGTTGCTTGCATGCTGAAAAATCTTTGATGGTTCCCCACTGTCTTCTAGAAAATCTTTTTCCATTCCTTTATATTCTGAACATTCTAAATGCAGGTGACTTACTCCTCTTCAAAAGCACCGTAGTCTTTCACACCTCTGGCCTTTGCCTAGGCTGTAATTGTTTCCTGAAATTCCTTTCCTCCTACTCAGTTTCTGGTAAATTCCTACATATTTCTCAAAACCCAGCATGAATATCATCTCTTCTTTAAAGCTTTTCCTGATTGCCTCTGGTCCTTGAGCTCACAGCTCTTGTCAATACCCGCATCACAGTTTTATGTGTCTAGTCTTCCTTTCAACACTTTGTGCTTAGGGGTGGTGCCCATCTCCTCTCCTGTTTGTATGAATAGTGCCTGGCACGTGGCAGAGAAGGAAAGAGTCAGGAGCACGAGAGAGAGAGACTGGACAAAAGCTGACCTTTTTCTATGAGTTGTGAGCTGAGCAGGAGGGACCAGACAAGGGGCTGCAAAGTCGTACCAGCCTTTTGGGCTAAGACGCTGTTTTCTAGAACAAGAGGATGATCTTAGGACTTCAAACTTCTACTTTCTAAAACATGGCTATTTTAACACTGGCTTCATTTTATTATCCTTTCCTCTTCTCTTTCTTTCTTTTTTCTGGTTTTTTTTTTTTTTGGTAATTATTTCCTTTTTCATCTACGTCAATCATTTTTACAAAAAGGTCCAGACTACCTGTGAAACTCAAATTCATACCATCATTAGGATTTCCATCACTCCCTAAACCTATAAGGTTTAGGATAAATGAAGATGTGAATCAATTCCTCAGCCTAGTCACAGTTCAGGGCCAAATTTCATAAATGCAGGCAGCCACTCCTGGGAGGATACCACAGTGCCAAACTGCAGATCAGAGCCGGCCCTATATAGCTTGGAGAATTCTTGGAGGATGGAATATTCAACAACTTTGGATAGAACAAAAATTTGTTTGTTTGTTAAGACTGCTCTTTTTCCACTAAAAAATTATGGAATATTTATTATAAAATGTACAAAAGTAGAGAAGATAGTGTAATGAATACCCATCACCCACATACGCATCACCCAGCAAACTGATGGAACCAAATCTGACATTCATAGGGCCCAGGAAAGCATCTAAGGGTGAACTTGACCTTTGAGGAGAAAAGTGCCTGGTGCAGGTGGTCGTCCCTTCCAGCCTGCAGCTTGGAGGGGTACTCTTGCTGATGGAGATGACCGCAGATGCCCAGCGCTAATCTGGGGGTAAATTGAGCCTGGCACCTTCAGTACATAATGAATTTAAGGGGCTCTTTCCAGGATTCCTGGGGTGATGGTGCATGATCTCTAACAAGCAACAACAGAGGATGAACCCTTGGCCAGACTCAGAAAACCCCGCCCCCCTTCCAGGCATCAGGATGTGACTGCAAGAGGAGGATGGACAATGGGCTTTTCCCTCAGAAAAGAGGGCTCACCCCCTCCTTGGGGTGTCTGCTCTAAAACAGAGGAACAGCTTCCTGCCACTTCTTCAGCATGATGGCTGAACTACTTCCTCACGCAGGGAAACAAAGTGTATCAAGGCGTTTGACTCACGGGCATGATGATGCTTTTGAATCCACAAGCAGCTGCTGAGCCCTAGCCTGAGCGCATGTGTGACAGGAGCACACGCCCTTGCTTCTCAGCACTGCTGTGCACCTGCTGGTGTACAGCCAGCCAGGGCCACAAGGCACCAGATGGCACTGGAGCACCAGGCTCCTGCTGCCCAAGAACAGTGTCACCTTCATAAGAGACGAGGATAATAATAGCTAACATTTACCACATGCTCTCCACTTGCCAGGAGCAGTCCTAAGCACTTTCCCGACAACCCTGTTGGGGAGGTGCCACTGTCCACCCCATCTTGCCATTGCGGAAACTGAGGCCCTGAGGGCAAAGGAACTTGCCCAACAACTGCTGAGTGATGAGCTAGAGTCTGAACCAGATTGTCTGGCTCCAGAGCCCATGCTCTGGTCATGGGGCTGGGCCTCCTTCATCATCCTGCTGAGAAGCCCTCTCTCTAACTGTGAGAGTCAAGAAGCTCCACCCCTAACCTCCACCCCTGGGCCTTTAGAACTTGCAGAGATCCCACTTATCTTCTCTAGGAGTTGATGCACACCCCAGATCCCTCGGTCTCCTTTTCCTCATCCCTGTATCCTGTAACACCTGGTTCTTCTCCTCCAGATGTACACATGATGTCAGTTTCCTGTGTACCCCCCTGTGATATTTTATGCATATACCAGCAGTATACACTCACACATACATTACATGCACATATACATACACACACATGAATATGTGTGGGTGTGTTCCTTTTTTTCCCTGCTGTCCACACCAGGGTTGTCATGGAGCTCTCCACACTCCCAGGGCCACTGTCCTTGCTCCCAGCCTCGGCACTTCCTCAACATGCTAAGTTGGGAACCCACAGAGTCCCAGAGCTCCTGGCACACTGCCCCTTCTGCTCTTGTCCACTCACAGCCTCCTCCCTAGAGTTATCCACCCTTTCTGTGCTTCAGTTTTCCCATCTGCACAGTGGTGATGAGATCACCGACCTCTCCAGGGTTGTTAGGAGGTTTAAATGGGTTAATATGTGCAAAGTGCACACAAAAGTGCCTGGCACAAAGTAAGCACCATCCATTGTAAAACACAGGCTTGTGGGCCGCGTGCGGTGGCTCACACCTGTAATCCCAGCACTTTGGGAGGCCGAGGCGGGCGGATCACAAGGTCAGAAGATTGAGACCATCCTGGCTAACACAGTGAAACCCCTATTAAAAATACAAAAAATTAGCCAGGCATTGTGGCATGCGCCTATAGTCCCAGCTACTCAGGAGGCTGAGGCAGGAGAATCATTTGAACCCAGGAGGCAGAGGTTGCAGGGAGCCAAGATCGCGCCACTGCACTCCAGCCTGGGGAACAGAGCAAGACTCCACCTAAAAACAAAAACAACAACAAAAAAACAGGCTTGTATAATTACCTCACTGATGGTTGGAAACAGCGTGCTTTCAGAGATGTTCAAATGTGAAAAACTGTCCTTCTTGGAGTTGCAGAAGTGTTGGCAATCTCCATGCTGAAGAGTCCACTGCACACTCCTGACCCCTAGCCTCCAGGGGGCCCTTCGTGCTGCCGCTGCCCACAGGTTTCCCCCATCTCTTACACAGTTACTTCACACTCACTCCTCCTTAGCCCTCCAAGTCCTCCTCCTCCCTTCCTGCTCTCAAATGATCACCTTGTCCCCTACCTCACGGTGAAAAAATGACACAATCGGCAGAAAGTTCCTCCCCACACCATCTTACCTGCCAGCGTCCATGCGCCACAGCCTGGCCTTTCCTTCCTGCTACTATGGGGACTATATGTGGTCCTAGTTGAGACCAACTCCTCCAGCTGAGCACTGCAGTCTCTCCCTCCTGCTTATTTCTCCTCTCCTATAACATAAACTTCCTCCTCTTTTTTGAATTTTTTAAGTGCACAATTCAATCGTTTTTAGCATATCACACTGTTGTGTAACTTTTACCACACTCAATTTCTAAAACCTCTTCATCACCCCCGAAACAAAACTCAAACACGTAGAGTCATTCCGCATGCCTCCCCCAACCTCCCCACAAGCCCAATACTAACCACTAATCCACCTTCTTTCTCTACGGATTCACCTATTCTGGACATTTCATATCATTGGAATCATACCGTGTGTGGTCTTTTGTGTTTGGCTTCTTTCATTTAGCTTAAAGTTTTCCGGAGTTGCATGTTGCAATGTGTATCACTGCCTCATTCCTTTTTATGGCTGGATAATATCCCATTGTATGCATATACCACATTTTAAAAATTCATTCATCAGTTGACGGACATTGGGTTGTTTCTTCGTTTTGGCTATAATGTACAATGCTGCTATGAACATTTGTGTACAAGTTTTTGTGTGAACATGCTTTCAGTTCCCTTGGATACGTACCTAGGAGTGGAATTGCTGGGTCATATGCTAACCCTGTTTAACCTTTTGCGGAACTGCCAGGCTTTGTTTTCCAAAGCCATTATACCATTTCATATTCCCACCAGTGGTGTATGATGGATTATTTTTATCATATAAATTGTGAAATAACACCCTTGACCCCATGGCCCTCTCCAATTACCATCCCGTTTCTCATTTCTCTGCTCCTCTAAAGCAAAACTCCTGAGAATAACTGGTATCTATTACTTGTCTCCAATTCCCCACCTCCCATTTTCCCTTCAATTCCCCACCTCCCATTTTCCCTTCAACCCATTATTATTAGATTTGTCCTCAGCACTACTCCACCAAAGTAGCTCTTGTTGAGGTCACCAGTGACCCCTCTGTTGCCAAGTGCCTTGGTCAATTCTCAGACCTCATCGCCTGACCTCTCAGCAGCTTTGGACATGGCTGATGGCTCCTTCTTTCTTAAAACATTTTCTTCACTCTGCGTCTAGAATGTCTGTCTGTCTGTCAGCCTGCCTGTCTCTCTCTCTGCTCCTATTCTTTGATCCCCCCCCCAACCCCCCCCACAGCTATCCCTCCCTCAACCTCTAAACACCAAGGCCCCAGTGCTCAGCTCTCTTCTCTGTCTTTGTTCATTCTCTAGGTGTTTGGAAACCAATCTATGGCTTTAAATTCTCTCTGTTATCCCAGACTCCCAAATGTAGACCTCCACACCTGACCTCTAGATCCATACATCCAACTGCCTCCTCAGCATCTCCATGTGGATATCTGTTAGATATTTTAAGCCTGCCCTGTCCGAAAGAGTACTCTAGATGTTCCCCACCGAATCCATTCCCTCCACTGTCTTCCCCATTTCCATAAATGTCAATGCCATCCTTCCAACTGCTCACATAAAGGGCCACAGTCATCCTTGACTCCTCTCTTCCTCTTACACCTCACAACCAATCCAACAGCAAATCCTGTTGACTCTGCTTCTGAAACGTATCTTCCATTAAACCAACTCTCATCACTCCCATTGCCATCACCTGGGCTCACACCCCAGTCATCTCTCACCCGGAGGACCTCCTAGCAGGTCTCCCTGTCCTGTCCTTATTCCCTCAGATTTTCTATAGAAGCCATTTAAGAGGCTTAGAATGATCATCCTAAGACAGAAGTCAGATCATGCTGCTCCTCTGCTCAGAACTCTCAATGGCTCCCTTTTCACCAGAGTAAATGTCAAACTTCTTACCTTAACCACAGCACCCTCATGATCTGGCTGTACATTACCACTGACCATATGTCCTACCTCTTTCCCCTCCTGTCCAGCCACACTGGCCTCCTTGAATATGCCAGCCACAGCCAGTCTCAAACCCTTTTCACTCATTGTTCTCTCTGTTCGGGATGGAATGCATTACTTCCAAATATCCACATAGCCTGCTCCCTGACCTCCTTCAGGTCTTCATTCACACGTCACTGCTCAGTGAGGCGTTCCTTGACCGTACTGTCCATAAGTGCAACTCTTCTCCCCGAATGCCCTAAATCTTCTTTCTCTGCTTTATTTTTCCCCTTGGCATCAACAGTTAATGACAATTCTTTATCTTATATTATCTGATAACATCTGTCTCCCTCCACCGGAACGTAAGCTCCATGAGGACCAGGAAGTCTGTCTGCTTTGTTCACTGCTGGATCCCAGGACTCGGAACAGTGCATGTAACAGGCATTCAATAAACCTTTGTTGAATGAATAGGTGAATGGTGGTTATTTGGGTTGTTTTCAATATTTTTCCACTAAAACAAATGCTGTAATGAGCAATGTTGGTCATTACATTACATTGTACACTAATCATTTTGCTTATGTATAAGTACATCTGTAGGACAAATATGTAGAAGTTAAATTGGGCCGAAGGACATGAACAGTTGTAATTTTGATAAACATTCTCTGAACATTTTGATGGTTAAAAATCCTACCATAGTCTACCACTTTATATTGAACAAATCACATGATTAATTTAATTGCATGGTACCCCATGCTGACCTGGGTTTTTACCTACACGGAAAGAAAGCAATCAGGAGAAAAGCTGCCCAAGGAATTCAAGAAGTTCATTAGCCGTCACCACGAGTTACTGTCCTATCAATGATGCTAGTGGGTCATCATGGCAGCCTGGCCACATTGCATTCATCATACCCAGTAACTGCTTGAAGACATGGACTGCAAAGTCCAAATCTGATAGCCTGAATAATTTCCGATGTTGGAAGGCTCTATGGAAGGGAAGACCTTCCAGGTCATTGAGCATAATCTATGGAGAGCCAATGCTTCTCCCACAGGGATTCTGTGATGCCCTGGCCAAAAACTCTTGGACTCTGCCAGAGGTACCAGACAGCATGACCCTTGGGGATGTCATTTACATTATAGTCTATATGAATGGAGCAGTGCACAGCATGGGCAGCTAGGGCATTGACCTGGTACTTTATAGCACCATTCTAGGGCAAGAACTCGAAATGGCTCCTAAGACCCCTCATATCTCCCCAGTTCTGTGCTGAAACAGTCACAGCTCTGCAACAGTAGTTTGCCACATATAGACTGTCAGGCGTTTGTTTCTGAGAGTTGGCCCATCCTTCTGCAGATGACTTGGAGGGATTTGTAAATAGGAACCTCACCCCAGCCATCACCATTGGCCTCACTTGATTGACTCCCTGAGGGGGCTTGGCTGGAGCCCCCCAGAGCTTCCTTCTCAGCCAGCTCAGCTCAATCATGGGGTATGAGATGGGGAAAGGCAGATTAGCAGTAGTGTGCTGGGGTTTTTGTTCCTGCAAAACCTCTCCTGCCCATCTCCCAAAATGTGGGTTTGTTTTTAGCCATTCCCAGGAATATAAGAAGGAATGGTTTTAGATGAAATTGTAAAGTAGGGGACATTTTTATTTAACCCTCCACTCTTGCCACCTGGCTGTCAGCCACCAATTTCCATGAACCCAGTTTATCAGCTGAAAAGCATGGGATGTGGAGTCTGTGAACATGAGTTCAGGTTTTCCCCTGCTTCTTGCCGGCTGTGTAGCTTCAGGAGAGTCACTTTATTTTTATGTTGATTTTTAATGAATTAATTACTTTTTGGAGATGGGGTTTCACTACTGTTACTCAGGCTGGTATCTAACTCTTAGATTCAAAGGATCCTTCTACCTCAGCCTCCCAAGTAGTTGAAATTACAGGCACACACCACTGCGCCTGGCTCCTGGATTTGATTTTTTAAAGTCTCAAGAAGACCCTGGCCTCTGCAAGACTGCCAAATGTGGAACAACTGGGATTTTCATGTACAACTTGTGGGAGTGTTAGCAAGATAGCAACCCATTGTGAGACGCAGTGGCACATGCCTGTAGTCAACATCGAATAAGACTGAAGATGTGCATACCCTTTGAGACAGCAATTCCAGACTAGCCTGACCAACATGGAGATACCCTAGAGAATACTATGTATGCATGAAGTACTCTGCTGTAGTGTTTCATTGTAACATGTATTCCCAGCAACTCGGTGAAAACTGGAAACAACTTAAATGATCATTAACTAGAGAATGAATAAACAAATTTCAGTTTAGTCCTACAGCAAAATACTAAGCATCCATGAAAACTGATGCACTAGAGCTATACACCAAAATTGGTAAAACTTAAAAAATCATGTGAAGCAAAAATAAAAGCAAGTTGCAGAATACATATAATATGATGCCATTTATGTAAAGGTTAAAAGTATGCAGAAATGCTAAACATTGTTTATGGATACACATATATATAAAACAAATTTCAAAGAATGTATGATCAAGACAAATCCCAAATTGAGGATAGTGGCTGCTATTATCTGAATGTTAGTATCCCTTCAAAATTCCCATGACAGAACCTAATACTCAGTGTGATAGTATTAAGAGGTGGGGGTCTTTGGGAGGTGATTAGGTCATGACAGTGGAGCCCTGACGGGATTAGTGCCCCTATAAAAAGAGGCTCAAGTGAGTTCCCCTGAACCTCTGCCATGTGAGGATGCAGTGAGAAAGCACCATCTTTGAAGCAGAGTCCTCACTAGATACTGAAGCTGGGTGCCTTGATCTTGGACTTCCCAGCCTCCAGGACTGTGAGCAATAAATTTCAATGGTTTATAAATTATCCAGTCTAAAGAATTTTTGTTGTAGCAGCAGGAATGGAATAAGACAGTTGCTATCTTTGGGCAGGGAAGGGAATGGGATCAGGGAGGGCTATGCTGGCACTTTAATGGCATCTGTAATATTTTATTTCCTAAGAATTTTTATTATATTATTAGATATATGTTTATACGCCTGAGATATTTCATAATTAAAGAGATAATTTAAAGTGTGTCTGAATCCAGTGGGGAGCAGTATTGTGTGTGTTGAGACCAGCAGCTGCTCCTATGAATCTGTTCCTCTTGCTCCTAGAGTTACATACAGGTGGCTCTTAACACCATTGAGGAGCCCATCTGGAGACCTTTGTGAAGTTCCACACTTAAGGAACAACACCAGAGCATATAATTTCCTCCTAAAGTTTAGTAAAGTAGAACTGGAAAACTGAAGTGAACATTTTAGACTGATCATGGTTCTAGAGATACAGTTGTAATTTGTTACAAACAGTTGGCTTTCTTTTCATGGCTATTTTCTCCCAAAGAAACCAGGTTATTTTTTTTTCTTTGTCAGATATCATGTGTTTACAACAACCCTACGGCCAGCCACATGGCTGAGGATTCACATTCATGCCTCAGGAGATTCATTAAGTGCTTCATAAAGTGGATCTTTGAAGTTGGTCATGTGTAAACCTCAGATAATATATCCAAGAACACTGAGGGACCATTTAGGCACTGTCTGGTGACTATGGAGTGGCATGTGCCCTAACCAGTGCTACACCCGAAACATCAGGAGCCTACGGGGATTTCCAACCCTATCAGATCTGGGTTCTTCTTCCTGTGTCATCCTGCACAAACTGTTTGTGTAAAGGGGTGTGTGTGTGTACACACATGTGCAAGGTGGCACCAATGAACACTGAAGAATTCAAGCTGGCCTGGCTGAGCTCTGACCCTGTGCCCATGGGCTATAATCTCACCAGGTCCCTGCTGGTTGCTACTGATCAGCTGGCATTTAGAGATGGACTCTCAGCCTGACCAGCTGGGGTTGCCAGTGTACATGGCTTGGGGCAACTTGAAGGGAATGCCAATCTGCATTTGAAAATCTTTTATTCGTCCATGAACTGAGGCATGCCAGTTGTGCCCAGTGGTCTGAAGGGTCATAGACAGGCAAGGCCATGGGTGGAGACAGAACATCTTTAGGGAACCTGCATATACATCTTCAGGATGCCCGTGCCTCTGCTGCACCCTTCATGAAATGTGAACAGTGATCCTGCTCATCTTGCTCCCTGGGCTATTGAGGGAATTAAGAGGAAGTGTGAACGGCTTTGCTAAGGTTAAAATCACCACTCATGTAGTCTATTATCTTTAATAAAATAGCGACTTCTTTCCTTTGATTTGGATACAAGGGGAGATTCCCAGGAGCTTTCTTCTCTTAGGCATCTTCTTGGTTCCTGCTGCCACACAATGAAAGCCCCCATGAATGAATGAATGAATGAATGAATGAATGAATGAATGAAGCTCCCTGCTCTCATGCCCTAGCCAAACCTGACTTCCCACTGTTGCCTCAAGCATGTCCAGTGTTTTTCCACACCCCTGCTCATGCAGTTCCCTTTGATTATAATGTCCTTTGGCAGTTCACTGCAATCCTACCTGTTCCCTAAGGCTCTTTCAGTTGTTACCACCTTTCTGAAGCTTTTATAATTTCACCCAAATCGATGTGACATGCCTCTCTTTGGAAGAGGGCAGGGCCCATGCCCCCTTCCCTGTGCATCTCTCCAGGGCCTGGCACAATACTCAACATATAGCAGGTATTTGGAGTGCATTAAATTCCATGAAATTGCATGAAGTTGACCAGGCCCAGTAGACCTGTTGCTGTTCCCTGGCATGTGGGAGCCCCAAACCCTTACCTTGGGAGTGAACATGTGTAGGATGCCATCAACTGCCCCTCGCAGCAACAACCCCCGGACCAGGAAGCAGGCCAGCACCACATAGGGGAAGAGGGAGCTGAAATACATCACCTGCAGAGAGGATAGGCACCCCCCATCAGGCAGAGCCCTTCCTGCAGCTGGTACCCCCCATCCCTGCTCACATCTGGGGCACATGAGCTGCCCCTGATGGCAGCAGAAAGCAGAGCCCTGGAACCCCTGGGCATAGGGCCAAGCCTGCCACACATCTGGCAGGGAGCCAAGGCAGAAGCAGGAACAGGACAAGCTGGAGTCTGCATGGCTGCTGTGCCTGGGGTTGGTTTTCTCCTTTCCAGAGCTGGCAGGGCTGAGCTAACAGCCTCCTCACCCCAGAGGGTTGCCAAGAGGGTGAGGGAGTCCTTTGCTGTCCCCTCCTGATTCTCCCATATCTCACTCCCCCAGTGGGCCTCCTAAGGATCTCCCCTGTCCTTAGAGCTCCTTTCACGGAAGACCTGCAGGAGGTTATAGACACGGCTCCCAAGCAGAAGACATCTGAAGAAGTCCCTAGCCCCTTGTGAGGATGAATCGTGTGCTCTTCTCTAGCACCGCATTTCTCGCACATGTCTATATCCCTGTGCGCGTGGTACACAGCCTCACACAAAACAGATGCTCACAAAATGTTTGCTGCACTGAAACAAAGGAAGAGGGCTGTTTGGGCAGGGTGGTGTAAAGGCTAAGAGAATGCATGTCTGGTGTTAGGCTGCCTGACTTGTAACCCTGGCTCTACCATTTACCAACATGTGACCTCAGGCATTTCATTTAACCTCCGTGAGCCTCCATCTCCTCATCTCTAAAATAGGTGGAATCATCCCTAACTCATAACGTTGCTGTGGACCAAAGGCGTTCATGGGTGGCAGTACCTGAGAAGTGCCATGAAGCATCAGCTACTATCTCAGCCTCTGGAAAGGGAAGAGGTCAGTGGCTGGGGTCACTCTACCTTTCAAGAGCTTAGCTTCCTTGCTCATCAAATCCAGTAAAGAACCTGAAGCCTCAAACAGCCAGGGTTCTAGCTGCAGCTCTGAGACTGACTGGCTGCGTGATGTTAGCTGAGGTGCCTCACTTTCCTCATCTGTAAAATGAGTAGCCTGGGATACAGGATCTCTAATCCAGTTCTTTCCATCCCTGGCAGCACATGAATACTGATAGGTGACAAGTAAGAAAGGGCCCTTATTTAAAGGGGATCTGAAATGCTGGGAAGAGGTGTGGGGCTTGGCTGGTCTACCCCTCAGAGACTGCTATGGAGCTGCCCCCTGAAACCTCCAAGGCCCCCTTCACTTATAGCATCTACCTGCTCAAAGGGCCCTTTAGCTGTAGTCATGGCAAGCTGCTGGTTTTCACCAAAAACTGCTCAAAGCTGGTTCTTCCAGGGCTTTTGCTCTTGGGAACCTGAGGGTCTAGAATCTAGACAGAAGTCCCTGGGTCAATACTTCTAGTTTTCCTCTTCTCTAATGTTTGCATTAGAGCAGGCCGGAGTTATCTGAGCATGGAAGTGGCTGGGGTCCAGGGCAATGACTTTCTAGCTATTCCATTCCAGGTGGGCTGTCCATGGTGAGCAATACTATAGAAATGATACTTCCACGCCCTCCTCTGGGGGCCCGTGTCATCAACCAGAGCCATCCACAGCCCAAACTCCCCTGGAAGACCCTGTAAGGGGCAGCCTGAAATTCTTTGCCCTGTGCCCTCTATGCCTTTCTGCTGTTCCCCATTTGGGTCCTGGGTGCCCCCCAGCACTCACCTTCCCCGAGGACTGGATGCCCTTAACAACAGCCATCCCCACGATGCTCCAGGCCACGAGAAGGCACAGGGTCATCTTCCAGTTGAGGCCCCCACTCTCCGAGATGGAGTCAGAGATGTCCAAGGCCTCTCGGTACCAGAAGTAGGTAGTGGCTGAGCTCTTTTCACACTCTGCTTCCACCACTGAAATAGCAGCAAAGGTCACAGGGCCTCAGTGGCGGGGACTATGGGGTCACTTCCTCTGCTGGACCCCCACTCAGGGCAGTAGTGGGTGAGGGAGCAGCTGAGGGTGCGCAGCTGGGAGGGGCTGTGCTCATTCTGGGTTAGCCAGGATCTGGCAGACCCTGAGGAATCCTAGGCTCCCAGTGGGGTCTGGGAGGCTTCAGGACACACCGGCCTGGCTGATTCCCACCCATGCCTCCCGCTGCCCACGTCTCTCCATGGAAGGGAGGAAACGTGAGGCTGAATTGGCCTAAAGTTCCTTGGGGAAGGTCCTGAGCTGGGAGCTAGAGACCTGGATTCTCATCCCAGATCATTGGTTAGATGAGTGGTGTGAACATGGGAAAGTCGCTTCTGGGCCTCGGTTTCCTTATCTGTGCAGTGGAATAACAGGGTGAGTAATAACAATTAAAGTCACACTTTCCAGAGTTTCACCTACACTCATTATTGTATTCAATCCTGTCAGAAATAGGCTGGAAAAGAGACCATTCCCACTGGGGAAGGGGAAATGAGGATCAGAGATGTTAAGTGACTTATCCAAGGTGACACAACAAGTCTGAAATTCCAAATGTGTGCGCTAAGCCTGTGAGACCCCTTCCTGGGACAGGGCTGGCTGGCATCCCCAGCTGGGCCCCATACTTGCCTGCCACGCTCCCATTCCTGACGACAGGACATTCACTCCAGGGCAGCGGGTACTGGAAGGACTTGAAGAAATAGAAGATGCTCCACCCGATGATCACGTTATAATACAGCCCCACAAAGAGACAGACCTGGGGACAAGCCCGCTGCGGGGTCACTGAGGCTGCAGGCAACTCCACCCTGCCCCCACGCCCAACCCGAGGCCCAGCACATGGGCAGCGACACAGAACACAGCAGCACAGCCTCAAGGGAGGCAAGGAGGGATGGGGTGTGGGCCGTGGAGGAGCTCCCCTCACGCTCCATTCATCTGGTATTCAGGGAATCCACAAAGGAATTTTTCAGATGTTAAAGTTCTCTCTTTTAAGCAACAAACTCAAAATGTTAATCCTTTCCAGTTTGAAATTCTTCTAAGATACTTGAAGTCCTTTCTCCTCCTCATTTCCTGATGACTCGGGATGGTAATGGCAGAGATGCCCTCCAGGATTGTGAAGGCACGCACAGCTTTGACCCCTACGGTAAACAGATCCAGATTGCTGTGCTTTTAGAGACTCTCTGGGTGTTTCTTGTGGATTCTACTCTCTCTTGGGCGTGTTAGCAGCCCGCCTCTAGAAAGATGGCTCTTGTCATTTCTTGGAAACACAATAACTAACTTTAGTCGAATTTTATTTAAAATAGGAGTGCATGGACTCTGCCTGAGGGTCCAAGGGGCTTCTTTGAAAGGAATGTTTCTATGGGCAGGGATTTGCTGCATCCACTCTGGACACAGAGTGGTCCCTTCCAGAGCCATGACTGTCTCCTGCGGCAGTGAGACGGGCGTCAGTGTGAGAGCTGAGGGCCACTTGCTTCATCAGTCTCACCTGAGCATGTGTGTGCAGGAGCAGCTGCTCATACAGCAGAACTTTCTGGGAGCACAGAGTGAGACGCCCACTTCCTTTACTTGTGTGATTTCAGTACAAGTGGGAGACCATACACACACTCCTGTGTATCAGCACACAGCCAGCCCCAGCAGAATACATGGCATTGGCCAGTGCAAAGCTGATGGCTGACGTGAGAGCAGGGGGCTGCAATAGGCCTTCTCCCAGTCTCTGCCTGAGGCAAGTCTGGGCTGGCCCTACTGCCAGGCCTGGCAGAATCCTTAGTCCCTTCCAGAAGTTCATTCCAGTCTTTATCCCAGGTGTGAGCAGTCAGCATGGGCCCCTATAGGCCCCTTAAGGGATGCTGTTTCCTCATCTAGAGCTCTGAGCAGGGTCTCGTCTGTAGCCTTGTGGATGAGCCTGGAGACCTCACAAAGTTCTCCATCCAGGGCCACGGGAGTCTCCCTGTCTCTCACTTTCCAAAGCGTCATCCGCCTTGGGTTGACTTTAAGTTTCCTGTGTGAGTTCTCCAACTCTGCTCTTTGGCACAGCAAAATGGCAAGGAGACCCAGAGCCCCAGGCCTGCCTTTTCCTGAGCTCCCTACTTGCCTTATTAAAATACTCTTCGACCAAGGAAAGAGGAGGGACCTCCCTCATGGGGAGCTGAGGGACTGGTAAGCAGAGAAGGGCATCTGGGCTAGTCCATATGTCCCCAGAGAACTCTGGCTGAGCTGTCCCAGGCGGCCCCACGTGAATATGTCCCAGCTTTTCCTCGTTAGCACCAGTGGCAAATCTTCCACACTGTTTCAGGCAATGTGGTCGACTTTCAGTTTAGGAAACATGGTGACTGGGGTCTTGGAACCCCAGCTGTGAGTAATTCCCATGTTGAGAATCCCCCTCCCTGCCCTCGTCCTGATGTAGGACTCTGGCCTGGAAACTCGGTGACCTCCTCTCCAATGCCCAGGAGCAGCCCCCTGCCTCCCGCTCAGTGCCTGCCCCAGCCCTTGACTCACTATGCAGCTGGAGAAGCCGATGCCCCCCAGGCGGGGACACACATAGTGCCACACACCAATGCTGCCGCGGCGGATCCTCTGGCCCACGGCCAGCTCTAGGAAGAAGAGGGGGATGCCGATGATGATCAGCAGCACCAGGTAGGGCACCAGGTAAGCACCTGCAGGGAGAGCAGAGGGATGGCAGAGGGGCTCTGGAGCACAGCAGCAGAGTGAGGGAAGGCGCTACAGCCATGTCCTCCAGTCTCAGCCACATCTCTGGTCATCCGCAAGTTGTCACCAGTCTCGGTGCTCCTCCGTGAATGATCTGGCCCTAAGTGTGGCCTACCACACAGCAGCCCACCGGGACCCACCTTCTCCCCCTTGGCTCCCCTGACCTGAAACACTAAGGCAGGAAGTGTATGTATGTCAACTCACAAGGCTAGGTTCAGAAACAGACAGACATTGCACTGCTTCTCCAGAATCCACATGTCAAGTCACAAGCGGCAGACACACTCACCTCATGAGGTGCTCCGTGGACACCTGTTCACACCCCCTACTGCCCACAGAGAAGCAGCCGCAGATGGCATGGGGGCTTACTCGCCCCCAGACGCACAGACACTGGGTGCAGCCTTCCCAGAGTCTGAACCAGACGCTGATGCAGCAGACTGGGCAGCTCCAGGGAAGCAGAGCTTGGAAGCTCTCCAGGGAGAGGGGGGCCTGACCAGCTTTGCCATTAATCTCCAGCTAATTGAGAGGAACGGGAGAGAAATTAGCAGTTCAGAAAAGCGTGGCCAGGAGGATCATAAAGGATAGAATGGGTCTCGCTAAAGATTCCAGATGATAAATTAATCTTGCTGTCCTGTCCTGGGCCTCACTGCAGAAACAATCTCAATTCCAAGTGACAGGGCATTTAGCAGGAGAATTAAAACCATGTCTGGACACAGATGAGTGCACCCCGCTGAGAGCTGTGCCAACAACCTAGTCCTGTTAGCAAGGCCCTGCCTATCTGTCACACACTGTCAGGCCAGCCCCAGTCACCAGGGCCCTGATGGTCACCCAGCACTCTCTGACTAAGCCTTGCCAGTAGAGAGCCTCCAGAAGCCCCCAGATACACTGCTCTGACCCCATAACATAACATCCCACATATTCACCAACATGTGCCCAATCTGCCAATGAACACTGGCAATCGGGCATCTCCTAGGCACAAATTCTGCCACTTGGCAACAATTAACTATTTACTGCAGGTCCACTCTGTGCCATGCACATGCAGCAGGGGACAGTGGAGTAACAGAAGGCACAGACACCATCCTAGAACGGTTCACGATCTGCTGGGGAGGCACGCAGAGTCACATGAGTAATATGAGCACGCATGTGTATACACACACCCCCCCCCCCAAAGACTAGTCACACAGGCCAACCAAGCACATACATGCTGAGGAAGGGGCCAGGGTCCCATGGAGCTAATCAGGAAAACCTTCTGGGGAGGCAACCCACCGAGCTTTATAGGACAGCATCTCACTCACTAGATGCACACATGCACACATACATTCAACTCGTCACTAACAAGCAGTCCCATCATGGTGCTCAAAGGAGAAAGGGCCCAAAGGGCCACATGCTTAGACCCCTGGGTCTGTCTTTAACTCAGTCTCTTGGTCTTGGGTGTGGGGAAATGGAAGAGGAGCTAAGTGATCTGCTGCAGGAGGGCAAAGGGAGACAGCCTCACTGGTTTTGTATTTCGCCCCAGTGTTCTGGGTGGGGCAAGATGTGCAGGGAGGTGAGTTTCAGGGTGTCTGCAAAGTGGGTTGGCACCTACTATGGATGCCTCTTTTTTCTCCCCAAAGAATCAGGGCAAGCCTCCAGGTAACTGCTGCCAAAGAGTGACAGGGGTGGGAGTGCAAAGACAAGGTACTGGCCCCTCACCATCCAGGCTCTGTCCACCTCAGGCAGGCTGCCAGCCCTGAGTTGACTACAGGTCTCTCTACCACTCCAAAGCCTAAACTAACCAGAGCGCTCAGGGGGCCACGGTCAAGATAGGCAGAATCTGTGGTTAATCAGAGGTACTTTTTCATATCAACCTTTGTTGCAATCACTAGAAAATGCAACAGCACCCTCTTCTGCCTTAGAAAATACAACCTGGGGACACAACTGGATTTCCTTTTATGTTTCAACAGCTTTTGGGAACCTCAAGTTGTTCATCCAAATAGCGGGGAGCACTGTTCAGGATGTTAGGAGATTTATCAGGACAGGGCCAGGATCCAGGATCTCTGAGGCCTTCTGGATCTCTTATCATCTATGCCTCGGTCAGTATTCTAAGCCTCACTTCTGGCAAACCCTGAGGTTATTCCTGGGGTTTAAAAGACCATCTTGGTGGTAAGAGCCAGGTCCTGAAGTCAGACCTCCTGGTTTTAATGACTTACTAGCTGTGCAACTTTGGGAAAATATTTGATCTCTCTGTGCTGCTGTTTTCTCATCTGGTTGAAGAGGATGAAAATGTTACGTATAAAATTGCTGATATTTGACCATTTTTGACTTACAAAAATGGCCATTTCATAAGCTTTGACCCAACACCTATCACACAAGGCTGTTGCAAAGATTGAATGAGTGGCTTACCCATAGTAAGCAATGGTTGAACACTTGCCTTTTTCTCATAAAAATAAACAGAAGGAAAAGCAAACTAGGGAGATGTCAACATTTCGTGGAGCTAAGGAGAGTGTTCCAGAGTTTCTGTCCAGAACTATGCAAAGTTTGATTAGATCGACTATGGCTCAAAAGCACAGACTCAACTCTCAGACCAAACAGCTGTCTTCTTCCTGTGATAATTTGCCTCCTCCTAAAAAATATTTAAGACGACTTGCTATAGACTCCGTCTCAACAAACAAACAAACAAACAAAAACCTGTAAAAGGGCCGGGCGCGGTGGCTCAAGCCTGTAATCCCAGCACTTTGGGAGGCCGAGACGGGCGAATCACGAGGTCAGGAGATCGAGACCATCCTGGCTAACCCGGTGAAACCCCGACTCTACTAAAAATACAAAAAAAACTAGCCCGAGGTGAGGTGGTGCCAGAGCCTGTAGTCCCAGCTACTCGAGAGAGGCTGAGGCAGGAAAGAATAATAAACCCGGGAGGCAGAGCTTACAGTGAGCTGAGTCCCGCCACTGCACTCAGACTGGTAGGAGCAGAAGCGAGACTCTGCCTCAAAAAAAAAAAAAAAAAAAAAAAAAAAAGCGGTGGTGGCTCAAGCCTGTAATCCCAGCAGCACTTTGGGAGGCCGAGGCCAGTGAGATCATGAGGTCAGAGGTGGAGACCACCCTGGTGAACACGGTGAAACCCTGTCTCTACTAAAAAATACAAAAAACTAGCCGGGCAAGGTGGCGGGCACCTGTAGTCCCAGCTACTCAGGAGGCTGAGGCAGGAGAATGGCGTAAACCCAGGAGGCAGAGCTTGCAGTGAGCTGAGATCCGGCCACTGCACTCCAGCCTGGGCGGAAAGTGCAAGACTCTGTCTCAAAAAAAAAAAAAAAAACCTGTAAAAATATGGGACAGTTAAAGGTAGAGATAAAAAGGGATTGCAGGAATCAGAGAAGATAGAAAAAGGAAGGCAGGAATGTGGAATGGAAAGCTCAGAATTCTGAGAACTGACAATGCTTTTCCTCTAGGGTAGTTCTTTATGTCTGGTGCCATGGTGACTGGTGTCATTGTGAACAGTCAGACTGTAGCAAGAACACCGCCCTGGGTGTGAGTGCTTGTGTGTGGCATAGAAAGGGACTCTAATTCATCACCAAGTGCCCAGGCAGAACTGATCATCTAAGCTAGAGAGAACAAGGTTAGAGATTCCCAGCTAAGTCCTCCAATGCCACATGTCCTTTGAAGTCATTTTAGGCACCTTGGAGCTCTTCTCGACATCTCACAGTGCATAAGGAAACCATACACTTTTATATCTTTGCTTTGGGCTAGTCTTATATCAACTCAGTTATCATGCCACGCAGGCCACAAGCTCTGATCGACGGCTACTTATTAAAAAGTAAAAAAGATCTTTCAAGCAAGGAGACTATGCAGCTAATATAGCTTGCTATGGGGGAAAGATGGAAGCCTTTGGCCTAATTCAATCACAAGAGTCCAGGTGGGCATTCTCACTCCCTGCCCTTCAAAAGAAACTGGAAAGGAGGAGAAGCCTCCCAGTCAAACGTGGCCTTCTGAACTAGGGAAAGGCGCATCCTGGAGAGGAGGGGACTGCGTCTTTGGAAGAGGCTACATGGCAAGAGTTCCACAACCAAGGAAGGAAGGAAGGAGCTGGAGTAAAATGCCTGCCAAGCTGGGGCCACCAAACAGGCTGGAGCATGCCACGCCAGGCACAGGGACTCAGGAACACAAGAGCTCTCGCTAGTTGACTTTCTCAGGACCAGAGGTCTGGGCTTGCAAATCTCTTTGTTTCCAGCCTATTGGGTTTTCTTTATTTTTAGTTAGTTGATCCCTGGTTTCAGGAAAAGCTGCCTTTGGACAACTCCTGGGGGCTGGAAGTGGTGGTAGTGGTTTGATACCAGGGGCAACATCCTCAAGAGGGATTCAAGCCTAGGGGACAGTGTGAAGGCCCCTCTTACCCAGAGGCAGTAGCTGTGGAGGCTAAGTGCCCAGGCTCTGGGCAAGCCTGTCCAGGTTTGAATCCTGACTTTATCACTAGCTGTAACCTTGGTCACACACAACCTTGAACAAGTTATCTAACCAATTTGTGCCTCAGTATTGTAGTCTCTAAAACAAAGATGCTAACAACTCCTTCATATAAGGCTGTTGGGAAGATTCGATGGTTGAATCACATAAAATTGGTGCTTTGGTTGTTCTAAGATGCTCAAATATCAGCAGCTTCAGGCACTTAGCCCTAATATCCATTAAGCCCTTAGAACAGTGCCTAGCACCTCGTAAGCATTTAGTAATAATGGCCAACAGGTGCCCCTTACCGTGTCCGGTCGTGTGTTGCCCATTCTGCACGTAAAGCTCATTTAATCCTCCCAACTATCCTGTGAGGCAGGAACTGCTATTATTCTCATTTTGCAGATGAGGCACAGAGAGGTTAAGCAATTTGTAGGAGGTCCAAAATTTGATTGGCAGGGCTGGAATCTGAACCCAGGCAGTCTGGAGCCAGAGCCCACTTTCTTATCATGTCCTGTAGTCTCTTGGTAGCTACTAACCATCATTATAGCCATTCCTGGGGCATCTTACTCTGGAATCCTGAGCTCCAACCTACAAGGGCTCCAGTTCTGCCTCAGCAAAGGGGTGTTCTTTTTCACCCTCAGCCCGGCCTATTTGCAGGGGACCCCTGATGCAGGCAGAGCTGTCTCTTACCTCCTCCATTTTTCTGGCACAGGTAGGGGAACCTCCAGATGTTGCCAAGGCCCACAGAGAAGCCAATCTGGGCCAGGATGTACTGCAGCTTACTGTTCCAGGCCGGCCGGTCCTCTGCGTCCAGCTCCTCCTCCACTGCCTTCTGCTTGCCGCCTGCCTCGCCAGCCACATTCAGTACGCACTGCTTATAGTCCACAGGCTCCTCGAGGGCCAGCAGGTCGGCCACCGACTCAGTGACATGCTCACTGCTGTGCTCACGCTGGGTGACTTTGCTGTTCTTCGGCATTGATGCCACCTGGGGCGTGTAGCCCTGCTCCCCAGCACACAGAGAAGATGCAATTCAGCTGCTGTCAGCTCCTTCTCATCCAGGGACCTAGGAAACCAGGAGAGCAGGAGAGGATTATCTGACCACACTAGGAAGCTCAGGAGCCCAATGTGGACACAACCCAATTCAACTCCCCATCACACTCTGAGGCAGGTCAAGGGCCTCAAATACTGAGCTTGCCCTCCCTCCCCATCAGGGGCTGCCCGGTGAGGAGCTCAAGGCCTACAGACTCAGTTTCTCCACAGGCTTTACCCGAGCATTATTTGAAAAGTAAACCTAAAGGGGCAAAAGAGGCAAAGCCATACGCCAAACCCAAGTAGATCGTTTCTTGAAGACATTTCTCTCTTCCATACTGCAGAGCTTAGAGTGCTCAAGCCCCTCTGGAGGCCCATACAGCCTTCCCTTTCCAGGTGTTCTGCTCAGCCAAAACCACCTGGTGGGAGCCATGGAAGCCAGTGCCTGCCTTCCTTAGGGCCTTTTCATTCAAAATGCAGGGATTATATCAGGAACTGGTTAGAAATGCGGCATCTCAGGCTTGCGCCAGACCTCCTGAATCAATCTCTGGCTTTTTACAGGATCCCCAGGTGATTAAAAGGGATATTAACATTTGAAAAAAAAAAAAAAAAGGGCTCTTGAGCCATCACCGTGGGGCCCCTGGACACCAGTGCCTATGGCATCTCCATTCCCCTGGCCGGAGTGGCTGACCAGGCTCAGCTGAAGATTCTGGCACCAGAAGCCAAAAGCTGTTTGCTCAGTGCCAACGAATCTTGGGTCATTGCTCAGCACTGACATTATCTGAGGACTTCTGCAGCCAAGAGCTGGTTCTCCATCCTTCGGCGACAGTTTTACAGCAGATAATGTCTGCACAACATGGGCGGGGGAGGCAAAACCCTCCCCTGCTCCTGCCAGTCCTCATTTGTCTTTCATGCTTTCCCTTAAAGAAATAAAGCACCAAGAAAATGAAGCCTTTGAAGAATTCCACCATTCTGTTACATTTGAAGGCACCCCCTCATTAAGGGAAGGTTGGAGGATTTAAAATTAAACATACACACCCCAGCCTGCGGTTGCCCTGCATCTTTCTAGGGATGTAACTTACCCAGCTCTGTAATTACTTTATTAAGGGAAAGAGCTGTCTCTGGAAGCTGGGCTCCCTGTTTGTTCTCCTTGTAGGTGCGTGCCACCTGAATGGCACAGGCAAGGTTGCTGTGCAGTACAAAGGCCAGGCCTGTCCTTCCTGCCAGCCTCAACCCAGACCTCCTGGCTGACCACAGCCAAGTCCTGATTGTCAAGGAGACCTGCCAGCCAGGCCCTGTTACACATGTAATGAAGCTGGGAGGTTTATGGGGTTGGCTAGCCCTCCCTCAGCCAGGTATTGGACCACATTAGCAGGTGACACCTGCTACCCTCCTCTTCCAAGGGGACAGTGAGTCTTTAGTGACTGCCCCCTCACACCTCAAGAATAGACAGGGTTCGGCTTTGGAGTATCGATGACAGGGCCAGCCTGGTTAGAGGACCACAGAATTCCCTATAACAAGCTCTCTGCTGGGACTCACTTCACAGCGGGTAAGTTGAACACTCCATTGTGTCCTGAAGGGTGCCCCATGGGTGGCACTTGCGCATCTGTAGAACTTTCAGCCCTCAGCCTCCCCCTACAGGGCTGCCGTGTTGCTTGTGCTACACAAGTGAAGTGCGGCCCTAGGAGTTACGCAATGGAGAGGCCTGTGTCCTTGCCTGGGCTGCCAGCATGGGCTCCTCTCCTCACTCAGCAGGTCCCCCGTCTGCAGGGCATGCAAACAGAGAAATGGCTGCTTGTCAAGGCATCTCCCCCTCCCCTACAGCTTACATCCAGAGCTGTTACTAAAGATGAGATCTGGGAAGAGGGTGGGGGTCCCTCTGGAGCCTACAATCACTAGGGTTCCTTGGCTCAGAGCCTGTCTTCGGCCGCTCTGCCTGCAGCAGAGTTTGAGCAGAGCAATCTGCAGTGCATTAGGTATGATTTACTGATCATCAAGCCACAACTAGAGAAAACCAAGGGGGTTTCCTGCAAGTCTGCAGAATTTATCTTGCTGCTGACCAACTGGAGCACATGTTTCTCCATAAATAGCCTAGTGAATGGCAGCTTCGGTCACCAAGATGAGAAAGGGCTGGGAGGAAAAAGAAAAGCATCATTTTAAACAAGGAGGACTCAAGGACATTCTGGTAAACCAGAGAAGGATACCTACAGCAGCATCCGGCAACCACAGAGCATCAGCTAACACGAGCTTCCTCCTTTTTCCCAAGATGTCACTGATGCCATGCGCATCCCACACTGAGGGATGGGGGCCCAAGGACTCCTGTGCCATTAGGTCTGCAGGATGCAAAGGGCTTGTACAAACCTCCAGGCTGAGGCACTGGGCTGGGCTGCAGTCATGACTGGAACCCTCTGTGTCCAGTGAATATGCCCAGGTGACAGCAGGGTCAGACTCAGAAATTAAAGCTTAAGGGACCTAGCAATTGTCCAGCTCAATGTTCCCATTTTATCTCTGAGGAAACTGAGGCCCAGAGAGAGGAACTGAATTGCCCGAAGCTACTCAGGTTCTCCTAACACCCTGTCTGGGACAGAGTCAGACTCAGTAGGGGTGGGGGACACAGGGAGAAGATCACTGGGTGTGGGAGTGTGAGGCATGGGCTGTGAAGCCGGACAGACCTGGAGTTGAGACTTCATTCACTCACTCACTCACCTGACATACATTTCCTGAGTGCCTCCTATATGCCAGCCTCTGTTCTAGGTGAGGGATACAGCAGCAAACAAAACAGGCAAACTGTCTCCTCTTGTGGAGTTTGCATTTCACGTGGAAGGGCCAAATACTAAAGAAATCAATGTGTAATATAATGGCCAGGGGTGATAAACGCTGTAAAGAAAATCACACCGGAGGGGTGCAGCAAGCTGGCAGGCAGCTCTTTTATGCTGGGTGCGGGGATTGGGGGGGCAGTCAGGAAGGGCATCTCCGAGGAGGTGACATTTGAGCAGAGGCGTAAGTAACAGGAAAGAGCACTGGCAGAGCGAACAGCAGACACAAAGCTCCCAAAAAGGAAGCAGCCCTGGGAATTCCAGGAACAGCAAGGTGGCCAGAGCTGCGGGGCAGAATGAGAGGCAGAGACGGGCAGAAATGCGCTGGGGAGGGAGAAGCGTGGCCGTGCTGTGTGTGAGGACTGGGGCTGGCGCTCTGAGGGAGGTGGGCAGCCCTGAGGCCTTGGCCACACACTAGCTGTGTTCTCTTGGACACGGCACTTTATTTATGTGAGCATCCGTTTCCTCATGGGTGAAAAGGTTGCATTTAATGACGCCTCTCATCTCCCAGGGAGGGCTGCTGTGAGGGTCCAAGGAGCGGCCACACACAGAGTGCCTGGCACAGAGCTTGGCACACAGAAAGGACCCAAATGGTAGCAGCCACTGCCTGGAAGTCTTGCATTGTTTACCTTTACACATTTAAAAAATATGTAAGTCCCCATATTGATATTTGATCCTGTCAATCCCATTTCTTCTCAAGAAAGGCCAAAGAGAGCTGACCGTGGGAGCGGAGGCGGGTGGAGAGAAGCATCCTGCACCACCTCAGTGATGCCCACTTTCTTCTCCAGAACTGGTGTCCACCTAGGGCAGCCCCTAGAAAGTCCTACCACACACCATACCCCAGTGTCAAAGAAAGCCAGACAAAGGTCCCACGGCTCCCAGCTTGGATCCGAAAGACCAGCAATATTGTTATTAATAAAAACAAGGCCTGCAGTAAAAGTTAAGCATTATTGTTATTAAAATGTACCTCATATTTGGAATAGCTTGAGACCACTTAAAACCATTTTTTATTTTTTACAACCTGGGTTGGTGATCCTGCTCGGGAGTAAGATGGCCTGGGTTCCAACCCTGGCTCACTGCGTGCCAGCCACCTGGCCTGGGCAACTTTTCTAGCCTCCCTGAGCTGCAGTTTCCTCATATGTCAAGGGAGGGTGCCAGTGGTGCCTACCTCACCGTACTGTGAGGAGGATACGTTGTACTGGTCTTAGAACCCTACAGCACCCAAGAGGCGCTCACAAATGGTACCGTTTCTTCAGCTCTCATTCAATTCATACCCCAGTGGAGCCTGTGACTTAGAACAACCCTCCCTGCCCCACCCCCAGTTCCCTGAAGCCATGTGCCGGTGAAAGGTCAGCTTTTACAGCAGGCAGGGCCTGGAAATCCAAAGTGTACCCAGCCAATGACCCCAAAGCCTTGTCTGTGAGAAGCATCAGGATCAGAGAAGGACCCTGAGAGGGGCGATTCCTCACTTTCCATATCCATGCATCTCATGGAACCAGCCACGATCCAGACATCAGCAGGCCAGCTAGGTACTGGGCTTGACCAACCTACTGTGCAAACTGGTACCATTGCCCTAACTTCCCCAGACCTCAGTTTTCCTGTGTGTAAAATGGGTTGGCACAGATGGCCTCCAAGACCCCTTTCAGCTCTAGCATATATCCACTGAGAGTCCCTCCCGCTTGTGGGTGTGAGCAAGGAGCCACCTGCCCCAGGCACGTGTAACAGTGGATGCGAAAGGTAAGTTCTATCTGCCCTGCCACCCTCCATCAGCTGAGAGCCCACTGGAGCACGGTAGAGATGTGGTGACAGACAGCCCAGCTGTATTCTAATTATCCCCCCGTAGTAGCTGGGGTGGGTTGTGAAGTGACTTTCATGAGCAACACGTCGGATGATGAAGCTGCA
The DNA here is from genome assembly GCF_008728515.1 of Papio anubis. NCBI lineage: Eukaryota > Metazoa > Chordata > Mammalia > Primates > Cercopithecidae > Papio > Papio anubis. Next base: position 108,576,230 of record NC_044976.1, on the reverse strand, counting down.
AGGTACTCTCTGAAAGGAGTGCCTCCGTCCCTGAAAGCACAGCGCAGAGGGGCGCGAGTGCCGAGCAAGCCCTCGGTGCCAGCTTGTCACTTAGCAACAGAGGTGGCTTGCAGCTCAGAATAGCTCCTGCGAGAGAAACAGGTCGGAGCAAGTGAACTGCGAATCTTCTTGAAAGGAGAAAAAATAGTGTGACTGGGAGGCAGACAGGTAAAAATATCTCCTGCCAGAGGGGTGAGGTCTCCATGAAAATTTTTCAAGCACAGCATCCGGCAATTAGCTCAAGGTGGTGGGGAATGGCTGCTCTCACCCTGGCACCAGGACAAAGCCTGGAGCTGACAGCAGCCACGGAGGAGAAGGGAAGCGGGGCCCTTCTGTAATGATGGAGGCAGCTCCCTGAGCACCCACCTCCTGGGCTTGGGGTGTTTCTTGCTAGGGAGGTTCAGGTAACTCAAAGGACAAAGAGAATCATTTACTTTCCGAGTTAGACTCCCCAGGGGAGGTGAGTGGGGGAGCCACCATTTTGGGGAAGCAGGCAGTCACCTAACTACAACCACCACAGACACCACAGGCCCACCCTGCCCAGCCCCTGCCCGTGCTCTTCACCCTGCTACCCTTGGGTCTTGTGGCTCTGGAAAGAGTGGCTGTGGCCAAGCACATCCTTAAAAAGCACCTCTTCAGGGTGTTCCAACAGGCACCCTGAAGAACCCCCAAGAAGAGGAGAGCAGTGGAAGTGGTCCCTGCTCAGGACCTCAAAGCCAACATCTAACTCAGGTAGAATCGGCAGTGAGTAGGAGCCACGTCAGAGAAAGCTTGGCAGCTTCCTGGTTTCTTCATGACAGGCAGTTGTGGCCCAAACTGTTCTCCTAATTACTTCAGAGCCTCTGAGCTTTTACTGAGCCCAAAACAGGCCGGACTGTTATCAGAGACACAAATTATTTTTAATTGTTTTATTAAAACCTCTGACAGTCACCTGGGGCAAACTGCTCCTGACAGAGCCTGGCCTTGACTTGGAGGCTTCTGCCCCTGGATGTTCTGGCCCAGGACACAGGCAGGGACCCCACACCCTTCTTGACTTCTCTTTCCTCCACCCCCACCCAGGTCACAAGTCCTGTCAGTGTGCTCAGCTCTGTCCTCTTCCCACCCCCTGCTCTAGTTCAAGCCTGCTCTCTGGCTAGATGCCTGCAGCAGGCTCCCAGCTCACTTTCCCCACCAGCATCCTACACATTGCCTTCGGTGGCATCTTCTGGAAATGCCACGCCGCCCCACTCCCACTGCCTACTGAAGGGAGCCCAAGGCCCTTTCCAAGGCATTTGGGCCCGCTCTATCTCCTGGGCCTCAGCTTCCACTTCCTCCCAGCCCACTCACCACTCACTCTAGACTAACCACTTCCCATCCCCTGACAGCTGAAGCCTTCTAGGTCCCCTCGCCTCTATGACAGCTCCTGCGAGTCTGTGAGTGAGCATTAACGCTCTGCCCTTCTCAGCACACTCCTCGTAACACTCTGTTACACTATTTTACTATTTGGCTGTCTGGTACAACCAGTTGTCGTTATGCCTGATCCCTTTTCTAAACAGCAAGCTCCTCGAGGCAGGATCGAAGGAGCATTCAGCTTGGTGCCCACCCTTCACTGCTCCTACCCACCCAGTGCCTCACACACACAGATTATCTGTGGGCACAACATGGTATTTACAGGTGTTCCAGCGTCCCTGCCTTCCAATCCTCTGAGAACAACCTGCTTCTCATGTAGAAATCTTACTACTGCCTCACCTTTGAAACAAAGAGGTAGGGTAAAACACTAACAGCAGTGACTAGAGAGACATTTGAACCTACCAGAAGTCTGCATGTCCCAGCCAGGGGGACTCTAATCTAGTGCATCCCTGTAGCACACATGGGGAGAGCCCCAAGACTTGGAAGCCATCTGTAAAATAAGGAGCTGTGCTTGCCTGCTTACCTACCAGCTGCATCTGGTTACCACATGGATGGAAGGAGAAAGAGAAACAAAAGCTCATTGAATAGTCAAATGAACAGAGTGGTGATTTTTTTTACTCCATTTCACAGATTTGTTGGGTTTGTGTTTTCCATCTCATACCTCAATTGACACCATCTTTGCTTCTGCAAGGCCAAATTCTGGTATCTTATTATAATATGAGCATGATAAATATGACATTATTGAATTGAATGAGTGCATAAATGAATTGATCCATTTTTGAACTCCCCAAAGTTTCTGGAGTCTGATGTGTTTTTCCAGCTCCCAGTTTTTTCCATTTCCTGATGCGATATTCTGATGCCAAGACCATATCATGCCCCAAGGATGCCCCAAGTGACAGTTTGAAAGCCAGGATACACTAAGAAACCTGGCCATCCCTTTGTGACTTTTTGCCACTTTCAAAAGAGCCAGTATTTGTGCTGTACCTTCCCTACTTTGTAGACAGAATCCATCCTCACCTCAGGGAAATCATCTTTGGGTGGGCACAGCATGGCTTGGGACTTGTGGGACCATTCCAAACAAGAAATCTAGCTGAGGAGCCAGTGGCACCTTATGCAGCCCTTTCTTACCTTCCTGTTGCATTTGCCGAGTCTGTTCTCTTCAGTCGATATCTTGTTTTCTTAGTCAAGAAGGAAGGGAAGCAGGAAAGGGGGCAGATGGTCCAGAGGGGGAGGAACTGGCACTGAAAAATGTGGGTGTGGCCAGTGCAAACAGATCTTGTGGTTCCATTTTACCATCTCACGTGGGAGAACGCATGCTCTGTGTGCATGTAAACAAGGGCAGCCCCAGGACCCACCCCCCGGCAATCCATGCATTCTCTCTTTACTGGAATTCAGGTGCTGAGGGATCCACTGGGGGAACTTCTGAAGGCAGCGTGGGATAACAATGATAACACAGCACATAGGCCATAATTCTTGAGTCCCATCTCTGTGGCAACCACCATGCTGAGCACCAAACAGATATTAGCTCCTTTAATCCTGCCAGTAATTATAACAGGTAGATACCACTGTTATTCCCATTTTACAAATGAAGACATAGAAGCTCAGAGGGATAATTACCTATATTTCATTGAATCTAGGATCCTGTGATGCTAGCACTTTCTTGAACTTACCAGAAAGGATCCATTGAAGGTTTCTACCCAACTAGGGTGAGCTGTCATAGACCCACAGCCACGTTGAAACAGCTATTGATTGCATGTCATGTCCTGATTTTAAGATGTGGTAATGTGCAAAAATACACATTTTGGAATTGATGAAATAAGGCAAGTCATCCAAAGCCCCTGGATCTGCACTGACAGACTGACCCTGGAGCCTGACTCTCAACCTCAATGCTATCATGGGTTTCAGAGCCAGGAAAACCTAAAGTCCTGCTCTGCCATTTATGAGATGTTAGTCTTTGGGAAAATACATAACCCCTCTTGGCTTTACCTTCTGGACCCGAAGAGATAGGAATGAAGGATGCTACACCTTGTGGGCTTGTCATGAGTATAAAATGAGGTAACACAAGAGCTGTGCTCAACTCAGGCCAGGCCCTCTGGGCATGCCATCAACCAGTGCCAGCTACCACCTTCACGTGAGAACATGTGGGAAATGGGCTTAGCCAGGAATCAAGGCATACTCACCCACATTCCACAATGCCCTGGAGCTGGGTGGGACATGCACGTGTGAGCCCAAGGACACAGTGGGCTGACAGGGGATGCTGAGGCTCAGTTCTCCGACTTCTACTCCCCTTTTGGCCTGGAAGGAGAATAGAGCCCAGCGACTCCTATAAACTAGAGGTACTGCTAAAATATGAGATTTTAAAATATTCCTCTTGCTGTTTTTTAAATCTCTTTCCTTCCTTCTTTTCCTTTACTTCTTTCAACAAATATTTGCTGAACATTACGTGTTAGGCCCTGTTCTAGTGCAACAGAGAACAGAGCAAATAATGTCCCTGCCCCATGGGATTTATATTCTGGTGCAGAGGGACAAATAGAAATCAGACAAATATATAATTTATACATACAAACATACACTATATCTGATAGTATATATAAGTATATCAAATAAGCATATACAGTATAGAGTATGAGGGGGTGGAGCACAGCAGGGATGCTGCAACAGAGATAGGGCGAAGGAAGCATGCTCCGATAAGGTGACATAAAGACTTGAACAGAGTGAGAGAGTGGGCCATGTGGATGTCCTGGGAAAGCATTCAGAGCAGAGGGAACAGAAAGTGCAAATGCCCTGAGGCAGGACCTGAATGCCTGGTGAGTACAAGGAACAGACAGACGGCCATGTGCCTAGAGCACCCTGAAAAACAGAAGAGTGGGAGGTGCTGGGCTAGGAAGACAGTGAGTGTTCAGAGCAGGCAGGACTCATGAAGCATGGAAAGGAGTTAGGGTTTTCTTTCAAGGTTAATAGGAAGCTATTGGAGGTTTTCAAGCAGGGGAGTAACGTGACTTGACTATTTTTATTTTTATTTATTTTTTTTTTTTGAGATGGAGCCTTGCTCTGTTGCCCAGGCTAAAGTGCAGTGGCACAATCTCGGCTCACTGCAACCTCCGCCTCCCAGGTTCAAGCAATTCTCCTGCCTCAGCCTCCTGAATAGCTGGGATTACAGACGCAGGCCACCACACCTGTCTAATTTTTGTATTTTTAATAGAGACGGGGTTTCATCATGTTGGCAATGATGGTCTGGATCTCCTGACCTCGTGATTTACCCGCCTCGGCCTCCCAAAGTGCTGTGATTACAGGTATGAACCAACACGCCTCGCCTGACCTGACTATTTTTATAGGGATCAATGGCTGCTGGTAGGACAAGTGAAGAAACAGGGAGGGTAGGTAAGCAATATTGGTGATGTGGATCAGGCTGTAGATGAGACTTGAGTTTTGAAGAGAAAGGGAAACTGAGGACCTGAGGTGCTGAGGGGCACACCAGGTCTCAGACAGATAAAGGACCCATGAGAGTATACCAGTTTGGAAAAAGAAAAATTTTAAAGACCAGATATGCATATAAAAGTCCAGGAACAACTAATGAAAGCCTCATTCCCTTCTTTCCTCATTCATGGGGGGACCACCATGGGGACAGATGACTCCTCACGGCATCTGCCAAAAATCATCTGACCTGGATTGTCTTAAAACCACTATTTTCTGTTGTCTCAGAAAGAGACAGAGGGAACCAAGGGTGTCCAATTACCTGAGTTACCAAACGGACTGCTGAAGAGCTCTTGAAGGAATAGTGATCAGAAACCCTTAATTACAGTCCCAACATGATGTCTCTTTCCTGAAAATAAGAAGGGTTTATGTCTCTTTCCTCACCAGCCTTCAGTGAAGCTCTGTAGAGTGTTGGGCAGAAAAGCATCCTACTGGGACAAGCCACAGGTGACCCACTGTGCTTACATATGTTATCTATCCTCACAACAACTTGAGATAAAATACAATTCTTATCTTCAAGACAAAGAAGCCTCTATCATGTACAAGATTACCCAGCCATACAATGGAAGAGCAGGGATTCAGACTGTCATCTACCAAACTGTAGCTATTTTCTTTCTGACATACTGGTACGTTCCGATCTTTTGCATGTCATGACACAGAAAATAACATTAGCATGGCACACTGGGGTACATAGAGGGGACGCCACCATGGTAGGCCATCCCAGGCTACTCCAAGGAATGAGGGCATCATTATTTCTGAGCCACATGTTACCCATCTGTAGCACTGGTTGGGAAGTTCTGCAGTGCTCCATGCAGCCTTGCAAAATGATACGTTCAGGAAGTCAACCGTGGACTGAACCCATCTACTACCATTTCTCCTAGAGATCAGGATCTTCCTCACTTGACTGAGTTCTCTTCCAAAACTCACAATATAAAGCAATTTGGGGAACTGGTCAAGGAGATTCCTTCCAGCTGTTCTTTGGAGTCCCAAATTACTAGCAGGCAGATGGCCCCTGTAGTGTGGCAGGACCATGGACAGCGCCCACCCGGTCATTCTGAGAGCCAGCCCCAGGTTGCACACGCAGTACAGAACATCTGCTCTTCTTCCTTTAGATCTGGGCAAAGTAAGGGAGACCCATGTCCTCAATGAATACTCACTTGGCAGTACATTCTTTAACCACCCTATGGAGTGACTATTCATTCCTCTTGCAAGGTAGTTTTAGCAAACATTGCTTCTGCCCCATTTAGAGCTGGTGTGGGATTCAAAGCCTCAGGAACCCAAGAATCTTGTAATTAAAGAAAAATGTAACTGGCAGAATTTTGGGGTGTGGACCAGTGAATTCCATTTGTAAGCAAAATAGAAGGTGGTAAATTAGTGGTACACAGAATTCAGCAGAAATTCTAATTAAACCAGTAATTAGAAACAATGGCGTACAGTGACAGGCAACTTGTTATCTTCAAATAAACTGCTAGGTAGGCTCGGGAAGGCAGAGTGGCAGCTCAGTGGGACAACTGCAGCTAATGAGCTGTGAGCTGGTGTACTCACTCCCCTGACTCTATATGTGCCTCACTCCCACTCCACAAGAGGACACAGAATGGACAGGGCTTTGTGCCTCAACTCCCTAGTTGGGGACTCAGGCAGCCTAGGACTCACCTGACCCAGAATTATTCTCTAACAAAACACACCTGGTTCTGTATGAATTACTGTATGAGACTAAGTGTATACAGTAATTCATATTGCATCTGAGCTTATGTTCTCACATGTTAATTTTCTGTACATATTGAATGTTTAACTATATATTAAAAAAAAAAAAAACAACTGGATTTGCCCATAAATGAGCAATGTTTTAAGAATCACTCATGGGAGGAGGAGGAAGAGAATGAGAATTATCAACGGACTTATCTCCACAAAATGGCTGCCTATGAAGCAAAGGTTTCTGGGAAGTCCTCTTCGTCCACTGCCAGTGAGGAACATTAATACTTACATTCAGTTATCCACCTTCAGGAACTTCTCCACTGAGATCTCAGGTGGTTTGGAGATGATGGGCAGGCTAGGACAGCATGGACCTGTTCTGGGGATGGCGATTTTTCAGAGAAAGAGAAGAGACAGAGAAGCTGGAGGAATCAGGTGCCATGTTTCCCAGAATGGCCACGGACACGCGTGGCAGAGTTTTGGAGTGAGGAGAAAGTGGGCTTTCCATGGGACAAGACCAGGAAGAAGCAAGTGGCGTCTCCCCAAGCAGCCCTGCCAGCAGCTGCTGTAAATAACCTTGAAGTGTTCACAGTTTTTCTCTGGGGTCTGGGGCCTCACCAGAAACGGCTACAAATCCCTGGCATACACTCTCCAGCAGAGACACCTGACCTGCCAAGCTCCCATCAGCAAGTGGCCGTCCTTGATTCTGCATATGCAGAAATTCTCAGGGCAACATCCACCCGGCTCTGACTCCTCTCACTGGTCTACACACGAACCCCTAGCTTGGACAAAAGTTAAGGGAATGAGGTCAAGGGCAGCAGAGGTCAGGAAGAGAAGGACAGGGAAAGGACAAGAAAGCACCAAGATGGAGCCTGGGATCTTTTTCTGGATTTCAACCCACCTGGAGCCAAATACCATATTCCCCAAACCTTGGACATTTGGTTATGTTAGTTTTCCACCAATTTCCAATTAGTACAGGCCCATTTCCCCTTTTCCCGGGGCATTAACTTAAAAAAAAAAACTGGACCCACAGCTCTAGACAATCTTGTTTGGGTAAATGCCTAGATTGTCAGCATTTATTAAGAACGTATTGTGAAAAAGTATCACATAGAGGTTAGGAACATGAAGTTTGGACTGATAGAGTTCCAATTCTCTGGTCGCCACTCATTACCTGTGTGACCTTGAACAAATCATTTAACCTCTCTGAACCTTAAATTTTACAATCTTAAATTTAAATTTTACTGGAGATAGCAATATCTGTCTCCTGGGATTGTAGTGAAGATTAAATGAGATGGTCTGGGAATAAAGTACTTAGCGCAGCACAGAAGCCTCAATAAGCAACTGGATATTATCAATTTGTGCCAAGCACAGTGTGAGCTACTGGAATCCAGAATTGTACTCGCCCCTCCTAAAAGCATGCAAAGTAGGCATTTCCTCACAGATCACTGCCCCACTTGAGTTTGGGATAGTGCTCTAGCAATCAGTTCTACCTATGGCACTGTGCTTCTGACCTCTGGCAGCCAGCAACATCAGTCAGGGAAGGGAAACACAGGGGCTGAGGTGACAGGTTTTTTCCCCCATCCTGGTGCTCCAGATGTTTGGCTGTGAGGACTTCTTGTAGCTCAGCCTGGGAGCGAGTGATAACTCAGAGCTAGTTCTAGCAAAAAAGCTTAAATCCATCTTCCCTTCAAACTATTCTGCTGCTTATCTTAGCAGCTTTAAAGGGATTAATGATGAATTGTCCTGCTGCAGCAAACCTGGACAGAAAAGGAGTATAAAGGAAGGGAGGGTATACAGGCAGAAGGAACCTGCTTCTCTGGAATCTTCTCATCTCTGTTTCTGTCATCCTTGGAATTTGCTCCTGGATCCAATGGGGAGGGCATTGGCTCCAGAATGAATGGTGAATGCAATGCACGTGCACGCGAGTGCACGCGTGCACACGCGCGCGCACACACACACACATTGCCAGTAGCAGACTGGAGTCCCCTGACCCAGCATGGCTTCTTTCTTGCTGCAGTGGGGATCCCCTTATTTCCTTCACTCTTAAGGCACACACATCTTAGCTCAGCACCAAATCTGGACATTTTACAGACAGAGAAAACTAGGGGCTCAGGGTCCTTCAGGAAAACAGGAGTCACATACCTCACTTTCCTCTCCAGGAGAGGCCAGCCTCAGCTCTCCTGAACAGTTCTCTTGTAACTTTCAATTCTTTATGGATATAATGGGTGGGGAGGAGGATGGCAAGACCTGAACAAAGAGAAATGACCCCTGAAGTCCACCCAGCAGGTGCAGCAGCTTGGGACCAGGCCACAGTCAGAAACAACCCCAAGGAGTCAAGGTCTGTGCTGGAGTCACCCGAGAGCTGTTGCAGGTGGCCAAGAGCAGCCAGCAGACCCAGAAAAGCTGAACCCCACCCCTACCCCAACACTAATCCTGCTCTTAATCAGGCTTCCCAATTTAGGGTCTCATGGGGAGACTTGAGGGTTGGAAACAGGTCTATGTGAAGCTGAGTTATGGGTCTTTCTTAATCACGTGGGAAGCACGGAACCTTCATGTTTCCCCACATCCCCTTTCATGATGGAGCAGGGGCAATGAGAGAAAGAACTGCCTCTGGTTAAGGCCCGTAAGGGAAGGGATGGGGAAGTAACATCTAATGAGCACCTGCTGTGTCTAGCACCTGGCTCAAAATAAGCCGGCAGAAATAATATCACAGGCATCCCTTTTTTACAACTGAGGAAACTGAGACTCCCGAGGTGAGGTGACTTGCCCAAGGTCACCCCACTGGCACATGGCAGAACACTGGGCCCAGTTTTGACCACAATCACAGAGCCTTTCCTCACCCTTCCCTTCACCTCTCCCCATCTCCCTGCCCAGACCAGCCTGGCCCTGCTCACCTTCCCATGGAGTCAGAGCTCCAGGACCCTTGCTCAGCAGCCAGAGCTGTGCTTAGCTCCCTCAGAGGACTTGCCCACCTCTGCCCAAAACACTTGGGCTCAGGTCATTCCTGCTCACGAGTCCTGCTAAAGAACTCCATTCAACTAACAAACAGCTGACACACGACTCTGTGTGTGACTCAGGCCAAACAAACTCACTCCAATCAGAGCGGGTGGGCATGATTTGCCTCCTGCACTGAGTCACCCTCCAGGCTGAGCTGCAGGGATTCGCTGAAACTCAACCACCTACTTAGCCACAGATGTTCCATTAGAGAAAAATCCAGCAGTGGAGCTAAAGCCTCTGATGGTCCCCGTAGATGGGCCATGGCCAAGGACAATCAGGTGTGACCTCAAAGCTCTTCCCGCCCAGGTGATGGGTCTGCCTCACAGAGCCATGGGATAACGTAAGCACAGAACGAGACACAAGAACTCCCCACTGTAAACCTCAACACACTCTGACCTTGTTCTCCAGACATAAGTGAGCGTGTCCAGCAAGGCCTTAACAGGCGCTAACTAAACTTTTGGTTGAATTTTTTTGGAGCCATTACAGGATTGTCTTTGTTCCTGAAGTTCCTGCTAACAAGGACAATGCCCGGAAAAGAATCTTCTTTCTCATTACCACTTCCCTGTCTCCCCAACCCACCCCCACCTGCCTCAAGTTTACAGCTGAATTGCCCCAAAGGTAGCTCTGGTTAGAAATCTCCTAATCCAAAACGCCTGTTAAAGTATTTCTGAAAAGAAAAAAAAAAAAAGGAGAGAGGAATGGGATCAAAAAATATTTTCTAAAGCCAACTTGACAGGGCCTAGGTCCTGTAAGGTGAATGGCCTTGGGATTTCTGAACTTGATTTCTGACAGGGCTGTCTGGGCTTTAAAAGGAAACATTACGCTTCTTTCCAAGGCGGCCGCGCCCCTGGGGGAGCGGCCCTCCCTGTAGTACTGCGAGCATTCAGCATCGCTTCAGAACACGGCACACACAGGCACAAATGCAGCAGAGGCCTCTCGCCCGGCCAGGACGGCGCCCCCTCCAGATGGGCACCCCACGCACGTCCCCTGTCTCAGCCATTCCGTTCCCCAGATGCGCTTCCCACGAGGGAGGAAGGGCTCTCTGCTAGCTCCGAATCCAGCGAGGACCAGCCCCAGGACTGAGAATTAAATATTCATCTCGGACGTGAGAGTTCTGCTTCGCTTGCCAATGTTACTGTCAAGGTCACAGGCCTGAGGCCGAGCGGCTGGGGCTGGTGGTCTCCAGCTGCGAAGGAGGCTCCCAACGGAATTGCGCCCAGGGCGCGCAGTTTCAAGCCGTGGCTGGGCTGGGCAGGCCCCCTCCCGGTTCTCCGCGGGCGGTTGCCTCCGCAGGTCAGCCCAATTTCCTCCAGAGTTCTTGGGCCCTTCTGAGCACCAGAAGCTGAAGCCTGGTGTCCAACCCCTGCGTGCGCCGCTGGGCACCCCGATGCGCGAAGGAGAGCGGGCCCCGGGGCTCCGTCGCCAGGCAACCGCGGCTGGAGCGGCGAGAGGAGCCCGGGACCAGCGCAGGGTCGGGCGGATACCCGGGCAGCGCCGCCTCGCACCTTGGTTCTCAGCCCTCCCTGACTGGGGCGGGGCCAGAACAGGGAAAGTTGCAGTGGCCGGCCCGGTAAAGCCAGGCGGGGCGCGGCCAGCGACTCACCTGTCACGCGTGGGTAGTCGCGCAGACTCGGCCCGTGCACTCCGACCGAGCAGCTGCGGTCCCCGACGGGTCGCGGACGCACAGCTCCTCCCGCGGGCCACAGGCCCCCGGCTGGGGCTGGGGCGACACGGAGCTGCGCGGCGGCGCACGCGACTCCGCTCGCTCCTCACTCCCTGCCTCACCGCCAGTCCCAACCCGGCACCCGCCTGCCGCGCGTTCGGGGCTCAGGGGAGCGGCGCGGGGACCCAGGTCCCACGGCAGAGAGCACGCGGCGCTGCGAAAACTGGGGCCGAGTGCCGCCCTCCCTGCGCCCTGCCCGCGCCGGCTCTGCGGAGCGGAACGGAGCTGGGCGGAGCGCTGCGCGCACTGTTCCCTCGCTTTCCGAAAGGCCACCCTGGCGGCGGGGCGCCGTGACGCAGGCTTGACTCACGCGCGGGCCCGCGTCAATGCGAGGCTCTCGGGCAGCTACCGAGGCTCTGATGGCCGACGTAGGCGGAGAGGGTGGGCGGGGGGGCGGGAGAGGGAGTTGCCAGGGGGCTTAGCTTCTTGAGGTCACTCGTCAGGAGATGCAGACCCTGGAGCCCTCGCCAGGGCTTCTGCCCTGGGAGGGGAATGGGGTCCCAATGGTTAAAGCCCTCCTGGACCCTGGGCCTCACTTTGTTCTTTTCAGACTCACCTCTTTCGGCCTTCCTTCATGAACTCAATCTCAATTCATGTGGTCATTTCCCCTGCCCTGGACATTTCCACCTCCCTGCTTCTGTTCCCTTTCCTTGAGATGTCCTTCCACTCCTCTGTCCATCCATCCTACTATTCCGAAAGGCTGTTCCCTGTGCAGGTCAACTCTTCAGGACATCACTCATCTGTTGAGCACCTACTGTGTGCCAGGGGCTGCACAGGCTGAAAGGATCACAGAGGTGAGGGAATAGAACCTCCTAGAGAGGCAGTGTGGGTTGACCCAGGTCTTCACAATACAAAGCAAAAGGATTGGAGAATCTACAAGATGAGTAAAGTGGGGAGACAGTGACAGGGAAATTCTGACTGGTTTCTGAGTAGGCCTCTTGGAAGATCCTGGCCTAACGGATGGACAGTCAGAAGGGGAGAAGCATGACCCCTGTGGAGTGGACAGTATGACAAGGGCATAGATGCAAGAGAGTAGAAACATATGCGTGGGGTGGGGTAGTGGTTGCCTAAACTGGAGCAGGGGTGGGGATGATGAGAGGTGAGGTTAGAGAGGGAAACAGGAGCCATCCTGCCAGGGCCTTGGGTGGCTGTTATGGGAGTCTGGATGAATTCTCTCTCCTCTAGGGAACACTAAGGGGACCTTTGGCATCCAAGGCAGGTGTTTGGGAGGAATGGGAGATGGAGGTTGTCTCAGCTGTCTTAGTGAAAGGTGGTAAGGGCCATTGTCAAGAACTCTGAAGGGTCTAGGATTTTACACTTACAATCTAAGTTAGCCTGCCAGTTTCATGGATGCCAGCAGAAGACAGGAAACTCTGGACCAGACACAAAGGACTTTAATTACTCATGGCACAGCAGGCTGCAAGAGCTTCACATTCAGATCACCTTCCCTTAACTCTGAAGTCCCATGGGAGGGACATGAGACTGGACCACACACACTGAGGAACTCCAAGTTTAGGAAACCCCAATCTTTTATAATGTGCTGCAGGCAAACTTGGCCGACATTTGCCCTAGACATATATTTATTATACTAGACAGCAAACAGAACTGCCCTCCGCTAGAGGGAGATGCTCTCGTTGGAGGCTGTTTGCTATGCAAACATCCTCCAAAAGATAATGGGAACAAAAAGCCATCAGTGCGCCTGCCCACAAAACTTGTGGGAACACAAGACACCCATAGAGAATTATCTCCCGATAGAAAAATTATTTCAACAACTATTTAGTGAGCCTAATGGTTACTTTACACTGTTCCAGGCCCTGAGGAGATAGCAAAATATGAGACAGATAATAATCTCTGCCCTTATAGGGTTTATATTCTGGTGGAACCAACCAGGGAAGCAGATGGGGTGGAATGGCATAGCAGGAAGTAGCAAGAGACAGGACAGAGATGAACAAATAGAATGTGACAACTGACGTGGTGTGGGAGGTGGGAGGAAGGAACCTATCAGAGACAGGCAGTGTTAAGGCAAGAGAACTTACAGGTGGTGTGGCCATGGGAAAGGGGAAGGACTTTGGAGGCTCATAGATCTAAGTTTTCATCCTGACTGCCATTTACTAGAGACCTTGAGTTAGTGACATAACTTCTCTGAACTTCTGTTTCCGTGTCTGTAAAATGAATGATACATACCCCATAAGGTTGTTATGATGATCATGAGATGATTGTTCTAAAATATCTGGTATTGGCCAGGTATGGTGGCTTGCACCTGCAATCCCAGAACTTTAGGAGGCCAAGTTGGGAGGATTGCTTAAGCCCAGGAATTCGAGACCAGCGTGGGCAACATAGCAAGTGCTCATCTCTAAAAAAAAAATAGTAAAATATCTGTTATCATATCTGATACCATGTTCTTAATACATAACTGTTATTAGGGGTATTACTAGATGATTGTATTGTTATTAACCAAGATGGGGAATTTAGAAAGAGGAGCAGATTTGGAGAATAAGGTAAAGAGATAATGGATTTGGGACATACTGAAAATGGCATGTCCTTGGGATATCAAGGTGACAACCAGAAGATGCCTTGTCTCACTGCCTTTTATCACATCCACCCAGTGAAACCCCAACCTTGAATGAACTTAATACCTGGTTTCTATGTGCCAAGTTCTCTAGACAGAAACACACCACAGCCCAGTCTCCGTCTGCCTTCATGGCCACCAACTTCAAGTGGGCTCCTCATGCTTCCTAAGGACTTCCCTATGATTCTCTGGTCAACTTACTTCCCCACTCTGATCAAGACTGCTCCAACCAGAACTCTCCCCAAATACTCATCCTACTTCCCCCCTGCCGCCCCCTGGCCGATGCCGCATACTTCCCTGCTGTCTCAGGAACTGCCTTACTTCATTTGGAAACCCCTTGGTTTTCCAATGAGAATTAAACCGTTTCCATCTGCACATACCCTCTTCTCCCTCTTCCCCAGATACAGTAGGGAGAGTCTCTCCTCTCTAGACCAGCCCCCAGCTGTCCCCTGGGTCCTATGGCCCCACACCTTCTTGAGAACCTCAGCCACCCATTAGTTAATCCAGTGTCTCCTGTCTGTCTCATCAACTTTCCCTTTCTCCTGGATCCTTTTTAGCAGCTCGTGAGCATATGCAAATGTCTTCCTTTAAAATGTCACTGGAGTCCGTCTCAAAAAAAAAAAAAAAAGTCACTAGGCTCTCATCCCTCATTTCTTCCGCATTCTCTGCCTCCATTTCCTCACCCCAACACACTCCTTAACACACTTCTGCCCCATCATGCTGCCAAGAAGTGTCTCACTAAGGTCACCAGTGTCACTAAATCCACAGGACATCTTCCAGTCCTCATCTTAGTGGCCTCTCTGTAATGCTTATCATGGATGCCCGCTCCTTCCTTCTGACACTCTCTTCCCTCCCTTTCTGGAACTCTGCACTCCCAGGTTTTCCTCCTAGCCTTCTGCTCACCCCTCAGTCTCCATTGCTGATCTTTAAGTATTGTACGTCTCCCAGCCCAACCCTCTTGTCACTCTGTACCCTTCCTAGACCATCTCCTATACTGATGACTTCTGCATGTCTGCCTCCATTCCAGACAGTCTTCTGAGCTCCACATACTCACCCTCCAACTCCACCTTTCCAGTTGCTCCACAGAGCTACACATGTTCAAGAAATGAACTCACCATTCAAAGATCTACCCTGCAGAACAGTCAGCATTTGGCTTCTTACTCCTCCTCCTGTGCTCCATGGTTCTGTGAATAGTTGAGCCAGACAAAACCTAATAATCACCCTTGAGACTCCCCACTTCATAAAATCTATCAGTAAATCCTGGAGATCTTACTCGCTCCATACCTCTGGGATCTGGTCGTTTCTCTTTAATACTGCTGCCACCAGCTCCTGCCCCCAACCACCTATTCCAAACCATAATAATCACTCACCTGAACTCTCACAGTCCCTTCTTGACACTAACTCCAGTCTTACTCCCTTCTCTCCACATAGCAGCAAGAGTGATCTTTTAGAAGTACAAATATAATCGCACCCTTTTCAAGCTTGCAGAGTTGCACCCACATCTTTAGCATGTCCTTCAGGGACCTTCCCTGTCTCCAGCCTCATCTCGCACCCTTCCCCCCATGGCCTTCCTGTAGCCCCCTAATACACCGCCCTTCTCTCAGCTTTTCCCACCCTCCCACTCCTTCCTGACTCAGACTTTAGCCCATAAGCCCTCTCTGACAGGGATCTGCTCAGTCCCCCTTGTCCTCTTCCCTCACTGCCTGCCCACTCGTCCAACAGAGTTCACCTTGAACTGGATCCTCTTCTGACCATGCAGAAGAACTGGGTCAACCTCCCAGTTGGACTTTTCTCCTCCTTTTTAGTCCTTGCCACAATTGTAATTAAGTATTGATGGCATGACTGGTTGCTTAGGGACAGTCTCCTTGGTTGATGTGGAAGCTTCACAGGGCAGAGGCCAAACCCAACTTTAACACACAGTGGACTGTCCATAAATAGTTGATGAAAGAATACATAAGGTGTGGTTAGAAATATGGGTGGAAAGTCCAGGAAAGAGGGCAGGAGACACACACTTGGAAGTCATCACCATAAAGGGGTTGGGGGAAGGTGAGACCCTCTGGAGGAAGTACGCAGAAGACGGTCATGAGGATAGAGGCTTGGCAGGAAGTGCTTATTTCTGAGGGGGAGGAGGGGTAGGAAGGGGCAGGAAAGAAGACAGAGAAGAAGAGTCAAGAGCTGAGAAGATGACATGTACCACAGAAGAAAGAGAATTGTAAGAAGGAAAGGTAGTTCACAGTGTTGAAATCTGCAGCAAAGTTAAAAAGATGAAGCCTGAGAGGTGTCCTCGGTGACAGCACTCATGGGGAGGTGGGCCTGAAGCCACAGGAAGGGGCTGAGATGGAAACGGGAAGTAAGGCCTCCACTATGAAATCTTCCTGAACACTCCAGCTCTCGGTGGCCAGCTCTCCTCTGAGCATCTAGAATACAAATTCTTCCTTTTCTATGGCATATGGAAATACATAAACTTATACAGTGTAATATTATAAGGTCAATATTACTCAAATTCCCATTTCACTAAAGGGGAAATCAAGGCTTAGTGTGGTTAAATAATCTGTCCAAGTCATACAGTGAGATGTATCCTGGTTCTAAAGCCCTTGTTCTCAATCCTGGCCTTCAGGGCCTTATAACATAGGTCTGCTTTCACGTGTCCATGGCTTCCTCTCAAATCAGAGTGTGATTCCTTACGGGGGAGGGACCTTTTCTTTTTCATAGC
Organism: Papio anubis; assembly: GCF_008728515.1. Taxonomy (NCBI): domain Eukaryota; kingdom Metazoa; phylum Chordata; class Mammalia; order Primates; family Cercopithecidae; genus Papio; species Papio anubis. The sequence continues at coordinate 108,559,634 of NC_044976.1, read as the reverse complement.
TCCATGCCATACAGCCCCAGCACAGTGACTTACATACAGTAGGTACTCAAAGCTTACACGCTGGGCAGCCCTGTCAAACACGGTGGGTCCAACACGATGACCTAATCCATTCATCCCAGCACTGGTCCTCCTTGAAAGAGGAGACACATGTATGGCTAACCTTTCCTTCCCAGCTATCCCCCATCCACTCAAGCTTGCTTTCCTGAAAAGAAAGACATTGAAGTGATGTTCCTAATGTTTCTCTCCTTCTACATAAGCCTCAAAGATACTATTCCCAAACATGTTAAGTAGGAAGATGTAGGAGGACATATTGGCCTTTTCCCAGGACATGGAATCAACCCAAGTTGCAATTCACCTAAGTCGTGTTTGTGTTTCTGAGTGTCTTAAACATACAGATGCTAAGATACGCCCTCTCCTTTGTTTTTGGTGGCACCGTTATTAGAGTTTCCTCACTGTGTATGTTTTAAAACATGGCCTCAAAATTCTTTGACAATGCCGTCTTCAAGAAGTGAAGTCTATATTCCCTCCCTTTGAATCTACCCTCTGAGACTTTGTAAACAAGATAATTAATATCACGTTTATTTCTGGACACAGATCATAAGAACACAGTAGCTTCCATTATCCCTGTCTTGGTATGCTTGCTCTTGGAATCTACCCACCATTCTGTGAGGAAGCCCAAGCAGCCTATGGAGAGGCCCATGGGAGAGAAACTGAGCCCTCAGCCCACAGCCCTGGCTGAGCTTCTGACCTCCAGCTATCCCCAATCTGCCAGCCATGTGAGTGAGTTATCTTGGAAGCAGCTCCTCCAGCCTCCAGCCAAGCCTCACAGCTGACACTGCATGAAGCAGAAACCACTGCCCTTCAGTCCTTCCCAAACACCTGACCCATAGAAACTATGAGGGAGAAAAAATGACTGTTGTTTTAAGCCACTACACTGTAGGAGGATTTGTTAGGCAGCAGTAACTAACCAGAACAGCCATGTAATCATTGAATAAGTGTGGAAGTAGCAAGATCATCAGGGACCACTTATCAACCCGCTCCTCCACACCTTTGAGATTTCCCTCACCCCTGACTTAGAAGCAGTAAGTGGAGCCTCTTCCCATAGCCATCATAGGAACCCCATCCTCCTAGATTGTGTTAGATCAGCAAAGAGGATGAGTAAACCTCACCAAATTAGCATTCGAAATCTCAAACACAGCTGATAAGAAAGTCCCCAGCCACCATCGTTACTGTATAAATGTATCTGTAGAATGAATGCTAGGCTATGTGGTGCCTTGAGATATGGTTATCCTGTTGTGGCCTCTGACGAAAGAGCTGATCTGTGTAGGTAGGTGGCATTCTACCTGAAGGAAGATGCAAATGCCAGTGTCATTGCCTGGGGGAAGTAGAAACTGGAACCTGGAACATGAGCTCCATGCTTCTGCAGGGCTAACCCACATCCATGACACTTCTGTTTCCTTCATTCCCTTTCCTTGCCCATGGCCATCATCCCTAATACATTTTGGTTTGATTTCCCATTGAGACCCTACTTGGCCTCATTATGTCACCAATCAGTTGGAGTCAGCAGAAGACATGAAGCACGTTTGCCATCCTGGGTTGGAAAATGAGGAGACATGAAGCTTCAACTCTCAGAGGCAGGAACGAGGGGGCAGCATAGTATGACAGCACACTGAGGGTGTGGTTAAAAACTCGACCCAGGAGTGGAGGCACCAGGGTTCATCGTCTCACCCTATTATTAGCAGCTTGGGACGTCGCAGGGCCTGCATATCCTCACCTGTGGAATGGAGATAATAACAGTTCCCTCCCTCACCGGGTGTTAATAAATGAGATTTTTCCAAGCAACACATTTATAACAGCAGCCTGGCACACCACGAGGATGCAATATATGTAAACTGCTGCTGCTGTGATGATGATGATGATGAAGATGAAGATGACAACATTGTGAGGGGCAGGATCAGGAGCTTAGAAGGCGGGGGGTTGATGGGGAGGGGTGCTTCAGGTCAGAGCTCTTCATCCCGGGATCCTGTGTGGATGGAACAGAACTTTGATCTCACAGAGGGAGCTCTGCCTTGCAAGCCTGGCCATCCAGAAGGTCATCTGTCCCAACATGAGCCGTGTGTTGAGCAGGGAGCAGTGAAAATCTGAAAGGGGACAGGGACTTCCTTGGGCAGAGTCAGGAGAGAGTGGGCAGCTGCCCCTCCTCCCCTGGCCCACCTGGTGCCAAGCTTGGGTGTGGCAGCCCTTCCCACAGGTCCGTGCCCACCTGCTCCTGTCTGCAGGCAGTGGTCTGGGTTTCAAGTCCAGCAAGTCATATTTGGGGGAAATCTACTGTCCGTCATGTACTGTGCCAAGTTCAGCCAGCCCCTGGCAGAATCCAGAGGAAAGGTTTATACAGTCATCCAAGGACAACTTGGAAGATGTCAAGGAGCTAAACAACTTTCCTCTGTAGGGACCAGGGCCTAGTAAGAGCCCCAAAGCAGCCCTAGAGGAATGGAGACAGTGATAAACTTCATTCAGATATACGAGATGTTTCCTGACGTTTCCTAAAGCAGTGACAAGGGGACTTTGTTATGTTGCTTTGAAGAAGGATATAAAATTGATATTCTCTCTTTCTCTCTCTCCATATACATCTCTCAATTCCATCAGAGTTTATATGAAAACTACCTAGAGTTTTAGTTTATTTCAAGCTAAAGAAAAGTGAGGCAACAATGTGAAACAGCCACTGAAACAGCAAACTTAAATTTGAGATGCATTAATAGAATTACATTTTTTCAGACAAAAAAAGGATTAAACAAGTACATCTAGCTTCCTATCTGGAGCTAGGAAACCACTGCAAAGAAACAGAGAACAAGCAGGGATTAGCTCAGGAAGATCAGCATGTCCCCGATCTCACAGAACTGGGTCTGGATCCAGGTGGGCCATTGAGAAGCTGTGGGCTTAGGGAACTAGTGGAAACTAAAGCTGGAAGGTGATCTTGATTCTCTAATGTGGAGGCCTGACATGGAAAGCCTGACGTGGAAAGCCTCTACTTATGTCAGAGGATAATAGGGAGCCATTGAAAGTTTTAGATCATGATAGTGACATTGTGGGGACGACTTTCTATCCAGGCTTAAATGGCAGGTGGAAACTTCAGAACCCTTCAGAAGCATCCCTGCTCCTTCAGAGGAGACATCAATTTCTATTCCCAGGTTCCACCTCACAGCAACTTCTAGAAAGTTCTTCATTCAGACTGCAAAATGGAAGCCTCCCTGCAGGGCCCGAGGAGGATTCCTGACCCTAATAAACCCCATTGGCGAGCAGGGTTGGGGGAGGTGGAGGAGAAATGGGGCGGAATGTGAGGAGAGAGAGGGGCAGAGAGGGGTCAGAGGCCCTGGAGGACAAGAGGAAGTGCCTCCAAATCCTTTCCCATGCCCGCCACCTCACCTTCCTCCGGCGTGACTCAGAGGAGCCTCTGAACCACCATGCCCAATGATGAAGGAGATGACAACTCTTCACAGGAGCAAGAGGCACACGCATATAAAGGTCAGGCCCCCTTGCCCAAACTCCCAAGGCAGCCGTGCCTCTTTGGCTTGCTGGAGCTCAGAGGCACAGCACATTGCCCCTGGAGAATCTGACTCCGCAGACTCCTTATCGAGCAGAGCAGGCGTGCCCCCAGCTAAACATACCTATGTGTGAACATCCAGAGTGAAAATCAAAGCAGACCTTTGGAACAAGTGATTCTAAGGGACCCTCGACTTTACAAAAAGATTCACCCCTTTCTTGCTTTTCCTCAAGACAATGTGATGTATATAGTCAGAAAAACTTAGGTTCTCACCCAAGCACTACCTTGACAGATGACCTTTTTTTTTTTTTTTTTTTTTTTGAGACAGAGTCTCACTCTGTGTCCAGGCTGGAGTGCAGGGGCACAATCTCGGCTCACTGCAACCTCCACTTCCCACATTCAAACAATCCTCCCACCTCAGCCTCCCAAGGAGCTGGAACCACGGGTGCACACCACCACACGCAGCTGATTTTTTTTATTTTTTGTAGAGATGGGGTTTTGCTAGGTTGCCCAGGCTGGTCTCAAACACTTGGACTCAAGCAATCCGCCCACCTCGGCCTCCTAAAGTGCTGGGATTACAGGCATAAGCCACACCATGTCTGGCCTAACAGGTGACTTTTGACATATCACTATGTGTGAACTTCAGAATCTTTATTTGGAAAATGGAAGTAAAATCTGTCCTCTAACCTCATGGGGGTCATTGTAAAGATTAAATGAGATGAAACTCTGTAAACTCAAGGCAGTATTATCACTGTTGCTATTAGCGATAGCTCATAAGATGTGCCAGGCCCTACTCTAAGCAACTTACATTCATCAGCTCATTGAATTCTTAAATAGCCATTTACCCTGGGGATGTTAAATATAATGTGCATTGTTCCCTTAAAGGCTGAAAGCTTCATTTAAAAAATAATTTACAACTGGCTGGGCTCAATGGCTAATGCCTATAATCCCAGCACTTTGGGAGGCTGAGGCGAGGCGGGTGGATCACCTGAGGTCAGGAGTTCAAGATCAATCTGGCCAACATGGTGAAACCCTGTTTCTACTAAAAATACAAAAATTAGCCAGGTGTGGTGGTGCGGCCTGTAATCCCAGCTACTTGGGAGGCTGAGGCATGAGAATCGCTTGAACCTGAGAGGTGGAGCTGCAGTGAGCCAAGATCGTGCCACTGTACTCCAGCCCGGGCTACAGAGTAAGACGCCGTCTCAAAAAATAAAAAAATAAAAAAAAAAAATAATTTACAACAAAAAAACTTATACAAGATAATTCAGTAACATGGTTGGATACAAAATTAACTTATTAAATATCTACACCTTCAGATACACAACAGCCAGTGAGAAGATATAAAAAATGCTTCAGTTACAATAGCAAGAACAACAAAAAAGAAAAATACTTAGGAATAAACTTTAAAAGATTTGTAGAAAATCTATGTGAAGAAAGCTTCCGAATGCTAGTCAGAGATCCAGAAGAAGGTGTGAACATAGGAAAAGAAATTATATGTCCTCAGAGTGGGAGACGAAACAGAAGAAACATGTTAATTCTCTCAGAATTAATCCATAATTCTAAAATGACCCCAGTGAAAATAACAAAAGCTTTTCTTCTTTTTAACTAAACAAGCTAGTTAAACTAACACACATATAGAAAAAGAAACAAAGAAAAAGCAGGGGGATTAGGAAAGGGAGAATTAGTGGGTGTCAAGTGAGGAATTAGCCTACCAGAGGGTGAGGCACATTACAAAGCTACAAGTTTAAATTAGTGTGGACTCAGAGATGGCACCACTGCACTCCAACCTGGCTGACAGAGTGAGACCCCATCTCAAAAATAAATAAATAAATAAATTAGTATGGACTTAGTTATGAGAAATACAAGAGGCGGAACACACAGTCCAGAAATAAACTCAGATACAGTCATTTAGAACATGATAAAGGTTATATTTTAAACGAGCAGAGAAAAGATGGATTTTTCATCAATGATATTGATGTGGTCATTTGAAAAAAGTAAGTTTAACTCCTTACCTTACTCTTCACACCAAAATAAATTGTAGATATATCAATATTGATAAATGAAAAAATTAAGCCACAGGAATGCATCAAAAGCGGTACGTGGAGGGATATTTATAGCTTTAAATAGAAAAGAAGAAAGGTTGAAATCAATGAACCAAGCAACCATCTCAAAAATGCAGGGAAAGAACTACAAAATAGACCCAAAGGAAACAGAAGGAGGGAATGTAGAAATTAATCAAATAGGAAAGCAAACATACAATAGAAAGGATTACCAAAGTCAGAAGTTTGTTCTTTGCAAAAGGGGATACCAGAGGCTGGGAAGGGTAGAGGAAGGGAGGAACAGGAGCTAGATAGGAGAAATAAGCTCTAGTGTCTATAGCATTATAGTTAACTATAGCTACAGTTAACAATAATATATTATATGATTTCAAATAGCTAGAAGAAAGATATTGAATGTTCCCAACACAAAGAAATAAGTGTTTGAGATCATGGATATGCTAATTACTCTGATCTGATCACTATACATTATACGCATTACAACATCACCATGTACCTCATAAATATGTACAATTGTGTCAAAAAAGTTTGTTTTTTGCAAAGTCCAATTTTTTAAAAAAAAATCATAAAAATACTATGGAAAAACAAAAAACAGAAAAAATTGTTATCATGTTGGGTGAAACGGGTGGTGAGATCTCTCTAAATATGACATCATCACTGGTTTCCCCTTTGCCTTATCCTGCTTTATTGCTCTTGAAATCACATATCACCATCTGGCATTCCACTCACTTTCCTGTTCATTTGTTTGAAGATGAAAGCAAACTAGATGAAAGCCGTATCACCAGCGCCTAAAACAGTTCTGACACATAGTAGGTGTTCAGAAATATTCACTGAGTGATTGTTAAAGAAGGGGGACAGATTTCTTTAATGAGCAAAAAGCTCCTGAAAATCAAGTAAGAAAGAGATAGAAAAGGATATGAATAGAAATCTCATAGAAAATGAAATATAAAGGCCCTTACACATGTAAAAAGATGTTCAATTTCATTCATAATCAGAGAAATGCAAATTGAAAAATAATGAGATTCCATTTTACCTATTATGTTGGCAAATAATTAAAACAAATGACAAAAAGTTAATAACACACATGTTTCTAATGAGAGAAGAGTTAAATTATACAATCTCTGTGGAAGATAATTAGGCCATATTTATTAAAATTATACAGGCACATATCCATTGATCATTTGGCCATATCTATCAAAATTACGAAGTCAATACTCATTTTGCACATGTGTTTGTTTAAAGATGTTCATTTAAAGATACCCCTTCAGCAGTGTTGGTAATAATAAAAAAAAGGAAACAATTCGATGTCTATCAACAAGAAACCATTTAAATAACTTATGGTACCTCCAGGAATGAAATTCTTTGCAGCCATTAAAGTGAACAGGTCTGCCCTATAGGTTCTGATCTGGAAACATCTCCAAGACGTATTGTTAAGTGAAAAAAAAAGCAGAATAGTGCAGAGAGGGTATGGCCATTTGTATATGATACATATACTTACAGAGGCATTGAATACTTCTGGAATGGGACATAAGAAACATAATAGTGCTTGCCTCTAGGGTGAAGAACTGCATGAGTGGGGGCAGGCATGGGAGAAAGATTTACTTTTCATCATCCACCTTTTGAATTTCATGCCACATGTCTGTACCATATATATTCAGTCCATCCATATCTGCTCCTATATGCAGATGAGATCTCTAGGAGAATATCTGAAACCAGCCACAGTGACTTCCTCTGCAGAGGGGGACTGGACACTAGAGGACCATGAGAAGGGAAACTTAGTATTGGATTTATTTTAATTTTGTTCGATTTCTTTTTCTTGATTATGTGCATGTGTTACCTGTTCATTAAAATAACAAAATGCATTTCTCCCTGCTCCTCTAGACTGCCCTTTCTGTGACTCTGTCCTCAGCGCCAGCCTTCCCTCCTGCCTCCTCCTTTTGGGCACACTATCTGCCACACTCCATGGCAGGGGACCGTGAGAAGAGCATAGACTTTAGAATTGGATGATCCAGGTTCTCACACTGACTCTGAGTGTCCTTGTCCTCATCTGTAAAATGGGGATAAAAGCAGTCTGTTATAGGGTGTGGTAAGAATTACATGAGATAACTTATAAAGTGAGTGCTCAAAAACAACAGTTTCTGCTGGCTCGCTTTTCTGGAACACGACTGTCATACCCATGAAGGGCAGAGGTGGCTGAACCTTTCTGTGGCTTGGACTCGGAAATATCCTCCCTCCCTTTACCAGCAACCTCCAAACTCTTAAGGAAGAAACAAGTGGCAAAGGCTTTGAGGAAAACAGTATCCCTCTAATATTTAGAGAGCAGCAAGGACATTCCTCCAGTTTGTGCATGAGGAAAAGGGTGTCCCAAATTCCCAACACACCCAGCATCCTGGGGCCCCAAACTCCAGCCTGGAAGGAAGCATCATTCAATGTAAACAGACTAGGGGAGTCAGCTCTGGCAGGACCGGTATCAGCTGGGAGTGGGGGTGGGGGGTTGTGCCAGGAGACAACAGGAAGGTGAGGGGAATGTTTGCCCCACCAGGCACCAGGAGAGAGAATGAGATGCAAAACCTGCCTTGCCCCAGGGACAGCATGGAGGTTTCAGTATCAGAGTCAAATATAGACCCATTTCCATAAAGGCACCAGCCGCTGCTTCTATAAATACCTCAGCCAGTTTTCCGGGGTTCTCATGTGACTTTGATGCCTACCTCGTCTGCGGGGATCCGTCACCATGGTGACCGGGCCATGTGACCAGCCACTCTTCATTCATGGCAGGTTGCAGTGTCCTGGATTGGGGGTGGGGTAGTGAAGCAGGGCTGGAGGGAGGGCCAAGGAGGGGGAGAACGAGGATGAACAATGAATAAACATAAAGTTTCCAGTCTTGGGGGAGACTGCAGAGCTCTAGGTTTACTGCAAGGATGCTCTGACAGAATTATCGATTTCCCCAGGCTGGCTGGCAGGAGAGGAATATATTTCTTCAAGAAGCCTTGCCTTTGAGTCAGGGAATCAAAGGTTTAGAGCTGGAAAGCACCGTAACAATCCTCAGGCCACTACCCTTGTTTATACAGATGAAAACAAGAAGACCCAGAAAGGTAGACTAACTCTTCTAAGGTCACACAGCAAGTCAGTTGCAAAACTGGGGCAAGAACCAGGCTATGTGTCATTGTCAGATTCCTCTCCATCTAACTGGGGCCTCTGGCTGGGGTCTGTGGTGGGCCACAGATTTAAATGTGACTCTGATGAGTGGGACTTTGAATCACCAGGTGGTTCAACACAGTTGGAGTCATAGGTTCTCCAAAGAAGGTGAAAACAGATCATTTCATCTGTGCCAAGGCTCAGTCCTGGCCCCTTGGCTAATAAATGTGGGAGACGGTGGCTAACACATCATGAGAGGTCTTGCATTATTGAGCAAAGCTAGCTGTCATCCTTGGTAATCCATGGAAATCTTTTTAATCAGAATGTCTCAGATCTGCCTCCACTGCTGAATCCCTCAAACATCACCAAGTCCTGTACCCTTCCTTGATGGGTGTTGGGGATAAGATGAAGAGGCAAGAAAAGAACACTTCCTGCCTTCACAGACCTCCCATGCTTATGTACATATGGATAAGTAAGTAGAAGAGAATGTTGTTACCCAACAAGCTATGCTCCAGGCAGTTCTCAGGTCTAGAAATAGGACAGGCCACCGGAGTTGGGGAAGGCTTCCAGGAGGAGGTGAGGAGAAGGAGGTAACCCGGCAGGTGGATGAGAAAGAGCATTCTCAGGGGCACCAGATAGTGGGGCAGGAACTGAGTGGGCGGAGTAGGGGAGAGTATATTTGAATGAGGTGAGCAAGCCTTCAGATAGGTCAGCTGCCAACCGCATAGCTGATTCATATGGTTCAATCACGTGGGCACAAGCAGCTGGCAGTGAGGGTCCAGGAGGAGATGGATTCACAGAAGACAAAAAAAACCACTTGCTTTGAAATATTCCTGAAAGAGACCAAGAACAAAGCAGACATCATCACTAAGCCGGAAGACCGTCAGCAGCAGTTGTGAGCTCTGTCACCACCTGGTCTTGAGACAGCAGTCCAGCAGGCTTCACAGAGGTTAAAATTCCCCATGCTGGAGCCTGGTAGCAGCCAGAGTGTCCCAGCCTGAGGTTCTGCCTCCCTCCTTCTTCACTTAGATCGTCCTGGTGGATCTTAGGGGTAAGGGCAGAAGACAGGGGTGAAGCAGAGGGCAGAGCACCTCACCTGCCCCCACCCCACCATTTGTTTGCCAGCAGACTGACCATCACAGCCTCCTCCCACATGGAAGGGTGAGAGCACGTAGTCTGATAAGGGAGGCTGTGCCAGCCCGTGTGAATGCCACACTTCCTCTGTGCTTCTCAACCAGCTGAGCACCCACACTGTGTGTGTTTACCAGAACTGCAAGCTGCTGGAGTCCTGAGACAATGCCCAACCTAATTCTATAAACCCCTCCTCTGGCTTGTAACAGGGGGCATTGAATGGAAGTACAAAGTCATCTGGGTGGGCCTGGGAGGGGTTAGTATTTAGCATGCCGGTGCAGACAGGGCACACCTTGGAGACAGATCTGAACCTCAGTGTTGGCTGTCACTTACTTTCATGGCCTTGGGGACCTTCTTCAGTCTATCTGAGCCTCAACTGCTTATCTTGCAAAAGGGGATAATGTCACCTCCCTGATGAATGGCTGTGAACAGTAGACGTGATGATTACAAAGTGGCACATAGAAAGTGATTTTGAAGGCAGTTGCTTCTATTACAGTAGGCAGATGAATGGGAGCATTTCCTTGTGGGTTTCCAGCTTCCACCTCACCTCGAATTCTGCTGAGACTTCATACCTAGCACCTTTCTGTGCATCATCCCTTCTGCCCAGAAGGTCCTTCCACTTGGCTCCACTCATCCAAAGCTTCTCTGTCCTTCAAAGTCCCATTGAAATGTCACTCCTACCTGTCTGGCTTGATCACCTCCAACCCAGAGTGATGTTCCACAGGACAACTCTGCCAGCACTTATGAGTGGCCGCAGCACCATCCTTCAGCACATAGCACACCTTGCCTTTAACAGCAACAGTGAGAAGTATCGCATGGAACACCATTTACTGTGCCAAGAACCTGACATATATGAGACTTGGAGAGGGTAAGTGACTTGTCCATGATCACACAGCTAAAAGGTGGCAAAAGTGGAAAATAAGCCCAAGCCCCCACAGTCCCATGCTTACACACGCTGCACATCACTGCTCCACATCCTTACTGTTACTCACTTGAACACCTTGACTCTCTCCAGCTACATTATAAGCCAGTGTGTGTCAGGAAAAACACAGTCCGTGGAGTCAGTTCGGAATGGATTGAAAGCTTGCCTTTGCCACTGACTGGGTGGGTGACCTTGTATGAGTCGTTACCTTCTCCAAATCACAGTTTCCTCATCTAGAGTTACTAAAGGGTTTGTTTAAATGATATGACATGTAGTGATGGAGCTGTCTTATAACAACAAACATTTGCACTCACGCTTCCTGTTTGCTCCCAGGCAGCTGGGTACACAATGAAAGCTCCAGCTAATACCTGAGTGCATAGCAGCATAATCTAAGAGCTCCTTGTGCATCTGTTCATTTTATTCCTTACAACGCTACAAAGTAGATACTATTAGTGTTCCCACTTTCTCAACAGGTTAAGAAACTTGTCCAATGTGACATAACCAAACAACAGAGTTAGGATTTGACCCTAGATCCTTCGGATCCCAAAGCCCATGCTCTAAACCATGATTCTATGAGGCCCCTCTACACAGTGGGTGCTGGGTAATTCCTCATCCATTTCTCCTGTGAGATAGTTCAAGCAGAAATCACAAATTCCATCTTATGGATGGAGAAGGAAAAGCCCGGGGGGTATTCAGTGACTTGTCCAAGGTCACAAGCCAGTTGATGGCAGAGTCAGTCCTAGAACTCAGGACTCCTAAACCCAGTGCTCCACTTTCTGTGGAGCTGCTGCCTGTGGCTGAGGTTCCTCAGATAGAGATGCTGGGACTCTGGGACCTTGGCCAGGAAGTTGGCCATAGGCCTCAGCCTGGGCCCAGGAAGCTTCCAACCATGGAAGAATTTGCTTTGAAGACAAAGGATGACTCCTGGCAAAGGGAGTTGTTCCTATTTCTGCTCTAGACAAACGGGAGGCTGCTGCAGATTCCATGATAAATCTTTTTGCGAAAGATGATGCATCACTTTGGGCCAGTTATATGCACAGTCTTTGGACATTATACAAGTCAATTACTAAGACCAAGTTCTCAGCACTGAGCAGAGATATTTTCATCGAGTCGCTGTAACGGAGCCAGAGCCTCCCAGGGATCTGGCAGGGAAGCTGCTCCACTTCATATTTTATGCTGGGGGTGACTGCAGAATGGTGAGACCTGCCCAGGTGCCCAGTGGGAAAGGCGTCCAGTCCCATCAGGATGACGTCCACTCAGTGTTTGCCCCCGAGGATTATTCTGCCCATTTCAGAATCCCCAGCCTAACGTGTCCTCACTCTCAGCTGCCTGGAGTCAAGGAAATAAGTTTCCATTTAAGGCTGAACCCCCAAGTACAGGTCTGCAAATAGGGCCTTGCTTTTCCAGCCTCAAGTCCCGGAAGCACTCTCCTATACCCTAGGTGTGTCCTTACCTGAGTCCCAAATACTTCCAGGTCATCTCTCCTGCCCCCTCAAAACCTCTTGGGCATTCTAGCCTGCCAGGCCAGCAGATCCAGCCTCCCCTCTACTCCCCAGATGAGAAGCACATGGCTGGTCCTCCTGAGGCCAGGGATTTCAAAGCTAATATGTTTGTTTCAAGAGGGTCCGTCTCTGGCCTGACAGTGGCTTTTGGTGTTTCAGAATGAAGGTTTGAGGTCCTGGTAAGAGCACTGTAGGCCTTACCCACTGGCTGTGTGGCATTAGGCGGGCCCTTAACCTCTCTGGGCCCCAACTGCCTCAGCTGAAAATGTGGTGAGTGGTCTGCCTAGCTCCAAAATGCTCTGATTCATTCTCTGGGACTCCAGGAAGGCAGCTGGAAGTGGCTGGAGCAGAAGATGAGGGGGCTGTGGGTGATAAGAAATAAAGAGACGAGATTAAATGGTGAAGGCAGGGGCTTGAAGCATGGAGAGTTTGAATTTTATGCTACAAAGCTCAGATTTTATTTTAAAGCTAATGGAGAACCAGGGGAAAATTTTAAGCATGGGTGTAGAATTACTAAAATTAGCAAATAAGAATACCAGACATCCAGTTAAATTTGAATGTGAACTGACCATCCTGTGTTTTATCTGGCAGTCCTGCATGGGACCAACAGAGAACGTTCTCTGGGCACTGGGTGGAGAATGTATTGGAGGGGACAAAACTGGAAGCAGGAAGACACCATTTGGGAGGTTATTATTGTACTCTAGGCAATAATTATAAAAGCTAATATTTGTTGAATGCTTTTTTGTGGGTTGCTTTTTTTTGCGGGGGGGCAGGCACTGTTCTAACTACTTTACGTATATAAATTAATGTAATTCGTGTAACAAGCCTATGAAGTATAGTATCTAATATCACTCCCATTTTACAGGTAAAGAGGCTGAAGCACACAGAGATTAAGCAACTTGGCCCAGGTCACACAGGTAGTTAGTGGCAGAACTGGGGTTGCAGTCCAAAGCCTCTGTGCTTAACCACTTTGGCGTACTACCACCCAGGGGGCCACTAGAGCCTGGCCCCAGGCCATGTGATGGGAGCTGGGTGACAGACTGTTTTAAAGCCTCAGCTGCTGGGGTGGGGATTGGGGTACCATGACAGGTAGAGAGGTGAGAAGGGAGGCTCAGGAATCCGGCTGTGTCACAGTGACACTCACATTTTCTTTTATTTATTTATTTATTTACCTATTTATTTATTTATTTATTTTTAAGACAGTCTCACTCTGTCGCCCAGGCTGGAATATGGTGGCGCCATCTCTGCTCACTGCAACCTCTGCCTCCCTGATTCAAGTGATTCTCCCGTCTCAGCCTCCCAAGTAGCTGGGATTACAGGTGCACACCACTATGCCTGGCTAATTTTTTTTTTATTTTTAGTAGAGACGAGATTTCACCGTATTGGTCAGGCTGGTCTCAAACTCCTGACCTCAGGTGATCCACCTGCCTTGGCCTCCCAAAGTGCTGGGATTAAAGGCATGGAGCCACCGCGCCTGGCTGACACTCACATTTTCAGATCACTTGATACTTTTCATAGCAGAAAGAGGGACTGGTAAGAAAAACAAAAATTAGCCTTGAAGAAAGGCATCTACCAAACACCGGGCCTGGTGTGCAGTACTTTCTGTCCATCATCCCACCTAATCCCCTCCACTGCCTGCTGAGGTAGGTAATGAATTTACTCCATAGGTGAACAGGAGATTTTTTTTAAGCCAGAGGATGAGCTGCGGGTGGTGGTTGGAGGGGGGCGCGACTGTGAAGCGAGAGGCCAGTCAGATGGCTGCCATGAGTGCCCGGGCTGAGGGCAGCATTCAGGACCCTGAATGCAGGGTATTTAAGGGGCACACTCAGCAGCACCTGGCAGTTGCCTGGATTGGGTAAGGCAGGGGAGGGCTGAAGGACCACTGCAGGTCCTGCTTGGGGACTGCCAAGGGCCAAGGATGACATTAACCAGAGAGCAGGTGTGGGATGAGGAGCAGCATGGGGCCTAGGCTGCAGAGAAAATTTCCTCAGCCCAGGACATGCTCACCTAATCAGGCACAAAGCAATGGGGCGGTCAAGGCCCAGACAGGTAAATGCCTATCCTGGAGTCCCACAGAAAGTGTTAGGGCAAAAACTGGAACTGACGTCTCCTGACAGTATTTGGGGTACCTGGCACAGATGGAGCCCTAGTTCACAGACGGATGAGGATGGAGACACCCAGATACAGCATGGCCAGCACTTTGGGGCCGCTGTGATGAAATTCAGGCACACCTGGGCGCCCAACTAGAGCGCACATGTTGCCCCTTCAATGCTGGACAAAAGCTGGGGTGAGGCCAAGAGCAGTCTCCCCGCAACAATTTTTATCCGTCTGTGAAAAGAGACAACCACAACCCGCGGCAAGGTTGTTTTGAGGACTAAATGAGGGGAACCCACAGGGACGCAACTGCACCGAGCAGACCACCGCAGCCCCCGCCCCTTCCATCCTCTCCATCGTCCCCACCCCCATTTCCTCATCTTCCCTCCCCTCATTTTAGGCCTCGGGGCAGAGCCCGTTCCCGGGGGTGTCAGGCAATGAGCTGCCTGAGACAAACGTGCCCACCTCCCAGCTCGGCCAGCCTGGCTCCCCCTGCTGCTCCTGCTTTCCGCCTGCCTCCTGCGCCCGGACCACCCCCACCTGCCGGCCGACACACCGCGCACGCTCCTCCCAACTTGGGCCTGGCTCACCTGGACTTCCTTCCCACCAACCGCCCCGTCCCGGCATTACCTCCCCTCCTCCCTCATCCAGCGTCCTCCCGCCCCCAGGGAGCTGCGGGAGGTGGCCGTAGGGACCGCCCAAGAGGCCCAAAGGAATGGGAGGCTCCGGCCTGCGGCCTGGAAATGTACAAAGCCCATCCTTTGGGACCGTGAGAGCCTGACGTCAAACCGAGGCTGAAAATACAGTCTGGAAAGTCACGCGGCACTCGTGAAAAATGAGCCACCCTCCCCAGCCAGAGGCGTGGGAGCGGGGAAGGGACATAAATCCCGGCTCTTTAGAGTCTCCAAACAGCAGGGGCAGCCGACAAGCCTCTAGAATGCCTGCTGAGAGGTCTCGGGGTCCCCAATGCCCCATTCAGAGGCTCCCTTGGCCAGAACATCTGCAAACGCTCCCCCCACCACCTTCCCCATATGCTCCCACCATACACACACTCCTGAGAGCGGCCAGTGCCCAGAGAAGGAAAGGGCACCAAGAGGGGACCTGAGGGAATTTCTCAGAGCTGGTCTAGTGCTCCCTTCCCCACCCCCACCCCTGCCCAGGGCATCTGGCTAGGACACAGCGTGCTGGGGACAGGATTTCCCAAACCATACCCCGAAGGCCCAAAGAGTCACGAGTGGTGGATGTCAGGGAGGGACCCTGAATCCTCCACAGCATGTGGTCCTCAGAGACCAGACTTCCCTCCCTCTTGCTCTCAGAGACCCCAGCATCCCCCTCGGACTGGGGTCAAAGGAGCAGAGGAGCCACAGGCTGCAAGGGCTAGTCAGGGATTAGGGCTTTACAAGGCAACCAGATCAGGCCTTCAGGACCAGATGATGGCAAAGGCAAATGTCCCCACCCAAAATTACCAAGGTTAAGTTTTCACTGCCCTGAACCAACAAAGTCAAAAGAGAATTTAGGCTGGGCGTGGTGGCTCACACCTGTAATCCCAGCACTTTGGGAGGCTAAAGTGGGAGGATCACTTGAGGCCAGGAGCTACAGACCAGCCTGGCCAACATGGAAACCCCATCTCTACTAAAATACAAAAATTAGTCGGGCGTGGTGGCACGTGTCTGTAATCTCAGCTACTCCGGAGGCTGAGGGAAGAGAATTGCTTGAACCCAGGAGGTGGAGGTTGTGGTGAGCTGAGTTTGCACCACTGCACTCCAGCCTGGGTGACAGAGTGAGACTCTGTCTTAAAAAAGAGAGAGAGAGAGAGAGAGAGAAAGAGAGAGAGAGATAAAAAGAGGGAGAGATAGAAAGAATTTAAGCTGTTTTAGAAAATAAAGAACTTTGATTGACTTCCCATCTATTTTGAGGTTGAGACTCTTCTACATATGTTCATGTCTGGGTCTTGTTCATGGTGTTCCCTCCTTCTGGTCAGCCTGTAACACTCCCGCTCCAGCGTGGTCCACTCTCTAAATCCCCCACTCACTCCCCACCCCCAGCACCATGGCTGCTTCCTCCTCTGATATGAAGAGCCCCGCCACACTGCATGTGAGTGTATCACAGACAGGTCTGTCTTCTTCTACAAGGCTCCGATTTGTAGAGAGGCACCTTGGGCATCTCTGCAACCTCAGTGTTCAGCTCAGCCCTGCCCAGAAGAAGGCCCTGGCTCATGTTCATGGAATGGAATCAAACAAGGTTCATTTGCACATCAGCCTTTCAAAAACCTTACAAAGCCAACAAAGGGCTGGAGCCCTGGGCTAGGAGGCAGAGGCACTACCACACTCCCCTTCTCTAGCCACCTGTCCACAAAGCCATGGACCTCAGGCCTCTGACACACCTGCAATAGGTCTGGGTGGGAAGCAGGAGGCAGCTAGTACCATGCGTCTGTCCAGGGGGACAGTCCTCCTTATCTAGATGGCCATGTGCAGGGTCAGGCTTCAGGGCAGCTACGACATTAGAATGAAAACCTAAGTCAGTCAGAGCATGCCACTCCTCAGCTCAAAGTTTTGTCCTGCTCCTCGTCTCACCTGGGGTAAAAAACCAAAGTCCTCAGCATGAGCCCTGTGTGATCCAGCCCCCATGACCCCTCAGCTGTTGCCAGGCTGTGCTCTGCCTCCTTCTTCCTGTTCTAGCCACAGCAGGCCTCCTCTAACACCACTCCCCCAGGACCTTGGCACCTGCTCTCTCCCATTGCTCAAATGTCACCTCTAGAAAGGTCTTCTCTCCCCACCCACCCTGTTTGAAATTACACACACACAGACACGTACATGCACACACCTGCACTTGCACACACACACACATGCATGCACATGTGCACACGCATGCTCCTTGTCCCTCTTCCCTGCTTTAATTTGTATTATTTATCACTAACTGATACCTATATATTTTATGTATTTGTTTCTTTATTTCTCTTCCTGACTAGAATGTAAGCTGAATCAGAGTAGGAACTTTTAACTGTTTGACACTTATTCTTCTCCTGATTGATTCACACTCCCCCCTTTAATATCCTGTAACTTAAGTTCTCAGATAAAAACTTAACTACTATCAAGGCATCTTATGTTAACTGGTAGGAAATGAGGGAGGGAAAGAAAACAAAAGTGCTTACTGGAAACACATGTAAAAACATATTCATAAGGAAATACAGTCCTTGTTTCTACAACTGGCCATGTGGCCCTAGCAGGTGCTTATGACCACTGCTTCCACTGGCCAGTCCATGCTTCCTTTGCCCTCAGCAAGCACCTCAGCCGGTTGTGGGGCCTTGCCTGGGTGGGGCTGCATGCACATGATGGACCCTCAAACAATATTTACTGAGTCAGTGAGGAAGAAGCTGGTCTACACATATCATACTAAGTAGGAGAAGCCAGGGGCTAGTCTTTGATTTATACAGATAGCCAGAACAGATAAACTTTTAATGTTTTAAAACTAAGCAATTTACCACCCAGATCAGGAAATACTCTCTTGTCAGTTTTGCTGTGATGTGTGTTGAGACACATCACTCTGACCGATGCTGAAGATCTACCTGCCTCAGTTTCCCCACATCTGTGGAGGGCCCCCTCAGGGCTGGATGGGCAGGAGGACTCACCTGGAGGCAGCGTGCAGGGAAAGATGGAAGGTAATCCCTTGCATCCTGCACTCCTCTTCCTCAAGGCCTCCCTCGCGAGGGCACTTTCCAGAGTCATTATCAGTGCCTCTAACAAGGCCCAGGGGACCCTGGGGGACTGCCCCCCACTTCCTGCTGGTGTCAGGAGGCTCCATTCTTCCTGCAGGCCCAGAGTATCTACCTCCTCAGAGGCTTCACCTGAAGGCAGTAAGCCTGAGTATTGCTCAGGGCAACCAGGACCAGCTAGGACAGCCAGCTCTGCAGCTTCCTGCAGGTCCAGTGTTAGCCCTGATGCAGCCACACTTTCCCCAGAGAGGCATCCCTGGACTAGATGCCCCAGGAGGGCAGGGAAAGGGTCTGGCCGACATTATTAAGTCTCCGTCCCCAGCTCCGGCCTGGCCCATGGATGAGAGACACTTGACACTCGGGGGCAGAGCAGTTATAAAGCAGCTAAGAAGACAAGCAGTGCTGCTGGGTGGCTGTGAGGGCCCCTCGGGTAAGCCAGGACTCACTTCCACCACCTATTAGCCAAGTGATTTCAGGCCAATCACTCAGTTCTGAGTCTGATTCTTTATCTGAAAAGCAGAGATAATGATGCCTGTCTCACTCAGTGTTTAAATGCCATAATGTGGCCCTGTGTTTGTGCCAGGCCAGCAGATGGACAGCAAGGGTGCCACAAACGCTATAGACATGTGGGCAGAGGCAGGGCTTGCCCTACCACAGCCTATGCATCCCCCTGGTACCACTGCAGGGGCTTCCACAGGGGTTCCTCCACCAGGCACACCTGATTCCTTGTTCCCCAATGCCTCCTACAACTCTGTGTCCCAGGAGAGGCACCCTGTACCTGTCAGAGACCCACAGAGAAGCAGAGCCAGTAGGAGATGTGTATGGATTTGTTGCAGGAAATTGGCTTATGCAAGTGAGGAGTTGGTGGTCAGGAAGGGAAAGTCATGGCAGGCTTAATCCCACAGGCATGAGTCTCTCTCAGGGAAGGGCTAAGCCTTCTTTTAAAGGGCTTCAAACTGATTGAGTCAGTCCCACCCAGGATAATCTCCCTAATTTAAAGTCAACTGATTAGGGACTGTAATTACATGTGCAAAATCCCTTTACAGCAGCACCTAGATTAGTGTTTGACTGAATAAGAGAAAGAAGGGGAGTATATGTAACAAAATGGCCCTGCCTCCTTCTGTCCCCCAACTTCCATGAGAGACTATCACTTGTGGCCCACCCGATCCGGAAGCACACTGGAGAATGAATTCTGGATAATGTAATTTTGCCCGGCCAAGCTAACACACTGCAAAGCCCTCACATACCTCACTGGCTTAAATCTGCACAAGAGCACAGTAGCCACACTGCACGTCGACCTACAGGCATAGCTTACAAACAGCATTTGAGTTCCGTCGTCTTGCACCATCCTCATGACAGATCTTTGAAGGGAATTTAATTATTTCATTTTACTGGTGACTTAACCTCACACACAGCTGCTAAGTGGCAGAGCTGGGATCTGAATCTGTGTTTACCTGACTTGTTCAGGTCCTTACTGGGGTGTGAGTGTGATAATGAGAGGGAAGAGAAAAGAGCTTTGGTTTCTGGCTGTACCCCAGAAAAGGCCAGAGGAATAGAGACCTAGGTTTCCAAGGCAATCTTTGCCTAAATTTTGGTTTTGCTGGGACTTCATGCTGGATGATAACCAGATAGGGTATCATGAGTAAGAGATTTTGCTCTCCAATATATGATGTTTAAAAGGTCTCGTTTCTTTCTCCAGATTAAAGGTAATCCGCTCCAAGCCTCCATCCTGCCAGTCCAGAAGGAAATTCAATTTGCCATATTAAAGCTTCCTTGTCCATGCACCATCAGAGGCAAGCAAAGACTCTGGGGTCTCCCACATTGCAGAACATTTAGAGGAGAGTCTGCTGGTCTCTGCACATTCTGTCTACACAGGTATGCTCATTGACCAATTCTCATGATTCATGAAGGGTGATGGGTCCCTGTTTCTGGGCCAATTTGGGGAAGGGTCTCTGCTGAGTGTCAATCTTCTTGGGATACCCTGCAGCCGTTGCCCTAAGGCCCTGTCACCTCCCTGGGGTCCCATAAGGAAGGATGGCTCCAGTCCCAGCTACCGTGGACCCCCCTCCAACACGTCCCTTTAGTCTGCTTTCCTTCAAACTTTCCTCCCACTGCCCCCTTCTCCAAGATAATCCAGCACAATCTCATCAATGAACCTAGAATTTGGCAAAACAAAAGCCAGGAATGTATGAGAATAGTCTTCTGAGCGATTAACAATTGCTGCTTTTGGCTCTACCACCCCAAACAGTAGCAACAGTAAAATTTACTGTACTTTTACTATGTTCTAAGCTCTTCATTTGTGATCATTCATTTAATCCTATCTATAAGTCACTAAGGTAATAGATGCTACTTGTCTCAGTCTGGATGATAACAAGATAGGGTATCATGAGTTTTCTCAGTCTGTGTTGCTATATAAAGAATGCCGGAGACTGGGTAATTTATAAAGAAAATAGGGTTTATTTGGCTCATGGTTCTGCAGGCTGTACAAGAAGCATGGTGCTGGTATTTACATCTGGTGTGGGCTTCACGCTACTTCCACTCATGGTGGGATCCCTGTCTGGTGCATGCAGGGATCACACAGTAAGAAAGCAAAATCACAAAAGAAATGAGGAAGGTACCAGGCTCTTTTTAACAACCAGCTCTCATGGAACTAACAGAGAGTTCTCATGGAACTAACAGAACTCACTCATTACCATGAGGATAGCATCAAGCCATTCATGAGGGATCCATCCCAATGACCCAAACACCTCCCATTAGGCCCCACCTCCAACACTGGGGATCAAATTTCAATGTGAGGTTTGGTGGGGCCAAATATTCAGACCATAATACCACTATTATTAGTCACTTTGGTTAAGGTAACATGCCCAAGGTCAGCCAGCTCACAAGCAGCTCCCAGCATTCTAACTCAAGGACCTATGCCCTAACTGCTACTCTGTGCCATCTCTCACCAAAATCTGGTATAAGGCAAGGCTGCACAAAGGACTGGCTGCAGCCCTGAGGCGGGGAAGGATGATTAGTTATAAAAGCGAGATCAAGCCACAAACTAAAGCTGCAATAAATTGTTCCGCCTATGTGAGTGGGGAGTAGGGAATGGAAGTAAAGAATTTGGATACTGGATCTGCTATGTACCAGCTCTATGATCTTGGGAACTCACTTAACCTGAGTTTCAATCTCCTCAAATATAAAATGGGGATGATAATGACAACTTTTCAAGCTTACTGAGAGGACTAACAGAGAAAAAGTATATGAGAGCTCTTCATATGCTCTACAACTGTGAAGATGTTACATGTTAAGGACATTGAGCAGAACATCTGCCTCAACAATGCCTGGGTTTAATAACCCCCTCTTTGGCAGGCAACAACAAAAGAACACCCAGTGGCGAGGGCAGGTCCCTCTGCTGGGAGCTGGAGAACCAAGGAAAAAGCTGTCTTAGAGACAAAGGCAGAGTTTGTTTTCCTGCGCCAAAGAGACTGGAAAGAGTGTAACCACATTTGCCAGACTCCTTTGCAGGTGGGGTTCATGTGAGACCCAGTTCCACCAAGAGAATTCCCATGTGAACCTGGGGAGGGGATGAAGAGAGGAACTATAGAGTTAAAAAAAAAAAAGGAAAGCAGTGGTAGGTCAAGGGGATTAAGTCCCCCAGGCCAGCTGTGGGGGTTTCTAGCATGTCTCCCCTGAGGAGTGGGCAGCAGAGCGGTATTTCCACCAGATGTGTCCTGTGAGATGCTCGGGTATTTCTCCTGACTGTGCTCTTCCGGGCCATGTAGCAGTGTCTTGGCCCTCTCCAAGATTCTATGTAATATCCTCTAATAAATTCCTTTCTGCTTAAATCAGCCAGAGTGAAATCTGTTGTCCCCAGTTTAGAACAGTAACTCATACCAGAAGAGATTCTAAGCAAGAAACTCTCAAGGAAGTGAGAATCTAGGACTGGTTTTCTGAACACGTTGCATTTGGAGGCAACAGAGAGCTGGTCAGCGTCAGAGGACAGGCTGCTGGTGGTGGGTGGCTCACTGTAATGAAACCATTACTGACGGGGCTGAGGCTGTGTAGCATGGCACCTGTCAGAGGCAAGATTTCAGCAAACTGAGCAGCACTGAGGTAAAGCTTGTCAAAATCTTGTGTTATCAAACATTTCAAACAAACACAAAAATAAAGTAGTATGAACAACCCTATGCACCTTGTACCCAGCTTCTAAGGTGATCACACTGACACTCCATGGCTCCAGAAACTGCCTCTGTCCCACTTCACCAGATTATTCTGAAGCAAATCTTATGTATCATTTCATCCAAAAATATTTCACCGTGCATTTCTAAAAGATGATTTTTAAAAATCATCACTACAATACTATAATCACACATTTTAAAAATGCATACTAATATTTACTAGCATCAAATAGCGAATCGATGTTCAGATTTCCCTGATTGTCTTGCTTTTTTTTCTGGAACAGTTTGTTCAAATCAGAATGAAGATAACTCCACACATTGCAATTATTTGTTATGTCTGTTCAATTACTTTTAATCTACAGATTTCTCTCTCTCTCTCTCTCTCTCTCTCTCTCTCTTCCTATAGCAATTGATTTGACGAAGAAACCGGGTCATTTGTTGCACAGGCTTTCCCACAGCCCAGCGCCCTTTCCAGTTTGTTGGAAAGTTAGAAGTTACATTTCCAGGACTCCCTTTTAGCTAGGGTTCATTGCAATCTGGCTGCTCCCAGTCAGATGCTGCTGTATGTGACCTCTGGGTGGAAGAAAGTCAGGTAAGAGACGGCTCTTCCAGGTGCTGCTTGGGCCACTGGGGTCCACTAAGAACCTGTTCTGGGGGCTTTGGGCTCTCACCCCTGGAACCGCAGGGCCGAGCAGCAGGCGAGGTGGTCATGGTGTGTCAGGCACTCCTCTTGGTTGCAGTGCTCTGGCTAAGTGTCCAAGTCTGGTTCCTTGGCCCTCCCAATAAACCACCCACCTCTGCAATAAATTATTCTATGTATAAACTGGCCTAAGTGTCTCTGTTGATTGCAGTAGAGATTTCTGTAGAGAAAGAGGAGGATACAAATAAGGCTAAATTCTGCATAGCTCTGTAGGATTTACAAAACACTTTCCTATACCTCATCACTGGGTGCTCTTAACTACCCCACAAGGAGGGCCTTCTTATCCCCACTGTACAGATGAGGCCCCTGAGGGTTACAGAGACCAAGTAACCCACCCAAATTTGCACAGTTAGGAAGTATCTAAAGACTGACTCCCAAGTCTTCAGATTCCAGGTCTAACGCTGTTCTCTGTCACCGCCTTGCGCCCCCTTCTCCTTGTGGACTGCCATCTTCTGAGCACAAATGAGGGAGGGTCTGGAGCTAAATCGGCCTCAGTAAATCAGGCAGCCCAGAGAGTTAGAGTCTGGAGAAACACCCCTCTCTTTGTTTAGGATGAGTGCCTCCTCCTCAAACTTGCCCGCCCAGTGAGGGAAGTTTAGGGCTGCTTAGACAAAATCCTGGGCCTTGGGGGCCCGATGCTTCCCTCCTTCTAGCCAGGCTGGGCTGCAGGGAGAGGCAGCAGTGGGTCAGGAAAGGCCCCTCTCCAGCTGAAGCCCTGGCCCCAACTCTGTCACCAAAGTTCCCCCAGACTCCTTGTCCTGATGGGTGCAGAAGGTGGGGTGCACTTGGAGATGGTGGGGAAGCGGGTTCAGGGGAAGCCAGGAGTACCGAGGCTTTGTCTAACGTGTTACTGTTCAAGGTTAAGTAGCAGCAGCAGCCTGAGGTTGTCTGGGTGAGAGGAGGGACCAGCAGGGCGGCCCTACCCTCTCTGATGGACAGCAACTTTGATCCTGGGGTCTGAGGCTCATAAATAATGTCCCAGGCACGGGTGCCCTGGGACTCATCCAAGGGCGACTGGCTGACAAGACAGACTCCACCGGGCTGCAGCAGGCAGGCCTGGCCCCACTGCAGCAGGCCGTGACGGGTTTATGACCAGCCACCGACAGTAGTTACCTCAGATTTATCACCCTTCTACAAGGGCACTGGGAACTGCTAAAGGCTGCCAGGGAGCCCTTAAATCACAGTGATGGGAAATGCTGTCGGAGGGAGCAGAGGGTTAGGTAGGAGCCATCCGGGGGGCTCAGGCTTCCTGCTGGCTCCTCAGGTTACAGTCCCTTCCAGAGGGGATTTATAGCCCTGGAACCCAGCGGGGCCATACAGCAACCCTGGGGAAGAACCAGGAGGAACTGCAGGAGAACGAGGGCTGGGCTGGCAGGGGCAGAGCCATGGGAGGAAGCGCAGGAACCCAGCACCCACCCTGCTGTCTGCTGTCGCTGTGGGAGATTGCCTGGTCAGATGCCCCCAGTGTATGTGTGGCCCAGAATGTGCAGGTGTCTGTGCCCCTTCTCTGGGTATGTGTCACGTCTGTTTAGGGGTATACATCAGCAAATAGGTGCATGCATACAATAAGACCATTTTTTATTGTACTGGAGCACTGGGCGGGCTATGGGTACTCACGAACAAGTACTGTAAGTGAGTGGGGATTGAGGGGTCAGGCACATACTCAAAGCTAGTGGGTTCTGAATCCCCGCACGCCCTCGTTCAATCAGCATCCCGTATGGCTGATCACGTCGCACCGTCGCTCGTCGTCATCGACCCGGCATGATGGTGGTGGTGGCGGTGATTATGCTGGTGGCGATGGTGATTTTATGCTGGAGAAGTGCCGGTGGCGGATTGGTGGCGGCGGACGGCGGCAGCAGACGGCGGCAATGACGGCGCAAGTGGTGATGGTGGCTGGCCATAAGTGGTGGTGATTATGGTGGCGAGCGGATTTGCGGTGACGGTGGCGTGGTGGCGTGGCGGTGATTAAGGCGTGGCGGTGGTGGCAACGGAGCAGGTATTGCGGATTATGGTGGTGACGGCAAAAGGCGGTGGTGACGGCGACGAAAAGTGGCGCAAGATTGATGCATGGATTGCGGCGGCGGCGGATTTGCGCCTGGCGGATCACGACTACATGACCAAGGCATGGCGACGACGATTTATGACGTGGTGGTGACGATGGCGATCTATGATGGCGGATTTATGGCAGCGGCGGACGGCGCATGATTTGGCGGCGGTAATATGGCGTGGCGGCGTGGCGGATCGCGACCGGCGTGATTTATGATTTGGCGATGAAGTGGTGGCGATCTTAATTTTACTTCTGCACTGGCGGCTGGCAGTGGCGGCGACGGCGGATTTGCGGCGGTGATTTTAATGCGCGCGGCGTCGAACAACGCATTTACTTTATAGCGACCGCGACCACTCGCAGTGGCGCCGGAGAGTATTTATGGAGAGAATGGAGCCGGACGGCAGGCAGGATTTGCGGATGTGAGTGAGGAGTGGATGCAGGATGACGAGTGTTTGAGACAGGGCATGACTTATGATTTATGGCGATTTATGGCGGATTTATGGTGACCGAGAAAGATTTGAGGAGGAGTGGGCGGCACCTGACCGCATGGTGAGTGATTGAGGAGCAGGGCGGCGGATTTGGCGATGGTGGCGGCGGATCATGACGGCGGACAACTGACTCGCGCTGACGGCATTCCTGACGAGATGGCGGCAGCCTGGCGGCGTGACGCACACCATGAGGATGAGAATGGAGAGATTTATGGAGTGGAAGACGGAAGGAATGGATGGAAGGAATGGGCGGCGGCGGTGGCGCGACGGCGATTTGCGTGAAGGTTAACGACCGCTTTGGCGACGCATGGCGTGGCGTTAATTTGCCGCTGATGGTGGTGAAAGGACTGGCGGTGGCGGCGCGATGGCGGCGGAGACGGCGGCGAAAAGTGATTAAAGTGGCACGCGGCGCAGGCGACCGCGTCCATGACGCGACGGCGCGATTTGCGCGACGCACCACAAGGCGTTTGATCAAAACGACGTGAGAAGTGATTTATGGTGGTGGTGGTGGTGATTGATTTATAGTGGTGGTGGTGGATCGTTTGGTTGGTGGTGGTGATTTGGCGGATTTATGACGTGCGCGGATTATGGCGATCCATGATTAGTGGCGGCGACGGCGGCGATTTATGACGGCGGCGGACGACGCCGGTCTGATCAGGCCGGCCAAACACCGATTTACCGTTTGTCCGCATATCGAGCGGCGGGTTATACGCGGAGTTTTTGACATACGGCCAGAAAAGAGAAAGAACTGAAAGGAAGCACCCAGATAGCCATACAATGCAGCCAAAGTAGCCCCAAACGCACTTTGTGAGTATTTGCAGAAATGGTAGTGAAGAGGTACAAGAAGAAAAGCAAAAAATACAGAGAAAGGAGAAAGGGCACCTGAGGCGGAATGCACCCACCGCTCCAGAGGCACCAGGAAGTGGGCTTTGCAGCTGTTCATGCCTCAGCTGCCTCCATGAGTTATAGCTGGCTCAGCAGCAGGAGCCAGGGCAGCCTGCCCTCTGGCCACTCCCCTGCCACAGGCTAGCAGCACCCAAGTCCAGCCCAGAGCACAGGGATAGTGAGCCAGACTGGAGCAGGAATCAGGAAAGCAAACATGCCACCTTGGAGAGTTCACACAGAGAAGGCGGTCTCTGCCCTCAGACATACATGGACTGATGTGCATGTGCAGATACCCTTGAAAGTCTACTAGAAACCAATGCGTGAATGTGTGCACACATGGATCCATCTCCATATGCTTGGAGACCTCCCTGCAAACTCTTATGAACACTCCTGTCCTGACTACCTGATGCATCACTTGAAGATAGCAAAGGTGGTCCAAGTGACTTCTTCCTGCAGCCCTAGCAGTTCCTGAACTTGAATCTGTAAAGTCTTCCTCTTCTGTCCTTGAATTTGCTCTGTGAGATCTTCTGGCTGGGCTGCCTGGGCTGGGCTGAGTCAGTGGGGCTCTAACAGCCTAAAATCCAAAAGGCAAGGTCTGGACCACTGACACCATAAGTGCCGCTGAACCTAAAGTTCACTACGGCAAACCCAGCTCTGCCACTGTAGACCCCCACGCTTCAGGTTTGAGGTGTTGGGAGGGGTTGTCTGTGTGTTTGTGGACACGTGCCTCGGGTGTGTCCATATGTCTCTGGGTGTCATGAGGCATCCAGCAAGGTCATATGCTGGGCATGTTGAGCCAAGTAACAATTCCCCAGGTGTAAATGTGGGCCCCTGGGTGTCAGGAAAAGTCACTTGGTAGTTACCAGCTCAGATGCTACCTTGAAGTCTGCCTGACCACATCTGAGAGCAGTCCCTCCTCATCTACGCTATGTTCCCACAGCTCCCGGGCCACAGACCACTTTAATTGGTTTATGAATCATGGTTCTGTACATACAAAATTATGTAATGACATAATCAACACCTATGGCACTGGAAAGAATATAAGGAGGGCCCCCGTGATCTCCACCTCCTGGTATCCAAGTCTTTGTATAATCCCCTCCCTCTGAATGTGGGCAGGGCCTATGACTCGCTTCTAATAGAACTGGCAAACGTGGTGGGGCGTCACTCCCATGATTACATTATGTTGTGGAAGACTTGGCCTTGCCAGCTAACTCTAGAAATTCTCCTTGCTAAAGCAAGCAGCCATGCTAGAAAAGCTCACGTGGCAAGGAACTGCAGGCAGCCTCTAGGAACTGTGGGTGACCTCCCACCAACATCCAGCAAGAAGCCCAGACCCTCAGTCCCACAACTGCAAGAAAATCAATTCTGCCAACCACAGGAATTTGGACGCCAATTCCTCCCCTGCCAGGCCTGCAGAGGAGAACACAGCCCAGTCAATATCTTCACAGCAGCAGCCTAAGACCCTAAGCAGAGGACCCAGGTAAGACAAGGCACTGAACTGTGAGATAACGCGTGTTGTTTTAAACTGCTAAATTTGCAGTACAGTTGACCCTTGAACAACATGGGTTTGAACTGAGTAGATCTGCTTATACATGAATTTTTTCCAACCAACTGCAAATTTAAAATACAATATTCACAAAATGCAAAACCTGTGTATATAGAGGGCTGACATTTTGTACACTCAAGTTCCTCAGGGCCCACTTAAGTATGTGTGGATTTGGGTATAAAGCGGGGAGGGGATGTGGTTCTGGAACCAATCCTCTGTGTATACTAAGGGATGACTATAGTTCGTTGTACAGTAATAGAAAACTAACACCCATGTACCCACCACTTGACACAATAAACTTTATAACTGAAGCCCTCGTGAAAGTTTCCTTAGTTGCATTTCCCTTCCTACCAAACATTTATTAATGTTTTCTTAGGCATATGTCCCTAAATAATATCTATAATGTTGTTTTGTATGACTTTGAGCTTCATATTTCATTACAAAAATGCATTTATATTGTCCATGCTATTTGGTAGCAAGTCATCCTGACCATCCCGCCATTGTCTATCCTCATAATAAACGGCCATCCCTGATGTGTGTTCAAGGCCTCACAGTGCCCCCGTGAGGGCCAGCTCCTGTTTCTTTGCCCCAGCCTGGGGCATTGGCAGCTCCTGTTCATGACTTCACACCATCACAGAACCTTAGTGTCAGAAGGTACTTTAGGGGTCAAGTCCAATCCCTTCTTCTATTTTGCAAATGAGGGAGTCGCTGGTCCAGAGATATGAAGTGACTTGTCCGAGGCTCAAGGCAAATGGTAGAGCCAAGACTGGGTCCCAGGTCCATGTCCAGTGCAGGGCTTCCCACACTGGGATCTCTGGCTGTCAGAGTGCACCTACTCAGGGGACAGCCTGATCATTCCATTTCACAGCCAGTGCTTTTGTCAAACTAGTCCTGATGTGAAGACCTAGACTCAGTACTTCTGGACTTCCATTTGCAGTGATTCTCTCATTAATGGGGCCACCCCACAGTATGAAGAATTCAACAGTTTTAGAACTGCGTCCAAGAGAGCTTACTGCATTTATTATGGCGTCAATATTTTTCATTTAGCAAAAGCAAAGTTGTGTTCAAGCTAAGTCCCAGATAGAGAAATAGAAACTGAACTGGGTGCAGTGGCTCACACCTGTAATCTTGCACTTTCGAAGGTCTAGACAGGAGGATTGCTTGAGGCCAGGGATTTGAAACTGGCCTGGTCAACAGAGAAAGACCATCTCTATGAAAGAAAAATTTAAAAAAATTATCTGGGCATGTAGTGCACACCTGTAGTCCCAGCTACTCAGGAAGCTGAGGTGGGAGGACTGCTTGAGCCTGGGAGTTCAAGGCTCCTGCAGTGAGCCATGATTACACCACTGTTCTCCAGCCTGGGCAACAGATCAAGACACTGTCTCAAAAACAACAACAACAACAACAAACCACTGACATTCTACCCTAGTCCTTGCCCATTACAACAGCACCTCTCCCAGCACAGAAGGAAGATGCCCAGAGCCCGCCCATCCTGTCTGTGTACATCTCAATACAATGTCACCATGTCTTCCCTCAGACACCTCAACTGGAGTCTGCTGTTTTTCTGAGGAGGTGCAGCCCTGCCCTCCACTTCCTTCTACCAAGGCCTCTCTTCCCCAGTTTAAAATGGCTGGAAGCTTTATATGATAACTAAAATCTCATTTAACCCTGAACAAAGACTGATGGAGGGGAGCAAGTCAGAGTGGAAAGAGAGGAGAGGACTGGATTTGCTTCTAAAATCAGGCATCCGGGGTTTCTGGAGCCCTGGAACATTGAAAGCTTCTTCCATATCTGCAAGACTTCATCCTGACACACCACTGCCTGCCCCATCTTTCAGGACTAGTGGTAAAAGCAACACAGCTACCTACGAACACATCACCGCATCCTATTTAGAGGCCAGGACTGGAGGTCAGGGGTTTCCAAAGCCCCTCTGCTGCACCATGCTGCAAGGGACAGCAGGGGGTGCACTACTGTCTGTCCAGGAGACAGGACTCTTGTCTACCAGCCTAAATCTCAGCACAAAGCCTATCACATGGTAGGATGCTGTGGTCTGAATGTTCGTGTCCCCCAAAATTCACATGTTGAAACGTAATCCCCAGTGTGGTAGTATTAAGAGGTAGGGACTTTGGGGAAGTGATTAATCACAACGGCTCGTCCTCACGAATGGGATTAGAACCTGTAATCCCAGCACTTCAGGAGGCCAAGATGGGCAGATCACTTGAGCCCAGCAGTTTGAGACCAGCCTGGGCAATGTGGTGAAACCCTGTCTCTACAAAAAATACAAAATTTAGCTGAGTGTGGTGGTGTGCACCTGTAGTCCCAGCTACTTGGGAGGCTGAGGTGGGAGGATCACCTGAGCCTGGGAAGTCAAGGCTGCAGTGAGCTGAGATCACGCCTCTGCACCCCAGCCTGGGTGAGAGAGGGAGACTCTATCAAAAAAAAAAAAAAAGACGGAAAGGAGTATGTTTGTCCTTCTGCAATGTGAGGAAACACAGCAGGCGTTGTCACCGAGGAACAGGTCCTCTCCAGACACCACATCTGCTGGCACCCTCCTCTCGGGAACCCCAGCCTTCAGAACTGTGAACGACAAATTTCTGTTGTTTGTAAATTACCCAGTCTAAGGTATTTTATTATAGTAGTGCAAACAGACTGAGACAGAGGCCCATATATGTTTATTGATCGAAAAGCAAAGGACTGACTAAATAGTACATGGGCCAGGATGCTCTGCCTATTTCCATCAGAAAGACTATTTTGCCATGGACCAGTGGACTGAGGGGTGTTGGCCTGCAGGTGACCCAGGAAGGAGCTTGGATGAGAAGCTAGATTTCCCTGTGGATAGAAACACAAAGCTGGCTACTGGATGTGGTGGGTGTCCTGAAATGCCCCCAATATGAGCAAAATTGTTACCTGTAGGGTAGGTAGGGGAGAAGTGCTGTGGGGAGTTAGGGGGAAGAGTTTCTGCCCAAGGCTGAAGTTTAGAAAAAGTGCCTTCCCCCTAGTGAAGCAGAAAGGAAATAGGGAGCCTTCAATGCATGCACTGGTGCAGGCTTCAGTTTGAAATAGGGCAAAACTAGGCACGGTGAGGGGTCCTGTGGCAGGCAGCCCAAGAGCTAGGGTTCTCAACACAGATGGGATCCAAACCCATCGCTGGAGTATTAGGGGTTGATCCTGCCCCTAGCCCCTCAATACACCCCTAACTTCTGTTCTCTGACGACTATAACAACATCCTTTAGGGGACAATGCCTGTCACCTCTCATTGAGAAACACAGCACTGAGTAAGACTATTCCTAGGAGCAGTGACACACAGATGCAAGTTCCTGCTAAGTTCCAAGTGACAGTGCATCGTCTCCTGCTTTTGAAGGGAGGAACAGAGGCAGCAGGGCCCTTGGGAAGGGGGAAGTCAGTAGTGGGAGGTGCATGGAAGAGCAGACCAACTTTCCTTCTTCCCCGTTTGGGATTGGAGACATCCTCCCCTGCAGTGCTGGGGACAGACAGTGGTGACTGCCTCTCCTGGCCTGCTCTCAGCCAGCCCTGACACTCCCACTAACTAGAGAGAAAACAAAGGCTTCCCCTGTCCTTCATGCCAGCTTCTCAGCAAAAGGAATAAAACAGCCCACTTATTTTTATCGCTCACGGATTTCCTGGGAAATGGGCTATTAGTTCCCCTAATGTAAAGGTAATAGGCTCATCTCCCTTGGCAAATGGCACAGACCCAGCATAAAAACACTCACAGAACTGTCAAGAGGGCTCCCCTGCTGAGGACGCAGGGCCCAGGAGCAGGACCAGGACAGGAACCAAGGAGCAGGCTGGGGCCCCCTAAACCCCAGCCCGGGAGTGCTGGTTGCAGCCAGTGCGTGCTGGGTCCTTGGTGCCCCAGGGAGAGGTCATTAGTCTCCTCAGTGCCCCTGGTTTCCTCTCTTGGCTGGGACAGAGGGTGGGACACTGGGAAAGGAGCTGGGCCATAAGCTGAACCAGGTTGTCTTATTCTGGGAAGTGAGGGAATGGTGGCTGCTAAGCAGGCTCCCACAAACAGAATGCTTTCCACATCCATCCTTGTCACTGCCGCTGAGCTCACCGCTAGAAGACGTCCCTCCCAGTTGGACAGTCTTTGCCTCCAACCCTCACAAACCCTCATGGGGTAAGTAGATGCTATTATAAGGATGCCCATGTAACAGGTGGGAAACCTGAGCATCAGACAGGAAAAGCAGGTTACCCATGGCCACACAGCTGGACTAGGACTGGAAGAGAGGACGAGGGGCCTGCAGGCCAAGGACAGAATGCTTTCTAGGGAAGGGGGCCCTGCTTGTTCAAGACATTTTCTTCCACCCTTCTCCTCCATCCCCATCACTCAGGGTTGAAACTTTTGCAATAACAGCATTTCAGGGGCTTCAGCAGTGAACAGGGGACCACAGCTCCCCGCTTCCTCCCACCCACACACAGAGTGTGGGACTCCTCAGCCTCTGCAAGGGCCACTCTCTCACTCCAAGAACAGAGTAAAGGGCCTGGCTTTCCTTGTAGTCTGCAGGGGACTGGCCCCTCTATGCTGAACCCAGGGCCCTGTGAGGCGCCGGGCATTCAGTCACAGAGGCTAGACTCTAGTTTCATGTCACCACTTTTTTCATGTGTATACCAGTTCTCTGCATCTAGGCTGCGTGCTCTGTGAGGGCAAGGATCCTCACTGACGATACCATTTTTCCTTCCAGGCAGCCTTTGGCAGCGCTGGCAGGTATTGTGAGCTGTGATACCTACTGACTGATCAGTCTGGGAGGGTGGGGCATGGCTCTGTTCACGCTGGCCACAGGGAGTGTGTGACTTTGCTGAACTCTTTTTCTGCCCAAGGCTCAGTTTCCTGCTATTCTTGGTCTGTGCCTGTCTCCCTGAGGGCTCCAGGACTGGCACCCGGTAGGTACCCTCCTCCCAATCCCACCTCTGCTGTGCCTGTCCCTTAAGCTGGAAGCACAAGCAGGAGAACATCAGGGACAGCCTCACCCAGAAGGCAAGGGGCAGCTACCTGACATTCCTCTCCTCTTGGCTGCTGGGGAGCCTAGGGGACACGTCATGGTCTGAGGATGGAGGAAAACGAACTCACATTGTCTTTCTGTTCCAAAGGAGAAAGAGGGTCTGCCTAGAACCATGGAGACCCTGGGCCAGGGCTGCTTTCAGCCTGGGGAGCTGCTGGGTGTGTGTGGGCAAAGCTGCCAGCACAGGAGGGGACTGTGGCCTTTGGGGCTGCCCTCCGGTGATCAGAACCCTTCTGGGGGAAGGATGGTGATGAGGGTCGGGTCACTCTGCATTTCAGAGGAAGGACCTCAGGCCCAAGAGGGGACAGAGATCCAAAAACCCTCCAGCTGCTTGGAAGTTTCAAAAACGGGTGTGGACGCATCCACACCAGCAGGAAGTAGTAGGAAAAGTCACCAGGGAACACATAAGGATGAGGCCGGGAGAATTCTAGAGTGCAAATGGGTAGGATGGCCCGTTTACTGATCAGCTGCTGCCTCCTCCTTCTCCTCCATGTCGCAGGAGCTCTGAGGCCGTGCCTTCGCCTTGAGCTCCCTCTCTCCAGCTGGCTCCACATGCTGCTCCTCTGCCAGGAGGTACTGGGCCAGCTGCTCCAGGTCCTCCAGGCTTATCTTCTGCAGGCGCTCCTCGTGCTCCTGCCTTAGCAGCTGCAGCACAGCCTTGGCATCCTGTGGTTCAAAGTGTTTAGCTAGGACAGGTCCCAGCCGGTGCCACAGGGGCTGGGTCTTGGGCTGGTGGGCCTCTTTTAGCGCTGTCTTCTCCAAGGGCCGCATGATGACATTGATG
The DNA here is from genome assembly GCF_008728515.1 of Papio anubis. Lineage (NCBI taxonomy): Eukaryota > Metazoa > Chordata > Mammalia > Primates > Cercopithecidae > Papio > Papio anubis. The sequence goes on along the minus strand of NC_044976.1, from coordinate 108,525,906 downwards.
GAAGCATTGGGCCCAATGCAGTAGTCGGAGAGGCGCTTGTCATCCTCCAGGAGCTGGCCGCGGAAAAGCAGGTGCTGCTGCTCCTCAGGCACCTTCAGCCGCTTGGACACCAGTTTCTTCAGCGTGGATACACTCTCTTGCCCTGACACCTTCAGATTGCATCTCTGGCCCAGGAGCAGCTTGACTGTGAGGAACATCAGGCTAACAGTGGAATCAGGAGGGACCCATGCTCTGGGAGCTGCCCTGAAGATTAGGGGGTCCTGCAGGAGATGTTGGCTTCTCCCTATCAACAGAGGGCTAGTGGTCCCAGGAGACCAGGAACCCAGCTTAGGCAGGCAGCCATTGGCTAGTGCACAGTGATGTCACAATGCTGCAGGAGGGCTCGTTTCTGGAGTGGAACTTTAGGGACAGCAGAGGGGTTTTGGGCCCAGACCATCCTTCCTCCGTGAGAGGAGACAAAGAGCACCAGGAGAGAAAATGGGGGACTGGGAGAAAGGAGAGTGAGACTAGGAAAAGGGAGGGCGGGAAAGGGAAGGGTGGCGGGAGGAGCATGTCTATCGATTTCTTCAACACATGTGTATTAGGTGCCATCTCTGTGCCGGCACCTGGACCTGGGGAGACAGTCGTATTCAAATGGATGCCTTCTGCCTTCATGACACTTTCACACTAGTGAGCCGGCTAACATTTATCAAGTGTCCTCTTTCTGTCAAGCACTTTACAAGCTCTCTTGGATTGGGCTTCCTGGCCCAAGACCTGAGACCTGAGACAGGGATTAGGGCACAAATACTCAATTAGGAGGTGATCCCTGGAGGCACCAGGAGGGGAGTGAGGAAGTGAGATGAGGAAGGGAGGGAAATCAGAACGTGCATTCATGAGCAGGCTGCCATTGTGGGCAACTAGTATGTTATCCTGCTGGGGAGCTCTGGGAAGTTGCATGGAACACACCGGAGTTGCACCAGGTGTGGATTTTTGGGTTTTTTTTTGTTTTTTGAGACAGGGTCTCACTCTGTTGCCCAGGCTGGAATGCAGTGGCTTAATCTCGGCTCACTGCAACCTCCGTTTCCTGGGTTGAAGTAATTCTCCTGTATCAGCCTCCCAAGTAGCTGGGGCTACAGCTGCACGCCACTATGCCTGGCTAATTTTTGTATTTTAGTAGGGACGGGTTTCTCCATGCTGCCCAGGCTGATCTCGAACTCCTGGACTCAAGCAATCTGCCTGCTTTGGCCTCCCAAAGTGCTGAGGTTGCAGGTGTGAGCCATCGCACCTGGCTGAAGCTGTGTCTTTATGCTCTGACTCCTGTCTTTGGCCAACGGAAGTGCTACCTCCTTGGCACTTCTGGTCCACAGGTGTGAGCAGCATGCTCCTGTGATCAGAGAAAAGTAGGAAGCCATTGGGCCTTCAGGAACGTGAGTGCTGAGGTGATGGGGCAGGACCACCAACAGCATCTGCATCATAGGCCTGCCTAATTGAATCCCCTCAACCTACGAGGCAGGCACTGCCATGATCTCCATCTGCCAGAGGAGAAAGTGGAGGCTTGGCTGATCCTATAGCAAGCAGGCAGCATTGCTCGTGCCTTCACTGGTACCTCATGTTGCTTCCTAAACAAATCTCTGCTCAGTGCCTTTTGTGGCCCAGGCCCTGAGCAGGCACCCTCAGCTCAAAGGTGAATATGAAAGAAGATACTGATTGGGCCTCCTCTGTGTCTGCAACTTCTGTTGCATTTGGCAGTTTTCAGTGCAACGCATTGCTGAAGGCCTTCTGGGTCAAGTCCTTTACATATGTTGTCACGTTTAAGCCTGGGAGGAAAGTATTGTCTCATTTTAGAATTGAGCAACCTTGGAGAAGACCCGAATAACATCTCACAGCCAGTGGGCTGATTTTGTCAGGGATCCCCTCAACTCTTACCAGCTCTGTGCTCGACTGTGCCCTTCTTCTCACTCACCCTCTCCCTCCCTCCCATCTAACCTCCTTTCCTTTTCCACCTGCCTGGAAGCTACAGTGGCATGATGCTGTTGTCAACATCCTTGGACTTTCCTGAACTGCCCTTCCGCAGTACCCAGCCCTGACCTCTGCCCGAAGGTGGCTGCAAGCTCTGTCCCTGTCTTCTGAACCTGGCAGCCAAGGGTAGCTGGTAAAAATAGCCATGGGGCCGGGTGCCGTGACTCACGCCTGTAATCTCAGCACTTTGGGAGGCCGAGGCAGCCAGATAGCGAGGTCAGGAGTTCGAGACCAGCCTGACCAACCTGGTGAAACCCCGTCTCTACTAAAAATACAAAACTTAGCCGGGCGTGGTGGCATGTACCTGTAATCCCAGTTACTCAGGAGGCTGAGACAGGAGAATGGCTTGAAACTGGAAGGCAGAGGTTGCAATGAACCAAGATCACGCCACTGCACTCCAGCCTGGGTGACAGAAAGATACTCCGTCTCAAAAAAAAAAAAAAAAGAAAAAGAGAAAATATCCATGGATGCCACAAACTCAGCTGGCCCTCACCCCTCACCCCAGCCCCATGTTCACTCTTGCCGGGTGACTTATATTCTAGTCCATAGGGAAACTAGAGCTCACAAGTCAGGAATTCCCTGACCTTCTGTCCCTTCCTCACTTCCTTCCTCCTCTCCTTTCCCCCACTAAATGAGCCCCCTTGTTATTTCCCTTCTTCCCTGAAAATGCCTCCAAAATCCATTCCTCCTCCTCTGCATCCCCACCACCCACAGGTTCAGGCTGTCAACTCCCTCCAGCACATAGTTCATCTCCTCCACCAGTCCTACCACCTTGGGTCCATTCATACCACAGCCAAGGGGATCTTCCCAAAATAAAAGTAAGGTTGTGTACTCCTCTGAGTAACACCATCCAGTTTAGTTTCCTCTGCTTTTGGGATCAAAACCAACCTCCTTGGCTGAGCCCTGCTTGTCACCCAGCCTCATGTCTCCTCACTTAGCATCCTCCACTGTAGCCACACCAATCTGCATTTCCTCTACTTGCTTGTCCCATTTGAACTCTTCCAACTCATCCTTCAAAACTCAGGTTAATGCACGCCTATAGTCCCAGCTACTTGGGAAACCAAGGCAGAAAGAAAGATGGCTTGAGCTCAGGAGTCCAAGGCCAGCCTAGACAACATAAGAAGATCTTGCTTCTTTAAAAAAAAAAAAAAAAAAGGACAAAAAAAAGAAAAAAGAAACTTCAGGTTTAAAATCACCTCCTCCATGAAGGCTTTGCTGCTTTCCCCAGCCCTGGGAAGAGATAATCCCACCTCCCTGCATGCAACCATTGCTCCCCTTGAACATACTTATGTGAATGCACCTAGCACACATCTGTGTCTCACTCATTAGCTCTCAGAGACTGGGACTAGGTCTTCTCTGCCTTTGTATCCCACATTTCCACCACGAGCCTGGTACACAGAATGCCTTGAATACCCGCTTGTCAAATGAAGAAGATAAAATTGAGACATGCTGAGCCATCCAGGGGCATGCAGGGCAGGTCCAGTGCAGCAGGCTGTGGAAAGATATAAACCCACCTGCAGCCTCTCTCTCACCCCCACCTCCTGCCCTAGAGAGATGAAAATACAAAATTACATAAAAAATCAATCAGAAAGTGAGGCCAGTCTTTACCAAAGGATCTTGTATAGCATTTCTTTAAATAGCCAGCTCCTCTGGTGCATTTGAAATAAGATAGAATTTGTAAATGTACCTGTACATACAGTGTGGGGGAGACCTGTGGACTCTCTGATTGCAGGGCCTCCCTGCAGAGGGAGCAAGGGGATGGATGAGGTTTCTCCTTGGCATGTGGGCACTCCCAGCCTTGAGAGGGGAGGACTCTGTGGTGGACAAACCATCAGATGGACAGGATTGGGGTGACACCATGGGTGATGCCCTGAGCAGAGCAGAAAGATGAAAATCAACTGCCTGCCTCCAGCATCTCCTCCTCTGACCCATCCACCCAGCCAGATGTTGCCCAGGACACTGGAAGCCACTGAAGAAGACACACTGGGCCTGGGCTTCTAGAAGCACATGAGCAGCACAGCTCAGGCTTTGTTTCTCCAAGACCAGCGGCTGTGTGCAGGCAGATGCCCTTGTGACTAGGGCTTAGAGAATCATATCTGCTGGGTCACACTTTCTAAACCAGGCTACCTGTTCTAGAGAGTCCTAGTTGGGCCATGAAGACAGAAGCTTCGGAATTAGTGGTGCCTAGAGAAGCTGAGAGAGATGGTCACTACCCAGCCCCTGTGTCTATACCCAGGAGACCCCACTGCCTTTCCTAAGGGGGACAGTGGAGGCACCTTGCTGGACCCTCAAATCACATTTGGAGCCTGGAAATTTTATGTTTTCCCATGTAATTGCTTGTGATAATTATGCAATTAGCATTAGAAAATGTAATTGTGTAATCGGAACATGCAATCAGACAATGATTGCCATAATTAGTGGGGGAAGATTATTGGGAATGAGTGGGTCTGGTGACTTGGGGAAAGGAATCAATGTGTGCAGACAGTGCTGGATAGTATTAGGCTTGGGCCCCTCTTGAAAACAACTGCAAATGCAATTTGTGTCACTGGGAAACAAGCACAGTGTCTGGCAGGGAGATGGATGGGCGTCGGAGGGTGCTTTGGAATAGGTCTGTGAACATCTGGGTTCCTCAGAAGCCCTTTGCAATCTCCTGAGCAGACAAACTGGACATTGAATGCTGAGGGTATGAACTCCTCAGGATAAAAGCCAAGTGTCCAGCTGCCGGCCTGGGGCCTGCCTTGAGCAATCCTGTTCCTCAAGCCCCATTTTCCTCCTCTGTCTAACGGGAGTGTGGTCACTGCCCAGCCTCCCTTGCAGGGTTGCTGTGAGGGCCAAAATAGGCAGGGCCCAGAACCTAACATAGCATCTGACCCATGAAGACATCCAGGCGTATAGATTTAATTTATAAATGTAAATGGCAGCTCTTACTGTCACCCCTCAATAATGAAGGAAGATTCCACTGTGCCTAGAACTGTGCCCAAAGTGTGAATCCCCACAGGCTGGGGTGGCCCCACTGCTTGCACAGGTTGGCAGGGAGAAAGGCCTTTGCTGACTGCTAAGGGGGCTCCAGGAGGTGGGAAGTTTACCACCACTCCCAGGGGCCACAGGAAAGGCTCATATAGAAGATAAACTATGGCCTCTGCCCACCTCACTCCCTGGCAAATGATCAAGTTATTGTACTTTATAATGTCAGGCTGGCTTTCCAAGCAAGGTGCCTGGGATGGAGCAGAACCTGGGGAGACAGGGGAGGGCAAAAGCAAGACAGAGAAACAGAGAGGGAATGGAAAATAAGAAAGCTGAGTACAGGAAGTGCTTGGAAAGGAGAGAACAGCAGAAGGGACACGAGGAAAAGCGGATGAAATAAAAAAGTTCAGGCAGGGGAGCAGCACCGGGGAAGAAGGTAGAAAAGGAAAGAACCGGGGTCGGGGGAGCGGGAGAAGCAGGAGCAGGAAGGGACAGTTCATGCAAACCAAGTGCAGTCAGTAGCGCTGCAGGCCTCCCTTCTAAGAACACGGTCCTTCTCCCCGCTCTCCTTACAGTCTGCAAATGATTCATGGGGAAACTTGAGCAGAGAAAGTGGAATCTGGGAAGCTGAGAGCACAAGGCTATGGTCCCCAGCACAGCCTGCTGCCTCCAGCCCATGTACCCACATCACTCAACAGTGTGTCTCGAGCGCCTATGATGTGCCTGCACCTGCAATGGTGAGGTGAAGACTGGCAGGTCCCCAGACACAGCTCTGTGGCAAGGGCTGCCCCAGGCCCACCACTCTGCTGCTGGAGACCTCACTCAGCCTGTGCTACCTCCTGTCACTGTCATCAGGGCTGCTGATGAGGAAAAGGGCTGCTTTGTGCCCTGTCAGGCCTAGCGCAGGACAGGACTGGCAGCTCTTTAGGTGGCCCCTGACCCAGGCTGCCCTCCACAGTGCCTGGCGCACAGTAGGTGCTCAGTAGGTGTGGCCCACTCCCTGCCCCTCATCCACTGACTGGCACTGGCTGTCTCAGCAGTTACACCAAAATGGGTCTGTGGCTTCTCCCATGAGGGCCCTAAAGCCTCCTCCCTCCCCGGGTCTCAGGGAGCCAAGGTCCAGGTGAACCTGAGCCTGGGGCCTGCAGAGCCAAGGAGCTGGAGCAGGAGGAAGGCAGCAGATCTCCATGGGACCACAGAAGCCCAGGGGACATCACTTACAGTCCCAGCCCTCTCTGGCTGACAGTGGGCAGTCCAACATCTGAAAGTCCTCGGTCCTCACACCAGACAACCTAAGTCCTGCACTCTGCTGGTGTCCTGGAGCCCTGGAGAAGTCAGACACTGGCTGGGAGCAGCTCAGAAACCTGGCTCCAGAGCCCACATGGAATTCACAACTGCTGGAAAACCTCGCCGGGCTGTAGCCTGCTGTGACCACTAGATGTCACTGGTGACTTCACCAGCCAGTTTCAGCGGCTGACACCAACCAAGGGAGCCTGGGGCCTGGGCACAAGGTCTCACGTGGGGACCAGCCCCCTCCTCCTGCAGATCACCAGCCATCCTCCTGCCCTCGTTTTAGGGGCCATGGTCTGAGCACAGACATCGCCCAGCACTGAGGCAGGAACAGGATAGTAAGACACGTCCCTGTAGGAGGACACATAAACCTATCATTTTAGCACCATGCATAAACTTTACTATGGAGGCAAAGAAGTTCTAACTCCAGCAGGAGGTGGGGGCTGATCACAAGCTTCACCTGGGAGGGAGCTTGGATGGGTGTGAAGGAGGAACAGGAGTTGCCCTGATGAAGAAGGATGCCCTGACTGAGGACCCAGCACACGCAAGTCCATGTGGAAGTGTGGGACTCGGTGAGCGGGAGTGCAGCAAAGGAGCGAGAGGCGAGGCAGCCAGGAAACAGGCAGGGCCGTCACCTTCACAGAAGTCTTTCCTGGAGCCAAGACTTCTGCATCCCTGCCGTGCACAAGCAAAGGAGTCCCCAAGGAGCAGCCCACAGCTATCGCTCCCTCTCTCTCTTACACACACACGCACACACACACGCAAACACATGCACACACATGCCCTGCTAACCTAAGCTGGGATCAGCAGGCGGCTTTCTTTCCCACACAGTCTCTGAGTTCTACTGGGGCTCTCAGAACACCAGGACCCCAGCCAGTGTTATGGTGCCAAGAGTGAGTTTCTCCCACCCTCAGTGCCTTCTCTGGTGTGCCCTGGAGGAGACCCTGGCTGGTGGCCCATTATCTCTGTCAAGGGTGCTTTAATCATGATCAACACAGGGGCATCTCCTGTGCCCGTCTGCACTCTGAGCTGTGTGATTTCAGCTGACAAAAAGTAGTCTGCTTCAACCTGTAGCCGTGGGACTGCCATGCATTTAAACATACCAAACAGGCTGGGCGCGGTGGCTCACACTTCTAATCCTGGCACTTTGGAAGGCCAAGAGGCAGATGGCTTGAACCCAGGAGTTTAAGACCAGCCTGGGCAACAAGGTGAAACCCCATCTGTATAAAAATACCAAAATTAACAGAGCGTGGTAGTGTGTGTCTATAGTCCCAGCTACTGAGGAGGCTGAGGCAGGAGGATCACTACAATTTTATTATCCTGCCTCAGCCTCCCAAAGTGCTAGGATTATAGGCATGAGCCACTGGCCTCCATCTGGTTCTTGAGTACTTTTTTCTCTTTTGTTTCCTCTTAAAGTGTTTCCTGAAAAATCTACAATTTTATCTTGGTTGTAAGAATAAGGAAAAAAAGATTTCTTCCCATCTAGGCCAGATTAGATGGAGAAGCAGAGGGCCTCCTGGGCCAGGCAGAATGGTAGCTATATTCTGGACATTCTACACAGGTCCAGCTGAGGGCCTGGACTTGGCAGGCACCCCCCTGGGAATGGCTTTGATAAATGTTCCCCTTCCTACAGGGGTGACTGCTTCCTTGAAGATCTGTGTCATCAACCACAGTGACAGGAACCCTCCACCATGTGGCAAAGATCAAACATGATGCATTAAAAGCCAGGACCAAGAAGGGGCCCACAAATCCCCACCCGGAACACCTCCTGCTCTTGCTGGTCTTGAAAGTCTATAGCCGGGTCTGGGTGGAGAAGCCTGTGGCCAATCTAAAGATGCTGCCACATGGATCGCGCAGGACCAAAGAGAGTCCTTGTTGCTCCTGGCGAGATACAAAGGCTGGGCGTTCACCAGGGCAGCTTGTGCTAGCCTTTCAGCCTGACTCTCGTTTGTCTAAAGGTGCTAAGGCCAGTCCTCGGGTGAGATTCTTGCCAACAAGACCCCTTCTGTCAGTTGAGGAAAGCAGGCTCCTGCCAGAGAAGATGGCATGGAACAAGTTGCATGGCCTCTGCCCCAGAGGAAGCTGGGACCAAATTGAAGGACCAAGGGAGAAAGAGTGAGAAAGCTGGGAACAGAGTGAAGCTGGGCTTGGGGGAACTGAGCTACTTGTGAGACAGATCTCTGCTAAGGGAAGAGAGACCGAACTACAGCTGAACAAGGCACTAGTAAACTTGGATTTGACTTAGGCTTGATTAACCCTAAGGAAGTCCAGTTGGCAGGTGGGATGTTGGGTTAGGGTTACAGTTAGGGTTGGCCTATTATGTTGTTTGACTTCCTGCTCTTCTAGCTGGTAGCACTAACATGCAGCCACTCATCAGAAGAAGCTGGAGCCAAAAGCAAGAGGGAGAATATTTAAATCCAGCCAATCACTGATTGGATGATTCTACAAGCAGCATGGACTGTATGGAAAAACTGGCCTGATCAGGGGCTGCCTCAAGCTCCATAGTAGACCATCAGAACTACTTCAGTGGAGTCATTCCTGGTATCAAAACCCAAGTGACTACCTGTTGGACCAGCAGCCTCAAATCCTAGCTGATGGCCATCCCAGGGGTCACCAATATAAGCTTCTGCCCTGAAGTGCCTCCTTCACTGCAAGAATATCACAATGGACTACCTTTTGTACATTAAGTATATTACCTAATAAATGCTCCTAGGACCCACAGACAAGTCACCCCATTACTTTCATTAACAGGGACCTGATTTTGAGGTAAGTGTCTTGGAAGGGACAGGACTCACGGTAAGGTGGGGTGTATAGAGCATCTGGCACCAGAATTGGAGGTGGCAAGGGCTGGCAAGAATGTTACATAGGGTCTTTGCCCTGCAGAGAACTACAGAGAGAGAAGAGAGCCAGCTATCAGCCCTGCCTCTCCTTTGGCCTCTCCAAAATACTGCCTCCCTTTGTCTCCCACCCAGCAGAAGCCTGGACCCCAGAATCAGTAACTGCTGGCCTGAAGTTATCTCTGGAATTTGCAATTGGCCTGGACACTAGGTACTCAAAGGAGGCCTGAGAGGCAGTGGGCAGGGGTCAGATGATGGGAAGGCCTGGCTGAAGTGAGGCTGAGGGCCAGTCCCACAGCCCAAGCTCTGGGGGCACCACGTTCCTGGCAGGTGCCCATCAATGCCAGTCTCTGTTGGGAGTGGTACACCTGCAGTGATGTCCCAGAGGCCAGGAAGCAGGGTGGAAGAGTCATGGGGGGTAGCCCTGGCCTCCCTCCCTGCCTCCTGGTAGCCCAGTTGGGAAGGAAGAAGAGACCTCCAACCAGGATGGGGTTGCAGGAAAACAGAAATGAGCACCCAGCCTCTGGGTCCTGACTAAGTTTATGTGCCAGGCATTGGGTCCTCAGCACTGGGACTCTCCAGCCCCTTGGCTGGGCAAAGGCAGATGTCACGGCCAGACTGGATTCTTTACCAGACAGGAAGAAACAGCCCTAAAATGGGATTTGGTAGGAATCACACAGGTTAACAGATAGGGTCTTCTGTCCAAGCTGCTTCAGGGTCTCAGAGAGGTCAAGGCAGGAATCTCCGGAGCTATCCAAAACCACAGTGCACCCCCTCAAGCTCCCACTTACAACCGACCGCTCCCCTACTTCTCTACAAGGGGTGGCATCTGAGTCCGGAATGATCGAGACTTACATTTAGGGAGAAATTTCTGATATAAGGCTGGGGATGTTGCTTCCTGCAAACCAGAATAGGTGACTGGATGGTCCTGCCATAGCCTAGACTGGGGACTCACAGGTTGTAGAGTCGTGGATTGTCAGAGACAACGGTGAGCTGAAAAAGCAACCCCTACCACCCCCATCAAGAAACTGGGGCCCAGAGAGGTGACTTGCTAACTCCATGCCTGCTGGGGAGGGGTTTCCATGCCAGCAGAGCACTGGGGAGAATGCTTTCCAGGAGAGGAGCTGGCCCCCAGCCCAAGGAAGTGAAGCAGGATGGCCGTGGGGAGCCAGGCATGGGGAGTGGTCCCCAAGGCCCCAGCCAAGTTTCTGGGCCCCAGATGAAGAGCGAATCGCTGGTTCTCCCGGGAGGGGAGTAGTCAGTCACCCTGTAAAAGTTTATTTTTATACATGTCTGATCTATTTCACATCCGCTCAGATATTTTGACACATATACAGGAAATGTAACTCTCCCCCATATGGCAGTGTTTGGTTGGCCGGACCTGGGGAAACTCAATAGGGTCACAGAGGAGCAGAGGGGAACTGCAGCATCAAGGAAGAATGCCAGAGGCCTGAGGCCACGATGGGCACCCCTGGCTGGCAGGCTGGAGACGGAGGTCACGGTGAGGCCAGCACAGAAGTCCTCGTGCCTGGGTACAGAGCCCGGGGCCCCAGACTTAGGAGGCCAAGTGTGGCTCTGGTTGCTGCTCCCCAGGAGGGAGGGGAGATCCCCATGAGGATGAAGAAAGTCAGGAAGAGCAGCCAGAGTGGGCCACCAAGGGCATGGGCTGCAGGACAGACAGACACACGCAGGCCTGAGCGGCAAACACTGGGGCGCCTCTGACATCAGCCGGGAGCAGGGATTTTCTCCATGTTCCAGCATCCTGGGAGGAGGAGATCAGGAAACCTACAGCTCAGATGAAATAAAAGGACAGGGAAACAGCTCTGGGCTGGACCGCACCTGGCTGGAACTTTCCCCAGTTACCTAACTTCCTTGAGCCTCAGTTTCCTCATGTACAAATTGGGGTGGATATGACCCAGTAGGAAGGCCAAGAGGATTAAAGGAGAGAATGCACATGCTGCTTCTTGAAGAGGGCTGATAAAGGAGAAGAGGTTGGCAGGTGCCAGCTCTCCCCATCCTGAACTCTAAAACGGGGAGGATACTAGCATCTCCCCGGCAGGGCAGAGGGAGAGTGAAAGGGGGCTGTGTGCAGAAATCCCCCAGCATCACGCCTGGCTCTGGGGACAGCAGTGAACACTGGCACTGAGCTCAGTCTAGGAGAACCCATGGTCTGTAAGTGACACTGTGACAGGCCCAGTAGGGTATAAGCACAGGCTGCTGTGGAACAGCAGGGAGGGGCAGCTTCCTCCCGTGACACTGGACAGGGAGGGTCCTCCTCTCCCAGAAAGAAAGTAAATATGCTGCTCATAACTCCAAGAGGGAGAGTGGGCTGGAATAACACATTGATTGTGTGGAGCTTTTTCCTCTTTTTTTTTGTAACAGAGACAGGGTCTTACTATGTTGTCCAAGCTTATCTCCAATTCCTGGGCTCAAGGGATCCACCAGCCTCAGCCTCCTAAAGTGCTGGGATTACAAGTGTGAGCCACTGTGCCCAGTCTTTTTAAGTTTAAATTCATGGATATCACATTCCTACAAAGTGTCACGAGGAGGCAGGTCGATGGATGGGCATCCCTAACTGACAGAATCAAGATGGGACTGACACTTGGTCACTCCCTGTGATCCCTTGGTGCTAGCACCAGGCACAGGGCATGGGAAAGAGTTGCCATGAAACAGTTGGATTCTCCTAGTCCTGCACCCTTACAACGCATACAGTAGCCTGGCCTCCGCCTGGAGAGCTCTGGCTCTGTCTTGGCGCCTCCTTCCCCCTAGCTGTAGACACTGCTGGCCTAGAATATGTGCTTGCTGCCTTGGTCATCAGTGTGGCCCCAGGGGGCTGGTTCAGGATCTTAAAGCGTCCAGGAGGAGCCTCACAGTCCCTGCTTGGTAAGTGGGGTGTGGTAACCAAGAAGTTACTAAGATATCCCCTTCCTCCCTTCTCCCCTGGAACCCAGACAGTAGCAGCTCCAAAAAGCCCAGGGAGTGAGGTGTATCAGTAGGTAGAGGCTGCACGTGGCCTCACCTTCCCCCATTCCCCAACCCACATCCCTATAAATCCTGGCGACACAACAGGAAGGCCCTTTAACTAGCACATAAAAGTGCTTTGGGCTTTCAAAGACTCTCTCTGTTTACAGGGAGCCCAAGATTTTTATGGGCCATCTCTAGTCCCCTTTCCTCTGACCTGCTGACACATCTTGGTTTCCAGCTGTGGTGTGGGGAACTGTCACAGCCCAAGCCAAGTAGCCATGGGGTGTGGAAGGAGGACGAAAGACCCCTGGAACTTGGGAGGCAAGGATGACCAGTTAGGCTGACGATGCAGCCCCTCTCTGTGGGCCCAGCATATGCTAGGGTCCCTCTGATTTGCCCTCTGTCCTTCTCGTGGGGCAAAAAATAAGTACTCACAAACTTTTATCGTTCGACTGATTTGCAGCCACAGTAGCTGTAGCTCAGCCTTGGAAGGGGCCCAGGAAACACCTCCGAACGGGTGGTGAGGGCCCTGTCCTGAGAGGTACACAGGCCATTCTGGAGGAGGCCAGGCAGGTGAGCTATCAATGCCAGCATTTTTTTTAGCCCTGAAAGATTATGAATTTACAGTTCTATGAACCTACTATAAACCTACTGCCCAAGAGAGATTTTCCCCAGCTGGTCCTCTGATCCTAGCTAGTCCAGGAACCTCTCGCAGGGATCCTGGCTCAAAGTGCAAGGCAGGGGTGGAGGTGGAGGATTGCAGGTGGGCATGAGGCTGTTCCAGGGGATGGGGAAGAAGAAATCTTATGTTCTAGTGGACGGGAAGAAATCCCAGCCCTGCACATTCCCAAGGCAGTCACTGAGGCCCCTCACCAGCAGTCTCCTCTCTTTGGGCCCCTTCCCATCTTTCTCCCACTACCCCCTCCCCTCTTTATCCTCGTATCTAGTTTGCTTTCTTCTCCTTCCCTCCCTCCTTGCTGGCAGTTTTTCCTGTCCCTCCTCACTCTTCCCTTTTCATATTCTGTAGTCTCATTCCTCTTATCCTCCAAATCACTCTATTTCTTTAAATTTTTCTTTTTCTCCTTTTCCCTTTTACCTGCGTTAACTATCTCTTCCCTTCTCTCTTGGACAAAAATGTCTCTTAAGGTTCCAGTTAGCAATGTAATCACACAACTTAAGATCCAATCAACACGTGCCATGCACAGTGTCAGGCACACTCATGTTTGTTATTATATTTTCAGAGGGCACTTTTAGTATAGTCTGCAGTACGATGCCAGATACTATTCTTACTGTCCACGCTGTAGGTCCATACTTCTCCACAATGATCCTATGAGGTAAGTACTAATACCACACCCATTTTACAGATGGTGAAACTGAGGTGCAAAGAGATTAAAGAATTTGCCCACAGTCACACAGCTAGTGTCTTAGAACAAGATTCAAACCCAGTCACATGCTGAGCCTCCAGCCTGTATGCACCATCGCATACCCTCTCCTCCAACTCAGAGGCCTGTGAGCCCTGCCTACAGGATATGAAGGTGTCCATGGCACATATCCAGGTCTGTGTGTCCTGAGGAACCCTAAGGCAAAGTGTTGAGGAGGGATGTCATGGGAAGGGGTCGGCTGAGACAAGAGGATCCTGTCTTTTTCCCAGACAAGAGAGAATAAAGGCCTCTATTGGGAGCCCCTACCCCTGCTGGCTGTTCCCGGAAAGGCCTGTTGCCCCTGCCGCTGGGAAAGCCCTGGAGAACTTCTGACCCTTCTGCTCCCCTCACCGGGGAGCAGCAGCTGAGTCCCGCCCAGGGAAGGGCCCATCTACCTCTGCCCACCAGCACCCCACTTGGACCATGGTCTCCCCAACACTGCGTACTTCCTGGCAGATACCTGGCCCTGCCTCTCCCCTCTGGCATAGTGAGGAATGTGCTTCTGTCATCCTATCCTCCCTCTCCGACCCTAGCCCAGCACAGAATTGGATTAAGAACAAAAATACGAGCTGTGTTTGTTTTAATCAGCTTCAAGACATGGGGGCTTTTAGAGGAAAGGAGAACAGGCCGGAGCTGGCCCCAGGGCAGGCAGGCTGGGCGGTGATGCCATCCTGGGGTCAGGAGCACGCAGAGCAGTAAGTGCATCTGCAGGTCAAATCCTGGGCAGATAAGGCTGGGGGAGAGGACCTGGGGCCAAGGGCAGAGGGAGGATAAAAAGAATGGGGAGGAGGGAGGGAAGACACGGGTTTTCCTGAGAGTCAGAGGGACCAGGGCTGCCCACAATCCCTGTCCTGGAGTGAGGCAGGAGGGGAGGTGACAATGGAAAGCCATGGGATACCCCAGGGACCTAGAGGAGCCAATGGAGAGTAATTTTCCAGAGGAGGAGCTACCTCCTGGCCTTTGGAATGAGGGATGATGGGAAGGAGGTGGGGGGGGGGGTCAACAATGGTCTCCACCACCCAGTGGCAGCTGAGCAATGGCATCTGGACTCAAGCTCTGTGCCTAGATGTTCTGGCACCAAGAGGACACAGCTGAGTAAGCTGAACATGCAGAATCCAGTGGAAAGCGGAAGGTGTCAAGGCCAGGTTGAGGGAACAAAGGCCTGGTAGGGCAAGAGGCTTGCAGAAAAACTACATTCCTGGGCAGATCTCAAGCTGGATGAAGACCTGGAGGCTGTGGGGTGTGGAGAAGCGCTCTGAAGTGGGAGCCAAGAACCTGGGCCCCAGCATCAACTGTATCTGCCTCTAGCAGCGGGTCTCTGTCACTGTTCCTCTCTAGGCCTTGGTCTCTTTACCCGTAAAACAGAGCAGTGGGGTGCAAGCTAAGTGCTGTGGGATACTGGGACATTTAGTCACTTCTTAAAAAGTCCCCATGGCCATACAACTGTACGTTTGCTACATTCGTGGCTAACCTAACATTAGCTCAGTGAGGCAAGGAAAGGGACCCAGAGAGGTTCAGGGACTGGTCCAAGGTCACACAGCCGGTGTGAAAAGCAGCTGGTACAAATGCCCATATCCAGCCAGTGCCCCAACCCCAGGGTGGAACGGCCTTGGGTTAGTGTGCAGGTCAAAGGATCTGGATAGAAACAATGATGTCATACAATTGAGGGCAGAGCTCCTAGAGGCCCTTCCCGGAGCCCTCCATTCCCTTACCAGATAGGAGGAGGAGGGCCTGTATTGGCTCTATCCATGCCCCAACCTGACTCTTATGCTCTGCACAGCCCTTTCCCAGAGGGAACTGTGTGGCGATGGCTGGGGGACCCACCTTAGACCAGAGCATGGGCTCCTTGGGACAGATCTGGGTCTAATTCAGGCCCACAGAAGTGTTTTGGCCCATGATAATGCTTGTACCAGTCTGAGGTGAAGCAGAAAAATAAGTAGTGAATCCTCTGTACAGCTACATTTTATACGTTTTAGTTTAAAATTTTGAAATGATATCATTCCTTCTCTTTTTGGTTGTTGTTGTTTTTGGTTTTTTGTTTTTTTGAGATGGAGTCTCGCTCTGTCGCCCAGGCTGGAGTGCAGTGGTGCGATCTCAGCTCACTGCAACCTCTGCCTCCCAGGTTCAAGTGATTCTCCTGCCTCAGCCTCCCGAGTTGCTGGGATTACAGGTGCCCACCACCACGCCCGGCTAATTTTTGTATGTTTAGTAGAGAAGGGGGTTTCACTGTGTTGGCCAGGGTGGCCTCAAGACAGGATCCCACCACCTAAACTGGAGTGTAGTGGCACAATCACAGCTCACTGCAGCCTTGACCGCCTGGGCTCAGGTGATTCTTCCACAACTACATTGTTTTATTTGAAGACATTCTCACCTAGCATGAGGCACAGTCCAGAGTGCTGCGTGATATAAGTACTTAATAAATGTCAGGACCAGGCTGATGGAATAAAGGCCTGGCGGGGCAAGAGGCTGGGAGAAGAATGACTTTCTCGGGCAACATCATACCTGGGGTCAGCAAGGCCTTGGATTGGGAGCTCTAGAATCTGGAACCTCAAGTGGGCAGGCCTGAGCAAATTACTTTATGTTTAGCCTCAGTTTCCTCTTCTGCAAAAGGAGGAGACAGGACTATAAGGTGACCTCTGAGATGAATCCCAGCAGCAGCATTCCACAGCTGAGCTCATGGAAAACAGGTACCGGACCAGTCTCATGCACTGAGCACAGAGCTGTGCCCCAGGCAGAAGGCTTCTGATGAAGGGAGGCAGGGGATACACTCACTCAGGCAGCCTATGCAAAAGAAGTTCTAATAGCAACAACAACAAAGGGCCTGCCAACCAAGAGAAAAGAGCTAATCTGACATCAGCCAGGACTTGGGACCAGACCCCTTGCCCACTGTCCCAAGCCTCTGGATGCATCTCCTAGCCCCTCCTGGCCGAGACCAGTCTCATTTCTCAGAGTGTCTCCTACAATCATGAGTCATCTCCCCTTTCTGCTTCCACTGTAGGTAAGTCAATCCAATCCAATGCAGCAAACCTTGACTTAGCCCCTACTCTGTGCGAAGGGTGGGGGACACATTCAATATCTAGGAAAAGACTGAATATATTAGGGATACAAAATGTACATTTTGAATCTATGTATTCAATGTATCTATTGCATCCAAACTTGTTAAGAGGCAATTAGACTAAATAAAATATCTCATTTGGGTTATGCTGTTATGTGTACCATTGACAAATCTCCCAAGCTCACATTATTACAGGGTGAATGTTTGGCCCTAAAGCCAGCATTTTCTTCATTACAGCCTTTCTCTCACTCTATTATAAGTTTTCCAGTCTGATTCCCCCACTACATTATGGGTCCTCCAAGAACAGAGATTCTGTCCGTATTTAGCACAGCTCTGGGTACAGAGAGCACCCAGATGCAAAGGGAAAGGAAGCAGGGTACAGATCACACATGAGTGTGATCAGCTTCTATGCTCGAGGACCAGTTCTTAGAAAGTAGCCCTGCTGACCTTAAGGGGGATGGAGAGGAGAGAGGAGACCCAGGCCTCCCCCAGGAGAAGGTGGGTGCCCTGCACACATCTAGCAACTAAGCAAAACCAAAGGCAGAAGATGTGAACTGCGGGTCATCAAAGGAGTCTGAGATGATGACATTTCCCTGAATGCTGGTGCTAGATTAGAATGGGGAGGGGAGGGGAGGGGATGGGGTAAGGCCCTTCTGACTCCACCCCAAAGCAGCATCCTTACATCACTATGGAAAGGGAAGGATGAGCTTGCCCAGAGCAGGACACTGCCCACCCAGGCACTGTCTCCCAGGTGTGGGTGATTCTTTCCAGCCTTGGTCCAGTTATGAGACAGGAAAGAGGTGTCTCTGCCAGGGTCCTTGGGTGCAAGAGGAGTGGGCACAGTGGTCTCCACTAAGTGTGGAAGGGGCAGGGGTTCATGGGGTGGGGGCGGTGGCCGTCCTCCCTGCCCCCTCGAGCTGCTCAGATCTGCACATTCTCAGCCTCATTCCCCAGACACTGAAGGACGCTCGCTGCTGACACCATGGCATTGGGTTTCCCCTGGGCTGGCTCAGGCTCCTGTCACCAGGCCTGGCAGGAAATTGTTGCTGACACCTGGGGAAAGGCCCCAGGAGTAGGGAGGCCAGGGATTGGGAAGTCTGAGCCTGTGAAGTTCTAAGCAAGTGCTAGGTTGGGCTGGAGCAGGGGAGATAGCTATAGGTCTGAGAGGGATTCTCGCCATGCAGGCTGGGTCCCTGAGTCTCTCCATCCTTGTCCTGTCCCTCCTGGGATCGCCCCAGGAGGCTGGGGAACCTTGGAGCTTGTGACCAGCTTGGCCACATGGGGTGAGATGGGCATTGAGGGGAAGGGGCAGCATCATCTGAGGGCCCAGGACTCCTCCACATCCCCAACCCCAAAGTTGTACAAACTTGCTTCTCAGCCTCCTTTAGGGCAAAGCCAGGGCTGTCCCACACTTGCTGGGCCATGTGCACACTCAAAGGTCCCCCAGCAGCTTTAACCTACGGAGCATGGTGTCTTTCCCTGGCCTGTCTCTATGTCCTGGCAGCCTGCTCCATGTCCTCAGCCTGGGTCTGTACTCCAGCCTTTTCTCTCTCACTTCCCCGCTGTCTCTCTTCTGTGCTGTATTTGTCACAATAAAAACATGCCTTGGCTCCCAGGCACCTCTGAGCATTTCAAAGATTTGGAAAGAAACTACAGAGGGGGCTGGGGGTAAATGGCAGATGGTGGGGAGGGATCCTCAGACTGGGAATTCAGGTCACCCAACTGTTACCACCCGCTCCCTGTTCTACACTAGGAAGTGTGTGTGTGCGCGCACGCGCATGCATGTGCACGCATATGTGTGTATGCACGCTAGTGTGTGTGTGTGCACGCACATGGACAGAATGACCGGGGACACAGAGCACTCTGGGGCTTTCAAGTGCAATACTTGTAAGTGGCTGAGCCCAACCCGCTTGCAAAGAAACATCTGTGGATTTCTCTTCCTTCTGAACTACACCCATCCCCCCAGTTGAAAGCCCTCATTCCTAGGCTGTGACATCCCCATAGCTTTGAATCTGGACTGTCCCAAGCAGGAAGACAAGGAAGGTCAGAGGTAGAGGTAGGTCTAGTGGAATGTGGGGAGGGGCCACCGGATGGAGATGGAGTGAGGAAGAGTGATGCGCATCTGAGTGAGAATGGGCTGGTGACAGTGGGAGTCCACCCAGGGACCCCCAGAAAGAAAGGACAGTTCCTGGTACAAGGCTGGCAGGCTGGAGCATCTAACCTCACCATCCCGCAATTTGGTGCCTCCTCCTTAGACAAAAAAAGCTCAATCTCCAGGAACTCCAAGGGCAGCGATGCACCATCTACCACAGGTGGTCAACCCATCAGCAGGTGTTCTAAACACCTGCCACGGGCCCAGCTCTGTGACAAACATGCAGGATTGTCCCCAAACAGCCCACATCTCCCTCAATCTAGGAGACTAAGGACGGTGCTGCTGCGGTAGGCAGGGTGGGGGTGAGGGCTCTAAACTGCTGCTTCCCAAATTTGGTATTAACAGATTGTTGTTGTTGTTGTTGAGACAGGATTTCATTCTGTCACCCAGGCTAGAGTGCAGTGGTGATCAGAGCTCACTGCAGCCTTAAACTTCTGGGCTCAAGCGATCTTTCCATCTCAGCTTCCTAAGTAGCTGGGACTATAGGCAGGTGTCACTACACTCATTTAAAAAAAAAAAAAAAAGCCGGGCGCGGTGGCTCAAGCCTGTAATCCCAGCACTTTGGGAGGCCGAGGCGGGCAGATCACGAGGTCAGGAGATCGAGACCGTCCTGACTAACACGGTGAAACCTCGTCTCTATTAAAAATACAAAAAATTAGCTGGGCGAGGTGGCGGGCACCTGTAGTCCCAGCTACTCGGAGGCTGAGGCAGGAGAATGGCATGAACCCGGGAGGCAGAGCTTGCAGTGAGCTGAGATCGTGCCACTGCACTCCAGCCTGGGCGATAAAGCGAGACTCCGTCTCAAAAAAAAAAAAAAGAAATTGTTGAGACAGTTGCAATACTATGTTGACCAGGCTGGGTTTGAACTCCTAAGCTCAAGTGACCTGCCTGCCTCAGCCTCACAAAGTGCTGGGATTACAGGCATGAGCCACTGCGCCCAGTCCAGTCCATGAAATACTTTAATTTTCTTCTCATTGAATCAAGCAAGAGCATTAAAGAACAAACAAAAGCAAGGTATTTCAGCACTTTTTAAGAAAACAAACAGGATTAGATAAAAGACAGTCTTTCCCAATATCAATCAACAGTGACAGGGGTTAGACTAGGAGTTACTCTCAAGGCAACTGACTGAAGCAATAGCAGGCGGCCTGGGGCACACTGGCCAAGTTCTGGCTCCAGGTCTGGGAGGCAGATACACAGATGTAACACACGCAGATATTTGCTGAACTGCGCACCTGGGATCACTGCACCTTGCTTGCATAAGATGCATCTCAATGAAAAAGTAAACAGAAGCAGAAGTCAGACATTAAGCTCACGGACTCAGGAGCCATATGTCATGGATGCAAATTCTAGCTCTACCTCTTAGTATTTGTGCAACTTTGAATAAGTTACTTAACCTCTCTATGCCTCAGTTTCATCTCCAAAATGAGGATAATAATCATACTTACTTCAAAGAGCTCTTGTGAGGAGTAAATGAGTTAACACATGTGAAAACCATCAAATAACATTTGGCAAGAAGTAGTTACTCAGTAAATGGTTCACCATTATTATTCATATTCCAACCAAGTGTAGCTGATGGGCAGGAACCATGTGAGGATCAGGGGAGAGTGGTCCAGGCAGAGAGAACAGCAGGGCAAAGTCCCTGAGGTGGGATGGAGTGTCAGAGCTGCAGAAAGAAGCCAGCCTGGCTGGCTCATCCTGACTGGCATGTGCTGAGCCAGGACAGAGGTTGTGAGGTCAGGAAGGAAAGGCAGGCAAGAGTCAAAGCATGGAAGGAGACTGGATTTTGCTCTGAGTGTCACAAGAAGCCACTGGAGGATTTTGAGCCAAGTGGTGATAGAATCACATTTAAGTCTTCAAAAGATCACTCTGGCTTTGGTGTGTGGCAAATGGGGAGGAGCAGGGAAACCAGCTGGGAGGAATTTGGGGTAGTCCAGGCAAGAGATGGTGGGGGCACGGACTGGATCAGGAGGGCAGCAGAGGTCTCTGGATTCTGGATATTCTGGGAAGGTGGAGCCAACAGGACATATGATTGAATTAGATCTGGAGTGTGGGGACAAAATAAAAGGACATGTAAGCCTTTTGGGCCTGAGCATCTGGAAACTGGCAGTGCCTTTAACTGAGAAGGGACCTGAGGGAGCAAAAATCAAAGTTGCTGCTTTGTTTGAACAGGTTAAGTTTGAGATGCCCACTAGGCCTGCCAATGGGGAGGACCAATGGACAGCGGGACACTCAAATCTAGAAGGCAGGGGAGTATGTGGAACTGAGAAAATCATTTAACAACTGTCCACAGAGGAAGCGTTGCTTGAATTCTCTGCATGTTCTCATGCTTGGGATTGTCGCACAGTCATTTGGGAAGATTCTCTGTAGCTCCACTGAGGAATGTGGAAACAATCCTTCTGGGGTTGCCTCATTAAATATGGAATATTCTGAGCAATATCAGTACCCCCCATCTCCAGCAACTCCATTCGTTTTCCCTCTGTGGGCTGGCGAATGTGGCTGCAGTGGAGCAGATGTCTGATGGCAGGGTGCTCTGGGGAAAGGACAGTCAGGAACGAGCTGAGAGGGACGCTTTAGGTCAGTGGCCAGGGAAATATTCCTCCTGGAGAGGCCCATGGAACCCCTCAGTAACCCTGGGCAGAACTTGAGATAATCTTAGCTGGCACCCTCAACACAGAGTGAGAAAGTCATTCTTCTCCCGTCCTCTTTCCTGTCTGATTATAATGCGCCCTTTAAATGATAGCTACATCTGGTCACCAAAAATACGGCACATGGGTAGGGAGGAGGCTCAAACAATCCTCCCACCTCAGCCTCCTGAGTGGCTGGGACTACAGGAACACACCACCATGCCTGGCTATGTTTTGTATTTTTTGTAGAGACGGGGTCTCACTTTGTTTCCCAGGCTGGTCTCGAACTCCTGGGCTCAAGCTGTCTGCCTGTGTTGGCCTCCCAGTGCTGGGATAACAGACAGAGCTCATATTTTTGTTTTAGCATCTTTTAGAGCTATGTTTTTCAGACTTTAGTGACTTGAGTAGAACCTTCACGATTTTTGCCACATCTGAGTGCCACTTGTATCATTAACATTTTTCTTTAACTCATTGTACATACACACACACACACACACACATATATATGCTCTGAGCCTCATATTCATATACAAATCTCATAATCACCCAAGCCACCCTAAGACCAAGGATGGGCACATCCCCCTTCCCTTCACGGCCCCCTGCAGGCCACAGGTGGATAACTTCCCCTCTTCCAGGCCGCTTTGGGATTTGCTGTGCAGGGATTTTACCAAAGGGAGAAGTTCTCTGATAAACAGTTCTTACCATCTCAAGGCCACAAAATTGATGTTGTTACCAATGGTATCCCCCTAAATGCTGCAAATGCATGAAATGACTTCTGAATCAGCAAAGATTACTGATTATTCTTTTAAAGAATAACTGCAACTGATCACACTTCTGATGGGAGCAGAAGTTCTGGACAGCAGTGTTCCCAGATGGTGCATTCTGCAAAAATGAGCGGGTTTTGGCACGTTTCAGTGCCTGGCCTAGGGCCGACCCTGAGGGGTCTCTGAGTCTTAGGTGGTCCACACACACAGAACTGCCTGCCAGAGTCAGATGAGTGCACCCGTGTGGGGTCCACAGACACAAGCAGAGACCAAAGCTCCGGAGGAATGAGGTCAGGAGATAATCAGATGTGACTCCTGCGGCCTCTCCAGGACCCTGTAGAAGCCCCCACAGCCCTTCTCAGGAGACCTTTTGGCCCAGCAATGTTATCCCAAAAGTAGGAAGTGTGGGTTCTGGGTTCTCAGCACCTCCAGCTGCAGCTGGGCCGAGGAAGGCACAGCTGTCCTGCCTGAGGCTGTGTCTCTTGTGAAGGAGAAACATCCGGCCAATTCCATCAAGAATGTCAGTCAAAATCCCAGGGAGGGATCAGTCAGTTCAGCCCTCCTATCCAGCCAGCTCTTGTGCCCTGGGAGCAGGCCCTTGGACTGTCCTCAGCCAGGACAGGAGAGGCCCATCTCTCAAGGGCTATGGCCTTGCTGCCCCTCATGCCACACTCCTCTGCCACCTAAAGCCTCGGGCTGGTGGCCTGCAAGTGAGCAGGGGTTGATGCAGTGGTGCACAGGCCCCCGCAGGATATGACCCAGGATGTGAGGACCCGCAGGCTGGAGGAGAGATATGCAGAGGTGAAAGGGCAAACCTGTTTCCAGTCTCCTTATCAGGAGTAGCCGAGTGAAAGGGAAGTGGCAGCCCCGGAGGTCAGGCCGGGGAGGTTGTGGCTGGGGCAAGGCTAGGCTAGGTCTCCTGAGAGGAGACCCGTTGGGCAGGGAAGAGAGAGAAAGGGGTGTGGAGGAAGGGCCAGGGAGGGAAAGGGCTGGGAGCAATGACTGTATGCTCATTCCCAAGGGGAGGAGCAGCAGGGTAACCAGCCACCCAGGCTTGCCCCAGACTGAGGGGCTTCCCAGGACTTGGAACTTCCCATTAAACACTGGGATGGTTGGTCACCCAGGGAGCAGCCCTGGCTCGGGGACTGTCAGAACCCAGCCACCTGCACCCCCTCCAGAGTCCCAGGCTCACCCACCACCTTGTCTCAATGCCTTCTTCTCCCCCTTGGTTATTCATTCCACAAACATTAACAAAATGCCTACTGTGTGTCCGGCCTGCTGCCAGGCTCTGGGAATTCAGCAGTGAAAGGACAGGCATGCCCTCTGTGATCCACAGCTTGGAGATTATCCATCCTTCAAAGCCACATGGGACCCTTACTCCCCTGCTACCTGCCTCACCAGCCCATCCCCTGGGGCGTGTTTCTAGGGAGCCCTCCCTCAACAGTCTTAGGTGGTTCACACACACAACTGTCTGCCAGAGTCAGATGGGAGCACCCGTGGGGGGTCCACAGACACATGTGGGGACGGTATCTAAATCACTGTCCCGCCTGCCATGGTGCCTCGCATAGGGCCCTGTGCAGGGAGGTGCTTAATACATGTCTTTTGGTTGAGGAGCTAAGGTGTTGAGGGCAAGCTGGAGATGGGGGTCCCTCGGTCACCTGTCAATGCTCGCAGCCCCCCACCACCACTGCCAGCACCCACACATATGCACAGGGCACGCCTCATTGTCAAGCAGCATTCTCCCTGCCCCAGCACGGTGGGGCTGACCTGTCCTCTCCTCAGCTGGGGAAAGTAGACAGGCCCGTGGGCAGACCCAAGTCTAGCGTGGAGGTGGGGGTCTCTAGGATGGAGGAGTGAGACAGGAGCTGGCTTGTCTTCCCTGAGCTGAGAGGCCTTGGCCTTGGGCTCCAGCATCCTGTTCCCTCAGAGGTCGCACATGAAGGGAAGCCACAAGAGTTAGTGTGCCCCATGTGTGCCTGGGGGCTTCTTGCGGAGGCAGAGCCAAGCCCAGGCTCCTTTGGCCTCTGTCCTTGCCAGTGGAGAAGCCAGTGGGGACCCTGGGCAGATGCTAAGTAGGTGAAACACACAGAGACTTGCTGTGGGGGCAAGGAAGTGGAGCAGTGCTGGAAGAGACTAGGGGTTCCAGCTACAACTCCAAGACTCCTCTCCCCAGTTAAGGAGTAGGGGATTGTATCATTGAAGCCACTGAGGGACCATCAGCTTTTTGCAGGTGGGGGCCACAGGGCAGTGCTTACAGTAAGCTCTCCACACTTTATGTGGAAAACAAGCCTGGCCCTCAGACAGCAGAGCCCCATGCTTCTGTCCTGCACCCTGGTGGCGTTTTATCATATTGCAACTCATGGGATATTACAGAAGAGGGAGTGTGAGCTCAGCCCAGTGGACGTCCGACCGTCTTTGGAGTCTGGTTTTGAGATATCATTAGGATGGGACTCCTGAGTGTTCTGGGAATAGCTGGAACCCAGCCACTCCGAACCAGCTGGGGCATGGGAGAAAAGAGCAGGACTCAGGAAGACCATGCCAGAGAAAAGGGCAGCATGCGATCTGGTATACTCTCTATCCACAGGCCACAGACACACAGGGAAGGCACAGAACACACCCTGGGACAGGGTAGGGGGAATGTGGGGTGGGGATGGGGGTTAAATGGAAACTTGTGTCCAGAACTGGATTGTGGCCTAGTCATAGTCTTTGGTTACTGACAGGCTCTTGTGCTTTCGTTTAGCTAATTATTCACTTAGGTAGTTTTCATAGTGCACAGGCGCCCGTGAACCAGGGATTATTCACTTAGTTTTCATAATGCACAGGCGCCCGTGGACCAGGGCTTTTCCTTCTTTTGCTCTCTCTGCCACAAAACCATGCTTTTCTTCCAAATGAAGCTCCTCATGGAAACCCAGTATATGAAAAATGAAAAAGTGAAACTGGTCTGGCTGAAGTGGAGGTGGGGCCTGCCCGCCGCCTACCTGGCCTCCTAGTCCACTGCCCCAGCAGCCCTGACTAGCCCCTGGCAGATCTGTGGAATATGACTGACACCATCAGGGGCCAGGAGGGCAGGAACCTATTTCCTCCATTCCTATGCCCCAGTGACCAACACATGCCCAGTTTGGTTCCTCATTTCAACAAATGCTGGGTGAAATGTACTGAATGAGATGAACTTGTTCCAAATACCACTCAGGTCAGATTTGGGGAGGGGGCACTAAAAAGTGTCTCTGCCTCAGGATATCCTCCCCATCAGCCTACTGCAGTGTCTAACATTCCCCATCACCATGCAGCCTAACCCTGCATGTCCTTCAGGACCCAGAGCAAACACTACTTCCTCTACACAGCTTTCTCAGATGTCTCCAGCCAGACTCATCTCATTGCCCTTGAACGCTGTAGCCACTTGTTTACCTCTCTCTCCTGCATCCTTCACACTCACTCAGGCTTCTGCCTAAGTTCCTGACATACATGTCTCATTTCCCCAGTGGTGTGGATGCTGCACGGCTCCAGGGTGGGAGATGTTTGACTGACTTTGGCATCCATCTCAGTGCCTTCCCACGGTAACGTTCCATAAATGTTTGAGGAAGAAAGAAAGGTCTTCTGATGCTCCTTAGGACGCTGTGTCTCCAGGAGAGCAGCTGGAACCAATTTGACCTACTATGACATTAGCATGAAGTAGTTTATATACAGCAAACTGTCACCAAGCAGAGAGAATGGAAGGGGATCCAGGAAAAGGAAGAGTTGGTGAAAAGAGACATCTAGGGCCCCAGTGGTACCACAGCTGCATGCACAGGATGGGTCTCTGGCCCTGTGAAAGAGTCAAAGTGTGGCTGAGAAAGAGCTGGCAGTAGGGGTGGCGGGAGAGACAAACGCTAGAGGAGGGTCTCATCCTGCAGTACTTGAGCTTGCTGCCCACGCCTGCTTCCCGTGCCTGGCAGGCTGGGACAGAAGGAACTGGTTCCCTTTTTCTCCCCCAGAACATCTGGGGCTGCAACAAACATAACGATCTGGTAGAGAAAATTGTTATAGAAATATGTAACTGTGAGACGTTATCAAAGGCGTTTTTAAAGTCCCCTTCCAACCCCCAGCCGGGTGGAGGGGACTGGAAATTGGAAAACTGGGAGACGATTACAGGACCATCAAAGTGGCCGAAATTCAATACAATCTTCAGGTTTAAGTATGGCTAGCAGACCCCTGCCCCAGCCCAGAAGGCTGCAAACTCACTGTTTAAAAACCAAATCAACAGCATCATCAGATCCAGGTCTGGAGCAAACAAACGGCGCCCACAAAGGCTTCCCCGGATTTTCCTCGCACTGGGGAAACCTGAGAAGCAAGGCCCTGGGGAGGTGCCTGGTCTTGGGGAGGCTCCCAGCTTCTAAGGCTTCTATCCTTTCCTCCCTCCCCCTAGTCTGGGCTGGGGTTCTTTCTCTCTTCATCTGTCTTGATGCATTTCTTCTCCCACATCTTTTTGTACCTTCTCTTTCTCCATTTGTCTCTTCTCCTGTCCTCTTTCTTTTTCTAACAGTATTCCATCTTTCTGTCCTTTTTCTGTGTACTGTTTCCCTCTCAGAATCTTATTTTGTGAATTTCCATCCTTTTTGTGTATTTTAGCATTGTATCTGTCTTTATATTTTGTATTCTTTCTCTGTCAGCAATAACCTCTTTTCCTTGGCCTCTTTTCTGCTTGTGAATTTCCTGCAATTTCAGACTGTGGAAGTGGTGAAACTCCTCTTCAGCTGATTTATTTACCAATAGGAGTCCTGGGTATTTTTCCCAGGTGTCCACCCATCTAGGGACCCTTCTCCCAAGGTCCATCACCAAGAACTGTCCATTGCCTCGTTATAACTGTGCCAGCACATGCAGGCACAGAAAATAGACACAGCTCTGCAGGCATGGAAATTTGTCAGGAAGGGTGGAATTCTACAGGACATAAAACTGATAAGACGCAGAAAAAGTCCACAATTTACAATTCTTTTTTTATGTGGGATGAAAGATAATATAATTTTGCTACTAAAAAAATTCTCCATGTTAATCCTCAAGATGTGAGGTTTTATCTCCACTCACATTTCTTATGGCCATAACCTTGAAGGCTCTGTTAGACTGCAGGTTTACAATTTAGAGAGCCCACTCGCACATCTCACTGGAAACCCAGAGGAGTTTCATTCCGTGCTGCAAAAGTTGTCGGTGATCACGCGGGGTTAGAAGAAATCTCCATTTCGAGTCATTCGCCTTGAAGAATCATTTTGAGAAAAGAAAGGGAACCAGCACGTATGTTTCATCAGAATGGACTCGAGAAAACGAAAGCACACGCAGGCCCCGCGCCGCACGAGCCCTAGGAGGGCGCGGGAACCCGACGGAATGCGGAACGTCGCTGCTCTTGCAGCTCCCTACGGCTGGCGGCTGCGACCATCGTGGGCCGGGAGTTGTGCCGGCGGGTTCCGGGGGGCCCCCACGGCATCCGTCGTCTTGTCCCGCCGCCCATCGGACAGTCTGTCTGTCTTTCGTGGCCCCGCGCGCCCGCGCTCCCGGCTTGTGCGTATCTTTTGCTTGCTGCCTCCGGCTCGGCTCCCGGCAGGCCTGGTCGCGCGACGGGCACCCAGCGGTTTGCTATCAATTATCCAGGCCCCAAGTTCAAAGGCACTGCGTGCATTTCCCTTGCGTGCGCCCGGGTCCAACTCAGGCCGCAGGCTGCGGTGCTCCAGCCTTTGGACCCGGCTGGAGAGAAGAGCGCGGTGAGCGGCCGTGAGCTGGACTCCTGGGGCTCCACGAGCCCCGAGGCCCCCCAGCGATCCGGGAAGAAACCAAACGCCTGTTCCCTTTGATCTGGTTTTATAGAGACTTGAGGTTGACATTAAACTTCGCATGCTTACCAGCTATTTTGATCTTTTATTCGCATTTTGGGAAGGAGTCACCAGCGCGGCGAACAATCCCTGCGGGCTGGCGAGGGTGCGCAGAGGGACTCGGGCACGGGGATCAGCGCCCGGCCACGCGAGGGTGCGGGGGCCACGCAGGACGCACCCCCTTCCCCACATCCACACTCAAGTCCCGCTCGCCCCACATACCTCTTTCTGCTTCCCCTACACGGGCCCCGGACCTCTCCGCAAAGAGTGCGCGGGAGGCCGGTGCAAGGTCGCAGCGTGACGGGGAGACTAGGGAGCCCGGAGGCACAGGGTGCGAAGCGGAGAGGAGCTGGCAGCCGCCGCCGCCACAGCCGCCGCTTCTGGGCCTCCCCTCCGCAGTCCCCGCACCCACGCCGAGACTCAATTACTTTCAGGTGTGGACCACTTAATAAAATAAATCTTCCGGGGCAGGAGGCAAGTTTTTAGGGGCCAAACTCAAAGCAGCCGGTTTCTAATGAATAAAGAGGGGCTTCCCTAAAATAGACGGTTTTGGCGGAGGGGAACCTAGGTTGGGGAACGGGGAGTGTCTCTTCCTGAGGTGATACTGTCACTGGCTGGGTGGGGAGGCCCGGAGAGACTTTCTTTCTGTCGCTTTCCGACTCTCCTTGTCTCTGTCTCCAGCCATCTCTGTTCTGGAGTACATCAGAATGGAATCAACCGTTTTTGCATCGAATCACCATTAAACCAGCCAGATCCTCTCCAAGCGGAGACCCAGTGAAACTGAAAGCTCTGTCTTTCCCTCACCTCTTTCTCTTTGTTTCTCCTTTTCCTCCATCATCCATTGCCCAATATTCTCTTCATCTGAGGTTTCCAAACCCGGCTTTGCAGTACTCCAGGGAGCCTCTAATTTTCTCTGGGGCTTTGGGAAATGCTCAAAATGATATAAACTTTAATTGACTTTAATTATTTAACTGCAAGTTATAGACCCCTGATTGGGCAGGGGAAGTAGAGAGGATGTTGGTGAATCAAACAAACTATCCCAGGGTGTCACAGCTCCCTGGAGGTGAGGAATGCTGGCTTCAGCATTTCGGGGCTCAGGAAAAGAAAACCAAGTTCCCAGGAGAGTGGGGATCTAATTTATTAAGGTTTGGAGTCAAGGAAGGCTCTCACTGACAAGAGGGACTGGCGACTCTGTCCTACCCTGGGCTTTCTCCCACACCCCCTTGCTAACCATCTCCATTCCAGTTTTTGGAGGATGAAGGGAGTGGGTTTCTTCCTTCCCACCACATATAAAAATCCTTCAGTAAGGTCCAGTTACACTGGACAAAGCAAACTGCTTCCCTCCCCGTTTGCTAGAAAATTCAGACCACAACACAACTTTTGTATGAATTTCTCAGGAATCAGAACTGATGTAAACACAGTCTATTATGGTTCTGCTCTTTTTTAGAAGAGTTACTCACCCCAAAGTCTCAGAGGGCTCCTCATGCCTCCTCACACAGCCAGGTCTAGGAAGCTGGTGGAGGGCAACTCACTCTGATGCAGCATCTGACAAGGGCCCACATGTTTCCTGTGCAGAAAACAAATCTGCCCCATTAAAGCGTTAATCTGTTGGGGAAAAGACTGATGCAATATTGGAAACATGCTGGGCCCACTGTGAGAGCCGGAAGAAGAGGCAGATCTTCCCAGGAAGGCAGCAAAGGCCAGTGGGCGAAACTATTCCTGCCACATCCACCCTCACTTGGCCTGATAAATTAAGGGAGGGATTATTGACCAAAACATCTGCACAGAGCAAGACTATGGTGCTAGTGATGTCATTACAGGGAGAGCATCTGGGGACAGATAGGAGAAGATGGTGCCACTGTCTTGGGGAGCAGCCAGGGAAGCATGACTTGCCCACCTGAGCTTGGGGCCAGACTGGAAAGGGACCGTGTAGCTACCAAGTCCACTAAAGAGCCTGAACTTTAATGGAAAATAATTCCACAGTTTGGGTCCCAGCGACACTACTGATCTAAGTAGCTGATTAACAAATGGAAAATATATAAACCACACAACAATTGCCTCTAAGAAAAAATGTATTAAAATCCCCCCAAGTTATTTGCAAAATAAATAGCTGAGACCATATGGGTGAAGGGGAAAGCGGCTGTATCCTAACTAGCTGTGTGCTCTTGGCAAAAGTTCCCTTCTAGGCCTCTGTTCCCTCATTTCTAAGTGAAGATGGCAAACTAGATCAGGGGCTCTCAAACTTTAGAGTACATTAAGATCACCTGGAAGCAACTTGTGACAACAAGGATTGTTGGGCCCCACCCCAGGGGTTCCTGATTTAGTAGCTCTGGGGTAGGGCCCAACAATTCGCTTTTTTTTTTTGAGAAGGAGTCTCGCTCTGTCACCCAGGCTGGTGTGCAGTGGCAAGATTTCTGCTCACTGCAACCTCCACCTCTTAGGTTCAAGCGATTCTCCTGCCTCAGCTTCCTGAGTAGCTGGGATTACAGGTGCCTGCCACCATGCCTGGCTCATTTTTATACTTTTAGTAGAGACGGGGTTTCAACATGTTGCCCAGGCTGGTCTATGAACTCCTGACCCCAAGTGATCCACCCACCTTGGCCTTCCAAAGTGCTGAGGTTACAGGTGTGAGCCACCTCACCTGGCCACAATTTGCCTTCCTAACAAGTTCCTAGCTGTTGCTTCTGCTGCTGGCCTGAGGCCTATACTTTGAGAACCTTTGGACTCGATGATGTTTAAGCTCCCATCCAGAACTAACATTTTGTTCTATCCCATGCTCCTCTATTTCCCCTACACCCCCTGGAGTGTTTAGAGCCAAATATGAGAGGGCCAATGTTTTTACACCCAAGCTTGTGCCCCCTATCATCAATGCAGAATAAATCTTTCAGCTGGCCCACAGAGACTGGTCACCCTGCCCACTGAGGGATTCTTGACCTCTCAGGGCAGATATTCCAATTTGACCTCCTCCTTCAGCTGGCTGACTACAGCGCCCAAATCCTCCAACAGTGGCTAATGCTGGTTTTCTTTTATGCTAAGCATAGCTGGGGCCTAATCCTAGCTAAATCCCAGGCAGGCCTGGTGTGTAAAGGGCTGCCTTCAGAAGGGTTGGCAACAGCCCAGGGTACATTTCCAGGCCCCTCAACATGGCCTAGTATCTGCCAAACACTTGCCCCAACACACACAAACACACATGTGCACACACACGTTCGCATGCACACACATGCACACAAACTTCCCCACATACAGAGCACCCAGTCGTCAAGAAAACTAGTTTTACTTTGATGTACCTCTTGCCGCACATTTGTTTCAGCTCCTCTCCTGCAGCCACAGTTTTATTTATCTTCTTGGCATGGGTTCTTAGGATACTTCCATTCAGACAACAGCAAAACCACTCAGCTCCACTGTTTTATGAAGTTTATCAAACAGCAAAATATCCAGCATCTTTGTCCAATAAATCTGGTGTGAATGTGCCCACAGAGCTGCTTTTCAACCCAGACGTCCCAGGGACTGTGTGTGGTTACAAATAACCTCCCCTGTGAGGACCCTGCACGATCCAGGGCTTGCCTTCTTCTTACTGCAAGGGGCCCCCAAAGCAGATGTAGGGCTTCAAGTCATCTCCCAAATAGGGAGACACAGACACAGATACTCCACGCATGTACATGCTCTGTTTGCACCCCACTAACAGAGCCCCCCTCTCCCACAGCAGGCTCGCCTCCCTCTACACCTCCACTCAACTGGCCTGGCATAGGGCTGTCCCAAAGACAGGAGCCACTTCTAAAATCATCAATGGGCGAAGCCAGTGGCTCACACCTGGGTGGCGGATCACTGGAGGTCAGGAGTTCAAGACCAGCCTGGGCAACATAGTGAAACCCTGTCTCTACTAAAAATACAAAAATTAGGCCGGGCGCGGTGGCTCAAGCCTGTAATCCCAGCACTTTGGGAGGCTGAGACGGGTGGATCACAAGGTCAGGAGATCGAGACCGTCCTGGTGAACACGGTGAAACCCTGTTTCTACTAAAAAAAATACAAAAAACTAGCCAGGGCGAGGTGGCGGTCACCTGTAGTCCCAGCCACTCGGGAGGCTGAGGCAGGAAAATGGCGTGAACCCGGGAGGCGGAGCTTGCAGTGAGCTGAGATCGCGCCACTGCGCTCCAGCCTGGGCGACAGAGCGAGACTCCGTCTCAAAAAAAAAAAAAAAAAAAAAATACAAAAATTAGCCAGGTGTGGTGGCACACATCTGTAATCCCAGCTACTTGGGAGGCTGAGGCATGAGAATTGCTTGAACCTGGGAGGCAGAGGCTGCAGTGAGCTGAGATTGTACCACTGCACTCTGGCCTGGGTAACAGAGCAAGACTCTGTTTTGAAATAGAATAGAATAGAATAGAATAGAATAGAATAGAATAGAATAGAATAGAATAGAATAATTATCACTGCTTCAATCCTAAAGTTTGGGACCTACGTGGAGAGAGCCACCGCCCCACCCCGTTAAAGCGTCCACGTGTTTCATAGCCTCCACAGGAAGAGTCAAGCAGCCACAGGCCTGGTCTTTCCCTCACTCCTCATCTCCCTTTTCTTCGTGCCAACATCCTGCTTGCTTCCCAGCAATCATCTCAATCCCAGGGGTGGGCTCTCTCTCTCTAACCCCATTTGGGGCCTCTCAGCCTAGGATGGGGGTGGCTCATGCTCTCTGAGGGACAGGAGAGCCAGCAGCCTGGCCCACTCTCATTTAGTACTTAGTATGCCCAGTGCTGTCCCAATCACAGGATTCCTGAGGCTGGAAAGTCTACTCTGAGCCCTCTACCCTCTGCTCCTTTAAAGAGATCCCCAAAGTCCAGAGAGTAGCCTGGGGCTTTGTAGATGCCCTGAGTTTTCAGTTCACAATACTGGATGAAGAACTTCTTCCTGCATAGAAATCTGGCTGAGAGGTTCATGATGTCTGCTGGAGACATGCTATCCCTTCCACTGATGCCAGTGTGGGGCCTCTGTGGCCCCTATTCTCTGGGCTGCTGGTCACCCACACGAATGCCCCCATCCCACCCGGATCTGGCAATAAGTCTGGTCATTACTTCCCTCTAATACCTCTTCCCTCCAGGCATCCCTCTCCATTCTCTCGACCACATATCTGTGCAGGCCTTTGTCACCACACATCTGAACCAATCCCTTACCTGCTGAGTGTTTCTCCTTCTCTGCCACACCTTGGGCAAGTTACTTACCCTCTCTGTGCCTCACTTTTCTCATCTGTAAAATGGAGAAAATGGTACCTCCCTCCTAAGGAGTTTAAAATTAAATAAAATAATGTACTTAAAGGGCCTGGCCCCTGGTAAGTGTTCATCAAATATAAATTATCATTTACTGTCATTATTCTGGTCAAGCTACCAAAATTATCTTCCCAAAGCACAGCTCTCATTCTCCTGCTACATAACAACAGCAGCAGTAATAACACTCACACTTATCGAACACTTACTACAGGTCAGGCCCTGCCCCATGTGCTTTTCAACACTCTTCAATGGCTCCTCCTTGCCCAAAAGAAAGTTGGCTGCATTTTCTGCACCTGCCACATTTTCGTCTCACCCTGTCTGTCTGTCTCTGCTGCTGTCATCTCTGCTACTCCTTCACAGAACCCCCAGCTAGAGGCACCAAGCTCCCTGTGCTGACGCCCCAGGCCACTTCCCAGGGTCAGCACCGGCCTGCCTCTCCATCTGTCCCCACTGTCCTGGCCCTTGGCGTTTTCTCAGGCTGCAGCTCGCAGACCTCTGAGGATTCTTTGCGAGGGGGAATGGCCCTTTCCCTTGGTCCCAAAGGTCATATAGCTGGGACTCCAGCGATTGGTACTAACATGCTCATGACCACACAATGGTTTCCTTCTCTACCTGAAAGTGACCTGGGAGTACTCTAGCCCCTTCCTGCTCACATTTGCCCCTCAGCAAGGGCAGGCCGTCTCATGCTTATTAAATGTCTTGTATTTATGGGTAATTGTTCATAGATCCAAATCTTGCTTCCCCAGGAGAAAAAAAAATGTAGTAAGAAGGATCCACCTAGGCTGTGGAATGGAGGCACCTTTTTAGCCCCTTCATTCTGCTGAGCACAGTCTCTGCCCCACTGAATGCTCAGATCTCCTGAATGGCAGGAGGAAAGGCAGGCACAGTCCTTGTCCATCTGAGATGGCTCAAGGCAGCATGGGACTCTGGCAAAGGTGCAAGTCTACTAGGCCACCTGCCTGAGGTCCCTCCTGGTTCAGTCATTTAGGAGGAGTATGACACTTTGGACAGTTTGCTTAATTTCCTGAGTTCTGTATCCTCATCTGTAAAATTGAAATAATAATAGCTACCTCCTAACATAATTATATGAAATTTTAAAATGAGAGTGACCAGTTCAGACCTAACTTATGGTGGGCTCTCAACAACATCTCCCTTCCCTGTCATTCAGTTCAAGGTCTAAGGCCAGGGTTCCCTTTGGTAAGCTAACAGCAGAGCAAATACGGAATCCTAACGCACTTCTCATAGCTCTCCTCTGAAAAGCACAGAGAAAAGGTAAGTAGGTTTTCCTTCCTCTTCCCAGATGAACTGAAAGACCTGAAGCACCCCTGAGGTCAGCTCTCAGTACTGAGGGAGCCCTCCAGGAGTTTGCCTGCTATGACAGCCGAACAGCCACAGCGTAGAGAAAGCCAGGACACACCTTGGTCCAATTCCAGGGTCTCTCCAGTCTTTCTCAGGATAGGCAACATGACTGTCATTGCCCAGTAATTATTTGTGACAGTTGTGAACCTTTGACTCCTCTTAACCCATCAAGATAGCCACTCCTGACCCAATAATTAGCATTAGAACCTTGCCTTTGAAGTCAGGCCACTTGGATTTGAATCCCAGCAGCACTTATCCGTGGTGGGATACGGGGGAGTTTCTGAACCAGTAGTCGGCCTCCAGGATGACCTTCAAGGGGCCTCACCTTGTATAATCCTCTCTCTCGTGCTAAAGTAGAGCCGGCCAGTGTGACCAGCAGACTATGGCAGCAGTACTGGTGAGTGAGTCAAGGCCAGGCCATAAACAGCACTGCAGCTTCCACTTTGCTCTCTTGGGCCATCTGCTGTGGGGGAAGCCAGCTACCAGGTGGTGGGGACACTCAGTCAGCCCTGGGGAGAGACTCACGTGGAGAAGGATGAAGGCCTCCAGTCAACAGCCTACACCAACTTGCCAACCATGTGAGCAAGCCACCTTGGAAACAGGTCCTCCAAGCCCAGTCAAGCCTGCAGAATCCTGTAGCCCAGCCAAGATTTAACTTGCCGTCCTAAGAGACCTCAAGCCAGAACCACTCAGCCAAGCTGCTCCTGAATCTCTGACCCACAGTCACTGCCTATTGTTGTTTTAATCACTGTGTTTTGGGTGATTTGTTATGCAGCATTAGACAACTAACACGCAGTCCAATCTCAGTTTCTTCATCTGTAAAATGAGAATATGAACACCAACTTTATAACACTGTAAAGATTAGATGAGATGGTGTTTTCCTGGCACATGGTAAGTGTTCTGTAAATAGTAGATTTTATCATTATTACCTACCCTCTACCTCTCCTTCCCTGGAGACTCCAGAGGAGTCTGGAAGCTGGGCAGAGGCCCTTCTACCCTCTTATCTTGTTTTTCTTTCAGTTCCTTGTAAAGTTCAGGCCCAATCTCCCTCCTCTCTCTTCCTCCAGTGTAGGAGCAGACCCTGGGCTGGGGTAGATGCTTCTGTGTGACATGGTGAGGAGCTCCTTCCAGAACTCTGGAGTGGGTTTCACTCACATTTTTCAGGGTGTTCAGTGGTGTGTGTTTGCATTTCCTTTGAAAGGCTCCAAATGTGATAATTACATACTTATTAGCTCTGTAAAATAACAAATCTGGAATCTGCACTCTGGAACCAATGGATTTCCTGGTGAAATGAGTTCAAGGGGTGCCCTAGCCAGCATTCCCTGTAAGAGTCAAAATATGGCTACAAAAGGCCTCACAGACTGCACCGCCCTGCCCACGTCACTCATCTCTGCCCTATCCATTCAATTCTCCACCTCGTGACTCCCAGCAAACAAACGTGCTTTCTGTTGTTCTTCCTGGAGGTGTTCTTGTTTTTGTATTTTCTTAATGTATCCTGCCGGTGTGGGTCCTGGGTCCCCCCTTTAGAGTAGGGGTGCTTCCCTGGGCCTGGGGCTTCCTCCGTATCTCCCACTAGTGACTCGGTACTTCAAGCTGTGCTTGGCAGACACTGCAGACCCAATGCCTATAGTGCCATTCTCCCCACCCCGGAGTTTAGTCTCTAGATTCTTGTGGACTTTGTCTCTCTTTTCCCACCCCAACCTCTCTTCTTTCTCCAGGCTCCAGGAATATTCAACAAATTGAGTTCCCTGAGCTTGGCTTCCTCGCTTTCACTCTTGGGCCATTGTCTCTGGAATGCCCTCTCTCTCTGCCCCTTAGTACTCCTCCACCCAGGCACCCCCCACTCAACTTTCCAGATTCCCAGATTCAAACTTAAAGCATTCCATGACCAGCTGCCTCCAGCCCAAAGCTGGGACAGCTGCCCTTCTCCTAGCTCCCAGGCCCCCTGTGCTCTCCCACCCTCAGCACAGTCACACTCCATGGCGTAAATGCCTGTTGCTTTGTGTCTTTCTTCTGCTATCTGGAAAAGCCCTGGGAGTAAGTGGTGCTCTCTCAGGATCTGGTCTCACTGTGTGCCCCACTATCTGGCACATGGCAGGCAGTCAATAAATGCTTGGTGAATAAAGGAATGCATAAAAATTAATCAAACTGTTAAAATTGCCAAAAAGTCTAACCTAAAACAGAAGGGTCTGTTTTATATCAAGAAATAGTTCATCAAAAACTCCTCTACAAAACTGGGCGTGCTGGCTCATACCTGTTATCCCAGCACTTTGGAAGGCTGAGGCAGGTGGATCACCTGAGGTCAGGAGTTCGTGACCAGCCTGGACAACATGGTGAAACCCTGTCTTTACTAAAAATACAAAATCAGCAGGATGTGGTAATGCATGCCTGTAATCCCAGCTACTCAGGAGGCTGAGGCAGGATAACTGCTTAAACCCAGGAGGCAGAGGTTACAGTGACCTAAGGTTGCGCCACTGCACTCCAGCCTGGGCAACAGAGCGAGACTCCATCTCAAAAAACAAAAAAAAACTCTTTTACAGAATGACTTCTCTATGGTCCATGCCAGCACTTGCCACAGAATCTATTCACCTTCACACAAAGGCAACAGGTCAAACTCAGGTCTACTACAGAAGAGACACAGCTCCACCTCTCTGGCCCCTCCCTCCATTACAACCCAATCTCAGTGAGCTGGGCAGAGAGAATGAGCAGAAAACCATAGGTTCAGTGGTGAATTCAGGCTCAAGAAACATGTGTATCATTCCTATCACATTCATTCCCACAAAGCTGGAGTACAGACCCATTTCTTCCCATTTTCGCATAAGAACCTGTAGCACAGAGAGGTTAAGTGTCTTTCCCAAAGAATCAGATCACATCGATGAAAGAGAAAAAACTTCCCAGAAATTTTACTCCAAAGCAGACTTCAGCCTGGGTTGTTAGAATCACAGCCAAGGAGTCTGGGTGTCTACAACACAAAGTTTTTTTCTTTTCTTTTCCTTTCCGTCCCCTCCCCTCCCTTCCCCTCTCCTCTCTTCTCCTCCTCTCCTCTCCGGTCTCGCTCTCCCTCTCGCTCTCTCACTCTCTCTCATCATGAGTGAGGAGGAAGCACCAGATCCACAGGTTTATTTACCATTCCTCAGCCTGACCTTCCAGGAAGAATATCACTAATGAGAAACAATCTTCTTGGGTTCCCAAACCCAGAATTTTTATATGAATCAATTTAGGATTTCAGTATCTAAACAGGACAAACATAATACCAACTGTCTTTCCTTTGAAGGAAAAAAAATGCAACTGAGTTTTCCCTGTCTAAAAGAAGTTTTGTATATGTCAAGCAAATCTCAGATCTGAGGTTACCTTTTTTCTCATCGTGCCGATCCCTTCTGGAAATCCACTGGGGGGGAAAGGAGCGCATTGTCCTTCCTGTGGTGCAGGCTGAGGGAAGTAGAGAATGAAAGGGAATGTGGTGCCGTGGCTGATGTTTCTCTAAATGAAGAATTGACCTTACAGTTGAGGCCCAGAGCCAGAAACTCTTCTCACAAGACCAGATTCTACTCTAATTCACATCCAAATGATGATTTTCTTCAATGTGGATGAGACACTTCCATTCCAGCAAAGTGTAAGCACTGTGAAGGCAGGGATCACATGTCGTGTGTGCCACTGTATCCTGGTACCAGCAAATGGGGATCACATGGTAGGCTCTCCTATTAAATGAATGAATTAAACATTCAGCCAGTGTAAAACAGCTAGTAAGTATCATTTCCATTTAAAAGGTAGCTCTTCTCAGCAGATGGAGAGGGGTTTTGTTCAGTTTTTTCATTATAGGGCCTGGAATTATCTGGATCTTGCCATCCACTCATCTCTTACTCCACGGACAATTTTTCAGTGACAAATGCTGTTATAATTCAATTGGTTATTAAACAGCATGAATGGTGAACTCACAAATTATCTTGAAATTCTGCCCCACATCTGGTTGTGTTGGTCATAAACCTCTCAAGTGTTAAGCACTCTGTTTCATTTGGTCTCAGCTTAGCAGAAACCACCCTCCACCTACTGTACCAGCGGCCGAAGCTAGGCATGTGAGTCTCGACAGATGTCATCTGCTGATCGTGAAAGCAGCAGTGCAGTGTCCTCAGGCCACTCTGGCCTCAGCCTTCCTTTCCGGGAGGAGTCCCAGCTTTCTTCTTGGGAAAATGAGGGTGCACAGTGGAAGATTTCAGCTTCGTTAACTAAAGAAGGACTGAGGAGTCATGCGGAGTGGGGGACCGTGGATCTGAGTATAAATTCTGGTTCTGGCACAAACTGGCACAAAAGAGCCAAGAAACCCCATTTGTGCCTGAACAAATGGCTCCCTCCTGGCCTCAGGCTCTTTCTCTAGAAAACAGGGTACCTATTTCATTGAGCTGTGAGGATTAAATAAACCAATCTTAGACAGGCATGGTGGCACATGCCTGTAATCCCAGCTATTTGGAAGGCTGAGGCAGGAGAATCGCTTGAACCTGGGAGGCGGAAGTTGCAGTGAGCTGCGATCATGGCCACTGTGCTCCAGCCTGGGCAACTGAGGCTCCATCTAAAAAAATAAAATAAAATAAAATAGAAATTAATAAAACAATGTATGTAGAATACATGAGCTAGCACCCAGCACACTGTAGATATATGTGTTAGCTGTTGTTTTTACCTATAATATGAGGGCTTTTGTGGCACTCCATGATCTCCCAGCCTCCCTAAGAAGGAAAATTTATTAACTCTGAGATTGCTGTTTTTGAGTTGCTATGCACCTGCTCCATCAAACTCTTTCCAGACCACACAGAGATAGATAAAAGTTTGCATAAATGGCTTAAAAGACAGTGGAAGTCTCCTCCTAGTGTGCTGATTTGTGTGGTTTCGGAAGAAAACTCTCCCAGGAGGGGCAACTCCACTTACCCACAAAACTCCCATGTAGTCTAGGGTTTTCTCTCTCTTCAGTTTAATTGGTAACACCATCCCAGCATGGAAATTGGCTCTGTTCAGAGAGTGGGAGCATGTCAAGAGAAACTTCTGGGCTTGAAAGTGGATGCAGGTCCTTGCATCTCTCTGCTCAGCTCCAGCCTTAGGCCCATTCAGTCTGAAGTCAGAAGCTTTCTACCTAATCAGTGATGGAACCCACTGGAGATGGTAATCATCCACCATCTGTTAAATTAATACAGTGCATCAAAACACGAATGTGTTGCAAATATCCTACTTCCATGTGTGGCCCACCTTTATGATGAGGAAACTGAGGCTCAGCAAGGTTGTCATGGGAGGCAAAGACTCAGCCTTTGATTCAGGCTGCCTTGTTTAAATTGTTGGTGACATTTTCCTGGGTGATATTTGCATCCTCCACAGTAAACTGCTTGATAATTCTGTTGAATAGAATAGGTATCCTGAATTGACTTCCTCCTAGAAAGTCAACAATATCCAATTTCACAGGTACAGGCAAGAGAGAGAGAGAGAGAGAGAGAGAGAGAAAGATATCCAATCAACAACTATTTAAAAACCTTATTAATGGGCAAAGGTGATCGATTGAAATTGGTTGCCCAGAGCTGGATCCACTAGATCCTGGAGAAAGGATCCCTCTGGTGAGGCCAGAAGGGAAGCTTAATTTCAAGTCAAACCTCTCTCTTGACTAGAAATACCAGCCCCAGGTGCTCCCATCTCTCTGGCCAGTCTGCATTCCGTGATTAGGGGCCCTAATGGCCATAATGCCTCCAATGTGGTGTTGAAACCAATAAGGCTTCAGAGAAGTTATGGTATGTTTAATAACGGCTTAATGACTCCTTGTGAGATGCAAGGCTTCTGGTTCCTGTTTGGTCTTGATTTACAGCCCAACTCTGGCTGAGGAGCCAAGAAACCCCTTCTAAGCCCCCAGCGGAAGAGGGAGGTGTTCACACCAGGACTCTTGGATTCCTTTAAAAATTGAGAATTCAAATGAAATACAAATGATGTTGACTCTCCACCTCTCTTGCTAGTCTCGGGGGCATTGAAAATAAAAACAGTTTAACCCAGCCCTACAGGCTCCTCAATCCATGGGAAGCGAGCAGGGTCCTCAGCTCCTTGGGTGTTTCTCCCCAGATCTTAGGTAGGGTGGTGGTTATTTCTCTTTTCCAAAATTCTAAGCTACTGCTCTAATCCTGTTTCCTTTTGGCTGGGGAGGCTCAACTCTTAGAATATGCAGTTCTACTCTCACCCCTTCTGAATCGTCAGGCCTGAGGGAGCACAGCCCTGAGGTCTGAGCTGCAGACAGTCTCTCCAGTGGATCCCCAGACACTTGGGTCATCTGCCCATTGAAAGGCATTCACTCCAAGCTGCTGCCAGAGGAGACACCAGCCCTTCTGCTCATCCTCCACCTGTTCCAAAGGCTGCCCCGGCAGGACACTGTTCAGTCCTGAGCTGCCGGTGGGAGTCTCCTGTCTGCTCTGGCCCTGCCTCTACTTCTGAAACACACCTCAAATACATAGAAAGACCCAGAGTTGGCTTGGCCCGACCTCCACAGTCAGATGAGGACACTCATGATTGGCTCAAGGACCCATAGCTAATGAACGATAGTGTCCAGGCCCAAGCTCCCCAGCACCCCCATTCCCAGCTTAGATCTGCTTCCACACAACACTCCCAATAGCTCCTTTCACTGTGAGAAACAAGAGATCTCTAAGGGAGGTGTTTTTTTGCTGAGGCAACATTTTGTCCAGCTCCCAGTGGAGACCCAGGTAAAATTGCAGCCTAAGGCCTGCCTGCCTGCCTGCCCAGGCCCTCATCCCAGGCTGATGTCCGGAGTCCAGGCCTAAAAGTGTTTGGGGGGAATGCCCACACGGCCTCACCCCTCTAGGGGCAAGAGCCTCTAGGCTGGATATCAGGACCACGGGTGTGCTCTGAGCAAAAGACTCACCTGGATGGGTAGACAAAGGGATTCCGCCCTAGAGAGGAGGCTGCTTCATCCTCTCCAGAGCTGCCTGGGACTGGGCTCTGGGTGAATGGGGGTAGGGGGTTCCCGGGCTCCGAGGGGTTAACCCGCACCGGGCCACACGTGACGTGGATGGTTCCAGCATTAAGTCAGAGGCGCGGCCCCCTCGCCTGCCCCCCGCCCCCCGCGGCGCGCGCCGCTCCCGGGGGCTCCGCGCCCCCGCGCCCAGGTCCCTCCCCCTTGGCGGGCGCTCACAGGCCGCGCGGGCAACGCGAGCCCCGGAGGCCTGTGTGCCCTGAGCCGGCATGGACCCCGAGCACTGCGCGCCTTTCCGCGTGGGGCCTGCACCCGGCCCCTATGTGGCCTCGGGGGACGAGCCTCCGGGCCCGCAGGGAACCCCAGCCGCTGCGCCTCACCTGCACCCCGCGCCGCCCCGCGGCCCGCGGCTGACCCGCTTTCCGGCCTGCGGGACCCTGGAGCCCTACCTCCCAGAGCCGGCCAAGCCGCCCGCCAAGTACCTGCAGGACCTTGGGCTCGGCCCGGCGCTCAACGGCGGCCACTTCTACGAGGGCTCCGCGGAAGGTAACGCGCGGCGAGGGGCGTAGCGCGCAGCCCGACCCTCTCTCCTTCTTCCTTACCCGGGCCCACCCGGGCCTTCCTGCTTATCTCTCCCGCTCGCCTATTTCTCAACTTTTTGCCTCTCTCGCCTTTCGCCACGGCTCCCACGGAAGCCGAGTTGGCGCT
Source organism: Papio anubis (assembly GCF_008728515.1). Taxonomy (NCBI): domain Eukaryota; kingdom Metazoa; phylum Chordata; class Mammalia; order Primates; family Cercopithecidae; genus Papio; species Papio anubis. The sequence continues at coordinate 108,483,732 of NC_044976.1, read as the reverse complement.
GGCCCGGGTCAGGCAAAGGCCAGGGCGGGGCGGGAGGCTGAACCACCGTTCCTCGGCGGCGGGAATGGGAGGCGGGAGGTCGAGGGAAGGTGCAGTGGCGACGGCCCGGGGTCCAGTCGGGGCCCGAAAGCAGCCGGACCTGGGAAGGAGAGAGCATGCTTTGCCGAAGTTGGACTGGAACTGCCACCTACCCCGAAGCCCAGACCGGGCAGAGGGCTGTGGAGCCACACTGAGACCTGACGAAGAAGCGCGGCTTTTGTGTCTGGCGCCCTTTGAGGGCCCTGAGGCTGGGCCTCGACCTAGAGTGGCCAAATCGGGGTAGGCTGGGGACTGCGGCCTGGCCTTGGCCCGCCTCTCCTCCCCGGGCCTATTCTTCACAGGAAGGGTGCTGCCTGTGCGGCAGACTGGCACAGTTTGGCCGCGACTGGTCGTGCAATGCCAGAGCTGTCCTCAAGACGGAATAACTATTCTTATTTCGCATACTAAGCTGGCCTCCCTGCCGTTATGCACGATGATAGCCGCCCTTCTGGCAGTCTTGGCTTCCCTGCACTGGATCATCACCGCTGGGCAGTCAGGAGCAGCTCTGGGCAACCTAACCCCCAGGCGCCGCGGGCTCCCGGGCCGGTGTCCTGTGCTAAGGCCGGCCGAACTGCGCGCCGGCACCCGAGAATGCGCCTGAAGGCAGGGGCCTGGCAGGCTGATGGGCAGCTCTGCCACCGTCCGCCGCACCCTGTGACCTGTAAGGCGTCTCGACGCCCAAACCGCACCTACCTTATCTGCGCTGCCATATCCCGCAGCCTAGGCCCAGAGCTGGATCCTCCAAGATCCGCCTCAACCCCCTGCCGCCGCCCGGCTGGCGCCTCGCGGGCCTCCACGGGGTGGCCGGGCATCTCCAGCTTTCGCCCAGCCGGGGCGGTGGGAATGTGTCGGGGAGGGCGGGGAGGTATGTGGGGGTCAACGGAGGAAATGAAGGAGTCCGCGGAGTTTCGTGTCTGTGCCCTTTGAAAGAGGCTCTCCTGATAAAAACCACAGTTGGGACTTAATGAGAAGCAGTTGGCCTGGCTCCTCTGATCCCAGCCAGACTGCAGCGGCCGCGCAGCGCGGTGAGCACCGCCAGGAACAGGTACCCGGCCTGGCTCAGCGCTCCGTGTCGGGCAGGAGCCACCCCCACCGGGTCCGCGTCCCTGTTAGGCGCCCCGCACCCGGCACCGACCGCTCGGGCTCCCGTACCACACCGGTGCCGCGCGAACTGCAGAGAGCGCTGGTGGGGAACGAGCGGCCGGGAGGAACCCAGCACCCTGGGATCCGACGGCAAGGGTGTCCTTGACAACGAAATACCGAGAAAGAAAATCAAAGAAAGCGAACAACAACCAAGAAAAGGGGAAGAGAAATTGAACAAAACAACGGAGAGCGCGGCGGGAACGAGAGGGTAAATGGCAGTGGGCGAGCTGGGATGAACTGAAATGAATAAATGAGGAACGAACGAAGAAAAAAAGCAGGAGCAAGATCGAACGAAACGGATAACTAGAGAAGGGTAAAAGGACAAAGAGGGAGGGAGCAGACCAAACAAAACGGAGCATGTTTAAAGCGTGGAATATATCAAAATGAGAACAAGGGGGATAAGAAAATTAACGATTTCAGTTGAGCGGAGGACAGGCCAGACGAAAGGTAGGTAGGCAGGCAGGTGCGAGCAGAGCCTGGTAGAGATCCCGGCGGCCGCTCGCCTGTGGCGCTCCGGCCGGTGTTGGACGGGTGGCCAGCGTCCCTGCGGCAGAGCGGACCTCCGCGCAGCGCGGCGCGGTGGAGCCTGGCTGCTTGGGGACAATCAGCCCCCAGGGCCGCGCAGCCTACTCTGTGGGAAGTGGCGGACGAAGAGGGAACCCGCCTTATTTCCCCGTTTTTAAAATAACCGGCTCGGAGTGTTTCCAGTCCATACGAGTGAGCGTGCAGCTGCGTCCCATCTGCGGCGCGATGTTTCACGAGGCTGGGCGGTTGCGCGCCCCAGAGCCTGGCGCACCTCGCCCCTCTCCCGCCTGCCGCCCGCCGCCCGCCGCCCGCCGCCCGCGCAGCCCCAGGCCGCCCTTTGCTGAGAACGCCCAGCCCTGCTCTGAACCCAGGCTGCGTACTGGCGCTGCCAGCCACTCTCGCGCCCTCCGCGCTTGGCTAGTCTGTCCCGGAGTTTGGCTCTGACGTCGAAACACGCCCTCGGCAAGCGACTCCTACTAGAGTTTTGCCCGCTGCCGCTGAGGCCCTCAGCCGGATGACCCGGCCGACCGCCGTCGTCGAGGAGGGAGTCCCAAGTTCTTAGACCCGGGCTGAGGCTTCTGGGCCAAGGCTGAGAACCCCCAAGAAGGGAACCGAGGCCTCACCGGGGTCCTGCCCCTGGCTTTTATGTCCACGCTGGCTTTGAGTCTTCGGGGGGAGCTGCAGGAGCCTGGGCCTCAGTGAGCTCTGCAGGTCGCGTAGCGACCCCACAGTGGCCGGAGGAAACAGTGTGGCGTGGAACAAGGCTGCGGCGAAATGTGAAAGCTGAGGCTGGTCCCGCTGCCTCAATGGATGCCTTCCGTGGGGACAGTGGAGCACTCAGGCCTGCTGCGGCCCTGCTTCCTGTCTGCACAGTGGCTTAGAAGCAGCTGCTGGTAGGGGCTCTGGCACTCCTCCGGGTGAGGGGTGCTCAGGGTGCGGCAGGCCTGAGAGCTGGGTCAGGGACAGAGAGCTCCTTTACTACGTTAAAATGCTCCTGGCTTTCACGCCCAACAGCTGCTGCTGTGGTCCTGCGGGTATGCAGGCAGAAGACACCCCAGCGCTCAGTCTCAGGCTGTCTCCAACATGTAGTACCCCACCTTAACCACCCAGTGTCTGGATCAGGTGCAGTGACTCCTCTGCACAGCCCATACACACCTCATATGTGCCCCATCCTCAGCAGAGCAGCCCTCTCTCCTTTACAAGCTTAGGTTCAAGCTGCTGGCTGCTATTCCTGGCCTGTCTTTCCTGGCTTCCGCCTTCCATTTATCCCAGTTCTATCCCTTTCCTCTTCTGGGCCTTGCTCCTCAGGAGGCTCCTCTGTATTCTCTGAGGAGTGTCCCTCTCTTCCAAAGTAGGGGGATGCCACCCTCCCTCTTTTGTCCTCCAGGTAGATGAAGGAGATTTCAGGGCAATGACAATGAGGGAGAGAGCAGTTCTGTGGTCCCCTGAGAGGGCTGTAGACTGGGAAGGCGTGGGAGTTGGGTAAAGGTCAGCAGGCTTGGCCTCTTCCTTGGGGAAGCTGTTCTGAGAAGTCCTACTGCACTTTCATCCCTTGTCCCTGGCAGCTTGGTGGCTCAAGGTCAGGAACACAAGTCCCAGGGCCCCAGATCTGGTCACTTCCTCTGGGCAGGTCCTATTGAGACCCAAGAGGCAGAAGAGCAAGCCCCAGGGCTTTGGAGGGCCTCTGCTGGGATGTCAGTACTATTGAACCCCAGCCCTGACCCTCAGCCCTGAGCTACCCTCACCCCTTTTCTGCCTGGAGTCCAGCACAGCCTCCCTACGAACCCAAGACACCAAGACTCTTCCTTCTCAGCCTGAACATTTCCATGGCCTGCTGTGTGTTTGTGTGTGGTGGTGGTGGCGGCGGCCGGGATGGGGGGCAGATTTCCCATTCCAGTGTCCCTAGTCTTCCTGATCATTTTCAAATATTTTGTTCAACTTCTGTGAGTCTTCCTTCCTAAGCTTCTGTCAAATGGAACTGCCCCTAAACCGGAAATGTGCTGGCCGAAGAATGGAAGTCAGGGGACTGGAACACCTGAGTTGTGAAGGATGGGCTACCTGTGTACAGGCTGGGCATGGTCTAAGGCTAGGTAGCCCTGCCTGACTCTCCCAGTCCTCCAGGACCTCCAGGACACACACTGGAGCTTATTTCATGGCCTGGGTAGTCCTGGAAAGTAACTGACCACCTTCCAGCTGAGGGGGACCCTGCCTGATTTGTCCTTCGCAGTGCAGACAGGGACTCATCAGACCCAGATCCTGAGAGGCCCATTCCTCCAGTCCCATCCTCCCCCAACCACAGCTGTGATCCCGACACCAAGTCCTGGGAAGAAACTGCCTCTTGTGCCAGCTAGCTGGGTCTCCTCAGGGCCAGGCCTCCACTGGAGATGGGCCCAGAGCCAGGCAAGAGGCTGTGTGAGTCAGTGGGGCGTCTTTGTGGCGTCTCAGCTGCCATCCCAGTGGACTGTTGAGGAGGGATTTCATGGGGACGCTACTAGGGGTCCTCGCCAGAGGGAGAGGGCGTGGGCAATCAGGGTGACCTATTTTTCACCATGCTTTGTCGGTCGATCCGCCGTGGTGAGGCTCCGCCAAGTTTCTGGAGTGAGGGTTAGCACGTCAGAGTGGGGCTGCTGGAAACTGTTCCAGTCTGCAATCAAGTACTTCCCTGCCTGTTAAACACAGGCAATGCGGGAGCAGTCAGAAACTCCTGAGGAAGGAGGGGGTGGGCAATGATGGGAATGATGGGGACAGGGGGCCATGCCCTGTTGTGACACTGGTCCCCAACTCTCCTTCTTTGAGCACAGCCTATCTCAGCTCTGCTTCTCTATAGAAGGAGCTTAAGTCCTTGCCCAGACACCACAATTTTAGGAGGAATGGAGAGAGGCAATCCCTCTGGAAGCTTCTTTGTCCCATCTTGCCCTTCTTACACCAGAGCTGGGGAATTTGATATTGACCTGAGACTGGGGGTTCAGAGAATAAAGTTCAGCCAGACCAGCCAAAGGTGGTCTGAGCACCCACGTCCACTGCCTGCCTGGCTCTGGGAGCAGTGGTGTGGGCATAAGGGCCTGGGAACCAAGGCCTGCAGAGTTAGGAACAAGGAAGCACTTTCTGGCAGGAGCGGGAGATGTCAACCATCCCATCCTCACCCCGCCCTCTGCCCCCATGCTTGGCCTTCCCAGGGTGGTGGTCCTGCTGCGGCGCCAGTCCTCTCCCGTCCCTATGGAACGCACTACCACAGAGCACTTCCCCGAAATGAACCCCACTCTGGCCCCAGCAGATCCGCCCAGACCACAGAGCACATAGTTCCCCAGGGCCCCCTCCCCAGCTGGAGGCTCAGCAGGCAGGCCTCTAAATGCCAGGCTCCCATGGAGGGTGGCCGCCTGGGAGGACGGGAAGGCAAAAGAAGGGGGAGGCGGAGACTGAGGCGTCAATGTTCTTCCCCCTCCCTCCATTCCAACCCACAAAAGCCCCTGGTTCAGTTGCCATCCTCCTTTTTGTGTTCTCCATTGCAGCTGAGGAGAAGGCCTCCAAAGCTGCCAGCTTCCCCCAGCTGCCCTTGGACTGCCGAGGGGGCCCCAGAGACGGGCCCTCTAACTTGCAAGGCTCCCCAGGCCCCTGCCTGGCCAGCCTGCGTCTTCCTCTTTCCCCGGGACTCCCTGACTCCATGGAGTTGGCCAAGAACAAGAGCAAGAAGCGCCGTAACCGCACGACCTTCAGCACATTCCAGCTGGAGGAGCTGGAGAAGGTCTTCCAGAAAACCCACTATCCTGATGTGTACGCCCGGGAGCAGCTGGCTTTGCGCACAGACCTGACCGAGGCCCGGGTACAGGTGAGGGCGCTACGGGGATGGGGCTTTCTGGCTGCCTCTACCACACAGTGACCAGACCCTGGAAGGGCTGGGAGAGGTGGGCACTGGTGCCTCCCAGAGCTACCTTTCCCAGGGGCCTGCCTCAGCCTTCCCCTCCTGGCTCACCCTCACGTCCAGCTCTGCTGCAGCCACAGGCTCTTCTGGCCCAAACTGAGGCTTATGCTTGGGTGTAAGGGCGATGGCCTCTGGGAGCCATCACCTGTGTGGGAGTCCTAACTCTGCCACTTACTGGAGGTGATTTGGGGTATGTTAATGAATCTCTCAGTCTGTTTCCCAGTTCAGGAAAAGGGAATGATGGGACTGGCTGCGTAGGGACTACCTTGAGGATCACAGGGATGGCCACATTTTGGAAGCGGTGAAGTGCTGAATACACATCAGGGCTGCTCCTGAGGTGGCTGCCTAGAATGGGAGGTCTCAGCCTCCTGTCGGGAGGTCTCAGGGTGAGTGATTCTCAAAGTCGTCAGGAGCCACCGACTTTGGGTCCCTGCCAGCGCTCAGACCCTGGCTGGGAAAGGCTGACTGGGAGCCCTTCCCCACCCTAACAAACTCCCCCATGGAGACTAGGCACCAGGGCTTCCCAGAGGGGCTGTGGCCAGTTTTACATGAGGGGAGCCCAGCCTGTGGGTAGGTAAATGCTGAGAAGGGAGGAAGGCAAGGGAAGCCCACATCCAAGCATGTTGGAAGTGTCAAAGCACATGAAGGTGGCAGGCAGGCTGGGGATGGGGAAGGAGTTTCAATAAGAGTCTGGCCCAAGAGGAAGATGGCCATTCACTGGCTTGCATTGAACCGGCTCAGTCATAGCAGGCTTCCCGATGCCAAGCAGGAGGCACTGGGAGGGGTGGGTTGGAGTTCTGGGGAAAGGTGAGGAGGTGACCTCTTAGGCGGAGGAGTCTCTCTCCCACCATGGAGGAGACTTAGCAGGAACAAAGCTCATGCTATCTTACCCTGCATGGGGCCCTTCCAGATACTCTTTGTGAAGGCACTAGGGCAGGAGACAGTCCTGGCAGGATATGGGGACTGGCAAGCCAGTCTGTAAAGAGGCCAGGCGCTGTCATCTAACAGAGAAGGCCCTACAGCTGCATCCAACAAGATGAGAGAGACTTGGGCTATTTCCCCTTCTCTGCTGAGTCCTCCTGCCTCCCTGCTCCTCCCAGGTGGCAGCCAAAACAGACTTCCAAGACTGTCCCCCAAGACCCCCAGGGGCTGAGGTCATCAGGGCAAAAGGCCCAGCATTCAAGGCAACCCCACATGATATAAACCATGGGAATGGACCATGGAGTTACCTCAGCAGGCCTCCGGGGTGTGGTCTAACCAGCTCTTCCCGAAGCAAGTGTTTGTGGGAGGTGGAGAGCACTTCCTCTGCTCCTCACCTAGGCCTTTTCAACCTGAGAGGGTGCAGGAGTAGCCACAAGGCCCTCAGCCCTAGTCTAGAAGCTCCCTGAAGGACGGAGACCCTAGAGTAGGAATGTTTTCTCTGGCAGGAGCATGAAACCCACCCATACACCCTGCCCCATGGAAAGGAAGAATGAGACTACACACCAGACAATGCAGAGGGCAGCTCCAGAGCCCAGGGGAGGCCTACAGTGGGATCCCCAGGGGAGAATGGGTGGTGACAGAAAAGTAAGTCCCAATAGCCAGATTCACTGGCTCCAGGCTCCCTCATCCTCCCATAGGGGAGGGAGAGCAGAGAAAGGAAATCCAGGCAGCTGGGCAGGTGGGGGTGGCCTTTTGCTGACCTTGCTGCAGGCCTGCTCTGTTATCTTGGCAACCTGGGAGCTAGGAGGATGGGGTATGCACAGCCCCTTCACTGTTGGTGCCTTACCTGCCTGCATGAGTAGGAATGACCACAGGGGCAGGGAGCCTGAGAGGCTGGGGTGGGATTTCTCATCCCAGCTGGGGTAGACGGATTACTGACACACACACACACACACAGCTTCTGTTGTGACTCCCAGCTAGAGATCCCTGGAAAGCAGGGGTTGTTTTTGTTTGGCTGGTTTTATTTTGACATTGTTAAATTTAGCTTAGAGCCTGACACATGAATGTTGATTAAATGATAGAAATATAAAACATATATACCAATACACTTAAATGTAACAGTCACAGCACATATACCAAACAACAAATTCATCATAGATATGTGCACAGATGTGCACAACACACAGATGTGCCACCCCCATCTGCCAAGGGCTCACAAATAAATGGGAGAAACAGATTCCAAAACAGATCATGGTAATGGAATGGGGTGAGTACAAAGAAAGGTCCAGGGTATTTTGGAAGTCCTGTGGAGGATGCCCAGCATGGATGTATATGTTGAGGGGATGAGTAGTCCGGGAAGAGAAAACCTAAGCAAAAGATGGAAGGAGCAAGATAGCAGTGTGTTTTGGAAGAGCTGGGTGGGAGCTTGGGAGGCAACCAGGAAGAATCTGATGTGTTTGCCTGGCAGGACATGAGGCTGTGCAGAGAGGCAGGGGCCTTATTAAGAAGCTATGCTCTGGACCAAGGTCTCCGGGGAATCACTGAGGGTTTAAACAGGACCATGACCTGAACAGAAATGTCTAAGATTCCTTGGATGCTATGAGGTGGGTAGCTTGGAAAAGGAGATGAGGCAGGGAGACTAGAAACCCAAAACATGTGCACAGTATACCCAGGAAGTACCTAGGGCCCCTGGGGCGCACAGACGCCCCCACAACACCCTTACTAGACACCAGGCTGGAGGACCAGAGTGACTCGACCTAGAGAGTGGTAGCTGAAGGCCCATGGGGCCAATTAACCCGCTTTGGGTTTGGGCCTCTCCCAGGCTTCCTCCCAGGCTTCCCTGGCCTGGATAACAGTGTGGATTAACAGTTGAGATCCTCCATCCTGGAGCCTGCTCCCCATCCCACAAGAGGACACAACCATCAACTATCCCTAGCAGGCTCCTCTCCTCAAGGCTGCCCTATCACCCCCACCAACCTGCCCCCAGGTCTGGTTCCAGAACCGCAGAGCCAAGTGGCGGAAGCGCGAGCGTTATGGGAAGATGCAGGAGGGGCGGAACCCCTTCACCGCTGCCTATGACATCTCTGTGCTGCCCCGCACTGACAGCCACCCTCAGGTAAGACCCCAGCCCTACCTGAGCCAGGGCTTGGCCGGGTCACCAAAAAGAATATGAGCTCTGGCCTGAAGAGACCTGGAGAGCGTCAGGGTTCTGTATGACGGTGGGTATACCACTTCACTTCTTCCTCTGCAAACCGGGGCTCTTGCCTGTCTCCTCAATGACGCATGCGGAACACAAAGGAATCACAGAAGAAAATTTCATTTTGAGAACAGTGGCAGGAGCCTCCTGAGATGCCACTGCCAGTGTTGGGGGTGGGAGGGGGTAGATCTGAGCCAAGTGGAGGTTTCCTGGAAAGTTTCTGGGACCCCAAGGACAAAGAGAAAGCCCCTGGGTAAGGAAGTCAGCTCCTGAGGCTGCCGGCTCATGGGCCTTCTTTCCCTCTCTTTTCAGCTGCAGAACTCCCTGTGGGCCAGTCCAGGATCCGGGAGCCCTGGGGGCCCCTGCCTTGTGTCTCCAGAGGGCATCCCCTCCCCATGCATGTCTCCATATTCCCACCCCCATGGGAGTGTGACTGGCTTCATGGGGGTGCCAGCCTCCTCTGTGGCTCACCCTGGCATCTACTCCATCCACGGCTTTCCCCCCACCCTGGGGGGCCACAGCTTTGAGCCCTCCTCAGAGGGCGACTATAAGTCTCCAAGCCTCGTCTCACTCAGGGTAAAGCCCAAGGAGCCACCTGGCCTTCTGAACTGGACCACGTGATCGGTAGCATGGACCTGCAGAATGAGCTGCCCACCTCCTTTTCCATTCCCAGCCGCTCCCAGCCCACCCCTGCCTGGACACCAGGGAGGGAGGACCTCTGCCTCCAAGCCCCAGATGGTTCTGGAGGCCTGTGGGAACAGCTGGCACTGTCAGCCCCAAGCAGGGAACACGTTACAGGGTCTTTTCTCTTAGAATAAGGTGGGGCTGCCTTGGAGAAGGGGCTTCAAAGCAGCCAGGACTCTTCCTACCACCGAGTCCCCTCACCTGAACTCTGGGCTGGAGGCAGGGAGACACTGCCCTGCTGCCTCCAGACTTTGTCCAAGTCTGTTGTCATCTCTCCAGCTAAGACAGCTTACTTGGCTTATCGTTCAGGGAACCCAGGAAAATGGGAGGAGAACGCAGAGTGGACTAGGGGAGCTCTTCATGATGAGATGGAAACCAAAATGGAGTCTCCCATGATGGGGTAGAGTCAGCCCTGCTTCCCCTCCCCACCAGCAGGGGGCGCGCTGGCATCTGACACTAAGGAGGGCGTGAACGCCAAGGTCAGCATAGACTAAGGCACACTGGCTCCTCAGCTCCAGCCACCTTCACTCCTGCCCTGTGCCTGCACTCCCAGCATGCCATGCAGTCATCTTCCCCTCTAAGGGGGCAGAAATTCCACCAGAAATCATCACATATTTGGAATCTCTTCCATGGGCCCAGCCCAGAGCTATGCCATGGAAATGATACTGGATGTTGGTCAGAATAAAATAGATTTCCACAGACTGAGATCCTGATCCCCATTTTTGTAAAGACACGCTTTAAAAAAAGAAAGAAAGAAAAGGGAAAGAGAGAGAGAGAGAAAAAAAAAATGCTGCTCAGCATTCTAATAAAGGTGGTGGTGTTTTTTATACCAGGTGACTGTCTATCCCCAGGGCTGGACACTGGTTGCTTTGGGGCTGGTCTGTGTCCAGGATGCAGGCTGGGCCAGGACCCCTGAGGGGCCAGCAAGGAAGGGGAAGGTGGTCCTGCAGCAGAGCCCTCAAGGCCGATGCATGCCAGGCCGGGCCCTGTCACCTGCCTAGGGTCTCTGTGGCTTTGGCTGTGCTGGGAGGCAGGGAGAAAAGCTCAGTTCTAGGACTGGGTGCATGTGGCAGGGAAAACTGAGGGTGGGAAGGGTAGCAAAAAAGCTGAAATAACTTTGTGGCTAAACTGACAACGGACGGGAGGTAGAATGGAAGAAAGGGGTGCCCACTGAGGTTCTGTGCTCCCCATGGGCTGGGACCCCAGGGTGGTGGGAGTGGAGTGGCTTCCTTCCAGATGCCCCAGGAACATGTCTGAGCTGTGGCGCAGAGACAAAAGCCAGAACTCTTTCTTGTAGTTTCAGAGTATTACCCATTCTATCCTTCATCCCCACTTTCTGCCTTATCTCCGAAGCCTGGAAGGCAGGAAAAAGGTCTGGCCCTCCCACCCTCCCAGTAAACACAACCACATTGCTCAGAATTCAGCCTCTGCCAGCAGCCCAGCCACCCCCACCCCACGCCTCATCTTTCAGGCACAGAGAAACCCAAGCCCACAAAGACACATCAGGGCTGAGCTGATTCCAGAGGAGGGGGTGAGTCCCCCACCAGATCAGATTTCCCAGCCAAGACAGTCGCATGTATCCCCAGAGGAGTCTGTCTTCCCTCCCTTCCTTCCCCTTCCCTCTATACAAGGGTCTGACTTTTGGTGATTTCTTTCCTCTCGGTCCTGACGCTGGCTCTGAGGTCCACAGGTGTGAGCCCTGTATCCGGGAGGGGATCCAGCAGAAAGAGGAGAGTCAGGGTAGGAAGGAGAGACATCCCTGGCTGCCACTGATGAACAGAATCTCTTTCACCTGGCCAGGCAGTAATGAAATTGGGGCTCAAGCCCACCATTCTGACTTCAGGGCTCACACCGCTGTATGAGAAGTTTCTTCATCCAAGGAGTGATCAGCAAAGTTTTGGACCTTCTTCCCCATAAAGTCAGACGTAGAAAGAGTAGTTTGTTCTACATACATTTTGAGTACCAACTCAGCCTGGCAATGTGCTGGGTGCCAGAGATAGAGCGATGGTTGTGGAAAAATATCATTTTTTTCTGTCTCAAGAGGGCTTAGAAAGACGAAAGGAGGGAAGAGGAAAGGATCTGTGATAAACCCAAACAAAGAAACCAAAAGTGGGAGACAGGAGAAAAAATAAAGGTGAGCCAGAGGTCAATGAAGCAAGAGTGGGAGAAGCTGGCAGAGGCTGGCAGAGGCCAGGGGGGGACCCATGGTGGGATGGGGGGCTCTTAGGGGAGGGTACAGGGAGGCCAGAGACTGGCTACTGGCTCTCATCCAGGGGCATCTGCCCACAGCTCATATTTTTCTGTCCAGTGACAGCTAAATGAAGAGAAAGCTAACTTTACAACCGCCCACTTCACACATAATGAATATGAATGGGCATCCCGGAGCCTGTTCCGTGGGATTGTCTGTGAGGTGACAGGTCCTCCTACTGACTGGGCCATCCCAGCCAGCCTGTCCCCTGGCTGGGGCATGCAGCCCTTCCACCTGCTTCTCATTAGCTGTGTCCCTCCTCCTCCCACACACCCCTAAGACACAGCCCCCATCTCCAGATACCCCTGTCCCCAGCCTCACTCCAGAGGTAACCTCAGACCTCCGCCCAGGCCAGTGGTTCCTTAAGGCCAAGCCTGTGCTCTGGCCACTCCTTCTGTGAAGGGAAAGGGGAAATGGCCCCTCCTGAAATCCCAGCTCCTTTTGCTGAGGCTCTTGTCTCCCCCAGAGAAGATGCCAGAGCCCTAAATCTTGGTCCTGGCAGGAACACGGACACCAGGTCAGGACTAGAGGGCCACAGCCAGGGGGCCCATCAGTCCAGTCTGCCCACCTCAGTCAGCAGCTGGAAATGCTTCTCCTACGAGGCATTCAATCCTCCTTCCCCACCTCTCCCATTTACACTTCAACCTGAATTACAATCCCAAAGTGCAGACCCTCTGCAGCTCCAGACAGGAAGAGTCTAGCATGGCCAGCAACTGGGAAGACCCTAACATTTCCTTTATCCAGCAGAGGAAAGACATACCTTGCCCCTGCCCCAGTCTCCTCCTCAGGCTCATCCCAGCCATTTTCACCTGGAAGGTGGTGAGCATCAAGCGTTAGCTGTCAGAGCCCTTGATACTGATGCTGGAGCCCCCTTCCTTCCCACTCAGCGACTGCCGGCTCCTCCAGCAATCTCTCCTCCAATAGTAAGAGGCTGGGACCAGTGGGACCTGAGGTAAGCCCTTCAGACGTCTGTTACCTATCATGCTGTTGCTTTTACTTGCTCTTATGACTGTGTCTCCATCAACTGTGAGCTCGAGAGAAGTGAGAGAGTGTGGTATCCTAGTCACCTGGATATCCAGGGCATCAACCACAGGGCCTGGCCCCAACAGGCCTTCAAGGTGTGATGGCAGGTTGCTGGACGAGAAGCTGACTCTTCTGAGACGCCTCTGGATTCAGAGCAGCGAGCTAGGTCCAGGGGCTTTAAGGAGGCCTAAGACATGGTTCTGGTCCTTGAAGGGGATTTCTGTCTTCTAGGGACACAGGAAATGGGTGCAAATTCATAGAACATTAGAGTTGGAGGGGCCATTGCCAAGACTAAGAACTGCTACCATTTATTGTCATCCCTTGTCAGCCAGACCTGTAGGTTCATTTCCATGATCTTACTCAGTCCATGCAATAGGGCTATTATTAAACCAATTTTTACAGATGAGCCAGCTGAGACTTGGAACTTGACTAGCTCAAGGTCTCTCAGTGAATAAATGTCAGAGCCCGAACTGAAAGTCAGGGCTGTCTCACTTCCAAAGGGTGCTCCTGAGGCTGACTGTGCTAAGTGCCGAATGAATGTAACAGCTATTCTCCTCTGAGAAGTCAGCTCATCCAGGACAGACAAGAAGCCAGCTTTCTAGGAAATGAGCCTAACAGGTCTGGATAGGGCAGCCAACACAAGAGTCCTCCTGGGACCCAGAAGAGAAAGAAATTTAGGCTCAGGCTGAAAAGAAAAAAGACAGCAGCAACAGCCAAGTTACCCTGAGGAGGGCACATTCAGGGAACACCAGAGGCTAGCCCAAGGCTAAGCTTGGGTGGTCCAGTTAGGACCTAAAGCAATGGACATTTACCATGAATCTTTCATGCCAGGGATGATGCTAGAGCAAACAGAAGTATTGGCTGTGGTGAATAAATGAGCAAATGAATGCACTGGTGGTACGTACTGGTGGTAAGTGCTGGGGTATGACAATGACTAATAGCAAAGGGTGTGAGGAAGTGAAAAAAATGCATGTGCTGACAGAGGCCTGGATTTGAATCCTGGCTCTTGCCTTTATATGACTTTGGGCAAGTTCTTTATCCTTTCTGTGCCACAGTTTTCTCCTGTGCAAAATAGGGATTAAAATGGCATGTATCTTTCAAGATATTACAAGGAATATGTAAGATATTATACATCAAGTGGTTAGAATGCTGGCTGGCACATAGTAAGTACTCAGTATTTACTGGCTTTGTAGAAAATAAGGCTTTGAGAAGCATCTAATATTGTGCCTGGTACCTACTTGGCAACCCATAAGTGGTAACTCTTATGATTAATAAGGGACAGTTCCTATCCTTACAGTGATACTGCCTCAGGGTAGTCTGTCTCTCAGTGGATTGAAGAGTGGACCCTGAGTCTGCTTAGCAATAAACAATATTTTATGTAATTCAATCATTTACAAAGGGTCTTCATGTACTCTGCCCACTTCATGACCCAGATGAGATTTAAAAAGCCACAAAAACTGGGTGGCTCCAAAAGACATTTCTGTACAAAGTCCTGAGTTCAAATGGCCAACCTGCCACTAACATGCTCTGTGGCTGTGAGAAGCCCCTTCCTCTCCCGGGGCTGGCTCCTGGGCCTACAGCTGAAGGGATTCACCTGCCCAGGCTTCACGGCCCTTGCAGTTTTGATAGTCCTGCATTCTGTTTTGCAGGTCAGAGGAGAGACAGGCCTTGACCATGCAGGTTCAGTGACTCAGGCTTCATGGGACAGTACCAATGTGAAAAATCCATCTCTCCCTAATTGAAATCTCAAGATACATATTTCCTACCAGTCCTGGCAAGAAATAGCAGAAAATAAACTGTGTCAATTCCCTTGCCCTGTACAAGTTACTTTGGGGCAAAGGGCCCATCAGTCACAGATGCGACTTCCCATCTCACAGACTGTGTGACCACCAGGAGTACACTGCTGCCTTCCACCCCTGCTGTCCCTAACCATGCTGGCACATCAAAAGGCCTGTCTGAGGCTCAGCAGGTCCCAGGTCAGGCAGGCACTGAACACAAGACCCAACGAAGGGAAGATTCTCCCTAGAACATGTTTCCTTTACAAGTCAAGACCCCTTCAAGACTTAAGAACCTATAAAATAACTGCCTACAGGTAAAATAAGAGCTTCCAGGAATTCTAAAAAGGGAACACTCCTTTTACCAGCATCAAAACGGTAATATCTTCTCAGGCAGACGCAACCAGGGGTCTGGAGGCCAGAGTGTAGGTCCCAGGTGTCCACTGACACCCACTTCAAAGATTTTCCTTGCTTTTTTCTCAGCCACAGGGGGCTCCTGGCAACATTGTTTCCCACCATGAACCTGACTCCTGATAGTCTGCTTCCTACACTCTGAGTACTGAAGTTTCTGCTCAGTCCCAACCACCTGCCCCAGGGAGGACCTAGAGCAGCTGACCCCCTTGCTTTGACCTAGCCCCTCCCTCTCTAGCACTGACACTGGTTTGGCTGAGGCCAGCTCAGTGATGTGATCCAGAGAAACCTGGGGCTCCTACTGAAATTACAGCAAACCCAGGGGTGCAGGACAATGTCTCAGTAAAGTAACCTTGATAGTGCCCTGGAGTTGGGTGAGAGTAATCCCAGATTACTGTGGGGTTAATTTACACTGGATAAATGCCAACTCCCTCTTCTCTTCCCCCAGGATGGGAAAGGCAGGCAGCTTGGCAAGACAAGCAGTGACCAGCAATGCTAGCAGAAAAAAAACACTTTCTAGACCTGGAGGAGACATGTAGAGGCCATATTTCCCGTAGACAAGCCAACGGGAATGATTTTTGCTTATTTTTAATGTAAACAGAATACACAAACACATTAAAAACCCCAACATGACACAGGATAATACACACAGAATTATATATAGGTATTTACAGGCCCTCCAGAGCCAAAAGGAAAAATGGCCCCTCTGGTTAAGGGAAGCTTCTCTTCCTACCTTGTCCCTGTCCAAAATCAAAGTGTTGAGGCAGCTGCAGGAGCCTCTGCAATTCCTTCTGCATATAACATAGCAGGAGGCTGGAATAACAACAGAAACCCCCCACCCCCACCCCAGAGCACAACCAAGACACCGTTGTATTTTTTTTTGGCCCTGGCCCTAATCCTAAACTCTCCTCCTTTGCAAGCTGACAAAGCAAGGATTTGTGTGTCTCAGGAGGCATCAGCATGACCCCTGAAATTTAGATGTGCTGTGGAGGGGTTCCCATCCCATTCCAGCTTTCCCAGCCTTGGGCTGATTGTGAAATGAGCCAAAACCAACCATGTCCAAGAGAGGAGTGTGGGAGAAATAAAGGAAGAATGGATCCCAGGCAGAGATGACTGCTTCTGAGCTGGACCCTGGGAACCATTAGGAGGTAAAGCTGGGCTCATCCAAGCCCAGGACAGACTGCAGAAGACACAGTGGGGCTGTGCTGCCACCTGGTGGGGAATGGGAGCACTGCAGCCATGAACTAGGACAGTCCTGCAGGTACCTTGAGATCCTCCTCTCTCTGTTTCAGTCCCCTAACCAACAGCCTTACTGCAGCAGCTCTTCCCAGGAAATGGGCTTGGAGAAGACCTCCCTTTCTAACCAGAGGTCATAGTTCATCTGAAAGTCCTCAGGGAGGTCCACCCGTTGGCCCAGGACACTCTGCAGGCAGTTGTCCACTGGCAGGAAGTCGGGGTTGCTGTGGGCCCGGTCATAGCGCCGGGCGTTGAAGCGTTCAATGTTGGCACGGAGGGCACACTCCTCTGCCTGGAAATCCCAAGGCCGGGCATCAAGATCTGAGACAAAGCAGGAAGAACACAGTTAGGAGCCACGCCCTGTAGCAGCTCCCCATGGACTCACTGCAGCTCAGGGGCCTGGCCAGGAATATGGAGTGTCAACTAGGAGCAGGATACCTCCGAGCTCTAGGAATTCCTTCCTAGATCCAAAGGAGAGTCAAGTACAAGCAGAAAAGACAGAAGTACCGACAAAGAGGCTTATACTGTAGAGATTATGTAGACCCAGAGAGGGAGAGCCATGTGTACAACACATTTCTCTCAAAGTGGCAACCTCCCTAGCTCTCTGGGGTCAGAGGGAGGAACCTGGAAATCCTCTCATTTGCTCATTCTCTCTCAACTCCCTGACCAGGTACCGTGTGCCACCGTGGGCTTGCACACATTCACAAGGCACTGAGAGTACAGACACAGTCATTTAGCCATGGTGGTATACTCCAGAAACGCAACAATGTGGCAACACACCCACACAGAGCAGCCCAGGCGGGCAGGGGAGACCCTGCAGGTGGAGGAAGAGCGTCTGTGGAGGCCCTAGCAGTGGGAACCACACAGCTATGTTAGGGGACTAAGCACTCCTCGTGCCTGGAGCTCTGGGTATGATGAAGGCTGGACTGACAGCAGGTAACGAGGTTGAAAAGGAAGCTGGGTCAGATTACAGAGGAGAAGAATGAAAAAGGACAAGGGAGCCTCATGCTTGAGTCTGAATCTAATTCTAACGGAAACAGGAAGCTAATGAAGGATTTTACTCAGGGAGGTAACAGCACAGAAGCTGCATGTTGAAAAGATTCACTAGGGTGCCGGGCGCGGTGGCTCATGCCTGTAATCCCAACACTTTGGGAGGCCAAGGCAGGTGGATCCCTTGAACCCAGGAGTTCAAGAACCACCTGAGAAGGATAGGCACAGTGGCTCACGCCTGTGATCCCAGCACTTTGGGAGGCCGAGGCGGGTGGATCACTTGAGGCCAGGAACTCGAGACCAGCCTGGCTGACATGGTGAAACCCCATCTCTACAAAAAATATAAAAATTAGCTGGACATGGTGGAGTCCAGCTGTAGTCCCAGCTAGTTGGGAGGCTGAGGGGGGAGAATTGCTTAAACTCGGGGGGCGGAGGTTGCAGTGAGCTGAGACCGTGCCAGTGCAAACCAGCCTGGGTGACAGAATCTCTGTCTCAAAAAAAAAAAGAAACAAAAAAACACCCTAGGAAACATGATGAAACCCTGTCTCTACAAAAAAGATACAATTAGGTGGGCACAGTGGAATGTGCCTGTGGTCCAGCTACTCGGGAGACTAAGGAGGCAGATGTTATGATGAGCCGAGACCACACTCCAGCCTGGGCCAACAGAGCCCCATCTTTGAAACAGGCCCCATCTTTGAAAAAAATTAAAGTAAAAAAGGATCACTAGGGAAATCTGAGACACTGATGGAGGGGAAGGAACTAGAGGCAGGGAAGCCAGTCAAGAGCTGTAAAAGTTTAGGTGGCCAAAATGGGGATGAAAAGAGGGGACATAGTGTTATGACAATTTCTAGAAAAGGAATGACTTGGAGGTACAGGGAGAGATGGGGATGATCGCAGATGCCAAGCCTGGGTAGCTTCTCAAAGTCCTTCCTAGAGTACCCATCCTGATGCTACAAAAGCAGAAGCTGGGCTCCTTCCTGTTCCTTGGTGGGAAGCTCAGGGCAGAGAAGCACCTGAGCACCACGGGCAGGGAGTGGAAGATGTCACCTTTCCCGACACACTCCCACCCAAATGTGACTGAGTGCAGAGCCTCACCATTGCCGTAGGCCCAGTCGTCATTGAGCCGATGCCGCACCTTCTGGTAGATGGCAGACATGGTCTTCATGTTGCTCTTTCGCCACTGCCGCCCCAAGTATTTGGTCTGTACCTTGAGCAGCTTCAGCACGTAGAGCTGCATCATGGCTTGTTTCACCTTTAGGGCCCGCTTCAAGATGGGGGCTGACTTGAACACCACCAGCATCTGGGAAGGGAAACAAGCAAGCAGCCCAAGCTGAAGACAGAAATAAATGCATACAGCCCTGGTCACGCTGCTGCTTAACCCTTTGGAAGTTAAGGTGACAAACCTTCCCAGTTTCCCTTGGACTGAAGCGTTTCCTAATACATTGGACTTCAAATGCTAAAACCAGTAGAGTTCCAGGCAAACCAGGATGGCTGGTCACCCTAACTAAGGGTCACTTTGGAATCTGAAGAAAGCTATGGATTCTTTCCAGAAACATTCCTGTGTACATGTACACATAGTTATCAGAGGATTCAAGGACCTCCCCACCCCAAAGGTATCCTCAGACCCAGAGTTAAGGAAGATCCTCAGAACCCTGGTTATGTAACCAATCAAGATTAAGATGACATGGAAAAAGCTCTTCTATAAGTGTAGATTTGTTTTAGTGCATGACTGGGCCTCTTTCAGCTTCCAGTTCAACTCATCAAAGTCATCAAGGAACTGGGAACTGGCCCATAAAATGCAAGGATATGGCTACAGCAAAGTTAAGTGAGAAGGCACAGTGAGCCCCACCCTAGGGACTCCCTGCTCCCAGCACTCTTCTTTGAGCTCCAAGTTCCAAGCCTGCTGAACGCACTGACTCACTTACCATTGTCCTTGAATGCTTCCACTTTGTCAGCTTGTTCAAGATCCGAAGCAGATTGATACAAGAAAAGAGGTTCCTCCAGCAAAACTGGTTACTGTCACCTGCTTCCTGCAGGGTAAACCCAGGAACAATCAGCCCTCACGGCTGCAGTGTGTGCAGCAGTTTCCAAAAGTCCCTCACACATGATCTTAGAAGAGCCGGGTCTTCAGGCCTCTACCAGGAACCCCCTGCTCTCAGAGCAGCCCCAGGACTCCGTCCCAGAAGCTGGCAGGGACTAGGGGAAGAGGGAGGCTCCCCAGACTTTTCCTGAAGGAAACATGAACCGTGATACTGGGAGCTGCGGCCTTGGGCTGCCCCAGGGCTCCTACTGCTGAGTCCAGTGGTGAGGGAGAGAAGCCCTCTACAAGGTGAGCTCTGGATCAGCAGCCCCTGAAGATCACACTCCCTGACAAATCCCTAAATCCAAATCTCTCTGCTCTGCAAGAGCCCTTCTCCTGGCCCTTCTGTACACTTACAGTGCTCTAAAAGCCGGGCACTCCACAGTGACTTCGCCTGTGGGAGACACCTCTATTCCTGTGGTGTTGGGGTAGGCAGGCTCTCTACTCACTAACCCAGGTGCCAAAGGGACAGCCAAGGAGAGCCCAGCCACTCACCAGACTCTCCGCAGTCAGCTCTGGCAGCTCATGCACCACGCAGTGAGGGTAATCCAGGACAGAAATGCTGCAGAGGGGAGAGGATCCAGGTGCCCACCATAAGCAAAGGCCCAGGGCCTAGTGGAGCAGCTGTGCCTGAGCCAGTTCCCAGCCTTCCTCCCTCACTTGTTGGAGCAGAAGTAGGAATCTACCTGGTCTGTCCCAGCCGTTTCCCCAGCTATAAGACGAGGAAATATCTGCTACAAGGGAACTTGTAAGGCACTCCTGTAGCCAGAGGGCCAGCTGGTTGATCTTGTAAGGGGCAGAGACCCTCACAGCTTCCCCCATAGCCATCAATGCGGGGCGGGGGAGGAGATCGCTCAGGGCAACTAATTGATGCCAAGCCTTTCTGGAGACAGGGTCTGGCCAGCGCCCTGTGGTATATCACACTGACGAGCAAGTAATGTCAACTATAGCTGGCACCAGGCCAACAGCAGGGGCTAAGAGTCAGCAGATAGGGCATTACAGGGCACATGGCCGAGCCCCTTACAGAGAGCAAGCAGCCCATGGTCTCCTCAAAAAAAAAAAAAGTACAAAAGGGACAGGGAAGAAAGTACTAGATCCCGGGATGAAAACCGTCCTGCCCAGGTACAGGCCAAGTCACCTGGGGCACGACTAGCTAGACTCAGATTTGACACACTGGGCTCTCCACAGGCAGGGGCCATGTCTCATTTATCTTTGTGTCCTGATGCCTTGCAGAGCGCTGATTCGTAGATGCTGGAAAAACGGAGGCAGTGGGAAATACCAGCTGGGAACTCTGCTGTCTGACCATACCCGCCCCTTCACGGTCCCTGGCCCTCGTCACCTGTTCTTAGCGGTGATGTAGGACATGATGTTTTGATTGAAGAACTTTAGGATCAAAGGAATGCAGTTGGCAAACACCAGGTGCTGGGCCATGTATTCAAACTGAAGCCAACAGGGGAAGAAAAAAAAAAGGCGTGGCCCTTGGGACCTTGCCTTCTTTCCTCCAGGGATGAAAGGCCTTGGCTGGAGGGCCATGTCTTAGAACATTCATGCAGAGTTCAAGCGGGTCAAAGGCCAAGGCCCCCGTTCTTGTGGGCTGAAGGAGCAGCAGTGCCCAAGGCCCCAGCCCACAGGACAGGAGGGAAAGCCCTGCGGGTACCTGGTAGACATGGTTCAACTTAAAGTGCTTGAGCAGCAGCAGCAGGACAGCAGAAATGGCCTTAACAATGACCTCTTTGTGGCGGTTTACATCCACCCCCAGCTTCATGCTCTGCAACACTGTGGTGCTGGAAACATAATTGCCTGGGTAAGCCACCAGCATGTGCAGTACCTCCTTTCTAGGTGCCCACAGAAAAGATGGACTCCTGAGCCTCCCTGGGCAAAGACTCCCACCTCCCCACTCACCCCATGGACATCTCAGAAGTCAGCCCGGGCTCCCCCATCCACCTCCCAAGCAATGTAGCCTGGCACAATTTATTCCTTCCCCATGATGCCCTCAAATACATTCTTAGTCTGCTTCTCTGCCTTTCCTCTAAAAATGAACTTCTTCTCCTTTCCAAGATCTCCCCTAAGCTTCTGCTGCCGTATTAACCTGAGTTCTCCAAAATGTGTTCTGTGGAATACCAGGATATTGGCAAATTTCATGTCATGGAAAAAAGGGTTTTGGAGTCAGATAAATTTAGGAAGCACTGAGTTACATCAGTTTCTTAATTCAGGACTCACTGTACATCTTTATAAAAGGAATTCCTCCTTATAAGAGAAATCCATGAATCAAATATATAGTATGACTCTAGAACCTTTTTTCCAAGGATCATCACATGATGGCCTAGTGTTCTGTGATTCTCCCTCTGGTATTAGCCAATTCCTGCCTCCTCCTTCACCTGGCCATCACTGCCATACTTCAGGGCCACAGCCACCCAGGAGCTGGACTCAGGGCTGGCGGCCCAGGCAGGCAGGAGATCAGGTCAAGGTCCAGGTCCTTCTCAAAGTAGAACATGATCTCAATCTGTACTCTCACATGAAAAACGAGTACAGGGCCCAGCGCAGAAGAGCTCTGAAGAATCTCACTCTATCACCCTGAGCCATTTTCCAGCATTCTGCGTGTCCGCTTACTGGTGAAAAGGGACGTCTCTATACCTGGCACAGGTTCAGCTATTGCTGGCAAGCTGTCTACAAGCTAACCCTCCTTATCCCGGTGTCCCGATCACAGCTGGAGAGGGCGGCTTGGAGAGGGCGGCTTTAGGGAAATGTCCAGGGTGGCCCCATTCATTTTACAGAGGAGGAAATTACTTTCCCCAATTCACTCAGGAGTTCGCTCAGTGGCAGAGTCTACACTAGAATCCAGGCCAACAGGACCAAGCCATCTCCCTAACCAGTGAAACTCTTTAATCTAGTAGTTTCCTTTTTTTTTTGAGTCAAAAATACCTACATTTAACCTGTAGAGAGGCTGGGCCAATAACAACCAACCTGACAAGAGGAAAACGTTTGCCCTTCTCCATCTATCTTCTGCCCCACCTGCTCCATTCACAGAACGATACTCACGGCATCTCCTCAGGCAAGACATCCGCTAGGATGTTGATTGAGTCTGTTTTAGCTTTTGAGGTGGGTGCTGCAGCCAACAGGATCTTCAGGAGGGCAATCTGGGAAGAGTAGACCATTCAGACACAGGTCTGAGAGCCCAGGGCCAAAATTAAGCTCTGAGCAGTTCTTCTGTTGGTCCACAGGTGGCAGGAGGAGGGCAGGGCCCACTCTAAGGCCACTGTAGTGGGAGGGTCCCACTGCAAGCGCCACTCACCATATACTGAGGCAGGCTGGGGAGCAAGCCTTGGTAGAGGGTTTCTGCAGGGACTTGCTCAACTTCTTCTTCTCCCTTTTAACATAATGGGTACAAGCATAAAACCCCAGCCCAGAATACAATCTCCTGAGCCAGCTTGCTAGCTGGCTGGAGGAAAACCTGTAGACAGTGATGTACATAATGATGTTAATGATAACAGCAAACCCTGAACACAATGTGCCAAGCGTTTTACTTGTAATAACTCAGTTCATTCTTATTATAATAACCCTATAAAGGTATTATTATTCCTATTTCACAGACAAGGAAATAAAGCGTAGAGACACCCAGTAACTGGCTTAAGTTGTCATCCACAAAGTGATAGATCCAGGCATAAGAGGCAGGTTCCTGACTCAGTCTGTATTCTTAACTCTGCACTAGACCTGTGTCACCCTCTGCACTGGGAGGTGGACTGGGAGTTCTTTGAGGGCAGGGCCTGGGGCAACCTTGTGGTCTAATCTCAGCACAATGCCTGGGAAGAGCTGGGGATCCTGGTGGCTGAAGAGGACCTCCAACTTACCCCTGAGAGAGGGGAGCGGAGGTACTCCTCCTCCATCTGCGCCTGGACCTCTGCAATCGACGTGTACTTGTGCTGGAGGGAGAGATGGGAAAAGAAGGGCTGGGGAAAACATTCTCTGGCCAAACTCCCTGCACTCTAGCAAAAGCCCCACACATTTGTCTTCAAACAGTCTTCTGAAAGAGGATAAGTCACCACAAAAATCCCTAACTAAAATCCCAAACTCAAACATTTTTCTTTTTCTTTTCTTTTTTTTTTTTTTTTTTTTGAGATAGAGTCTTCCTCTATTGCCCAGACTGGACTGCAGTGGCATGATCTTGGCTCACTGTAACCTCTGCCTCCCAGGTTCAAGCAATTCTCCTGCCCCAGCCTCCCAAATAGCTGGGACTATAGGCGTGCACCACCATGCCCGCCTAATTTTTGTATTTTTAGTAGAGATGGGGTTTTGCCATGTTGGTGAGGCTGGTCTTGAACTCCTGACCTTAGGTGATCCACCCACCTCGGCCTCTCAAAGTGCTGGGATTGTAGAATTCAGCCACCATGCCTGGCCCCAAAATATTTTTCTAAATGGGCCTCTTCCTCTTGCAACTAGAGTAGGAAGCCCACAGTAGATAAAAAAAAGTAAATTAAAGGAGGGAAACAGGCTTTCAGATAGCTACAGTGACAGGAGAAAAACTGAAAGCAAAATCAAATACTCAAAATGCCTAGCTGCAGAGAGACCACTTAGTACTACCAATTCCAAAAATATATTTCAAAACATATCAACAGTTTCACTCCAGACAGCTGTTAGGGGAGATGCCTCTTCCCCACTCCTTTTTTTTTTTTTTTTTTTTGAGACAGAGTCTTGCTCTGTTGCCCAGGCTGAGGTGCAGTGGCTGGATCTCGGCCCACTGCAAGCTCTGCCTCCCGGGTTTATGCCATTCTCCTGCCTCAGCCTCCCATGTAGCTGGGACTACAGGTGCCTGCCACCTTGCCCGGCTAGTTTTTTTGTATTTTTTAGTAGAGACGGGGTTTCACCGTGTTAGCCAGGATGGTCTCGATCTCCTGACCTCGTGATCTGCCGTCTCGGCCTCCCAAAGTGCTGGGATTACAGGCTTGAGCCACCACGCTCAACCTTCTTCCCCACTCTTAATGTTCTCTCCTATGTGGAGGGACAGAGGTTTGCCAAACACCCCTCATCTCTCTCTGCCCCATCCAGACACTCACTGCTCCCTTCTCTGATCAGAGAGTATGGGAGGGGACACAGGGCAGCCTTGGCTCCACCCTTCTCTTTTCCCTTTAGAACCTGTCTGCCTGCTGAGAGTCTGTGCTCTCTTCTCCTGCCCGCACTGCCTGGGACTGGTAGGTATCTCTGCCTAATTCTGGAACAATGTATTAGGACACTACTGCTACGTTCTTAAGCCTCATTCTCCACGGCTCTATGAGCTATAAAGTTGGCATTACAATCTCCATCTGCCTACTCCTCTATTTCAACTGCCTGAGAACGTGGGCAAGGAAAAGGAGGGTTATTTATTGAGCTCTGTAGAATTCCAACAACTGTCAAGTAATATAATCCTTTTTTTTTTTTTAAAGAATCCAGGTCTCACTCTGTGGCCCAGGCTAGAGTGCAGGAGCATGATCATAGCTCACTGTAGCCTTGATCTCCTGTGCTCAAACTGTCCTCCTGCATCAGCCTCTTCAGTAGCTGGGAC
Source organism: Papio anubis (assembly GCF_008728515.1). NCBI lineage: Eukaryota > Metazoa > Chordata > Mammalia > Primates > Cercopithecidae > Papio > Papio anubis. The sequence continues at coordinate 108,458,966 of NC_044976.1, read as the reverse complement.
TACAGGCGTATGCCTTGGTGCCCAGTGGTCAGGTAATACAATCTTTAAAGACTTTCCAGTCAGTCCCAAACAAAAGCTCAGCTAAAACAAGTAAAACTTATAATAAAACAAGCAAAACTTATGAAAGACTGTTTGCAAAGTTATTCCAAAGTCCACCCTGGCCTCTACCCCAGGTTCTTGCAGGCAGACAACAGTCTTAAAAGGCTTCTCCCTACAGGCTGGTTTCACTTTACTCACTTCGGACCAAACAAGCCAAATGCTCACCCAAAGCCACTCACCTGTTTCAGAGTCTTGATGCTTTCGTGGATCGGCCTGGGCAGCCCCACCACTGTGTTCGTGTCACTGGAGAATAAAGAAGGCCCTGTGTTGAGCCTCGACATTAATTCACCTGGGATCCCAAACACCAAAGGCTGGGAGAGCTAACAGCAAAATGAACTTGGCTTCTACTCACCTGCCTAGTGTGTAACCTATAAATTTGCTGCGGCTGGACTCGAGGAACATCTCAATATCTTTCTCTCTGCCACATCCCCCAAAAAAAGAGAGAGAAAAAGGTTTTTAGCAAATGCTATTTCAAAGTGTTACAGTTAACAAAAACATAGAGCATCCAGAAACTGTGAAGCCAGGAGAAGAAAAAGTCTCCCACAACTGTTTTTCTCTTTCAAAAAAGGGAAAAAATAGAAATTTTCAGAGTATTTTAATGTTTCTTATAATTTTGCTGGATCAATAACCTGGAAATATATTACATGTTAACTAGTTTATTCATAAAATTAAAGAGATACATTAAACTTAAAAACATACTTTATTCACATAGTATGAACAAGTTTGTCAACAGACTTTCTTAAATACTAAAACTTTGTTAAACAATTAAAGCTACAGGCTACTGATTTTTCATGTAGGTCACATTTTCCTATCCCAAACAATCAGCATACCTTGCATTTTCTGATGATCTGTTTTGCATTCCCTTCACAGATCACTGAAAACTGAGGCTTTACCTGGATCAAGAAAGTGACTTCTATATCCTCTCACATGTTCATCTATTTCTTAAGTTGCTGCCTATCAAACAGACACCATTTATATATCTCCAGGTACCTTTCCATCCATCAATGTACCCACATATATCTCAAACATTTTCATTATGGCTCTAAAGAAACTCTTAATCTATCATTTTTCCCTTAAAAATCATATACAACCCCGGGAGGGGTGGGGACATGTTTGCTTAAATGCTTTTGTTTTTATTTGTTTCCTATCCCCCTTCACTAGCACATCTAACCAAGAGCTAACTCCAATTACTGACTCAGTAGCCACATGGGGGCCATGTTGTGTGAGACCAGCAAGGCTAGCCTCCCTGAGACCCTCAGGACAGCACCAGGCGCTTTAAGAGAGCCTCATCCCAGAGCCACTGTCAGCCTGCCCTGCAGAGGACCACACACGGTGATGCAGGCCAGGCGGCAGGCCTGAGGGTGTGAGGGCTCTGGCCTCAGGAGCTATGAGTGCTCTGGAGGTCTGAGACTCACCTGACCTTGGGAGCCCAGGGGAGCCCTTTGGGGCAGGTCAGCCTGTCAGTCTGTGGGTGCTGTAGTGGGGGAGGCATCACTTCATCTCGTTCCAGGGGGAACGTCTCCCCCTCCAGACTGTTGTCATCATCATTCTCCTCTTCCTCTTCTCGAGAGTCATCAGCCTTGTAGGGATCCCGCTCGTTGAAGGCATCTAGGTTGTCCTGCTTTATCAGAGCCTGAAACCAGGGAAGTGAGATGAGACAAGAGCCAATTGAGGATGCAGACTAGGGAAGTGCGGCTGGAGGAGACACAGTGCACAGGGGTGTCAGGTAGAGGCAGGAACAGTGGAAAAACCAGAGGGGGAGTCAAGACGGGGGCCAAACCATCAAGTACTTCTTGCTCCAGTCCCTCAAAAGCACCACGTGCTGAGCACCCACCATAAACTGGACCAGAGCTGGGGACAAAGTGTCCTTGCCGTGGAGGCATGATTCTGACTGGTTGATCAGAGATCATTTCCAGCAGCCCTGCTCCTCCAAGGACTGTGCTGCTGCAAGCATACACCTTGAGGGCCCTCAGGAGTCACAGGGACCTCTGTCATCCTCACCTTGTGCTCTCGGCGGCCCCGTTTCTGCTGCTGCTCAATCAAGTCTGAAGCAGATGCTGGTGGAGAGGCTGCCCTCATGTTGCGAATCACTTTGATGCTGTCCTCAGGAAGTGGGGGGAGGCCCAGGATGCTGCGCTTCTCAGCCTTCATGCTCTGCAGCTCCTCAAAGCCGCCCAGCGTGCACTGCATCACAGACAGGGAAGCAGAGCCAGAGTCAACGTGTCCACAGGGCTGGTCCCTGACCATTGTGTTGGGCTCAGAAGCACCCATCACATCATGACCCACGTCTTTATAGAGACCCAGGCAACCTCGGAACAATGGACTGAAGCCACTCCCGAGGAGAATTCCGCGACATCCGCAAGGGAAAGGAGAAAAAGGAACAAGGAAAGAGTAGAGATGCAGGCTGACTGACCCTAGTGCAGATACACTAACTCTGCACCTATGACATACTCTTCATTTAAAAAGCAAAGAGCCTAACCCTGCAAGTTCCTAGAAAAGTTGGTGAGACTCATGTTTCACGAGTTGTACATGCGAGTCTTTCCAAGTCAAACTGGAAATACAGTTGGTTGCTCAAATTTAAAAGAAAAAAAAAGCTTCATCTAAACATCTCCCAAGAAACAGAAACCCCAGCACCATGCAGCAATTTTAGATTGCTTAGTTTTGCTGTTTCTGAGCAGTTCAGCTTTCCTCTCTGGCCTTAGCAAGGCTTTGTGAAGAACAGGATGTGTGGCCAAGATAAAAATGCGTCAATGACTCAAGAAATCCTACACTTACTGAGCCCTGGCTCCAGAGCTGACCCATTCTGAAAGGAAGGATGAGCCCCAGTGTAACAGAGGCCCAACTCACCTCCACTGCCTCCCCCATGCCACTCCTCCTGGGAAGGCCTCCTGGCATGGCCTGGCTGCTAACAATGCTCCAAAGCCCAGTGTGCTGGACGGCCCACGCTGGCACCCAGTCCCTCCCTACCTAGACACAGAGTCAGGTTGACACCATACCCTGAAGAAAATGGAGGCTGGCTCAGGGCTCATGCTTGCCCCTTCAAGTGACATCCTACCAGGGCCCCAATTACACCAGCTTTAACTTTGCCTTAAATCCCTTTACAAACTCCAGGTCCAGAGCTGCTTGCTGAGAGGCAGCTTGTCTGGGGGAGAGCTGTTCTATGACAGAAAACATCTTCCAGGAGTCAGGGAGCCAACAGTCTGACTCAAGGCCTATGTCCTCATTGGCTGCAATAGGACAATAGTGGCACTTACTTTGTCATCTCCTTTTAGCGCTTTTTAAATAATTTTTTTTTTACCAAAGCAGTTTTATAGTCACATAATTCAATATTCAAAAGGATATTCAAGGAACAGTCTCCTTACTGCCCATCCCCTAGCACCTGAGTTCTCCTCCAAGGAGGTGCTCACCAATACTGTCTTCCAGAGCAGCAAGAGAACTTTCTTCATGGGGAAGTGAGGGGCGTGACCACTGCAAAATTTGGTCACCATCCCAAACAGCATGATGGCAAACGGCTCACTGTTGTACAGCGGGGAGCCTGGAGGTGACACAAAGGTATCAGGACCCTCCCAAAGCCTTCTGCCTCAGCTTCCAGGCAGGGCCTCTAGAGAGGATCTCCAGGGTCCTACCCAGTTCGGCTCTGAAGGTCTGCCGCATGGTCCTCCACTCAGCCTTGTCACCCTCACACTCCTGGTGAACGGTCTCCACTATCAGGTACATGATGTTGAGCAGGACCCTGAGGACAAGAGCCAGCTCACAATGAAGTAGGACAGTGGGGGGGGTCAAAGGAGCATCCTAGTGTCTAACAAAGTGCTTACACAAAGCAGGGGCTTAATATTAATAAATGGTAGCTGAATAAATGAATATGAACAAGAATGGCCAAAAGCATTTACCGCCCTAAGCTTCCTGAAAAGAAAAGCACCAGAGATGGTAGTGAGCTATAGGGTCAAAGCAGAACGGGGTCACAGCGAGAACAAAAACAGGGTTTTTGATAAGCAAGTGGAAAGCAGGAGCTGAGAGGTGACACCCAGGGATCCTAACACCTAGGAGGGAACACTACAACCACCTAGTCTAAAAACTTCCAAATTCATAAAAAGAGCCAGATTTCAACCTTCAAAAACTGAAGGGTGATCTTGGTGTTCAGCAGTTGCTGTGAGCTCCTGGGCAGCTATGAAACATTAGGAAGCTGTCAGGTCTAACCCAGTGAAGATGAGGATCAAGCTGTGTACACAAGGCGGCGGGAGCCCTGGGAACATTATCAAGTGTTTCACCCAAATACAAAACACCCACAGCTGGGTCCTGAGTAACAGTGTGAGTAGGAGGCCCACACTTAGCTGTGGCTCTAAGTCACCTGACCCTGGATTGCCTTTGGGAGTCTCAACCCAGAGCCCCACCTAGGATGAGCCCTCAGCAGTTCCTACTAAGCATTCACAGTGAGCCCATCAAACGTGCAGATGACGTGTACAGAAGCACACACAGCAAGGACACCCACAGCCAGCCTCCCACACCCTGCTCTGATCTCATCTCTGACTAACGCTCGGAAGCCCAGGCTTCCTGCTCGCCTCACCTGAGGTCTGTGCTGTCAGCCAGGGAGATGGCGGGCTTCCTCACAGCACTGCTGCAGGCGGCACTGTTGCTGCAGGAGATTTTGAGAGTCAGCATCTTCCTCCAAGAAGGAAGATAAGTGATGTCCCTGACAAGTACTGACCAATGGGGACACAAAATCCTGTGATACATGCTTGGACTGCACAAGAAGCCACAGGATACGATGGCTAAGAACCCAGGCCATGGCTGGGCACGGTGGCTCACGCCTGTAATCCCAACACCATTTGGGAAGCCGAGACGGGTGGATCACCTGAGGTCAAGAGTTTGAGACCAGCCTGGCCAACATGGCGAAACCCCGTCTCTACTAAAAATACAAAAATTAGCCGGGTGTGGTGGCGGGCACCTGTAATCCCAGCTACTCAGGAGGCCGAGGCCGGAGAATTGCTTGAATTGCTTGAAGCCAGGAGGTGGAGGTTGCAGTGAGCCAAGTTCGCGCCATTGCACTCCAGCCTGGGCAACAGAACAAGACTCTCAAAAAAAAAAACCAAAAAACAAAAAACAAAAGACAAACAAGCAAAAAAAACCCAGTCATGCACTGGACTGCCACAGTTTGAATCCTGGCTCTAACTGTGCCTTAGTTTCCTCATCTGTAAAATGGGGATGATAGCAGTACCTATATCCTTAACATGAATTAGCACCTGTAATATCCTGAGAACAATGCCCGGGACACATAGGCACTCAGTGAGTGGTCTTAGCTATTATCATTGATGGCGTTATCCTTAGATGAGCAGCAGCTGACCTGTCCACTGGACAAAGGTGACACAGGCAAGGCCAGGCACTGGTTGAGCCCATGTGTCAGTCTTGTGCCTGGCCTCCTGCCAAGCAGGGAACTGCAGGGTGAACACAGCAGAGTCTACAGGTTCAAAAGAGAGCTTAAAGTGAGGAGTCTCCTTCTGAGGAGCAGCCCCGCAAAGCCGGGGTAGGGCCTACACTGTCTGGTGTAAAAATTCTGGCATCAGGGAGCTGCAGGGACCTGTCATTAGTCTCCATTAATCTTCAAGGTGTAAGTGACCAACTCCATTATTCAACCCAGGTGGTCAGAACACAGCCTGGGACCAGACTTTCTGCCCCATGTGGCCCATTTAACCCTCTCAAAGCCAGTTAGTTCTGCAAGCTGTGTCCCCCTTCCCACCCCAGCCTCCCCTTCCCTACTCAGCCTCTCAAAAATGCTCACTCTATTTCCATGTTCAGAAGCTCCACCAGAGCATTGAACGTGCCCACCTCCAGGAGGAGAAAGATGTTGTAGCGCATCCAGGACTGCACCTCTGCCTCCGAGCTGCACTCCCCAAACGTGCCTGCAACACAGGGTTCAATTCAGTTCACTTAGCCCCTCCCTGCATCTGAGTGGGCAGAGGTGCTAGGGAATCCTGGGGAGGTCCACTCAATACCTTGAGCAACATAGAGAATTGCTCGAGCCACCTTAAGTCTCTTCTCCCTGGCAGTGACTTCCAAGCCATCCAGGAGCCTCATGGCATGGGTCCGGTGCTGGTTGGTGTCCAGCTCAGTCCACTTCTTGTCTGTCACTGCAGGGCAAGAAACCAGTTACACCTGAGCCTAGAAAAATATTCACAATGGCATGGACCCATGTTAACTCACCAATTTCAGGACTGCCATAGGACCAGAAAAACAAGTTACCCCCTATGTAAGTGGTAAGATCATACTGCTGCCCTATGAATTTGATTTCCAAACTGAAACGCTGGTATTTTGGGCGCAATTTTAATCACATGAATTTTTTTTCTCCCCCAATCTGCACATTCTGAAAAGCCCCCACGGATGTGCCACAAGCCCACTCTACATGTATCTGGCTTTGAACCATCAGGGTTCAGCAGGCTTCTCAGGCCGTTCAAGGATGACTCAGGTCATTCAGATGCCTAAAGGAAACCTGCAGCTCTCATCATGCAGGGCAAAGGAAGCAAGAAGTGGGGGAAATCATCTCACCATGGATCCGGAAGTCCTCCTCAAAGCATTTTCGATTCATCAGGAATTCTGGCCCTTCCGTGTAGCTGTAAAGCTCTGTTGGAACAAAGTCTCATCACCATTGGTTCCATGTCTGCATTGCACACCAAGTCTCACATGTGCAGAGAAGGCAAGGCATTTGCTTCCGCTCTCAACTCTGGCCCTGAGTCATAATGACTCCTGGAATAAGCTCTCTAATTATGAAGGGGATCTTAGTTCTCTAATGTGCACAATAGAGAGAACCAGAGTGCCAGAATGCCATCTGGACACTTCTTGTCCGATGTGCATCCATCCCACCATGCCATGCCAGGGCTGACGGCCACCTGGGATGCGCCTCTCAAGTGGCTGCTACCTCTTGAGCAGGACATGTATTACAGAGGCTGGAGAAGCAGCTTACACCGACCTCGCATTACACGAGAGTGGCAGTGGCAGCAGCAGATGGGCACAGATGCAGGCATCCCTCATGACCCATTGCTGGAGGAGAGACCACTATCAGGGTCACAGTGGATAGCCAAGGAACATCACTGTCTCACAATGGGACTGGGCTCTAGTCAGCTTCATAAAAGTAAAGGACAACACAAAGTTATAAGATACACAAGGCTTGAATCAAATAACTAACATGTCATATATATACATATATACATACACATATACATATACACACATACATATATACACACATATACACACATATATACGTATACATATATGCACTATATTTACATATATACACATATACACACACACACATATATCTATCTGATAGAACTAACTAGGGAAAGCAATGAAGCCCTAAATGATATTCATTCTTAATTTTCTTAAAGACCAATAAGGAAAAAACTACCCCCAAATAACACAAAGGTCCCTGCCTTACCCGAGAGCTCTGCAGCCCACTTGTCTGTGTCAGCATACTCAAACTCCAGGTCTGGTGACTCCGAATAGCCCTGCTGACAAGAGGAGAGAGCTTTAGGAAAAAGGATCATGCTGTTTGTCAAAGAAACACATGCTTCGAGATGCTGTTGTTACAGGACACCAGTGCCTCCACTTTTCTGATGTTTTTTCACATTTTGTTTCCTAAAACCTCTCAGAGTATCCTATACCTTTCCTTCAGAGCACTTATCATAACTTATCATTATAGGATGAGTTTAGTGTCTGCCTTTCCACAAGACTGCAAGTTCCCTGAGAACAAGAACATCATCCATTTAGCTTACCAATGATTTCACAAGGTCCAGCATAGTACTTGGCATGAATAAGTGAATGAATGAATGGTTTATACTCACATATTTGTTAAATGAACAAATACAAGGTTTCTATGTATTTTGTGCAATAAATGACCATTCCATGTGATGCTAAGATTCCAGAAGTCTTAACTTCTTTCTGGCTAGTGAGCTGTCAACAGCTCAGGACAAAAATGAGTATTGAAACCCTCAGCTTTCCCCGCCTTTGTCTCAAATTTCAGTGAGAACTGACAAAGAAGGCCACTGCCAAACAGATCAACTTCCCTCCCACATATAAGAGAGAACGTGACAAAGACAATCTTTTTCCTGTTGGAAATAGGTGATTACTGAGAACACACCATCTTGGAAGGCTTCTACTGGGAAGAGAGAAGTGAGAAACAAATAGGTAAAGTCCTTAGGTTTAATTACAATCTACCTGGGAAGACAAAGACCAGCCACAAAATGACATACCCACAAATGGCCAGACGAGGTGGCTCACGCCTGTAATTCTAGCACTTTGGGAGGCCGAGGTGGGCGGGTCATTTGAGGTCAGGAGTTTGAAACCAGCCTGGCCAACATGGTAAAACCTCATCTCTAATAAAAACATAAAAATTTGCCAGGCATGGTGGGGCGTGCCTGTAGTCCCAGCTACTGGGGAGGCTAACGCAGGATAATCGCTTGAGCCCCAGAGGTACAGGTTGCAGTGAGCCAAGATCACGCCACTACACTCCAGCTTGGGAGACAGAGGGAGATTCTGTCTCAAAACAAAACAAAGCAAAACAAAAAACATACCCACAAACAAGAACTCCACATTGTGTTCAGAGACAACACAGTGTACACTTTGACAAGTTATTGAGCTTCAGTTTCTTCACTCATTGAATGGCAATGATGAAAATCTACTCTGAAGATTTTTAAGGACTAATCAAAATTATGTAGTACACAGTGGGCTCTCATCAAATGTCAGTCTCCCTCTCCTCCAGGCATTCACTGATCAGGCTCCCAAACTACCGATTTCAGCTATGACTAAAGAAAGATCACGGCATCAGCCTCTCTTTTTTTTTTTTTTTTTTTTTGAGACGGAGTCTCCCTCTGTCGCCCAAGCTGAAGTGCAATGGCCGGATCTCAGCTCACTGCAAGCTGCGCCTCCCGGGTTTACACCATTCTCCTGCCTTAGCCTCCTGAGTAACTGGGACTACAGGCGCCCGCCACCACGCCCGGCTAGTTTTTTGTATTTTTTTAGTAGAGACGGGGTTTCACTGTGTTAGCCAGGATGGTCTCGATCTCCTGACCTCGTGATCCGCCCGTCTCGGCCTCCCAAAGTGCTGGGATTACAGGCTTGAGCCACCGCGCCCGGCAGCCTCTCTAAAGAAATGGATTTAGATAGGTCTCTGCTTAAATGTGTCTATTTGACTGGTCTTTCATGTAATGAGTCTATGTGGAAATTTTTTTTTTTTTTGAGAAGGGGAGAGTTTCAGTCTTGTCACCTAGGCTGGAGTGCAATGGTGTAATCTCGGCTCACTGCAAACCTCCGCCTCCCAGGTTCAAGCAATTCTCCTGTCTCAGGCTCCTGAGTAGCTGGGATTACAGGCACCAGCCACCACGCCTGGCTAATTTTTGTACTTTTAGTAGAGATGGGGTTTCACCACATTGGCCAGGCTGGTCTGGAACTCCTGACCTCAGGTGATCCGCCCGCCTCGGCCTCCCCAAGTGCTGGGATTACAGGCCTGAGCCACTGGACCCGTCCGCTATGTGGAAATTAAAAGGTAAAAAGAGAAATTAAAATTCGTCAAAGGGTATTTGACCATTCATAGCTACTCAGACAAATTTTAAACCATTCTTCAAAATAACTCCACTCATGATGAAGGTAGGTTCACCCCCCTCCACTTTTGTAACCTTCCACACTTGAAAAACTGAGTAGTTACCACTGATGTCCATCATCCCACCATGCAAGGGCTCCTAAAAGGTCGTGTCATTGTTTTTTCAAAGAATTCACTCCAAGCTCAAATTACGTCTACTTCGGGCTTGCCAATTGTTGACATGTTTTCTCAGGGGTTTAGGCTTGCTAACAAAAAATAAAAGCTTCTGAGGAACTGATTTCACAGGTCTAAAGATAGTATCATCGCTCTTTGGTATGAATTGGTACATTATGCTTGGACAATGAGGAATTCCCTCTCATTAACTTGGCTGATCAGGTTGGCTGCTGATCAATCTAGGAGATGGCATAGTAAGTGCTCTGGGAACCTGCTGATTAAGAAGCCCTAAAATGCCGCGACATGAGTATCTTCATTCATGAATTCTGCAAAGGGAGGTAGTGGGAGGAATTCTTTAACTTGGGGTGAGGTTACTAGTCAGCTCCAGACTATGCCATCTCCAGAACGGCAGGAACGGCTCACTGGCGAGAGGAATGAATGCTGGGTCCTAACGGATGCTTAAAATGTCTATTTCTCATCTTTAACAGTTCAGTAGCAGGCGCACTGGGCACAACACCCACCACAGGCACTGTCAATCCCACGGCCTGATCTGGCTCAGGTCAGAACAGGGCATGTTTCCCCCTCCTACTCTCGGAATCTACGGCAGCGCAATACTCTCAGTGATAATTAGCTCGGTCCGCCTCTAACTGCCTTCTAGATCCTCGCCGGTACCTTTCCTGCCCACAAGCGCCTTCCTCTGTACGCGGCAGGACCCAGGAGCTGGCGCCCGCGTGCCAGGGGCAGAGGCCCGAGATGATTAGGTTGGGGGCGCGGCCGCCCAGCGCCCTGGAGTGCACCCAGACCCCCGACTCCTTAGCCCCGAGCTGGGGCGAAGGAGGATTCCCCAGGGGCTGGGGCCTCGAGGCCACGCCCACAGCCGGGGCCCAGAGGAGCAAACCAGCAGTTGCCGGCTCCGGGAAGCTCTCCCGGGCGGCGGAGCTCTAGCAAGGACCCCAGCTACATGCCCTCGACCCCAGGAGCTGCGAGCCTCGCTTCCTGCTCCTTTCGCTGTATACTGACAGTTCTCGGCCGGGCTCTACCGAGCCCTCTGGGAAGCCCAACCTGGTCCCGACAGTGGCTTCGGGCCCGGGACCCCCGACGCCGCCCGCCCGGGTGCGAGCCTCGCCCCCCGAAGCTCCTGACCTCCGAGTCTTTGCGCTGGTTGCGGTTGAACTCCCGGGCTTTGCCCCCAGGAAGGAGGCCCGCGCCGGCCCGCGGTGCCCCGGGTGGTGGCTGTGCGGTTGCCGGCGGCGGAGGTGGCGGAGGCTGTGGCTGCTTGTTGTTCACGATCAGTGGGCCCGGACCGCCGGCTGCCGGCTCCATCTTGGCTGCTCCACACCCCCAGGTTGACTCGGGGACAACCGCCGTGATGCAAGTCTCGCGTGATTTTCTCGAGGAAATGTCCCTGGCCGCCATATTAAGTGTGGCGGCCAGTGTCAGAAGCCATCTTGGTTGACCAACACCTCCAGATATTCTGTCTGCAGCCCTTCCGTTGTTGATCTTTTTAGTTTTCCTCCTAACTTTCAGTTTCAGTTTAGAAGTAATTTTATCTGTGAGGCTTCCCTGAGCTGCTTCAAGTTTAGTTACCCCTCCTTCCTCTAAATCGCTTTGCACTTATCACTGATAGCCTTGTTCAAGGCTTAGGCGGAATTTTGTAATGAACAAAATGGATAGGATCCTAGTCTTCACAGAGTTGCAGTTTTGACAAGTGCTAATCATTCAACAAACATTTGATAAATGTCTCCTGTGCACCAAGCAGTGGGATAAAATGATGAACAAGTGTCTGCAGTCATGGTACATAACAGTGCTTGGTGAGTCAGACAAACAATAGACAAATATAGAGAAATAAATGCTAAAAAGTGTTAAAGGAAAATTTGTTCACGGCACTAATTAAAGATGGTAAGGCAGACTTTGTGTAAGAGAGCCCATGGTGATAGTTACAGAGACCACTACAACCAGACCTTGCAGTGAAGAAGAGGAATTAGACTCAACTCACTCCAACAAGAAACAGTGGAGATTTATAACCAAAGAGCAGGATGACGGTCAGTGGACGGAAAACTGTCATGCCCAACCGTGTGAAGAGACCACCAAACAGGCTTTGTGTGAGCAACATGGCTGTTTATTTCACCTGGGTGCAGGCGGGCTGAGTCTGAAAAGAGAGTCAGCGAAGGGAGATAAGGGTGGGGTCGTTTTACAGGATTTGGGTAGGTAAAGGAAAATTGCAGTCAAAGGGGGGTTGTTCTCTGGCGGGCAGGAGTGGGAGTCAAAAGGTGCTCAGTGGGGGAGCTTTTTGAGGCAGGATGAGCCAGGCACAAGATAATGTCATCGCTTAAGGCAAGGACCGACCATTTTCACTTCTTTTGGGGTGGAATGTCATCAGTTAAGGTGGGGCAGGGCCTTTTTCACGTTTTTTGTGATTCTTCAGTTACTTCAGGCCATCTGGGCGTATATGTGCAAGTCACAGGGGATGCGATGGCTTGGCTTGGGCTCAGAGGCCTGAGAAAAACTACTAAGAGAAACATCAAGGATAAGAAGTTTCTTGCTAAACTGACTTAACAGGATTATTGCTGAAAGCAGGACAGGGTGCTAAGATGTTGAGGGTGGTCAGATACCGAGTGCTATGGTTTGACTGTGTCCCCCAAATTCCATACGTTGGAAACTCAATCCTAAAGTTCATATGTTGATAGTATTTGGAGGTGGAGCCTTGAAGGGGTAACTAGGATTAGATAAAATCATCAGGGTAGGGCCCCTGTGATGGGACTGGTGGCTTTATAAGAAGACGACGAGTGATCTGAGCTGGCACACATGCTCTTGCTCTCTCATCGTGAGAGGCTCTCTACCATGCAGTTTAAGAAAGCCCTCACCAGATGCAACCCCTCGACTTTAGGCTCCCCAGGCTCCAGAACTGCAAAAAATAACTTTCCTTACTTTATAAATTACCCTCTTTGGTATTCTGTTACAGCAACAAAAAATGGACTAGGACGCCAAGAGTGGAGAGTTCTTGCACAAACTGGATTCAACAAGGACAGAAAGGGAAGCCCAAAGGGTTAGGCCTAGTCAGGCAGAGGACTAACAGGAGCCTGACTAGAGTTTTGGTCAAAGAAGAGAATCTTTGTTAGAAGAAACAAAAATTAAGAGGTTAAAAGGTGGCAGTGGGGCGGGGGACGGGTTGGTGGAGGCGGAGAATGTGGCTATAATACAAGCATGCTGCCCAGGGAAGGCCTGAGGGTGTGATTTTAGATGAGTTCTGAAAGAAGTGAGGAGAAGCCCTGCAAAGTTCCAGGAAGGGCACACAGACAGAGGAAACGGCTAAATGCAAAAGCCCTGATGTTAGAGTGTCTGGAATTGAGTGAGCCAAGGGAGGGATAGTAGTTGATGAGAGCCATATAATGATAATGCAGGGACCAGAAGAATGCAGGGCCTTGAAGGCAGTGGGAAGGAGTTTGAATTTTATTCTAAGTGAAATGGAAAACCATTCGAGGGTGTTAACCACGGAGATGTTATGGTGTGATGTTTACAAGTTCAATCTGGCTGCTTTTGGAGAAGGGATTGGAGAGTTGCAAGAGTGGATAAGGCAAGACATGTTAGGGGACCATGTAGATGGAGATGATGGTACTTGTACCAGAGTGGAGCGTTGGGTTGATATTTCTATTTTGTGTAGGTAGGGGGACAGGATTTGCTGGAATCTGATCAGCTGGGTGGGGGGAATAAACAATGACCCCCTAGATCTAGGTTTGGGCAACTGAGTGGATGGCTGTATCACTTTAATAAATAAGTAAGCCCAAGAGTAAGAAAAACAGGTTTAGAGGAAAGATCAAGACTTCAGTTTTGGACACATCAAGTTCAAGATACTCATCAGACATCTTAGAAGTGTTGTGTGATAATAGCTCTTACTATTATCTCTTGTTATACTGTGAAATCCTTAAAGGCATTTTATCTATCTTTGTCTCTCCAGCTTTACATATTGCCTGCTCTACACCCCAGGCTCAAGTCCAGAAAGTCCCTGTGATACAGCTCTCCAGGGATTTTCCCTGAGGTCCAACCTAGTAGGTGCTTAAAAAGTCTTTGTTGTAAATTTAAATAATCCAAAACTACCACGCTGCTATTTCTTCCTATCTATCTTCCTGTGCCTATCATAAGCTGTGCCACCTGGGGAAAAACATGTTTCAGCTAAATTTAGAACAGGGAAGGTTTTGGTTCAATAATTCCACTTCTAGTAATAGATTCTAAGGAAATAATCAGATTTAAATAAAGATAGGTGTACAATAATATTCCAGGCAATGATGTTTTCAATAGTGTAAAGCTGCGATTAACCTAATTTGAGAAATAGCCAATAAGAAAATGGTTAACTTTGAGAGGCCAGGCACATGGCTCACTCCTGTAAGCTCAGCACTTTGAGAAGTTGAAGTGGGAGGATCGTTTGAGCCCAGGAATTTGAGACCAGCCTGGGCAACAGAGCGAGACCCTATCTGTACCCCCCCCACAAAAAAAAATCAAATTTAAAAATTTTTGAAAAAGAAATGGCTAACTAATGGAATGGGGCATGCATAAGACAGAGTATACAGATCTGGAAGGAAAAAGAATCCCAAATGTGAAGGAGCAGAAGCACAGCTGGAGAGCTCACTACTCCAACTTGCTAGGAAACTTTGAGAGAAGCACAACCCAGTAGAGAGTAGAAGTTGTAAAGTGTCTTCATGCACTTCTCTTTGTTCCTTCCCCATCTGTAAAATGAGAATAATCCCACTTGCCTTTTTGTCGGAGGTGTGTGAACCAGGGCAACTCCATCTTGAATAGGGGCTGGGTAAAATGAGGCTGAGACCTTCTGGGCTGCATTCCCAGGAGAGTAGGGCATTCTTAGTCACAGGATGAGATAGAGGTCAGCACAAGATACACGTCATAAAGATCCTGCTGATAAAACAGTTTGCAGTAAAGAAGCTGGCCCAAACCCACCAAAATCAACATGGCGATGAGAGTGACAGCTAGTCCTCCTCGCTTTTACACTCCCACCAGCACCATGACAGTTTACAAATGCCATGGCAACACCAGGAAGTTATCCCAGATGGTCTACAAAGGGGAGGCATGAATAACCCACCCCTTGTTTAGCATATAATCAAGAAATAAGCATAAAAATGGGCAACCAGCAGCCGTCGGGGCTGCTCTGCCTATGGAGTAGCCATTCTTTTATACTTTGACTTTCATAATAAACTTGTTTTCACATTACGCTATGGACTCGCCCTGAATTCTTTCTTGTGAGAGATCTAAGAGCCCTCTCTTGGGGTCTGGATTGAGACTCTTTCTGTAACATTTTGAGCCATGGTGGCAGGCGCCTGAAATCCCAGCTACTCAGGAGGCTGAGGCAGGAAAATAGCTTGAACCTGGGAGGCAGAGGCTGCAGTGAGCCGAGACTGCACCACTGCACTCCAACCTGGGTGACAGAGGAAGACTGTGCCTCCAAAAAAAAAAAAAAGAAAAGAAAAAAGAAAACTATAAAGCATTATTTGTTTTTGTTTGTTTGTTTTAATAAAGGAGAATTATTACCAAGAGGTGATAATCAAGGTGAGAAGCCCTTCCTTCACCACGAGCAGTCATTGTTCAAGAGACTGGAGGAAGAAATTTCATATTTGAGCCATTCTAGTATTGCAGGAGCTGCAGGAATATAGTGGCTGCTCCAGTTGGGCTCTGTAGAAGGAAATTGGCATGTATTCTGTGCCCACAGCGTGTCAGGTACTCGGTAACATGTTTCACATTCATTGATACCTAAGTATATGCTGGGAGGCAGAGTGAGCCTGTTTCTAGCAATTTCCATCCTAGCCCTGGACAATACATTGCTAGTCACTGAAATGCTCAATATTAAAGTAATCTATATAGCATATAAAACATTTATGGGTCTGGTCTTACCCTCTAGTTACTGTGTCACATGGAGTTCTCTCCATTAATGGCTATCAGAAGAGGATAATATTAATAATGTTTTGGTTAATTAATAAGGCAAATAACTAATAGTTAATTCTGTCTTCCAAAGGGACCAGCCAGCTTCACTCTGTCTCAGGTCAGATTAATTTATAACATCTCAGCTTTCTTACATACAACATGAATTAGTCAAAAGACTACGTCAAGGCTGGTCATGGTAGCTTATGCCTGTAATCATAGCACTTTGGTAGGCCAAAGTGGAAAGATCACTTGAGATCATGAGTTTAAGACCAGCCTGGGCAACATAGCGAGACCTGATCTCTACAAAAAAATTATAAAATTAGAGGCATTGTGGTGTGCCTGTCATCCCAGCTGCTCAGGAGTCTGAGGTGAGAGAATCGCTTGAGACCAGGAGTTCTGGGCTGCAATGAGGTACGATCCTGCCATTGCACTCCAGCCTGGGAGAAAGAGCAAGACCCTGTCTCTAAACTGAAAACTAAAAAAAAGATTAAGTCAAAGTATTATGTAATATACTGTGTCTTTATCTATTTCCTAAACACCTGGGAAATTCTCAATTTCAAAATATAGGGGTTTCAGAGAAAGAATTTCAGACCTGTATTTTATTATCCTTTCTTGGCAGGCGACCCTGACAACCAGATCACATGAGAAAACGCGCCATCTGGTGGTTGCAGTGGAGAACCACGCCACAAGACAGCCAGATGAGGAAGAAAGGCCTGGATCTAAGACAAGTACCCTCAGGGCCACAACCCAGAACAATTCCTTCTGGAGGACATTATAAAATGTCTTCAAAGTCCGGGCGGGGTGGCTTAGGCCTGTAATCTCAGCACTTTGGGAGACCGAGGCGGGCGATCACGAGGTCAGGAGATCGAGACCATCCTGGCTAACACAGTGAAACCCTGTCTCTACTAAAAATACAAAAAAAAAAAAAAAAAAAATTAGCCAGGGGTAGTGGTGCGTGCCTGTGGTCCCGGCTACTCCGGGGGCTGAGGCAGGTGAATCGCTTGAACCTGGGAGGCGGAGGTTGCAGTGAGCCGAGATTGCACCACTGCACTCCAGCTTGGGCAACAGAGTGAGACTTCTCAAAAAATAAATAAATAAATAAATGAAATAAAAATGTCTTCAAGGGCTGCCTGTGTGGACAGATGAGATGTTACTTCAGCTTAATAAGTTACTATTCAATGTATTAACGTAACAAAAACATGACTTAAGCTTTTTGAAGTTCAGCTTATAGGCCAGGCCCGGTGGCTCGCACCTGTAATCCCAGCACTTTGGGAAGTCAGGGTGGGTAGATCACTTGAGGTCAGGAGTTCAAGATCATCCTGGCCAAGATGGTGAAACCCCATCTTTACGTAAAATACAAAATCTTACGCAGGAGTGGTGGTACACGCCTGTAGTTCCAGCTACTCAGGAGGCTGAGATGGGAGCATCGCTTGAACCCAGGAGGCAGAGGTTGCAGTGAGCCGAGATCATGCCACTGCACTCCAGCCTGGACAACAGAGTGAGACTCCGTCTCAAAAGAAAAAAAAGAAAAAAAAAGTTCAGCTTATAAATCTTATTGTAAAAACCTAGCAAATATTAATGACTTCTAAGGGATTTTGAATATCCCACTTAAAAACTTAAATTCCTTTAAACCTTTTCAAATATGTTTATACATTTAATATATTAAGTTGCCTTTTGTCAATGGGCACAAAATACAAACAAAATAAAAGCAAACAAAATACTATTCTTTCTTTTCCTTCCTTCCTTCTTTCTTTCCTTCCTTTTTTTTTTTTTTTTCAATTTGAGACAGAGTTTCAATTTGAGACAGAGTTTCAATCTTGGCTCACTGCGACCTCCGCCTCCTGGGTTCAAGCGATTTTCCTGACTCAGCCTCCCAAGTAGCTGGGATTACAGGCGCATGCCACCACACTCGACTAATTTTTTGTGTTTTTAGTAGAATCGGGGTTTCACCATGTTAGCCAGGCTGGTCTCGAACTCCTGACCTCAGGTGATCCGCCCACCTCGGCCTCCCAAAGTGCTGGGGTTACAGGCGTGAGCCACCGCGCCCTGCCCAAAATACTATTCTTAAAAGTTCTGATACTGTGTACTTGTATGTTTCCAATACATAGTATAAATTTCCAATACTGTATGTAAAATTGGTTGCAACTTAAAATTGCAAGTTTAAATTGATTACTCAAGTACATATTTCTAAATTGCAATAACAATTACCTTCCCAAGCACTATCTGAGTTGCTTTATCAGTTTGCAAGATTTCCTAATCCTAAAGTGAATCCTGGCCAGGATGCAGGTGAATTTAGCATCTGCAACCTAGACTGGAAAACTCTTTGTTCGATATCCTTTTCTTTCATGTTTATTCTCTGTTTCTGCTCTCACACAGAGATCCCTCTTGTTACCTAACAGATTGCAAATCAAATGCTTTCTGTTACATCTTTACCTTTATACCTAACACAACTTTTATACCTGGGATCAGAAAACTTTCTGTAAAGGGCCAGATAGTAAGCATTTTGGGTTTTGTAAGACATTTGTTTGCACCTATTCAGCTTTACCACTGTGGCACGAAAGTAGCCATAGACATTTCATAAATGAATGAGTGTGGCTATGTATTAAAGTTCCATTTATGGACACTAAAATTTGAATCTTATATAATTTTCACATGTTACAAAATATTAGTGATTTTTTTCAACTGTGTAAAAATGTAAAAACCATTCTTAGCTTGTGAACTACACAAACACAAGCAGTAGGCCAGTTTGGCTGCTGGGAGAGCTATAGTTTTGCCAACCATTGCCCTAACCCAGTGTTTCATACCCATTAGCAGAGAAGTACAGCTGTTTAATTCTTCTTTTACATTCTTTCAAAATTTACAAATTTCTCTAGAAATGTCCTGAATTCAGAAGTTATTTGGTGGGGAAGACTTTGTTCAGTATCCATAACCAAGGAACACTCTGGAGTAGTTTCTTGCAACCCCACTCGTCACTCGTCACTTTTTTTTTTTTTTTTTTTTTTTGAGACAGGGTCTCACTCTTCTACCCAGGCTGGAGTGATCAGGGTTACACTGCAGCCTTGACTTCCTGGGCTCAAGCAATCTTCCCACCTCAGCCCTCAAAGTTGTTGGGACTACAGGTGTGCACCACCACACCCAGGTAATTTTTAAAATGAGTCTCACTAATGTTGCGTAGGCTGGTCTCCAACTCCTGAGCTCAAGCAGTCCTCCCACCCTGGCCTCGCAACGTGCTGAGATTACAGGAGAAAGCCACTCCGGTTTCTTGTCGAACCCTCTGTGTATTACTTTAGTGGTGACGTATTGTCAGTGAAATACTTTTTTTGTATAGGCATGTAAAATGCTGTTTTTCTGTTGATTTTATTTTCCTTTACTAATCCAAAAGCCTTCACCTTTATTTTTGGTCTAAGATGTCCCTAAATAGAGCACAATTGATTTTTAAAGTTTTCTCGATCAAGCTGGTCGGATTTTGTGATCTTCAAATTCTCATTGAACAAAATTTTAACTTTGAAATAAACAAACAAAAAAGTAGCAAGTATATTACAAATAATTTTTTCCAGACCCATCCGAAAGTGAATTGTTGACTTGGTAACCCATCACTTCTAATACTTTAGTGTTGATTTCCTACAAACAAGCATTCTGTATAACCACAGATCAGCCATTAACATTTGGAAATTAACAGATATTACTATCGCCGCATCCTCCAAGCTCTTTCAAGTTTTACCAGTTGTCCCTATAAAGTCCTTTATATCTTTATATAGCAAAATGAACAAGTTCAGGATAGCATTTGGTTGTTGTCTTAGTCTCCTGCAGTTCTTTAGTCATTCGTTGACTTTGATACCTTAGACGAGCCAGTCCTTTTGTAAAATGTCCTTCAATATGGATTTGTCATATAAGGGATGCTGTATTCTTCTCAGTGCAACCTATCAAGTGGCAAAGATCTAGATTTGTCCCATTACTGAGGTTCATTTCTTTCCATTGATTAAGGTGGTCTGCCAGACTTCACTACTGTGAAGCTACTCTTTTCCCCATTATTGTATTTAAGAAATACTTTACGGAAGGCTGCTTTGAAAGTATATATAGGCTGGGCACGGTGGCTCACACCTGCAATCCCAGCACTTTGGGAGGCCGAGGCGGGTGGATCACATGAGGTCAGGAGTTGAAGACCAGCCTGGCCAACATGGTGAAACCCCATCTCTACTAAAAATACAAAAATTAGCCGGGTGTGGTGGTGGGAGTCTGTAATCCCAGCCACTCGGGAGGCTGAGGCACAAGAATCACTTGAATCCGGAAGGCAGAGATTGCAGTGAGCCAAGATCACGCCATTGCATTCCACCCTGGGCGACAGAGTGAGCCTCCATCTCAAAAATAAATAAATAGAATAAAAGAAAATATGTACATATACCATTCCTCATTAAATTTCTATTTACTTATTCAGTCATTCATTTCTATTAGCAGAGTCTTAGTTTTCTATTTTGTTACAATGGGTTACAAGTCATTACTATTCTGATGCTCAGATTGTCTCAGATTTACCCCATGTAAATCCCTTAAAGCTGGCTTATGTATTCTTTTTTAAGCCCTTCCTTGCTTTCTGGCTTATCTTGTACTTTTTTTGCTCTGCCATGAAATCAATCATTTCTCCAGTGAGTCCTGGCTCCTCTCAGTGGAGAATGTAGTGCCTAGACAGATTTCAAAGGATGCCTTGGAGAGTTTTGAGTTCCAGGCACAGAACTGCCACAGGGGCAGGGCTACTGTGGAGTTCCCACTAGGGCAATGCCTAGTGGAGCTATGGAAGTAAGGTGACCTCAAGAACCCAGAACAAACTCCAGCCTGGGAGAGCTGCAGACATGAGACTCCAACCTGAGAGTTGTCACATGGGCTGCACCAAGCAAAGCTTTTGGAGCCCAAACCCCACCCCAGTGTGTCCAGAGGTAGGGCATGGAGTCAGATTATTCTGAAGCTGTAAGATTTAACATGTGACCTGTTGGATTTTAGATTCGACTGGAATCTGTTACTCCTTCTTTCTTTCCTATTTCTCCCTTTTGGAATAAGAATGTTCCCTATGCCTACCCCACCATTGTATTTTGGAAGTACCTAACTCATTTGATTTTACAGGTTCACAGATGGAGAACAATTTGTCTCAGGATGAATTGTATCTTTTTTTTTTTAAGATGGAGTTTCGCTCTGTTGCCCAGGCTGGAGTGCAGTGGTACTATCTCAGCTCACTCACTGCAAACTCTGACTCCCAGTTTCAAGTGATGCTCCTGTCTCAGCCCCTGAGTAGCTAGGATTATGGGCACCCACCACCAGGCCCGGCTAATTTTTGTATTTTTAGTAGAGACAGGGTTTGGCCATGTTGGCCAGGCTGGTCTCGAACTCCTGACCTCAGGTGATCCACCCGCTTCAGCCTCCCCAAATGCTGGGATTACAGGTGTGAGCCACTATGTCTGGCCTTGGATGAATTATATCTTGAGTCTCACCTGTATCTGATTTAAATGAGACTCTAGACTTCTGAGTTGGTGCTGGAATGTGTTAAGACTTTAAAGGGTATTGAGATGGATTGAATGTATTTTGCATATAAGGAGGACATGAATTTGGGAGGCCAGGGATGGAATGCTGTGATCTGAATGTGTCCCTCAAAATTCATCTGTTGAAGCTTAATTGCCAATGTGATAGTATCAAGACGTAGGGCCTTTAGGAGCTCTGTCCTCATGAATGGGTTGAATGACCTTAAAAAAGGACTGGAGGGAAATAGGTAGGTCCTTTTTGCCCTTCTACTTTCTGCTATATTAGGATGCATAAGAGGCACCATCTTGGAAGCAGGGAGCAGCCCTCTTCAGACACCAAATCTGCCAACGACTTGACCTTGGACTTCCCAGCCTCCAGAACTGTGAGAATATCAATTTCTGTTCTTTATAAATTACTTAGTCTCAGGATTTGGCTGGAGCAGCAGAAACTGACTAAGACAAATACTTTGTTACATCAGAAGACACTAGCCAGTAATCCCAGTACTTTGGGAGGCAGAGGCAGGAGGATCACTTGAGCCCAGGAGTTTGAGATCAGCCTGGACTTCATGATGAAACTCCATCCTTACCAAAAATACAAAAAATTAGCTGAGACTGTGGTCCCAGCTACTTGGGAGGTTGAGGTGGGAGGATCACTTGAGCCCGGGAGGCAGAAGTTGCAGTAAGCTGAGATCAAGCCACTGTACTCCAAGCTGGGTGACAGAGTGAGACCTTGTCTCAAAAAAAAAAAAAAAACAAAAAAAAAACCCAGACACTGAGACCACTTCAGAAATGGATACAGGTGTAGGAGGAGGCTGAAGCTTATGTAACTTTGGGGGCATTCTTTAGAAATTAGGTCTTAGAAGGAACTATGCAAATGAGGAGCCCTGAGGCTGAAGCAGCAAGTCTGCTTCCTGAAGGAAGTTAGGAGTGAAAGTACCCAGGCCCGGTGCTTGGCACAGAGCAGGCATAGAAAACTTCAGATATTACTGAAGAATCCTGTATCCAGCCTCTACATATTAGGCCCTTAACACATCTCTATTAAATGCTGTTGACCTATAACTTGTCACACCCTAGAAAACAGGTTCTGATGAAGTTTTGCTGTTCAACAAAGAATGACACATACAGACTGCCAATAAGGTCTTATCATTTTAATCGATTTTAATGATTATTGCTCATCTGCAAGGATTAATATTGCATTCATTAAAAATCATTCAATACAAAATGAACTTGTTCCTCCCAAGTTGCTCTCCACATGCTCCCTCTGATGCCAGACTTTTTTTTTTTTTTTTACAGTGTCCTTTGTTACATGGCTTGACAGAGACACAGCCCTTACCTATTATTCCTATGGACACGGTAATAGATATGGGATCGGGGGCAGGCCAGAGGGCAGGTGAATGTGGGTCCCTTCCCTCCAGCAGGGCTGATGTGATGGACACACTGTTGGCCAGGTTACCTCCCCTAACAGATGTGGTGTTCTGATTGGCTGGTTAAGTGCCTGAGGAAAATGGGCCTTAACTGTTAACATCTACAGCGAAGAAAGCATGGTCACACTGGCAAGGAGTGAGAAGGGACTGGGTGGGAGAAAATGGGAGAGAAAAGGGAAAAAAGTTTTGGCAAGACAATTGTCCCCTGCTAAGAAGCTGCAGGGTGAAAGCTTTCCTTTCTTCTATTTTTGTTTTTAATGTCTGTCTCTCTGATCAGTGGAAAAGTGAAAATTTCTAGTATCTAGCACTAATGTATGACCCAACTTTGAAGGATCACAAGCTAGAACAAGTTGAGGATTTAAAATCCTGGATAATTATATACTTAAAGCTCATGAGCATAAAGCTCATTTGACCATGCAGAAATGCTGGGAAGCAGGGTGCATGGCATGGGAATATATCTCCCTGATCTTTGAGAGAGCCTCTCTGGAGATTCTTTCAGAGCATGAGCCAGGATGTACTGACTACTTTCTTCCCACATCAACTGCCCTTTAAGATCTCAGTTCATAAACTTCTTGTGGTATGTAGCAATCAAAAAGTCGCATTACTTCTGTAAAACTAACATTATATAGGGTGTATAATCCCAGACAAATTATATGAAGCTAGATATTTCTTGCCCTGGCCCAATTTATCATTTCTCCTCCTGCCCACACCTACCTCCCTTTAAATATTTTAGGTTGCAGAAGCACAGCTGACCAGAAATTTGCTCTTAAAGATAAATCCTAAAGATAGAACTCAGTGCTTTATACTAAGCAATGGCTCAAGAAATTTGCCTTCAGCACAAGCTGTATGGGACAGAGCTGATAGAATTTGCTGTTATGGCTCCAGTTCACTGATGCTATAAACTATAGGCTAGAAACAGAGGGACTTAAAAGGGCTTGAGACTAGCACTTCTCTAGACTCAGCACCCTTAGCTCCAAAGGTTCGAAAGAGAAATTGGTAACAACTAACCACTCAAGTAGTTCCTCAGCATTAACACTAAAAATTCTCCTTAATTTTTCTGTGTTTTTCTTTTTTGGACAACAGAAATAAATCCTAGAGGACAAAATTAAACTCAATAGAGTCTAGTTAAAAACTAGAAAAATGAGAAAGTCTGGTGGGAGTAGAGGAAGGGCTGTACTATAAATCCAAGTGGGCCTCCTGGTCTTAACAAGCAACGCTCATTATACACATCTCTGAACCAGACATACCACCTTTACACAGGAAACAGGGCTTGGAACTTCTAAGGGAAATTAACATGCACCACCTACACCTAACCTACCTGCCGGGTAGGTACCATCCCTGCTTCTCTGAAGAAGTGAAAGAGCACTGATTTCAGCAGCTAAGAAATGGGCTCTTTTAAGGCGATTTAGACATTGCAGATTGTTCCACAGAGAAGGTACCTTAGCATTTCCTGTTAATAAGGTACCTAATTAAGACTAAAGTCCCCAGAAATGGTAAAGAAAGAATCACCTTTCTGGGATGGGAGAGTAAAATCCTTCTTTAGTGACTAGGATGAGGAACCCTGAACTTCTATTTCATCTAAAGAGCCATGAAGCAAGTTCCTGTGTGGTCTGCAGAACTTGGATAATGAGATGAAAAAACAAGAATGAAATTATAGGAAAGAAATCAAGAGGAAAGGAATAAGAAGAAAATAAAAGTTATCTTAAAAAATATTTCTTTTAGAGTGTGTGGGGTCATGTGGACTGGTCCTTGGTAATATGGTCCATTAGTATCTGTAAAGAGAGAGAGACTGGTTAACACTTATGTCTTCCATATGAGAGTTCCAAGAGAACAATCAGAAACAGAGCACCTTCTCCAGGGCCCCTCCCCAGCCTGGGTGGGATCCCTGCAGTCATTCTCCAGGGCACCATTCTCCCTTGTTCTTCCACAGGGTCTCTAGCAATGCCATTTCTGGTGTTACCACCTGTTCCCAGGAATGAGTCAGTGTTTTTTTCTTTTTCTTTTTTTTTTTTGAGACGGAGTCTCGCTTTGTCGCCCAGGCTGGAGTGCAGTGGCCGGATCTCAGCTCACTGCAAGTTCCGCCTCCCGGGTTTACGCCATTCTCCTGCCTCAGCCTCCTCTGTAGCTGGGACTACAGGCGCCCGCCACCTCGCCCTGCTAGTTTTTTGTATTTTTTAGTAGAGACGGGGTTTCACCGTGTTAGCCAGGATGGTCTCGATCTCCTGACCGTCTCGGCCTCCCAAAGTGCTGGGATTACAGGCTTGAGCCACCGCGCCCGGCCGAGTCAGTGTTTTTCAACCCTGACTAAACATTACAATAATCTGGGGAGGTTTTACAAAATAATGTTTTGTAAATTTGGTCCCATCGCAGACCATATATATCAGAATCTCTTGGGGTGAGGCCCAGGCTCCAAAATTTCAAAAAAAACCCCGAACTCCCTTACATCTACGACAATTTCTCTATCTACCTTGTTAATTGGAACAGGTTTTTTTTTTTTTTTTTTTTTTTTTTTAAGACAGACTCTCACTCCATCACCCAGGCTGGAGTGCAGTGGTGTGATCCTGGCTCACTGCAACCTCTGCCTCCCGGGTTCAAGTGATTCTTGTGCCTCAGCTACCTGAGTAACTGGGATTAGGTGCCTGCCACCATGCCTGGCTAAGAGATAGGGCTTCACCATGTTGGCCAGGGTGGTCTTGAACTCCTGACCTCGTGATCCACCCGCCTACACCTCTCAAAGTGCTGGGATTACAGGTGTGAGCCACCGTGCCTGGCCTGGAACAGATTTCTTGTACTCTGGTACAACATTTGATCTTTATGTCAGAAACAGGCTAGCCTGCTTGGTTTAATACTGGGAAAAAGAGCTTTTCACTTGCTTCTCCCCAGGTTTACCTGTAATAATTAGGTTTGAATGGCCCATTTTTGTTGAGTCCCAGATATTTTGCTTGGTCATCTGTCAGCTCTGTAAGGTGGGCATCAAATGATGGCAGGTGCAAGCTGGCAACGTATTCATCTAGGAAGAGCAAAGTGGCAGGAGAGCACACTCCTTTTCAAAATGTCTCTCAGGTTATAACTTCCCATTTTCATTTGAAGCTTTTTTAAGAAAGCAGACAAGGGATGGAATAACTCTAAAAGAATCCACAACTTGAAATATTTGCTTAATAAAAAAAAACCTCAAGGCTACCTTTCTGGGCAGGGTGCTTCTCTAAGCACATCTCAAGTGAGTTCAGAAAAGCCACTTACCAGGGTAAAAAAAGGGAGTGGGCTTTTACCTCTTTATCCTTCTGTGACAAAGCAGGGGCCTTCCCTGCAGTGGCCAACATGTCACATGCTACTCCTACCTTCCTGCAGTAACCTCCTTAACTAGATTAAATTATAGTCAAATTAGCAATCAAAGTGGACACCAGTAAGCTAGAAAGAGCCTATGTCAATAACACTTATTTAGGATAAGATCCATGGATCTTAGGATCAAATCTTAGGATCATGAATTTCCAAGGTAGTTGGCACAAAATTATTACTTTTCCAGAGATAAGCTTCCCTTTTATAATTATACACTTAAAAAAAAAAAAAAGTCTGAAGTAAGCTATAGGAGGAGAGGACAGCAAGAAGTATTTTAGCGTTAAGAAGTAAGGGATTTGGCCTAGCCAAGGAGATATGGGAGATGGGTACCACCGTGCAGAAAGGTAAAGGACTACAGATGATGTATTATGTCACTTTAACACAGCATGGGTTGCTTATAAGAGATTGGATAGTTTGCATATCCTCACAGATAATGGACAATAAAACCTGTGTTTCTTTCATTTTGGTCCAAGGCTGTATGTACTCAGCTGCACTAGGAAGTTTACTGAACTTAATAAGGCTACTTAGAGTAAGAACATCTACCCTAAACCATTTTGTTAAGCACTGTTACTCATTAGCTGGGATTCTCACACAATTCTACAATGTATGTAGTATTATTCTCATTTTACCAATCAAGAAACTGAGGATCATGGAGATTAGAACTTGTCCTGAGGTCAAACAACCAGTAAGCACAAGAACAGGAATTGGAACTCTGACTCTAAATCCAATGCCTTTCATGGCAGTCATTTTACCAAACTATGCAGCTGTCTGCATAGGATTCCACTGTTTTTCACTCACCCATTTTCTTAGGAAGCAAGTATACATCCTGCTTGTATCGTCCCTCAGGTGCATTATAGAGTTCTATCAGTGCCAAAGCCTAAGGTGGGAAAAGAAGGCCAGAAAACATAAAAATAATTGTTAGACAGGTACATAAAAATAAAACCAGGTTTAATAGCATTTGGGTAAGTACTACAGTGATCTACCATAGTGACAGCACCTAAGACTTTGCCTATACTAAAGGGCAGCACACATCCTAAGAGGATTTGTTGTTTTTGTTTAGTTCCTGACAAAAGAACAACTCAAATAAAACTAAGCTGGAACATTATATTCTCAACTAAACAGCCAATTCAACAAATACTGACTAGTGACTCTTTTCTGTACTTGAGAATACCTAAGTCTCAACAATTTATTACATAAAAAAAGAATAGGATGATGAGAACATAGTACAGTACACCCTCACTGGAACTGATCTACGCCCAGTTCCACAAATTGCAGTGCAGTGTAAGCAGGCATTTTGCCACATACCTGTGTTGTGGCTGTGATGGACAGAACAAAGGTGGGAACTGTGGAGCAGCTCAAATTGAGTAGACGACCCTGGAAAGGTAAGAGAGAGCCCTGGGATGAGCTCTGTCTCAGATTCCAATGGCATACAAGTCAAGCCAAAGCGGAAGAAGACTTTACACCCCTCTAGACTCAGCTGGAAGAGGAAGAATT
Organism: Papio anubis; assembly: GCF_008728515.1. Classification (NCBI taxonomy): domain Eukaryota; kingdom Metazoa; phylum Chordata; class Mammalia; order Primates; family Cercopithecidae; genus Papio; species Papio anubis. Next base: position 108,431,436 of record NC_044976.1, on the reverse strand, counting down.
ACAGTTCCAGATCAGGACTCTAGGCTTTTTCCTATTTTCTGCAAATCCATCTGAGTCTGAAAGGTTAAAGAATCAGCTGTGGTTAGGAAATAGTGTTACTTAGTAATGAGATTTTTTTAAAGTGGTTTTATTTTGGGGACCAGATAATTTGTGAAATATATCTCTCTCCAAAGATAAAATTCAGGGAAACACAGGCCCAATATTTGTTCCCCCCGCCACCCCCACCATGGATCTAACTACTCTGCTTGTGCTGCTCTGCCAGAGTCCTTTTCTGTGTGTACCTCTGCCAGGAGGACAACTCGTTTGCCATCTGGCCAGATGACATGGTCCACCTGAGAACGTACTCGCTCCCACGTCAGCTCTGGAGTGCGGAGGCTGGTCTGAAAGGAAGAAAGCACAGTTGACTATCATTATTAATGAAAGGTAGTAGAGAAATGCCTAGCAACAAATGAAAGGAGCCTTACCACATCGATTTCCGTATTGGAATGGCCCATATTGCATACGATACAACTGTTTTTCATGCGATCCAAGTGCTCCCGTGTCACTACATTCTTATTTCCTAAAAGTAAAGATGGGTGGCTAAGGAAAGAGATGCTGGGCAACAAAGGTACCGGCTGGCTTTCTGGTAGAACATAGGAGACAGGAGGCTTGCTGGCATTAAAGGACATGTACACATTCTGAGAGAAGACATGCATAACCACTCCTTAGGCTACCTGGTTTTCAGATCAAGCAGTATAAAAAGTCACCAGGGAAAAATGTTTTTTACTCTGGAAAACATGTTAAGGTTCTGACAGCTTATTCTAGTTCTGAGATCTTTATACTGAACAGAGGTCTCACCTCCTTTGTATAAAAGTCACTAAGACTACTTTCAAGATTTAGCCTCTGAATAAACACCCCTCTATGCAAGTTATTTACCTGTGCAAGTTATTACGACATCAACTTGCCGGATGACTTCATTTAACTTTACCACCCTGAACCCATCCATGCTAGAAGAAAAGAAAGGAACATTATGAGTAAAGCAAGAAGGCAGTGGGAGGGAAGATGGTCATGAAATGAGACAAGATCCCCTTCTAAAGTTGGATCCAGTGCCACCTCACAGGAATGGTGAGTGATAAGCTGTGCTAAACTATATACACTGGCCTCTTCAGAGTCCCTAAGACTCCATCCAGGAAGGAAAACTGCCAAGAGGCTCTAAGAGAGCCCTAGGGTTAGAGTGAGAAGAACAGAGCAGTCCTAGCCTTCTCTTCCCCTAGGTGATTTCTGCAAAAATGATTAATATACTCAATTATGAACTCTCAGTAACATAAAGTACCTAGGGTGAATCTAATAGTATTATCAGTCTGTTCTTACCAAGCCTGCAGAGCACAGATGGGGTCGATTTCGGTAATGTAGACAATTGCTCCAAGAGCTTTGAGAGCAGCACAGCAGCCCTTGCCTACCTGCAGAAGAAAAGAACGGTCAAGTCATTAGGTTCATTACATCATGGATATTTCGGATAGGTAGGTTATTTGTGAGACAGGAATTAACCTTCATGAAACAGCCCGTCATCTGATGAGCAACTGCACAGATGCTCCAATCCCAAGCAGAACAGAAACAGATCCAGATTACGTTGTGAACCTCAGTTAGAGAGGTAATTTAGCAGACATGTCATAGGAAGGACTGGGCTTTGCACAGCAGTTTTCATTAGGGAAACAAGACTAAGCAAAAGCAACTTACTCTAAGCAACCTCTAATTTCTTATACTCTTACTTGACAAGAATCTACTCAAGGATAGCTTCGTAGCTCAGGAACTTCTGTGGGTCATTGCTGAAGACAACAAAATCTGTGACCTATTCCAGTTTGGAGATATTCAACTGTATGCCATTTCAGATTCCACCCTTAATTCTACTGCAAGTCACTTGTGGAGGCTAAAATGCTACACATTCATTTGAATTAAGTCTCATTAAAGGTTATTGTTATAATTGGGGAAAATGATACTGGTATCTATTCCACAAAACAAAATGGTAAAATCTGAAAACTCAATTCATTTTGTATGTTTCTGTTCATAAATCTGAATAAAAGACTTTTGCTATTGTTTGAGATACATTATCTAAAAAAATTTAAACCTTGTATCAGTGACTCTAGATTGACAGCATAAGCCTCCTTCACCAACTATTTCTAATAAGTACACAAAAAGAAAGAGACACTGAGACCCAGCTATTTACCTCACCATAGCCACACACCACCACTTGTTTCCCACCAAACATCACATCTGTGGTCCTCTTCAGGCTGTGGAAACAGACAAGGACTCAACTCAAATGTTAACAGCTCAAACTCAGTTCCTCTTCACAGTTAAAAGTGTGGGCCAATGCCCTTGAGAATATCAATTGGAAGCTGGCAGAGCTCAGTATGAAATGGTCCCTCTAATAAACTTTTAAAGCCAAAGGAAGACCAGGGGACAAGACCAGAGCCCCTAGAAATTTGAATATATATACATTCAACCTACCCATCCAAAATGGATTCTCGGCAGCAGTACAAGTTATCAAACTTCTGTTTGGTAACAGAATCATTGACGTTCATGGCTGGAACACAGAGCTTCCCAGCTTTGGAGAGCTGATATAGCCTAAAGGGAGAAGAGGTCACAAAAACAAACAAAACCCAAGTTAGCTGGCACAACATAATATGTGGCAAAATCTGCCTAATTCTCTTCAAGTTCCATGCTGCCCTTCCCAGTCTCATTTATTGCCCAAGGATATTAGAAAACATGATTATTTCCTTGTCATCCCTCCACACTTCTTTTCATTTTCTTCTCCCTTTACCCCTTTTTTGGAAGAAAAAAAAAGCCTTTCAGTTGAAGAAATGTACTTCTCTTCCCTTTATAGGGCGTGTTATTTCCTCTGATCAGCAGTTTTCAATAGAAATCCATGCCTACTTCTGATAAACAAAGACTATCAATGATTCTGATATGGTTCCGTGTGTGTGTGTGTGTGTGAGAGAGAGAGTAAGCATGTGCAATGTGCCCCCAAGAAACACTCTTTCAGATATCTTTTCAGTATTCCAACAAGCCAAGAATATTTTGCCCAGTTTTACTTTTTGTAGTGTTAACATGTAGTTTTACAATAGGATTGTTTTTCATATTTCAAATATAAAATGATAATACAATATTGAATACAGTTTTTCAAGATACACTTATTCCCTACCCGCCCCTCAACACTAGTTGAGAATCACTCAGTGGAGTAAATGGGAGAGAAAAATGTATGAACTAGAACCTGAAATAACTTCCTTCTAGGATCAACTTGATTTTTCAAAAGTAAAAACTCGGAAGTTTTATCTAATGAAGATATTCCCATTTAGTTATAAGTCTGAAACACAGTCCTAAAGCCTAAGAGAGACCAGAAGAGTTTGCTGAGGCAAGGACACAAGGGGCAGCTACTCCAGAATCTGTTACCTGTGAACACCAGTCACGCTCTCTTCCACAATGCCTCGGATCTTCTTAAACACGTTTGGATACTTCTTATAAACCCAGTGGGTTAAGTCTCCCCCATCATCCAGGATCTATAGAACAGCCAGAAGACTTCTATGGGCATTCAGGCTGCTAGGGCTGGGGGGAACTTTGAACCCACTTTCTGTACTAGTAAGAGAGCCCTGTATGTTTTGGAAGAGCACTCCTCAGAGCTCCTTAGAGCAGGCTTAGATAGTGGAAATACAGTCAAATTTGTTGGTGTAAAATGGTTAAAAGGATTCCTAGGTTTGTTTTAGGCTACAGTGATGAGTATTAAGCTAATCACAGACTCATTTTTAGTCTAGAGTCTTGAAATATATAGGCCCTTTGAATATAAAAGGAGAACTGGGGCAGAAGGAAAGAAAGCAGAATCCTACTCCAAAGAAGCACCACTATTTCGTTCTGGTGTGTCTGAGCCATGTGTTCAGCTAGTCTTACCCTTCCCCCACCTTTCCATTCAGTACTCAGACCCATTCTGAATAGGTATCAAGCTAAACACTTTAGCAACAAAGTCAGTGCATAAGACCAAACATCCAAAACATATTTAGGGAACCATGCTTTGAGGGAAAAAAAGGAAATAAATCTATTGTCAAAGTGTAGGATGTATATGCATTATTACCATGTTGGCCTGCCACCCATCCATGTTCACACAGCGGTCAATACACCACCAGAAGTCATCTTCTGACTCGCCCTTCCAAGCGAACACTGCAACTCCTGTAGAGACAGAAATGAATCAGCTGCCCGCCTCCTTTGAGGAATGTCCTGTACCAAATCACTTTCTGAGATCCATGTGAAGAGAAAAAGGCAAAAGAAACAATTTCAGAAAGGAAAATATTTAGAGCCAAAAGTCAAAGAATCACTTTTGCTTCAGAAATTAATTATGTTAAGAAATTAAGGAATTTTTGTTTTAAAAGTATTTTGGAACCTTAAAGTGTTCCTTTCTTTGGGCTAATTTTATACTGAGAAGGAGATAAAAAGAAGTGGGAATTAATATAAAGCTGTTAACTGGAGCATTATTGATATTAGTAAACATCTTGAAACAATCTAAATGTTCACCATTAGGAAAATAGTGAAGTAAAATCACATAGCCATATGAATGAGTATTACAAATGATGCTGTCAAACTTTTCAGTGACATGGAAAACTACGTCTGAAAATATTATATTTAGGTTATAAAACTGTATACATATTAGAATTTATTTCATCCATGTAAAGTAGAAAAAAGGAAAAGGAAAAAAATTCATCAAATACTCTATGTAGTGGGATTGTAGGTTTTTTGGGAACTTCCTAAATTTTTTGCAGTAAACACTTACCAGAAAAGAATAAACAAAAAACCCCAAAAGTATTATAAAGTTACTTTCTGAGGTTCTTAGAAAGATGAGAGGTCTGGCTGGGTGCAGTGTCTCACGCCTGTAATCCCAGCACTTTGGGAGGCCAAGGCAGGCAGATCAAACATCCAGGCTGGTCAGGAGTTCGAGACTAGCCTGGCCAACATGGTGAAACCCCATCTCTACTACAAATACAAAAATTAGCTGGGTGTGGTGGCATGCATCTGCAATCCCAGCTACTCAGGAGGCTGAGGCACGAAAATCACTTGAATCCAGGAGGCAGGGGTTGCAGTTAGCCGAGACTGCACCATTGCACTCCAGCCTGGGCAACAGAGTAAGGCTCCATCTTGAGAAAGAGAAAGAGAAGGGAAGAGAGAAAGATGAGAGGTCCTCAAAGAAACTTCATGGTGATTTTCTTCTGAACATTTGAATAATAAAAATTATTATTATTATTGTTATTAATTTTTGAGATGGAGTTTCACTCTGTCGCCCAGGCTGCAGTGCAGTGGCATGATCTCGGATCACTGCAGTCTCTGCCTCCCGGGTTCAAGTGATTCTCCTACCTCAGCCTCCGGAGTAGCTGAAATTACAGGCGCACACCACCACTCCCGGCTAACTTTTGTATTTTTAGTAGAGGTGGGGTTTTACCATGTTGGCCAGGCAGGTCTTGAACTCCTGGCCTCAAGTGATCTGCCCGCCTCGGCCTCCCAAAGTGCTGGGATTACAGGCATGGGCCACCAGGCCTGGCCTGAATAATAAAAAATTATTTTGTTTAATTAAACTCATGAATAGCTCATATATTTTCAATGCCATACTGAATACCAAATTATTTAATGCACTATCAATATAAAAGGCACTTCCTACTTGTGCTCTCTCACAAAACTGATAGCACGTATATAGTTTAACATTCTTCCTCGTTCAACTAACACCAGAACTGTGCATGTCCCCATGCCATTAGATTATTTTCTTTTTTTTTTTTTTTTTTTGAGACGGAGTCTTGCTCTGTGCCCCAGGCTGGAGTGCAGTGGCGCGATCTCGGCTCACCGCAAGCTCCGCCCCCCCGGGTTCACGCCATTCTCCTGCCTCAGCCTCCCGAGTAGCTGGGACTACAGGCGCCCGCCACCTCGCCCGGCTAATTTTTCTTGTATTTTTAGCAGCGACGGGGTTTCACCGTGTTAGCCAGGATGGTCTCGATCTCCTGACCTCGTGATCCGCCCGTCTCGGCCTCCCAAAGTGCTGGGATTACAGGCTTGAGCCACCACGCCCGGCCGCCATTAGATTATTTTCAAAGGTCATTTTTAATGACTACATAATATTCCATCATGGATATACATCTTAATTTTATTATCCACATTCTTCCTGTTGAGGTTTTCATCATCCCCAATTTTACAGCCTTTAGACATATATGACATTGTAATGACAATTTTGATACATAAAAGTTATATGTTTGGATAACTATTTTGGGGCAAATTTGGTAAAAAAAAAAAAAAAAAAAAACTGAACTTACCAGCTTCAGCCAGTGCTGCAGCTACTTCATTCTGAGTTGAGTAGATGTTACAAGCAGACCAGCGGCACTGAGCCCCCAGAGCACAGAGTGTCTCAATCAACACCTGTGTAGAGGTATAGGAAGACAGGGTGAGGAAGAGAAGGGCCACCCAGGAATGGAGAGCAAGCCTCAGCAAGATAACAATACCTATGAACTCTGCACCAACAGGCGCTACACTGGGAAGTTAGAAAGGGGTATACTCCAGCGAGGTGGTGCACTGGTGTTTAACTTTACATAAAACGTAGGTTTCTAAAAGTCTTAATAACATTTTATAACAATCGTATGTTTGCAAATCTAGACTTTCCTAGGTCAAGTTTGCTGAAAGTGGGTTTACACATACAAAAAAACCCCAGAAAACCCCACTATTGTGTAGCAGGGAGATCCTACTAATAGTTAGCATTTGGAGGTTGGTGAGTTAGGAAGGAAAAGTGAAACAAAAAAAAAATTGATTTCTTTCTTCCCCTTATCAGAAGTCCCTCTTTTCTTCCAACAAACTCACCGCTGTCTGGGCTGTGATGTGTGTACAGCCCACTATTTTAGCACCAGCCAAGGGCTTCTCCCCCTGAGCACGTTTCCTGAGTGAAATCAGAGCAGACATGTCTGTGAAAGAACAGAGGATTTGAGCTAGGTCTGCACTAGCAGTATCATCAGTTCCTGCCCCAGGGCTGGTCTGGATCTGTTGAGATACGGTGAGATGAGACAGAAAAACTTTAAGCCTATTTTCATGATGACTGGCAGCTTCAACAGCACAGTAATAGTGGAGAGTGGTCATGCAACCACTTGGAGTTTCTCTCTTCCTCTACTGCTTCAGCTTTATACACAGAGGACTGAACAGAGAATGAAGTAAATCCTTAAAACTGATCAAAATGAAGGGTAAATCTCATCATTCATTTGGGAAGAGAGGAAAGTAGTTAAGGCACTGGCTAACAGATCCCTATATATAAAATCATCAGACCAGAAAGACTGTACCCTCAGCTGAAATCACTAACTTCTGTTTTTCTATGCTGTCTTACCGTATCCTGTCAGTCTGTTTGGTTTCTCTATTCTCTTTCAGTAAAGAACATGCCTTCAACGTGTAAACAACACAAGAGTAAAGAGGACCTTACTGGGAGTGGTTGGGGTAGGGAAACCAAGATTCAACTGTTTGTCAGTCACTTTTACTCTGCTCCAGCAGAGGGTGCTCAGGACCAAACAAGACGCTAGGTCACCACATCCTTAGCTTAAAACCCTTCCTCATCAGCTGTGTCTCTGGCATTGGCAGCTATAGTAAGATCCCATATAACCAACTACCAAGTAGTGATCTAGGACTTGCCAATTCTGCCATGTAGATCTTTGAATACGGTGGTGGGGTGGGGTGGGGAGGAAAACAGAAACTACTCTGTGTGTCATCACCACATGCTGAGAACAGAAGGAAGAGAGAACAAGAATCCTGAGACTCAAGTTCCATAGAGAGAGAAGTGTTTATCCGGAAGTCCATAATACTTTCTTCCCAGTATACTTTCAAGTCAGCTTTCAAGTCTTAAGTTGTTTGTGGATTCTGATGGCCAACAAGAGGGTCGTTTCTCGTCCCCTAAACCACTCCCTTTTCTTTACCTTGCTCTGCAATCTCAATCTCCCGGCGTCCAAATTCTGCCTGCTTGATGTTCTTCACACAGAAATTGCTGCTGCCCTTGGAGTTGGTTTGCTGCTTCTCTCGGGGAGAAACCTCGTCATCAGAGCTATCTGTGTAGGATGCAGCTAGAGCCAGGAAAGAAAAAAACAAGGATAGAAAAACCTCAGTGGCCCCAACTCTACAGAGTGCAGTCCCCAAGGGACTTTCATTTAAGTCAAGGGAACACTCTTAATTGGAGTTACCTTTTATAACCCTCTCACTTCTGCTCCTCTAGGTTCTAATTGGTGGTATGAATGAAAATGTTGTGGATGCTTCCGTGTTGCAGCTCTTTCACCCACCCTAACAATATTATGCCATTAGTGCCTGTGATAAGGGACTACTGATTCTAAACCTGTACCAGCTATAGTAATCCCAGATAATAGAGGTACCTGGTCCCATCTGGATTGGAACTAGACCTGGCAGAAACAGAAGAACAATTTAGGGCAGATAAGGAACGGTATTTCTGTAGATTACTGGTTCTCAAATTCAAGCATCTGTCAGGATCACATGGAAGGTTTGTTAAAACATATATTGCTAGACCCCATGGCCAGTTTCCCATTTGGCAGGTATGGGGTGGCACCTAAGAATAGTATTTCTAACAAGTTACCAGGTGTTGCTGATGCTGCTAGTCAGAGGACCATGCTTTGAGAACCATGGATATAGACAAAAGTGATCAGATAGTCTTACAAGGGATTTTACACTAAGTTGTGCTCAAGGAATAGAGAAAGAAATAAATGGCACAAAAGGCAAGCAGCTCTGGTTCTATTGATAGCCCTGGGAAAGTCTGTCAAAATGACCAACTTAAAAAGCGGTTTCACATAAAAGCCAAAAATACCACTTATCCGACAGATATGCATGAGGATATACAACAATCATTCCTTACCTCTCAAATCACTTTTTTCCTCTCTGAATTATTTTCCTCATCACAGTTTCTAGTATATCTGGACTCTCTCATGGACTGACTTCTATGTACAGGTCCTCCTCCGGTCCAGCTAACACAAATACTACTAAAGCTTATCTTCCCCATGATGACAATTTAACCATATCACTAAGCTTTTTAAAAGGCTCTAATACATTTCTGTAACATGGCCATCAAGATCTTTGAAGACTTTTTAAAAGCCTTCTTCAGTCGTTTTATCGTTCTTCCTCTCTTCCTCTCATAACTCAATTTTTCACAATTAATTTTTCTTCTTTCTTGGCTACAATTAGCCTGCTTGTCACACACCACTTTTTATCTGTCACTCCAAGATCACATATAATGGCTTTTCATTTATGTTAATCCTTAATGTTAGTAATACAATGTAAAAGGTATTCTGGCAAAGGACAATGAATGGTTTTTGGTACAAATATCTGCTGACATTAATAGCAATCTGTAACCTCTTAATCTTTTAACAATGAGTCTTCACTTAAACAACAACAAAGTTGTACTGGATGCCCCATTAGATGTCCCTAATGTTTTCTCCTATATTCAGCTGCCAAGATTCTATATTCTTTTCCATGCTAATTTTCTAATACATACTCTGTAGTTGGGAAGGACACAATACGAAATAGAAAAAGACTTTATTTATAGAGAGTTAAGACAGGAGGAGAGAACTACAAAGAAACAGAGCTGGAGTCACATTATAGTAGTCTGAATCTTTCCTACTCCAGAGGCTAACAGGGAGGATATTTCAACAGAAGGAATAACCCAATAAATAAAAGAAGCCTAGATATTAATTTTCTTGTTACAATCTAAGCAGTCTTGGGGACAAGAAAGAAAGAGATAGGTGGCAGGATATATTTCATACAAAGAAATCGTGCTTCAAAATGCACTTCTTTTTTAAGGCCAATTCTGTCAGCCAAAATAGCATTGATTTCTTCCCTTTGAAATGCGGGTGGATCAATGTGGGAATGGGAACTAGCCCAGTCCTACCAACTGGCCACTGGCCACAGACCACACACATAGACAGCCAGGGGGAAGAAAGTCTCGAGTCAACAGAAGCTTCCCCAGCTACTAGCCTGACTGCAGAACATTCCCAGTGCCCAGCCACTAACTAACAGTTTTCAGCACAAAGGTGGGCAGTCATAACATGAGGTATTTTCAGATTGCTAAGTGAACAACACTGGTAGCAAACAGGGAAGAGAGATTAGAGAGGACATAGAGTTCATTCACACCTACCTGAACTGTAGCTGTCAGTGGAGGACTGTGAAATCGAGCGAGACAAAGATCTTCGGCCAGTTTTGGTGGGGAATTTGGTGAACTCCTGCATGTCATCAGCAAACTGGATTTGCTATATAAAAGGAAAACAAACAGTTGAAAACTTGTACGGAAAATCAGTGAAATGTTTTCTTTTTGTAAGGTTATACATTGCCTTTCCTAAAAGCCAGTGTTGTCACATGGCTCCTACTAAGCCAGCAACTTTCCCACCAGAAATGGGGGAAGGCCGAGGCTCCCAAAACATCAATCACTGTCTCCTCCCAATTGTTTCTGCAGGATTTGGGAGGAGGGGCTAAGGTTAAGACCCAACTTCTTTTAGTATTTGTCCAATTTTACAAATCTTTCTCACATTCCATCAATTTTTTTTTCCCTCTTATAACCCTGACAGATTAAACTCTTTACCCTTCTTCCCAAATCTTTCAGAAAACAGAATCTCATAGTGCTACTGGGGTTTTTTGGTTTTTGTTTTCAGAATATTCTCTTGTAGCACATTCCTAAAGTTGGCGATGGTCTTGCTTTCTGAAAGAATTATAAAGAGATGCCTAGAAATGGTGATGGGCATTAGGGTGCCAATACTCGGAGCCCAACCATATGTCTATACTTCACAAAGCCAATGTAGTATCTCCAGAACCTTCTATCCTAGTAAAAATTTAAAATACCAGAATATAATTATAAAGATAAATTGAAAAACCCACACACACTATAGTAAAATCTAACTCATTAGGACTAATTTGAAGGAAGGAGAAAATAATGACTTGGTAAACTTTGCATTAAAAACTTCCTTAAATGGGCCAGGCACGGTGGCTCACGCCTGTAATCCCAGCACTTTGGGAGGTCAAGGCGGGTAGATCACGAGGTCAGGAGATGGAGACCAGCCTGGCCAAGATGGTGAAACCCCTTCTCTACTAAAAATACAAAAATTAGCTGGGATTGGTGGCAGGCACCTGTAATCCCAGCTACTTGGGAGGCTGAGGCAGGGAACTGCTTGAACCCGGGAGGCGGTGGTTGCAGTAGGCTGAGATCGTGCCACTGCACTCCAGCCTGGGTGACAGAGCAAGACTCCATCTCAAACAACAATGACAACAACAAAAACAAACAAACAAACTTCCTTAAATGAAGTAAGTCAGAACTAGATAATTCTTTGAAGAATACTTGGAAAACTGGATCTAATCAATAGCAAATAGCTTGCAATTGATATTATTTATAGATTTATAAAGTGTGTAACACTTTTATTACATGGTTTAAACCTTCCTCCTGAACTCCTGTTTAAACTCTGATAAACCCTTTCTTCAAAATAAAATAAACTTCACCATCCTGAAATAAGCAGGATGGTTTGAGAATGTGAACTGAGATTCTGTCCACAATCCAACTAAATCTGAAAAGGTTCCCATAGAGAATCCATTAAGCTAAGTCTTTGGCAAATACTCTGGAAGTGTAAATGACTACAGATTAAAATCTTCTCTGTATAATACTGGCAACATGGGTATAGCCACTTTAAATTAAAGCCAGGAACAGTAAACTACTCGTTAGTTACAGCTACAAAAGCTTCACCTCCTCTTTCACAAGTACCCTTCAGCTAGAGGAGCACCAGATTGCAGTGTAGGAATCAGGTTTAAGTGGGCAGCCTAGGCATAAGCAGCTAATATAAACAAATTGGAAACGGAATTAGCAGGACTCCACAGGTAATAAGGCAGTAATTAAGGGAACACAGGTTTGTGTTTGCAACTTTCTTTTTTTTTTTTTTTTGAGACGGAGTCTCGCTCTGTCGCCCAGGCTGGAGTGCAGTGGCGCGATCTCGGCTCACTGCAAGCTCCGCCTCCCGGGTTCACGCCATTCTCCCGCCTCAGCCTCCGAGTAGCTGGGACTACAGGCGCCCGCCACCACGCCCGGCTAGTTTTTTGTATTTTTAGTAGAGACGGGGTTTCACCATGTTAGCCAGGATGGTCTCGATCTCCTGACCTCGTGATCCATCCGCCTCGGCCTCCCAAAGTGCTGGGATTACAGGCTTGAGCCACCGCGCCCGGCCGTGTTTGCAACTTTCTATCTAGCATGGTTCACAGCAAGAATGAAAGCAGAGACCAGCCATGTAGTAACAGCCATGGATACTATCAGTAGTAGGCCTAAGATAAAACTCCGAGGGTACTTCTATTTAAAACTTATCCTAGTTCAGTATCCAGCTGGGCAAATTTTTTTCTTTAGCCTACTCTGTGAAATAAGGAGGTGACAGAGGACAGATCCTGTTTAATTAAATCTAAGGACAGATCCTAAAGGCATGAAAGGGAATGAGCTACCTATGCTGGCACTTAGCCCAGGGTCTTAAACATATGGGAAGGCATTCAATGAGTATCTGTGGAAGGAGTGATCCTTTCAAAATCCTTTCTTATGTTTCCACACAATTAGGATTCAAAAAAGGAAAGGAAGAAAAAAATACTTTCTTGTGTAAAATAAATCAATCAAGTTTCAAAGATAAATAAAAAAGTAAATAAAGACTCAAGTCAAACCACATATACTGCACCGGAGCTAAACAAATATCTTTATACATCCAAAGCTGCTTTTTTAGTTTAGGTGCTAAAATTTTAACGATAAATAGCTTAAACATCAAAAGCACAACTATCTTTCAAAAAAAAAAAAAATACTCATTGAGGTGGCCACAGGTCAGCATTTGCCCTTCTAGATAGGATTCCTCACTGCATGTTCACATGATTTCTGCTGTCAGCAAAGCTAGTTTCACTGAAGAAATTAATCCAGGACCAAGGTAATGACTTCCAATTCAATATGCTGTTATTTTGGTGATGGCAAAAAATACAGTCACGAGACCATCAAACCCTCTTAACACTCTCCAGAGGCAGCCCTTCCTCCACCAGCCTCCCTGCTGCCGGCATAATGCAGACTATTCTATTCAGAAGCTGCTCTCCCCTCTGCTGATTCCTTCCTCTGTTTGCCTTTTTTCAAAGGGTTCTGGGCATGTTCCCAGATGCCAGGTACATGAAGGGTGACGGTGGGGGAGGGAACTGCAATAACGCTTGCAGTTTTTTAGATAGAGAGGTGGCTGTGGCAAGAGAGAAATGTTTTTCTTCAGCAACTTAAAAACTGAATAATCATAATTTCCCCTTATATTAATACAGCTCATCAGTAGCCTAAAGCTAAGCAAAATCTTTCCCATCTAAAAATACTGGACTGTATTGCAAGCAGCTTAGCAGCTTACTAACCAGTGCAGTGCCCCTACCTCCCCATCTCTCAAATAATGAATATGGTCCATATTTGAAGTGGGTAGAATGTTAACTCAAGCCATGGCAAGGATGAATGGGTTGCGTATTCTTGCAGCTGTTTGACATTCTCACCACTTATAAGGTGTCCCAGCAAGGTCTTCTCTTCCACCCCAAATTACATGCTGAAGAGAATCTGTGTTACAACTGATGCTGTGGAATACATTTGCTCTGCCAGTTTCCTCCAGACCTGTTAGCTCCACTGGTTATCTTCACAGCTAGTAGCTGTTTTCTCTTGGTGAACTACCTCCTGGAGCATTGTTCACCCTCACACTGTAAATATAAACACTGCTGCCAAAAGCAACTTTTGGATATCACAAGTTTTCTCTCCAGATCTCAACAACAGCCTTCTGATTGGGTTGGACTCACTGCATTTAAGGCAAATATGATAATCTGGGTAAGACGAAAAGACTACAAAGTTGTTCTGTTTCTATTAATTCCTATCATCATAATTTCTTCCAAACATTAAATCTTAATTGCTGTGCTTTCATCTTTCTTCAAATCTACCATCTACAAGGAATACTACACCTAAAAAAAAAGTAGGATTGGGAAGAGAAGGAATGGAAAGGAAATACAGTGGTTGAAACGCAGAAAGTATCTTTAAGTAAAAAGTCTTATGTTAAAGAACGATGTTATGCTTGAGTACTCACCACCTCATAAACAGCCTTACCCACAACTGAACAAGCACACCAGTGTTCCATTCTTACACTAAGAGCATATTTATGAAAGGCTAGAAGGTCAGATTGACCCATTCTTCAAATAGCACACCCAAATACAGAAGTCTACTTGCTGCGTCTTAAAAACCCAATTAAATATCAGGCCAGTTTAACATGCTATTTAAAGCACCTCTTCAAATAGCTTAGCAGGTACAATGGTTGACTTTCTTCCATTTGATACTGAGAATGGTAAAGAAAAGCTCTACCAAACGAATAATTTGGGGTATATCCACTACCTAGTGGGAAGTCTGCTGACAAAGTGAGCTGAAAGAATTGTGCAGACCTTACCAAGAAAAGGGTAGCAGACACAATCCAAAAAAGTTACACACCTCAAGAGAAGAAAAATTGTATGCTATTCATTTAGTTGATCCTAATTGATATATATTTTTTACCATTAGAAGCTGAGTTTACTTTCACAAACACACATCCTATATTCTTAGAAGTTAAAGAGCCCAGCTACACTCCTTCCCAGGGCCCACCCAGTTTTGCCTGCTATCTCCTGAATGAGAAAGAATTAACAGCTACCAGAATTCCACTACAACATTAAAATGTTCTTTAACATTTTAGCCTAGAAATGGTGATCAGGATAATACCTGTGGTGCATTATATTCTTTAATCATCACATTTGCTAGGCACCAACTAAGTATCCAGTGCTACTCCAGGAAAGTTCTATGTAAGGAAACATGGTCCCTTAAAATCTGTAGACATGTTTTGACCCACAGTATAGTAACATAAGTGGCTTTGGCATGGAATTTCACTGCTCCATGAGGAACATGCCAGATACTATAGTCTTCATAGCCTTATCTGGATATTGTTTAACCTAGGTTTAACTTAGACATTTTGTCAAATTTGTTATTTTAAATGCCAATCTAATAGCTTTTAATTTCCTCAGAAAGGTTTCTTCCTAAGGGTAAAGAACTAGATTCAAAGATAAACAGCAATTACTAGGAAAACAAATCATTAAGAAAGTGTAACGTAGAAGTAAGCAAAGCAGTCTTTCTTACTGCAGAGAATTATTTGAAGGGCTAGTATCCCTCTTTTGGTACACTACTGATTCTCTGGGATATTCCTAAATTTATATATTCTGTCCCACTGTCTCTCCTAGCATATTGTGTGTAGAGATTTTTCTGTTTAGAAATTATGGTCAGCATATTTCTTAGCAACTGAGCAAAAAAAAAAAGTAACAATAAAAAACTAGAAATTTTAACAAGTTCATCATTACTAAGCATAGTGTGTTAGAACACTTTTCAAGATTCCTACATCTTTTCTAATCCCTCTTTCACACATATTTTCTGGTTAAATTATTCTTTCTTCTACAGATTCTACCCTCACCCACTCCTTTTTCAGAGGAAAGGAAGAGGATATGGCAGACAGCCAAAACAGGTGTAACACCTTTACTTCCTTACTCTTTCTCTCTTTTTAAAGAGACAGGGTCTCACTATGTTTGCCAGGCTGGCTGCAAACTGCTGGGCTCAAACAATCTTCTCACCTCCTGAGCAGCTGGGACTATAGGCCCATACCACCCTGCCCAGTTTTTCTTGATATTTACCAGTCTGATTCCCATTTCAGATGAACCCAAAGAAACAGTTATCAATAAAAACCCACTCCTTGGTACAAGAAATACACACGTCTGAATACCTTTCACCTCAAGTAAAAAAAAGTTTCCCCAAGAAAGGAATTCCCTTCCCAACACAATGCCCCCAGACACACCCACCGAAAAACAACTTATCTCAAGGGCATCAGTCTCAGGCCAGAGTTGAATCCACAGCCACCTCCAGTCACTTCTTCCATTCCCTCGTGCAGAAACCAGTCTTCTGAGACTCAGCAGGTTTTGGCTGCTCCCTGCTCTCCTTCCCTGTCTCAAGTTTCTTAAGTTCTCAGTCTCCCCAGATGGGGCCTGAGTTTCTGGGGGGAGAGGGAGGGCAGGCTGACTAATCTCAGCACATATCTTCCCCCCCAACTCCCGCCTCTGTCTCAACAGTAACAGGATATAATACACACACAGCTAGAATCGAATTCCACAGTCAGAAGCAATACTCCTTTCAAAGTAGGACTCAACTAGATCTTCTGTCAATGCTGGCGGCAAGAAGAGGTGAGGCAATACCAGGCTCCAAACTGCTGAGTCACTTAAAAGGTAAGGAATATACAGCTTGAAAAACTCTGCCAAAGAGTAGTTTGACCCTTGTGAGCTACTCCCCTCTCTTCCTATAAGACAAAACACTTCACTATTATCTCCCAAAGTGCTCCAGTCAATATGCAGGATCGAGGCCTGCGACTGTCAACTAGAAGTAAAAATAAGAGGTTTAAAAAAAAAGCAATAAGTAGGACTGAAAAGGGCCAATCTTTTGACCACAATTTGCAAAAGAATGTAACACACATCTAGACTGTTTCCATACCTATTTAGCTATCTACTACCTACCCAGTTGCCTGACCTGTCCATATTTCTCTTTTCCTCAGTCCCACCACCAATAGTATATTAACACATGCCAGTCATCTCTGTTTCTCCCGACATTGAATTATAATCAATTCTAGGTTTTAAAAAAACTCAGTACAGGTGACTGAAGAAATCCTGGTTCCTGGAACATATCCACTACTTTAGTGATAACACTAAAGTCTCCTCTCCCACCTGCTACCCTCCATCCTCACTTGCTAGCACCACTGTTTACTTTTCCAACTTTATTATAATCATTTTCAGCATACAAAAAATGTAAAAGCATAGTATAATAAACACCTGTACTCTCCACCTAGAATGAATCTTTCCATTTTCCATAATAGGTTTTTTTCTCTGTATATATACACACATACACATGCATACTTTCACATGGTCCTGTAAAAATAAAGGTTGCAAACATGAACATTACCAATAAATTGTTCCGAATGTATCTTCTAAGAATATTCTCCTACAGAACCATGATGACATATCACACTTAATATTAACAATTATTCTATATCATCATATATCCAGACTGTCCAGATGATATTCAAATTTCCCTAATTTTCTCAAGAATATTTTTTATATCCCAACAGTCTCCTCAACCCTGCCAACCCAGCATGGATTCAAGGTTCATTAAATGCAGTTGGTTGTTAGGTTCTGTTAGCCTCTGCTAATCTAGAACAGTCTCTCCAATGTCCCCCAGCCCCTTGTGATACTGGCTTTTCTTTGAGGAACCCAGATTAATTGTCTCATAAAATCACTCATGTTTTGAATTTTTCAGAGGGTTTCCTTCCTATAAACTGGAAGTTCAGTTCTGAGGTTTTATTAGAAAAAGGTTAAAATTTCCTGGATTATGTAGTATATTTCACCTAGCATCATTATTAGGAGGCACATGTCAGGTTGTTCCACTATTAGCAATGCTAAGATTGAGTCCTGGTTAAAGTGAGACCATCAGATCTCTCCTTTGAAAGGTACATTTTCTCTTCTGCAAGTAAAAGTTAATTTGTAGGGTGATACTTTTTTTCAACATGTTAATATCCTATTCCCTAATGACTTTACCATCTGTTAATAATCCTTGCCTGAACCAATTATATTGGGAAGGTTATAGAATCACAACTTGTATTTTTCTATCAATCCTTTCACATTAGCTGGCATTCTTTTGCAAAGAAAACTCTTCTCCATTTGTCATTCAGATTTTTATGTATTTAACAGATTACACTTAATTACACATTAATTGCACTGAATACTCATATTGTCTCAAACTGGGCCAGTGGGAGCCTCCTTCAAGCTGGCTCTTCTGTCCTTTTGACATGATTCCATTACAGTCCTTCCACTCGTTTTGACAAAAGAAGATATACCAGGCTCACCTTATTCTTCCTCTTCTCCAAACCCGGATTCAACCATTTCTCTCAGGAGCCTTTCTTTTTTTTTTTTTTTTTTTTTTGAGACGTAGTCTCGCTCTGTCGCCCAGGCTGGAGTGCAGTGGCGCGATCTCGGCTCACTGCAAGCTCCGCCTCCCGGGTTCACGCCATTCTCCTGCCTCAGCCTCCCGAGTAGCTGGGACTACAGGCGCCTGCCACCTCGCCCGGCTAAGTTTTTGTATTTTTAGTAGAGACGGGGTTTCACTATGTTAGCCAGGATGGTCTCGATCTCCTGACCTTGTGATCCGCCCGTCTCGGCCTCCCAAAGTGCTGGGATTACAGGCGCGAGCCACCGCGCCCGGCTCAGGAGCCTTTCTTTTAGGAGGGGGTAGTATTTAGAAGCTAGTATCTGGAGTAAGAGGTGTGATCATTGCTATTAGAGATGCCTCTACGCCTAGGTTCTTTTGGTAGAGAGAGAAATCAATCCTTTTACTTATGAGTTCATATTGATATTTCTACTTCAGATTCAATATTACTTTTTAAAAAAAGTTTTACTATTTGTATGTCATCTCTAATAAATGTTTACTTATTTGATTTATTCTATAACGCATATAAAATAGTTTCAAAATGACAAGACTAATGATATTATGCACCAAAATTTACTGAGTGAAGTGTCAAGGTTTCATCGAAGCTCTTTTCGTCCTCAGAATATATTTCATAAAGATGTATAGTCAAAGTACTATTTTCTGGGTGACTGAGTAATCAATTTGATATATTAGCTTTGGATTTTATATTTTACTTGGGTTCATTCCTTTTTGTTTGTAAGCAACTTAAAGGTTTCCTTTTTTCTCTTTGATTTTGACATATAAAACATTTACATGTCTCAAAACTTTAAAAGGTATACTCAGAGAAGTTTCACTGCTATTCCTAGCCCTGATACTCTGCGTGTCCCTCCCCATTTTCACTGGTTTCTGGTTTATCTTTTTTATGTTTCTTTTTAGGAGTGTGGGAAGCAAATACATATTATTTTCCCTCCCTTACTCAAAAGGTAGCATGATAATATAGTCTGCACCTTGTTTTTTCACTTGGGAATCATTTTGTATTGGTTCATAGGGTATAAGAACCAACTAGCATAGGCTCAGGGAAAGAAAAAGCTGTCAAGGCGGGGTGCGGTGGCTCATGCCTGTAATCCCAGTACTTTGGGAGGTCGATGGGGGTGGATCACCTAACGTCAGGAGTTTGAGACCAGCCTGACCAATATGGTGAAACCCCGTCTCTACTAAAATTACAAAAATCAGCCAGGCATGGTGGCATGTGCCTGTAGTCTCAGTTACTCGGGAGGCTGAGGCAGGAGAATTGCTTGAACCTGGGAGGGGAAGGTTGCAGTGAGCCAAGATCACACCACTGCATTCCAGCCTAGGCGACACAGTGAGACTGTCTAAAAAAAAAAAAAAAAAAATTAAATTTTGTGTAGGAAAATATCGGCAAATTTTGTCAATATGTATCACTGCCAGAATATCACTGATCTAAATAGTTTACAAATCATTTTTGTTGAACTTTTGGCATACAAATAACAAGCATCGCTGGTACCACCACCTGACAGCACTAGATGAAGATTTTTACTTAAAGTTGACTGGACAGGAAGTTTGAAATCCACACTTACTAGTAGGGTGGACACCAAGATCCTGAATGCCTAGATTTATATGACTTTAAGTGCTTTGCCTCAACACCTGTGGCTTACAATTTATAGAGGATTTGCATTTTTAAAACATTCCAGAATCCTTTGAATGTTGCATCTATGCTTCACAAATGAGAAAACAACAGGGGTTGGGGTTAAGTGATTTGCTTAAGGCAATTTGCTACCAACACTGAGATTTAAAAAGCAAAAAAACAACAAAACAAAACAAAAAAACCCACCCACAAGTCCAGTTCTATTTTCCTTCTTTTGGAATAGGCTGGGGAAACGGCAGCTTTCCCCTTTATTTCCAAGGGGTCAGGTTACCTTGGAATGGTCTACTTTTGCACTATAAGCTTTCTGAGCTTATAATACCAGATAAACATTTGTAAGCATTGGTAAAGGAAAATAATTCAGTTCCAAAAATCTTTACTAATTTTCAGAAAAGTAAAATGATGCAAAGAAACGTAATGTTTTTAAGTTGCCAACGAATTGCCATTGAGAAGTACTGCTCCATAGACCTAGAAAGGGTGGGGAGAGTCCAGGAAAAGCAGAGCCCAAACACTGTGGTAACAAAATGTTTCATTCTAGAATATACTTCCATTGTCTTTTGGGAATGGAGTAAGGAGGAGAACGTATGGGCAATCTAATCTTGACTACTTTTCTAGGACAAAAGAAATTAATTCAGAATTCCCTATTTGTATCATTTCCACCAGTGTTTAAGCAAAAATTTTAGTTTAGTATAGTTAAATTGACCACTGATTTTTTTCTTTTTCCTCTTTTGGTCACTGGGGAAATTCACTGGTTATTTCATGAGAAGTTACCATATTCTAAAACATGCAACAGAGAATATACTTTAAATGTGCTTTTTGAAGGGGTTTATCCTGTGCTGAATGGTGCTGGAGGACTACTTCTTTCACACATCTACACTTAGCACAATCAGAGAATGTCTTTTAAACTAAAAACATTCCATTAGGTTCCTTTCTCATCTGTAGTGTGCCACTCAAAAAGCACCCTTTCCAAGTCACCTCACATCTTATGTCTAAAAGATCTAGCAAAGTTGAATTCTACCAACAGAAAAAGAGTTATATTTGGCCAGGTGCAGTGGCTCACACTTATAAACCAAGCACTTTGGGAGGCTGAGGAGGGAGGACCCCTTGAGCCCAGGAATTTGAGACCAGCCCTGGCAACATTGTGAGCCCTTGGCTCTACAACAAATAAAAAAAATTAGCGGGGAATGGTGGTGCGCACTTGTAGTCCCAGCTACTCGGGAGGCTGAGGTGGAAGAATCACTTGAGTCTGGGAGGTCGAGGCTGCAGTGAGCTGTGACTGTGCCAGTGTACAGAGCAAGACCCTGTCTCAAAAAAAAAAAAAAAGTTATATTAAATTTGAAGACCTCGGGTTAAAAAAAAAAAATTACCATTGATGTATTTCCACTTTCTGGTACCACCTTTGTGACTACTATGACTAACAAAAGTTCTTGTAAGGCTATTATTTTTATTGAAGTATTCTGGATTTAAGTAACATGATATGTGATTACTGAATCTTGGTTTCAAAGTTATGGTAGGTATTTATTTAAAGTAATCAATTAAATAATCTCACTTTTATGTGCAATCTAAAAAAGCCAAACTCATAGAAGCAAAAAGCAGAAGGTTCTTACCAGGAGTCAGGAAGGTGGAAGAAATGAGGAAATGTTGGTTAAAGGGTACAGTTTGGAGTTATAAGATAAATAAGTTCTGGAGAGTTAATGAACAGCACAGTGACTACAGTTAACAATAACATATTGTATACTAGAAATTTGCTAAGAGTAGATCCTAAGTATTCTCATCACATACAACACACACATACACACAAAGTAACTATGAGGTGATGGATATATTAGCTAGCTTGACTGTGGTAATAATTTCACAATGTATACATCAAAATATCACACTGTACACCTTGAATACTTTTTTTTTTCCAAGAGACAGAGTCTTGCTGTCACCCCGACTAGAGTAAAGTGGCAGGATCATAGCTCACTGCAACCAACTTCTGGGCTCAAGCAATCCTCCGGCCTCAGCCTCCTGAGTGGCTAGGCTAACAGTCATGTGCCACCATGCCCAGTTGATTTTTTTTTTCCTTTTTTGTAAAAGATGGGGATTTCATTATGTTGCCCCGGCTGGTCTTGAACTCTTGGCCCTGAGCAATCTTCCCACCTCAACCTCCCAAAGACGTGAGCCACTGCTCCTGGCCCAAATACATACAGTTTTCACTTGTCAATTATACTTTAATAAGGTTGAAAAAAATATCCAATACTCAATGAATAGAGAAAATTTTTCACTTAAGAATTTTTACGGCCAGGCTCGGTGGCCCACACCTGTAATCCTAGCACTTTGGGAGGCCAAGGTGGGTGGATCACCTGAGGTCAGAAGTTTGAGACCAGCCTGGCCAACATGGCGAAACCTCATCTGTACTAAAAATACAAAAATCAGCCAGGAGTGGTGGTGGGCACCTGTAATCCCAGCTACTCAGGAGGCTGAGGCAAGAGGATCGCTTGAACCCAGGGGACGGAGGTGGTAGTGAGCTGAGATCACGCCACTGCATTCTAGCCTGGGCAAAAGAGTGAAACTCGGTCTCAAAAAAACAATTTTTATTTATTTTTATTTTTTAGAGACAGGGTCTCCCTGTGTTACCCAGGCTGGCCTCAAACTCCTGAGCTCAGAGGATCCTCCTGCTTTGGCCTCCCCAAGTGCTAGCATTACAGGCATGAGCCACCACACCTGGCCCAAGAATAAGAATTTTTAATTATAATTTTTAAGAATAATTTTTCTGAAAACCAAGTAGCAAGTTTTAACTATATAACTTCACAAGCTGAATACAACTGCAAAACAGACCCAGTCCCAGGAAGTGAGGTGTGAAATTCTTTTGGTTATTTTAAAGGGGTTCTTTGAAAAAAAAAAAAAAAAAAAGATAATTGGTATATGATTATATTATCTAGCTTAGGCAGCCTCAGCTTTAATGCACCACTGAGCAAACAATGAGATGTCTTTATGTGAGTAGCTGGCTGGAAGGTTTCATAGCAGAACCGTTTTTCCATATGCTGGAGAGCAGTTATAACTGGAACCATCTAGAGCCTCCTCACTCCTCTGGGGAGGACTGTGGGCTCTGTTCTCTAATGAGATGAGTTTATACAAGTTTAGCCTGAACACAGCCCTTATTCAGCTACCTTTCAGTGTGCATATGGAAAGTCTCCCTTAGGTATCCCTGTAAAGATCAACCTAAAGTAAAGAGGTCTTGGCCTATGGTTATATTAAAGATCAGATTTCAGGGAGGTAAAGGTGGAACTGGCACAGGACTCTGTGCTCCAACCTCTAAATCTGGCTATCTTCCTACATAATTCTCTCTCCCAGTGTCCCATTTCATTCATGTTTCTGCAGTACGTGTTACACACTGCACCAACCCTCAGGCATGGTTTGGCCATTCTTTCAAGTTTAACACCAACTTTTCCAGCAACAAAGATAGATTAACATTGGTATAAATCAGGCAAACCCTTATCTGCCCTCCCCCTTTTTATCCCGGGTCCTATTTGGTAACAAAGCAACAATGACAGACCCCTCCAAGACCAAAAAGGAGTATTTTTCTGTATGTAAGTCTCAGATCGGCTCACTATGGCTTAAGGAGAAAGCTACTCTCCTGGCTACTGGCTCACCAGCTTAGTTGACTGCCTGAGTTCTGCCCTCCTTTTCTTCCTGTCATCTTTCTCTAATCTTTACTCTGGCTATTTCATCAGCCCCTCAACCAACTCCTGTCACCTTCTGTGTTTTTGAAGCCAGAATTTCACTAAAATGTCCTCTTCTCGTGATCTTTATAACTTTACTATCACTGTCAGTCTAGGAATTCATAATATAAATGAGCACATTAGGGAAATTCTTATTCTGACCTGACTTTTAATCTATTGAACACCAGAAGCCCAGCCAACCAGAAACTAGGGGTAACAGTGAGAACAGAGTCAGAATCATTCTTAGCATTTCACATAAAACACAGACTCTTTAGCTTAGAGAAGGCTTAGCCATTCCCTGTTTTTCTAGTGATATCCTTGAGTTGTTTACACACTGCTCTGGCTGTACAGATCAAGAAACTACAACCCAGTCTGGCTAGGAGATAATGGTTCCAAACACCCAATTCAGGGCCTGGTTTTATCCCAATCACCACATCCTCAATTCTAGACAAGTCTTCTAGGTTCTTAGCACTGGGTCCATGGATGGGCTTCAGGCTGCCAATTTCCTCTTATATGGTCCTGTGCTGTGCAATAAAGGTTGGTCAATGATGGACCACATATACAGTGGTGGTTCCACAGAATATGATAGAGCTGAAAAATTCCTATTGCCTGGTGACACTGTAGTGCAGCGCATTACTCACATGTTTGTGGTAATGCTGGTGTAACAAACCTACTGTGCTGTCAGTCATTTAAAGTCTCTATGATGTTTGCACAACAACAAAATCACCTAAGGACACAGCTTACAGAATGTATCCCCCTTGTTAAGTGACACATGACTATGTGCATTTTGCTGGAATATGTACACATCTCTCAGAGGGTTCCAAACCCCAAATGGTTAAGAACCACTACACTGGACTTAAATGATCCAAATAATAACCTCACAAGAATGTCAGCTCTACAGAGTATGAATCTCTGTTTTGTTCACTGATGTGCCCTAAGTGCCTAGCACAGGTCCTGGGACACTGCATCCTGAGCAGACAGGGCTACATGATTTCTGGTCATGGTTTACTCCGAATACTTGCAGAAAAAGAGCAACAGTAGACTATTTTCAGGACCTTTCACATGAGGGAGGACCAATATTTCTCCTTGTGATCAGAATCATCCAGGAGAGGTGGTAGCTGCATTACCATCTTTTTTTTCTTTTTTGAGACATAGTCTTGCTCTGTTGCCCAGGCTGGAGTGTAGTCACGCCATCTCGGCGCACTGCAACCTCCTGCGCCCTATGGATTCAAGTGATTCTCCTGCCTCAGCCTCCTGAGTAGCTGGGCCTACAGGCACCCGCCACCACACCCGGCTAATTTTTGTATTTTTAGTAGAGATGGGGTTTTGCCATGTTGGCCAGGCTGGTCTCGAACCCTGATCTGAAGTGATCTGCCTGCCTTGGCCTCCCAAAGTGTTGGGATTGCAGGCATGAGCCACCGTGCCTGGCCCATTAGCATCTGAATATTAGATTTCCTAACAGTGTTGGCCAGTCTTGCTAGATAATCTAAAAGAATAGTTCTAAATCTGGGAGCTTTCAAGTTTATCTGGTGAAGCTGTTTCAAAATGTCAATCGATTCTCCATCTGCTCTCTTACTCTCAGCTCCTCCCCCATTCTGATTACACAGCTCTAGTTTAGAACCAGGTAATGAGTTACTGCGAAAAGCTCCCCATGTGACTGATACCTTCTTCTCCTTCTACAGAATGAGAAGTGCTGATCTAAGAAATAATCTAAGCAGGATCAGAAAAGGAAACACAAGCACACTGAGTTTACCAGGCTCTTGACAAAGCAACTTCCAACACAGGGAACAAATGCATTAGATATGCCTTGTTCAGAAATAAAACAAATAAGGCGAAGGAAGTAGAGAATCTACCTTTAATACCAACTCCATCTGTTAGGAACAGACAATCCATCAGAGGGATCCACAGGGGTTGGGAGAATATGACAAAGAGACTGTCTGAGGAAGACAGAGACTGTATTTTTATTACGGTTTGGTCCAAATTCAGTAAAAATTGGCAAAGTGCTGTCATTCCAAACATGCCCAGCGCTCAGCTAATCCCCTCACTGTGGAATAAGAATGTACAGAATTATGAACCCCCTACTCCCCAAATAGGAGGGGCTCCACCTTCTGAACACAAGGGCCAAAACTAATCTCATCAACCATCCCCTCCCAATTATAAACTACGTAGAGAAATAAGGTGCTTAACAAAGGTGTTCTCCTTCTAAACTTTATGATTTGTAAACTCACTTTATCCCACTTCCACTGAAAACCCAGCCTTTCCCAACCTCAATTCATTCTTGATTGGTGAACAAGAACAGAAACTATCCCCAGAATAGTGTTTCTCTCTGTAAATCTTGGGGAAGGGGTGCAATAAGGTCAGCCCCTCCAAGATGCATTTTCCTTGGACTTACAATACATCTTATTACACTGAGAACACCATGTTCCCAACCAGCTTGGTCTCTTTTCTGTTACAAACCTGAAGTAAACAGATTCTACAGCAGCTACAAGTCTGTTACCAAGGCCACTGTATTATCAATATAATTAACATTCACAATTCATCTAGTCCAGCATGACAAGCCAGCTGGGAACACTGGGAATCTTCATGTCTTGCTTGCTAAGAAATCTGGTGCTCAGAAGCTGGGCACCGAACCCTCAAGTATTGAATTAGAAGTGGGATACCACCCGGCCACCCACAGGAAACTGAATTAGTTACCGAAGCACCTATTTCAACTTCCAAAATAGCAAAATTCGCCGGGCGCAGTGGCTCACGTCTGTAATCCCAACACTTTGGGAGGCTGAAGGTGGTGGATCACCTGAGATCAGGAGTTCAAGACCACCCTGACCAACATGGTGAAATCCCATCTCTACAAAACACACACACGCGCACACACACACACACACACACATATACACAATTAGTCAGGTGTGGTGGCACATGCCTGTAATCCCAGCTACCTGGGAGGCTGAGGCAGGAGAATCTCTTGAACACGGGAGGCAGAGATTGCAGTGAGCCGAGATCGTGCCATCACACTCCAGCCTGGGCGACAAGAGCGAAAATCCATCTCAAACAAACAAACAACACAAAATAGCAAAATTCTGAAGGTCTCCCTTTCCCCTGAATCTTGCCTAAGTTACACACTTGAAGTGAAACAGAACAGACAAAATTTAGTGCCAACTACAGCCTGAGCTTCTGGCTAGGACAAGCATTGGCCTGGTTCCCAGAAGACTGTAATTCTAAAGAAGGTGTGTTTCAAAGAGAGAAGGGCATGTATAGCTTTTGAGCATCAAACGCAGCCTTTGGCTCAGAAGGGGAAGCCAGGGTTGCAGAGTAAGAACCAGAAGTTTGCTCATCACTGCCGGGCAGAGCTATTGTTTATTACTTTCAGAGTTCCAATGTACTTTTCAAAATCAAACTATTCAACTCATCACAAATCCCCAAACCTCAAACACCCTATGTGAAAGCCTCCCTGTTCTTTAAATCAAGAGCATGTATAAACCAGGATACCAGTTTCAATTTTGGGCAGAGTGTCCCTAATGCTAAGGGCTTAAAAGTTGTTTCAATGGTGAGAAATTCAAGTCACCTTCCCCGTTATTGTCTAAGGATATCCCTGTGCCCACTGCCACTGGGCTAAGAAGCTGGAGGCATATATTCAGATGTCTTCTCCCTGACCTCCTATTTCTGGCATTATAAAGGGATATATTAAGTTGGAAATTCTCATCAGTTTCTCACCTGCAGTTCTTGGTACTTCCTTACACCTATGTGAGAGGGCTCTAAGAGTTAGAAAAATCACCCCAGCCAACTGAAAGGGAAAGTGAGTCAAAGCCACCACATGAGTCCAACTTACTTTCTCCTAGGAATGATTATCTCACATTATTTTATTCAATAAACATTTATTGACAGTATTATCTGTCAGGTACTATATACATATGCGTGAGATATGGTCTTTGCCCTCAACATGTTCCATCTAGAAAAGTCAAATGACGAGTAAGATTCAAATATCATCAGGTCAGTCCTTAAGATATAAGTTTGAGAAGTACTACATTGAAATCAAACTTATTTTTGAGAGACACAGAGAAGAAAATTATTTTGCTTAGTTTTGATAATCTACTATGTGAGCTCCTATTTCAAACACTCCTATGGAATCAGCTCTGAAGCTTCAGGGGCATCCGCATTTCATATGAAGAGCGGTAGAGTTAAGGTAATACCAAAAAAATCCCCGAAGTGGTCGAAATGCTGGTTCCAATGTGTGTAAGTTCCTGAGCTGAACTCTCAAGGCACTTTTAATGAGTCTTCTGGGAAGCTGAGGAGCATCCCAAAGAGGCAGCTGACAACGCCAACAACCTCAGCTTTGTTCCAAGCCATAAGGACAAACTGCAGGCTGGAAACTTAATCTCTTAGTAGTTTGTGGACTTGTAATGAAAAGAGATAGTGTGGCTTGGAGGCCTGGCCTTCTATATCAGGGCTTTAAAACCCAGGATCCATGAGTTTCAGAAGTCCCATAAATCCTCTAACAGAGTATGCAAATTCCTGTGCTCCTGAATTTTCCTGAGGAAAGAACCAGGATTTTCATTAAATTCTTAAAAGGACCTCTGACTCAAAGAGTAAGAACCATTGTTCTACGGTCTCTAATCCAGTGATTCTCAAAAGCATTCCCTCAAATAGGCAAAAAAGAAGCATATTCCAATTCTCTATCTACTACACAAATCTGTCTACTTATTGACCTCTCTTCTAAAATTAGAAACAAAGACGGGGATGTGCATTTTGAAAATTCAAGGTGAATCTCTTTTCTACATCTCCAAAATAAAGCTAACAGTCATGAGAACCTGAAGTCTTTTCCTTAAAGTCTTTGAGGAAGGAGAAGGGGTGGGTCTGGTCAAAGAGGGCAGATCAGAATCTCTGTCCTATTAACTTTTTTTTGAGACGGAGTCTCGCTCTATCACCAGGCTGGAGTGCAGTGGTACGATCTTGGCTCACTGCAACCTCCGCCTCCCAGGTTCAAGCGATTCTCCTGCCTCAGCCTCCTGGGTAGCTGGGACTACAGGTGTGTGCCACCACACCCAGGTAATTTGTTTTGTATTTTTAGTAGAGACGGGGTTTCACCAGGCTGGCCAGGATGGTCTTGATTTCCTGACCTCATGATCCACCCGCCTCGGCCTCCCAAAGTGCTGGGATTACAGGCATGAGCCATCGTGCCCGGCCTGTCCTATTAACTTTTAGGATAGGTCTCTCTCTCTCTCTCTCTTTTTCCCCTGATTTTTGGAACCACAAAGGAAACAGGTCATGGCCCAAAAACTCTGACATGAGGTCAAGCCAGTCCTGGGGGAAAAGGGACGAAGTACTTCCCATTATGCACATGGAAACCTATGTCCCAAAGGTTCACCTTAATACAATTAGTAAGTACTAGAAGAGTTGGAGCCATTTATTAAAAACAGAACTTCCACAATCCTCTCATTGCTCAAAACTCAGTATGAACAGCTTCATTCAGGAGGTCTAAGTGAATGAAAGATGGTTACACTTATCTCCTCCAGCCTCCTGCCCCTTTACTCTGTCACTCACAGATTTACCATCTAGCTCACACTGAGCCACGCATTATTGTGGATCAGCACAGTAGTATTTTCCTTGGCACACAGGCTCAGAGGGATTCCACTAATGCCATCGTACACTCACAGGTTCCGGAGAAAAGAGAAAAACATGTCAACAACAGGGTGTGCTCTTGCTGGGCAGTTCCTCAAACTGTGAAGAAGTAAGCCTGAGGCAGGTCCAAGATGAACAGCATGGAACAGAGAGCAGTCTCAGACCCCTCCTGTTTAATACGCCTCATTTCCATCACACAACTGAGTACAGGCTGTCCACTTTAAAACAAGTGAACTGGCTAGGGCTGGTAGGGGAGAACATGTTAAGCCCATTAAGCCCCACAGGTTAAGTACACAGGCACATTAGCGGAGGCATTGGGGCTTTTATGGTAAGAAAGCAGGAGCATGCTTGGAGAGTCTTGTACCTGTGGTTCTCAAACGCACTTTCCCAATCTCTACCCCAGGATTCCAAATACTACCTTTCACCAGTAGTTTATTAAACTTTTTACTTTGTGTCCCATTTGGGTAGTAAATGATTAAGTTGCCCAGTGTATACTGCTAAGCAGTATCAATCATTATCTATATTCTGAGAGTAAGGCACCAGGCTAAATCCTTTAGAAAAATTAAACAGAGATAGAAACAAAAATGAAACCAGCCTGAGTCTCTCAATAAAGGCATGGATGCTCTACTCTAGTTCTATGAGTGGCATGCAGCAAAGGCCACACATTTCTACAGGAGAAAATCAGTTATACACAATTAGGAGCAAGCTGTTAAGAGCAAAAAAAAAATAGTACCTGCAGGGATGTGGGGCGGGGTGCTGGAGTACATATCTAAAATGATAAAGTCACAGTTCAGCAGTCTTTGGAATTATTTAATGTAATTCAAGGATTCTAGTTTGGGAAAACCCCCAAACACCTGCAGTTTAAGGAAATAAACTCCTGGACTGAGACTGGCCCACTGTTTGACAAATACCCACATTCTATGAGTGCATTATGTATTATGGGGGACGAATGGGGGAATGGTAAGGTAGAGGACATCTCAACTCCACCAAAAGCTCTAAGATTTCTGTCTACATACCCCGCCCCCGTAATCAACAAAATGTTTTGGGGTTCAGTAGCTGTAAGCTCTATATAAAATAACATTTTTGTCAGAAAAAAAATTTTCCTATTGAAAAGACATTCCAATACAAACTTCTTTGTTTTGGTTTTTTAACATTTCAAAATTAGGCTCTCATTTGCACTATCGTGTTGCATCATCCAGAGAGTTATAAATAGGGTGGCCACATAAACCAGGGTAACTTTCAGAGTTGCGGAGGCACTCATTGGACTGCATGCTAGGATAACACGTATAAACCAGAATTGCACCAGGCAAACCAGAATATATGGTCACTCTAGGTACAAAATAAGCCACTAATTTACATTTACTAAATGCTAATCCTCTCAACCATCTATAGAGGTAGCACTATCATTGTTCCCCATTTTATAGATGAGAAAAGGACGCTCACTTGTTGAATGTCCCACAACTAGTAGATGGTAGAGACTAAAGGTAAAACTGACTCCAAAAATCAAGTGCCTAACTTACGTTGTACTACTACTCACAGTTTTAGGAACAGAAACGGGAAGTTAAAGGGGTCTCATGTAGCAGCCAAGCAACAGTGGGACAAAAGAACTACTTGAGTGAGTCAAAGGAAAATATGGAATCAGAAGAGGAAAGGCAACTGCAATTCTGTGTGAATTTTTATCAACTGCTTACTACACAACAGGCACTGATAGTATTGACAATAATCAAAAGGAAAATTTGTGGTAAGAATTTGTCTTCAACTTGGGATTCTCAGATGAAAAAACTCTGGTCTATGCACACAGGTTGTCCTTCACACATGATAGGAATGCATCTGACGCAGCTTATTAGCATGTGTTCTGAGTTACTACTCAGTTCTGAATTATAATAAAATGTGTCCAGTATAATCAGGGTTGACATTCTTTCTAAAAATGCAATACTCACATTCCCAAACTTGAGAAACAGGTAGGTATAAATGATTCTCCTTTACTCGCCAGTTCCTTTAAAACAACCCCAAGAGGGCATTAAAGTGCTTATTTACAGATCATTAACTACTTGGAGTGGCAGAGTACACTTGCTAGGAGTCACAGGCAACTAAAGACCTGCATGTTTCCATGTATCAAATAGCTTTTATAGACAACTTTCCAAGAATACAATATTGAGGGTGGGCATGGTGGCTCATGCCTGTAATCCCAGCACTTCGGGAGGCCGAGGTGGGAAATCGCTTGAGCCCAGGAGTTCGAGACAAGCCTGGACAACACAGGGATTTCCCCATCTCTATAAAAAATAAAAATACATTTTAAAAAAGAATATTATATTGGGTAAAACACTCTGGATCCAAATGACACACTCCTGATAAAAGAAAAGGTATATCTTTGTAACCTTGGCAGCAAAAGCTCTAGACAACTACTGATCTAGAAATCTTCTAACAGATTTCTTTCTGTTACAAGCTAAATGTCTAAAGGAACTTAGAACAAAGTAATCTGGAAACTAGAGTGTAACTAACTAAACCAAACAAGAAAAAGAGAGGTAATCAATATCTGTGGAGAAATCTTAAAAAGAGGATCTTCTTAAACCCCAACTCCTGTTTCAAAGACTGCTACTAAAACAGCAGCCACTCTAAAGAGAATCAAGAGATACTAATGATGTGAAGATAGGAAATGCCAACCTATGAAATCTCCTTTCAGTGATTCTGACAAGTCCTGGTGTAAATTCTATACAACTGCACCAAAAATTAACCATAAGATAACTTTTATGAGAAAACGAGAAACCCGGATTTTATCTATCAGGTTAACAGCCAAGCTGTACCCACTGGGGCTCTACTTGATGTGCTTCCTAAGTCTCAGCTGACCCTTTTGATGAATTAGTGCCACATAGCTTCATTCAAATAAAGAATATCCTATAAACAAAAGTAGTTTCTTTTGCGCTCTTCTCCTTCCCCACATTTTGCTGGTGGGTCTGACTGCACAGATCCTAGGTCAAAATGTTTAATGGATCACTCTGGAGAGAGCCCTTAATGTTCAGAAGTTCAGAGAACAGCAAACGTTCTGACAGGCCTTCCAGAGAAACATGCTTATTGTAAGAGCTCTCCAACAAGTTGGAGATTTGGGTTTATATTATGAAAAAAGAATAAACTTGACACAGTGTCAATTTCTAAAGGTCCAAGGACAGTTATCACTCCTGTTACACAAAGTAGCAGAAAAAGAGGCATAAATAACCAGGGGTTATGGGGAACTACATTACTTACTTGGTTTGACTGATAACTGCCAACATTAAACAAGGATCTTCTTCAGTTGTGGTAGACTTAACTCTTACAACTCAAGGATTCCTTTTCTTACCTCAAATTTTCCTAGCCATACCATCTGAAATCACCAGTGACAGTCGTGAACAAGCCTTGCAATGTGAATTATACTACAGCTATTAAGATAGTCCCGTGAAAAATTCTTTTAGAACTCTGTGTCAGGAAAAGTTGTCCTCTTGAGGAACTGACATGTATTATTTCCCATGCCTGCTAAGGAGACTGTAACTATGATTCTTTTTATCCTCTGGTTGCTAAAAGTTTAAAGTTGCATGTGATCAACCTCATCAACTATCTTAGCCCTCGAGGTTAACAATATTTTTTTCATTCTTTCTATAGTTTTTACTTCCTCTTATATCACATATAGGTTCTGTGTTATAAGCCACTTCAAATGCCCACTGAAGAATATAAATATACAAATAAGACTTTTAAAAAATTACACTTGCTATCTTAACTCCCCAACATGCCCCTATCTCCACCTGTTCCAAAAAATAGGCATGTATTTGGCAGATGAGATGGAGGTACAAAAGCTAATTAATTTGCTCAAGGTCATACCCCTTTAGTTGACTTCTCGACACCCAGATATCCGAAATCTTCAATCAAACCAACAAGTCCTATTTTGTTCACAGCAGTGTGACAGACCTTGGCATAGAAAACTGAGTAAGTCATGATTACAGTTGAAGAATCTAGATATTTATACTTTTAATTGATGGACATCCACTCTATCTCAAACAAAGCAAACAAAATGAATAAAAACTGACTCTATCTCAAACAAAGCAAACAAAATGAACAAAAGCTGACCAGAAAGTGACACTGGGATCTGATCTAATTGAGGATCATCAAGGTCACCCTGAAGTAACCTATATCCTCTGGTATCAAGAACATCCTCAATTCCTGAGGCCGGCCTCAGGGCTTCAGAATAATCCAAGGATTACTGGTCTAGAGCCAGGGTAGAATTCTCATAGGTGAAGGACTGCACCATTTGAAGAGGTCTTTTTCTACACCATTAAGTACCATGCCAAGTTACTTTTTTCCCTCTTACTTTTCCCATGCTTTCTCACATTATCAACACATGGCAGAGGTACAAAAGTGACTTAAGTCATAATGTTCAATTCAGCACTTCTGAAAAACAGACTAGGACTTGCTATGTGACCTTGACTAGTCCTCAACTGATCCATTAACTAAATAAATGTCTTTTATCATCACTAGGGAAAGGGTAATTAGTCATCATAAAACACTTTATTACAAAGTACTACGTAAATGCTGAACAATAAAACCCAGAAGAGAAAGATTAATAAGAAACACGGTGGGGCACATTTACTGGCAAATGGAAACTTAAAACGGGGTCTTCCCACATTCCTGGCAAAGCCTGCTTCTTTTAGCTAATGCAATGTAAGTCTAAAATCATCAGCACTTGGCCTGACAATAATACACATAAGTAATATTCCTCCTGGGAAGAAGAGGGGAAAAGGGATAGTTATTCCTGGTAGGTAGCAATATGGACATCTCAGTTACTAGTTAGCCAGGTGGGCAATTAATATTTGAGTACCTACTATATGCTGGGTACAACGCTAGGCACACTGGATACAAAGGTGAACAAGAATTCCTTCCTTAATGAGTTTTTACAATCTACAATATAGACTTTGTCTTATCAACAGAGGTACTTTCAAGAATAGAGATTTACTAACATAAAGGCAAGTAAGAGCAAAGATGTCAGAGTCTAGGAAATTCAGGTATTAGGGCTCTTCCATTCTTTCCTCTAACTCACCTAAGGTCCCACTCTCAATCATTCTGCTTATAAGGACTGACTGTTTCTCCAAAGAATAGTGCAGATTGCAAAGGGTCATTGTCCCAACAAAGCAGTCAACTGAACTGACAGCACTAAAGTTAATCAGATGCCTCAGAGTCAAGGGATCTTCCACAACCTTTTAAAGAATTAAATTCTTAATTTTGTGAAAAAACAGAATGAAAGCACACAGTGGCGACTTGTCTTTTTAATCCTGCATTTGATTTCTGGAGTGGCAGGTTAATTCACTTAAAAAAAAAAAAAAAAAAAAAAAAAAAAAGCCATCTCTCCCACTTAAGACAGCTTAACTAGTTGAAGCCTCAAGGACTTAACTATTCCTGCAGCCCTTGCTTTGTTCAGCCCTGCATCCTATTAAACACTGCATACAGGCAGAGACAGCTTTGTGAGACTCCGTCTTTATAGAGAAGGGAGACATTTATCTGGGTTCTCACTGGCTTCAGGAAGGTCACCTCTTTGTAAAGGTTCTCTGATCTACTGCTAACTGGGTGCCAGGTGTATGCATAATCAAGATGTGGTTGGCAGTAAATGATCAGAAAGCAATAAGGATCCCAATTCCACCACTCAGAGAGCTAGTGAGACTAACATCTTCAAAGGCTGCCATTTATGAGAGAATTCTAAGGGTGTCCTTTGAGCTCAACCCACAGCACAATAGATCAAACTTGTTCTGCCTCAAAAGTACAGTCAAGAGTGAGCAATCTTTCCTTACCACCCACCACTCCAACCCACCCAAGCTCCTTTCTCCAGGGATGCCTAAGTAATCTATTCACATGACTCTAGGATCCACCTGTATCCATGACAGTGTCTGCTGTCACCACCCTCCAAATGTCAATTTCTTACATATTTCGGAGTAACTGGAAGGCTGTAGAAAGTGAAAATCACAGATTTTCAATTTCATGTTACTCTCATTGCTTTCACCTGTATATCAGAGCTAGCTTCACGCATTCTTTTCTCTTGCCTCCCAGCTATCACGCAGTTGTTGGATAAACCAACCACTGCTCCCAAAGATCTGACGGAAGTTCTGCCAGATTTACCCACTCAAATGAAAGGAGATTTTCTGTACACCCCATGCCCCCGGACCGGTCACAGGGTCAGCTGAGTTGGTTCACCCCCTCCCACTCTCGTCTTCGAGGACCTTCATCTAGGAAAAGTCAGTCGCAAATTTAAGGCCTGGCCCTGTCGGGTTTCAAAATGATCCCGGAGGACTTGGGCCGAGGGACAAAGGAAAGCGAGGTCAGAGGCGGCCTTTTCAACCCGGGATAGGCCTGGGGCCGCATAGCCGCCACCCCCTACATCACCTCCGCCGTCCCCAGTCACCCCAACCCCAGCCCCAGAAGTCCCAAACTAGCCAGAGCCCGGGCTTGCTCGCGTCCCTTCCGCGAGGCCGGAGCCCAAGCCCCCGCCGCCACCCAGAGCCCCCGCACCTTCTTGGGCGCCTTGGTGACGGTGGCCATGAAGGAGTACTTCTCGGCGTCCTCGATCTCCTTGGCCTGCTTCAGCTCCTCCCCGACCCCGGGCAGCGGCATCGCGTCAGGCATCGACATCCCCCGGCCGGCCCGGCCCGCGGCTGACCCGCCGCCCCCGCCTCTTTCCCCCTCAGGCGCCCGCCCGCCTGCCCGCGCGGCGCCCTCCGACACGCGATCGCCCACCCTCCCGCCGGGCCCTGCGTCGAGCTGCGTTGGCTTCTGAGGTGCTGTGGCCCACGCCTCGTCTGTTCAGCAGCTCAAGCCAGCCGGACAGCGACGGCGGCCACAAGAGAACCAGAAGCAGCAGCTCCGAGCTCCGACCTGCCCGCGCCGCCACCTCCGCTGTACGCAAACACGCACGCAAAGCGAGGGTAGAGGGCGGTGACGCCACGTCAAGTACTGGCAGCTCCCGGGAGGGGGAAGAGGCGGGGAGAAACGACACTCTGTCGTGACGTCACCACGCTGGGCTGGGCCACAGAAGCCGCTCCTTCTCTCCCGCTCGAGAGCGAAGTTCCCAGAGTGAGCAGGACTCTTTGTGCCACCAGGTGGCACCATCAGCCCTGGGAGGAGCGCGTGGTTCATGCAAGGACGCTGCGGAACGGAGGGTCTTTGGGCTGCGGGGTTCCTGACGAGGCCTCAGTGGCGCATAAAAAGGGTATTTGGGAGCAAAGACCAGAGCCCAACACGACACATCCTACAACCATTCCTAGGAAAAGTCCGGGGCTTGAGACAACTCACTCACTCACTGCCCCAGCCCCAGGCCCTTTGTATTAAAGCTCCTTCCCAAGGGGCAGTGCCTGCCTCTTTGACTTCATAGGGAGCAGAACTGACTCAGAGTAGTCTGGTTTCTGCACAACCCTTTGTGACTTCCTCCACCATCATCTCCGACTGGGCCTTGCCTGTTTACAAAACCCTCATTGGAATAGGGCTGATGGCTATGAGGGTGGAGACCAGGAGAGCTGATGGAGAAGTCCCCAGCCAGAATGGCTTTCCGGTCCTTGCTCCACCAAAGCATTAGACTCTTCCAGCTCTCAGTGGGCATCCAGGACATTCATGGACCGTTCACACCCTTTTACAGGGCCTACTATGTGCAGTGCCTGTGCTAAGGCCCTGCTGGCAAAAGGGCATGTGACGCATTTTATGTTTGGCAAGACTTAGTTCAGCTGGAGAGGCAAAGCCTGCCTGTAACCTAATGTCAGCTGAGGTAGCTTGTCCTTTGAGATTCAAATGACATTGGCTCTAATTACCATGTCCTGTGGAAAGTCCAGTGCCCTCCCCGGGATTTCTGTGAATTACTGGGAGGACTTGGATTTTCATGGTCACCTCTGGTTCTACTTTTTTGTTGTTGTTGTTGTTTTTTGCCTTGTCTGGCATTTTATTCACTATTCTGATCTTGTGACTGTTTCTGTAGCTCCTGGGGTCAATTCTGCTGCTGCTTCTTTCAACCCCCACCCCATGCTAAACAAATACAAAATAAGGCTGTAACATGTAGTAAAACTTTTCATAAAGGTTTGTGGGTCACAGGGGAGAGATTACATCACACAGCAAACAATTTAAGATCACATTTCTGAAATGTTCTGAAAAGTTATGTTGGCTGTCTCACCACCCAGGGATTTCTCAATGGCCACAAGATCCCACTACGCTCCCTAGCCCATTGCCATCTAATCTAGCTTCCTCCTGTTCCTCCCTTCCCATCCCTGCACCTCATCCTTCCTTCCTTGATGGACTCTGGGAAGCCAGATTCTCCTCTGCTGTGCTGAGCAAGTCTAGTCTTTCCAGTGTCCTTTCCCTAAATTCCTCCCGAGGACCACTTTTTTTTTTTTTTTTGGAGATGAAGTCTCTCTCTGTTGCCCAAGCTGGAGTGCTCTCGGCTCACTGCAACCTCCGCCTGCCGGGTTCAAGCAATTCTCCTGCCTCGGCCTCCTGAGCTGGGACTACAGACGTGCACCACCATGCCCAGCTAATTTTTGTATTTTTAGTAGAGACAGGGTTTAGTAGAGACAGACCATCTCGGCCAGGCTGGTCTCGAATCCTGACCTCGTGATCCACCCGCCTCGGCCTCCCGAAGTGCTGGGATTACAGGCGTGAGCCACCGCACCTGGCCAGGACCACCTTTTAACATGCAGAAACCTCCCAGGTTTTTAACAGGGCATACCCATTCAAGAAGGAAGTTTGGGTTTGAAATGACATTTTCCCCACTGATTAATGTTCAGGGCTGGGGAGAGTGTGAAATATTCACCTCTAGGGCCCTAAAAGTCTTAGTAAGGGAATCCTGTGTTCCAGCCACCTAGCCTCATGAGACTGTCTGTTTGAAAAGGGCTGTAGAAGTGCCTGGAAGAATACACTCTTTGCAGATCTTGCTCTTGAACTATTTGAATTCTTTCATCTGCTCACTTTTTTGAGCGCTCAGACTTCCCTGTCAGGGGTATCGCTGTAGCAGAACGGGAACAGAAATGGAGACCAGAATACCAGGTTCATCCATGAGGGCGCCAGACTGGCATCTTTCAGCTAGGGGTCGGGAACCACACCTGGTGCACTGAGGACTCTTTGGACATAAGGCTCACAGTGTCTTTCATCCTTATGGGTTTGCCTGAACTGTTGGCAGAGCCCAGGGATCAGAGATGCCTGCCCAAAGACCCGAGGCAGAGCCCGTTGGAACTAGGGATGAAATCTCAAGTCCCTGTAACAGAAAAACGTGTGACTTAAGATGAACTTTTTTTTTTTTTTTTTTTTTTTAAAGAGAAGTATCAGTGCATCTGCCTTTTGGATTTGATTTTTAGAACTCACTTTGGGCCGGGTGCAGTGGCTCAAGCCTGTAATCCCAGCACTTTGGGAGGCCGAGACGGGCGGATCATGAGGTCAGGAGATCGAGACCATCCTGGCTAACACGGTGAAACCCCGTCTCTACTAAAAAAATACAAAAAACTAGCCGAGCAAGGTGGCAGGCGCCTGTAGTCCCAGCTACTCGGGAGGCTGAGGCAGGAGAATGGCGTGAACCTGGGAGGCGGAGCTTGCAGTGAGCTGAGATCCGGCCTGGGCGACAGAGCAAGACTCCGTCTCAAAAAAAAAAAAAAAAAAACCTCACTTTGTCTAAACATGTCTCTCAGTCCCCCAGTTCTGCTGTTCATTTAAGCATCCAGACTGTGAGCTTCCTGGAGATTGAAGTTCAGTCTTTCCTTTGCTCCTCCTGGACCAGGTCTGCCCTAGCACCAGGCTCACAGTGTTGTCTGCTATTGCTGCTGCCACCGAGGATGACAGACAGGGCCAGGCCTAGAGCATGCAGTACCTTAGCAGTCTGGGCTAAGAAGGAGATCAGCAGGTCAGACTTCACTCACCTGAGTGGCTGGCCTGAGGGGAGATTGATGAGCTGATGTAGGAGAGTCCGGGGGCTCAAACTGGAAAGGGGAAGGGCAGCGCCCCCTACCCTGGTGGAAAGCATTAGGCCTATGTGGTTCAAGTGAGGCCAGGGGCCCGGGACATTCTTGGAAACCAGCCACTGCAGGGGGCATGGGTGGCTGCCATCCCTTCCATCACGTGTGTGCTGGAGATCAAAGAGCTCACCCAGCCGGGGAGTGTGACAACATAACATCCATGAGAATCATTGCACCCTGTCCCCCACCCCCAAAGCCAATCCTCAGATAGCCTCACATGGCACAGCTAAGGCGGTTGCTTCTCATGAATGCCAAGAGATGACTTGTCTTCAGCCTACCCACCCACCTGACTCAGCACCTCTACTGGCAAGCTCACTGCCCTGAACAGCACAGTCCACACACAGGTGAGAGACCCCTCTACGGGGCAGTTGGAGAAGAGCAGGGACCCAAAGACAGATGCACCTGCTGTGTGTGGTGGTGGGAAGTCTCCAAGGGCCTGGAGACCAGCGAGGACCCTTGCTAGAAAGGAGTGGCCTAAGGGCAGTGGTGAATTGGGAGATGCTGTCACCAGAAATGTAGTGGCATTGGACTACCACACATGGGCTTGGTCTGGTTAATCAGATTCACTCTTTGTCCACTCCCAAATTTATGTTCCACATTCAGTCATTTGTTCTCTTATTTACAAAATATATACTGAATGCCGAAGAAGTGCCAGCAGCAGGGCTAGATGTTGGTCGGGACTACAGAGACAAATAAGCTGAGGTGCTGATCTCTACGTGGGGACAGGTGATGGGGGTGGGGTGCAGTGGAGGGCAAAGGAATGACACACAGGGAGATGCTGCTGGAGCTGAGTCTTGACAGATAAGCAGCTGGGCAAGGGAGGGAAGATTCTCCATGCTGAAGAAACAGCCTCAGAATAGGCATGGTGATGGAAACAGTTTGGCATATTACGGGAACTGTAAATATCGCCATGTGGGTGGGGTACAGGGTGCAAAGCAGGGTGAAGTGAGCACTGAAGCCAGGGCCAGATCCTGCAGGGCCTGTTAAGCCCTGGGCGGGTGGTGGTGATGTCTGCCATGCTGGGGAGCACAGGAGGAGAAGCAGATGTGGCTAGAGGGGTGGAGGGGGTGCTGCTGAGAGGAGTCAGCTTGGGACATGTTGAGTTTGATATGTCTGTGGAGGGCACTGTCCCTGAGTCTCAGGGGAGCCCAGGTTGGCACCTTTTGGAACTGCCTGCTCCCTACCAGTCAGGCTCCCCACCAGGGGGAGGCTGTGCTCCTCCTGAAGGCCTTTCACCTCCTGTTGGCCAGGCCAAATGTTAGCTCTCTGGAATTAAAATGCAGAAAAACTGCAGAGATCTTGGGTGACAATGGAAGTCCGGAAGAAGGTGAAGAGGGCAGTGGCTCTGCCTCTAGCTCTCCAGCATGGGCAAACCCTCCAACTCCAGCGTTCTTTCTGTCCCAGAATTGCTACCTTGCACAGCTCTAGGTGGCACCACTGACATTGTAATTGTTGTGAAAGGTGCCCTGGAGCACCACTTCAGGTTGGTCACCTACCTTGCTGGCCCTGAGGGACTCCCAGAGGCTGGGCTCCTGGTTGCGTCTCTGTGGCTGTAGATGCTGGTACTCAGGCTTCCTGGCTCCTACTTCCCACCGAGTTCCCTCCCTCCCTACCCTCAGCCTCTTCTCCTTCCCCTTCTCCAGTTCCAGTGAGGAAACATTCCTCCTTCTCTGTCTCCCCCTCTGCTTATTATTATCATATCTATTGGGATCATTTACTCTTTATTATCATTTTGAACATTATAGGAAAGAAAAACCCGTGAAGATTTTTTAAAAATCTCTTTTCATCTTGTTAAGTTCACTCCTAGTTTTTAGCAATTTGCAGAAACTCATTTTTACATACGTGTGATTGGTAGGTTCATGTCCTTTTGTATACTGCTTTGATCAAATTACAATATTTCAAAAACACATGACCCATACAGAGAACATCGACATACTTGTTATTATTGCCCATGTTTCCCAAGCATTCTGTCTTACTGCTTTATGAGTTTGTTTAACTGTTTTCCTATTGTTGGGTATTTGAGTTGCTTCCAACTAGTGCAATATAATGGAATGGAGGGAGGTGGTTTCGGAGTGGGTGTGGGGATGGCTTTCAAGCAAAACAGGCGAAGATGGGTCACAGCACCAGGTCCTGCCAGAGAAAGGAAGCAAAAATGTAAGTAGTGGGGCCAGTTGTACTGACTGTAAACAAGGACCAGGATAAGGAGGCACCTTTTGACCCTAGAGGATCTGAGGTCCTGTGTCTGGATCTCGTGATAGCTGACTCATGGCAAGGCTGCATGGTGTGAGGAAGCAGGAAAACTGGGCAGAGATGTGGGCTCAGATCTTTACTCTGCTACTAACTCGGCCCCTGGCATCCTGGACCTTTTTTGACCTCTTCTTCCTCATGCAAGACAGGTTGATAGCTCTCCATCTGGGACTTGTGATGACCTAATCCAGTGTGATCATAAATATGTAAGAGCTTTGAACAAGTTGCAAATACTGTGCAAATGTAAGGTACTAAGATGTGGGTCCGGGCTAACCATGGAGGGCAAAGGAGCTATTGTTGAGAATTTGGAATTCTCTCTTTTCTCTGCTTCCCAGAACGACAGGAATAAGCAGAAACCCATCTGCTGCAGGAAAGGATTGTCATTGCTGGTTTTGAGTACTTGTTGACATGTGGATTGTGTTTCCTCAAAAGGGAGGGCTGACACTGCCCCAGCCATGAGCAATTGCTGCTTTCCTGGCCCAACCTGGCCCCGGGGTCTGGCTGTGTGACCAGCAGCCCCTTGGAACTTCCTCACATGCTTTTTATCTAGGTTGGACCAGAGATCCTGATGTATCTTTCTTTAGTTCCCAAAGCTGCCACACGTTAAAGTTCAAACTGAGAAGGCATCCACCAATTGTAAACAATGTTCAAGAAATCTGTTCTGATGACTCTTTGTGCTACTTTGTATGTTTTTTTCCTGCTCTTAAGTGCCTATATGGGAGGGGGGAGGATGGAGGTGGGGATGGTGAGGAGTTTACCAAAAAAGCAGAAATTGTGAAACTGGCCTTGGACTTCAGCCTCTGCCTAGTCAGTTATTTATTGAGCATCAGCTCTGTCCCTGGAGCTGTGCTGAGCATTAAGGATCCCACAGTAAACAAGACAGACACAGTTCCTGTCCTCATGGGGTTTAGAGTCCATAGCAAAACTCTGTCAGAAAATCGAGATTCCCAGTACTGAGAGGGCACACCCCCTCTTTGCTGTCTCCATGTGCTCCACCCCGAGCAGTCTTCCAGAGTGTGTGGTATGCTTCCTCTCCCTGCCTCTGAGGCTGTGTCTAGCCCCATGCTAGGGAAGGAAGAGCAGTCTCTCTCCTGAGTTCAGAGAGGCTGACCCACCCTTGAAGTAGCCCCGAGTCTTTTGGAAGCTTCTGGGATACTGCTTCCCTGGCAGATGGGCTCCCCCAGGACAATGGTGAGTGGGCTAGCGAGATGTAAGTGTCAGCTTCTGGGACAAAGGGGGCACTGCCTGTCTTTGCCTCTCCCAGGCCTGCCTCTCTACCCACAACCTGCAACCTGCCTCTAGTACTGGAAACAGTCCTGGAATCGCAGAGACACAGGTGGCCAGGATGGTTCAATATCCTGGTGGGTATTCCTTCAGGATGCCTGCTGGGGGCTAGCAGAGGATTTGTCTTGACTGGAAAGGTGCTGGGGCTGATGGCGTGGAACAGACAGAAGCTGCCATCTCCCAAAGCTCACGTGCTCAGGGTCTTGCCCCTTTGCCCTGAAGGGCCCGGC
This sequence comes from Papio anubis, assembly GCF_008728515.1. Lineage (NCBI taxonomy): Eukaryota > Metazoa > Chordata > Mammalia > Primates > Cercopithecidae > Papio > Papio anubis. The sequence continues at coordinate 108,388,654 of NC_044976.1, read as the reverse complement.
CTGTGGCTGGTTTGGTGGAGCCAGAGGAGAGTGGTCGGCTGCTGGTGGTGTGGAGGCTGCTGCAGGGTGGGAGCCTGCCTTCCTCACCCTCTCTGGTGTGCAGGGCGGGCCCCATTGCATCACCCTTGGAGTCTCTGCTCCTGGTTTTGCAGCCAACTGGGCCCCTGGAGGAGGGACTCTCCCTGTTTTTCAACAAACCATTAACCATTTCACCCTCTCAAACCCTCCCTGCAGCCGACCTGGATTCCCAAGGCTGCTCCTTATGCCTGTCAAACCTCCCTTCTGCTGCACAATTCCAGGAGCTCTGCCTGGGCAGCCTTTTAAGGGTTGAAGGCTCCACATGCACAACACAAGCCTGGCCTCTTCCCCGGGGAAAGAGTTAAGCTTCGTCCTCCACACCCTCAGCATTTGTCCCATTCTGCAGCAGTGAGGACAGAGCTCTTCAGCCTCCAGCATGAGCTCATGCCACTTCCACACTTCCACAGAATTCCAACGGAGGGTCAACACAATGTTTAGACCAACGGCAAGAATGGATCTCATGCCAGAGACCAGGAGCTTGGACCTTGGCTTCTCCACAAAGGCCCTTCAGCCATTTCCTGCAGACCCGCTTGGCCCTTTGACCTCTTTATAGGGGCTCAGGGAAGGAGTGGGTGACGTGAGGGCCTGGAAGGGCTCAAGGGACTGATGGAAGAGAGTTGCAAGTACACAGTGTTTCCCTGTTTCTTTCGGGCTAGATGAGACATCAAGGGGTGGGGGTGGAGAAGCCATTCTAGTCAGTGAAGCCCAGGCCACATTCCCGCTCAGGTCTTTTATCTCCCAACCCCAACATTCCCTTCATTGCCCCACCCATTCCAGGGCCTGAAATAGCCCGAAACTTCATCCAAGCCTAGGCCCAGGTCCCAATTTTAGTTCCACAAACATTTGGCTGCTCCACAGCTTGCAGGATCCTGAGCTGGGTCCTGTGGGGGATGCAGAGATGAATGAGGCCCAGCCCCTGCCTTCAGGGAGCTTGCAAAATGTGTTCAGATGACTGCAGTCAGAGGCGGAAGACGCCCATGGAAAAAGAAAGAAAGACGCTCCCCGTGGAGGGAATGGGGCAGGCTTGTGAAGGAGAGTTGGTTTTGTTGAATCTTAGAGGATGACTAGGATTTCAAGAGGTGAACATGAGGGACGCTGACTTTAGGTGGAGGGAACAGCAAGAGCAAGAATATGGAGGTGTGAAATTCAGGGTATGCTCTGGAACATGGCCAGCAATGTGATTTGACTGGAGCACATGGGAGAATGTGGAGCCGCTTACAGTTTCCGTGGATGCATGAGTCTGTCTAGATTCCCTACAGGCTGAGGACTCCCAAGTGCCAATGACCCATAGATTCCCAGAGCTTTACAGAGCGGCCTATTTGTTAATCCTCTGTTTAGAAGCAAAAAGGTGAGAAACTTGCTCAGAGCTGTAAAGCACATTAGTGACAGAGCAAGGACTGGACCCAGGTTCTCCCACCCCTATCTGTTTTGGCTCAGTTCATGTCCCTTAATCCAGGGGGTTTTATCCATGGAGTTGGCTGACGCAACAGACCCTGCCATTCCTTAGGGGTCCAAGGTGATGTATGAAATGAACAACCAGTGATCATGGGTGAACACATGAATGCTCCTCATAGTGTTGCATATTTGCGTATTAATGAGGAAGGAATAGTTTCATGACACTTGATGAGAAAGACATGCCAGTGTTCTTTATTTTCCCACATTTATTTAAATCTGGTCCCAAATCCCATCCACAGTGGGTGAGAAGTCTGATATCATTCTTAGGGCTTCCTCTCTTGGCTCATTGGATTTTACAAAAAATAAAACAAAATGAAAACCCCCAAATAAACAAAGACTTTGTTCTTTGCAGGACTGGGGCAGCTGGTTGGGATTCCGTGGGGCTCGCCACTGCTAATGGCTGCCCCTCAGGCTGTATGTGGGTCCTCCCTGTCTGTGGGCACTGCTTCTCCAGGCAGGCTGGGGAGCTGCCCACTCACAGCGGTCTCTCCTAGCAGCAAGCTACTTAGTGGACTTTCTTCCAGCCTCCTCACCCCCAGCTCCACCTCAGGTTGTGCCATTCCCCAGGGTGGAGGGAGGAGTTCCAGTTGGATCTCAACTGCTGCCACTTGTGGACACTTGTGATCTCCTACTGTCTTTCCTGGTGCTGGAAGTCAGTGTCCACAGGTAAGGCTACTCTGCTTTTCAATGGAAAAACCACCTTCCAACCTCTTCGACATCCTGGACTTGAAGCCCTGGCTGCCCCCTTGGGAGGATGTGGAGAAAATACTTCACATTCTTTTCTGAAGAGTCTGCAGCCAAGAAAGCCAGATATGGCTGATTTCTCAATCACGTTATTCTGCCACACTAAATGTTCAATTAATCGCCATGTTACACTTACAACAGCAAAAGAAAAGTTCAGCAGTAAGTGACTAATAATACTGTACAGTCATAGAAGGCTGTACTGTGTAGCCTGGCAGAAGGATATTTAATGACATGGAAAGTTGTTCATGATAATATTGGTAGCTGAAAGAAAGCAATTTTGAAAACAGCATCATGATGTGACCCAATTTTTTGGTAAACACGAAATTAAATATTTATATAAAGAAAAAATAACTGAAAGGTAAACACCAAAATGCGTATTTCCTCTATGTGGTAAGATTATAGATCATTTTTATTTTCTCATTTTTGCTTGTCTTCCTTTTTCAAAAATTCTGCAATGAGTGTGTATTATCTTATGTTGCTGAATAATTCAAATTAAATTTAAATGTAATTTTTTTTTTTCCTGAGACAGTTTTGCTCTGTGGCCCAGGCTGGAGTGCAGAGGCACAATCATAGCTCCCTGCAGCCTCAAGCTCCCAGGCTCAATTGGTCCTCCCACCTCAGCCTCCCACGGAGCTGGGACTACAGGTGTGTGCCACCACACCCAGCTAATTTTTTTTTTTTTTTTTTAGTAAAGACATGGTCTCACTATGTTGTCCAGGCTAGTCTTAAACTCCTGGGCTCAAACAGTTCTCCTGCCTCAGCCTCCCAAAGTGTTGGGATTACAGGCAAGAGCCACCATGCCTGGCCTAAAATAATTTTTTTAACCTACAAAAGTAAAACATACTCATTGTAAAAAATCTAAACAAACAGGTGTACGTACAACAAAAGTGAAAACCCCTCACTCTCTCTCTCCTGACTCCCACACTCCAGGTGTAGAGTGGGGTAACCTCACCTCCACATCATATTTTCATATGTGGCTTTTAAAATTGTACATATGGTACTATTCGTATTACTTGGCAAACCCTCCTGTGATAGTTTCCTAGTGAAATCAAGATAACAATGATACCCACCCTATTAGGATATTTTTCAGAATTAAATTAGTTAATACATGTAAAGCTCTTAGAGCAGTATCTGGCATATAAAAAGCACCACATGAGTTTTAACTATTTTAACTTACTTATTAATCATTTATTTCCCACTCTACTTCATAAGCATCCCTCCACATTAGGACTATATACATTTAATATGTAGGACAAATTAAAAATAGTTTTTTAAAAAGATGGAACAAGATAAATGAATAACTAACTTCTCGTCTATTCTTCCCAGCACCGGGAGAGGGACTGCCTGGTGGAAATTTCCCGCTTTGTCTGCTTTCACATGTCCTAGTCGATGACCTGGGACGGCCTTTATCTGAACAACCATGGGTCTCAGGTGGGCAGTCTCCTCAGCCAAATGCTGTGCTTTGTTAGAGGCCTGGGTTACCTGACCTATATGTACTTTTCTGGAGGAAAAGGAAACAGAAATACCCTCAGCTCCTTGGAATCTACATAGTTGTGAAATGCACAGAGGTCTTGTCTTAGTTTACCCAGTTGGTAGATTTTGTTCCACTTTGGCTGTGGCTATGAAATAGAAGAAGAAAAAGCCATCAGGTTGGCCGTGCAGCTGTAGGAAACTGTAAACATTTGTTGCATCAGTCACTGAAAATGTGTCAGCAGGAAAAACCCATTTTAACAATTATGATAAGACAGCGAGATTATACAAGTCAGTTATCACCGAGAATAACATGACTATCATCTGTATTTGAAATTCAGGAGCAAAACATAGTCATATTCAATTCATAGACCAACAAATGCTACCAGGAAGTGTCTTTTGTGGGATGTTTGCAGAATCCTTGTCATTTCTTAAGTTCCATCCTTTAAAAATAAAGCATTGGTACATGAACAGGATATCATTATACCAAGGCCAGAAAAAAATCAGAAAACTACAGACCAATATCTCTCATGAACATAGACACAAAAGGATTTCTACACCATGCTCATGTGGGGTTTATCTAGGGAGTGCAAGCCTTGTTCCATATTTGAAAATGAAAAAAAAAAATCAATGTAATCCCCATATTTGCCATTTAAAGAAAAAAGCCATTGCAACTGATGCATAAAAACCATTTGACAAAATGACATCTATTTATGATAAAAATAAGAGGCATACAGTTTGGACAAGAAGAAATAAAACCATCTCTATTCACATATCACATAATTGTATATGTAGAAAAGCTTGAAGAATTCATGCAAACACACACACACATATTGTATAACTAATAAGTGAGTTTGACAAGGTTGCAGGACGTAAGGTCAACATATACAAATCAATTATATTTCTATATACTAAAAACAAAAATTGAAAACCAAATTCAACAAAACCAATGCCATTTCCAATAATTAAAAAATGAAATATTCAGATGTAAATATCCTAAAACATGTACAGGACTTTTGTGCTGAAAACTATAAAATATTGATGAAAGAAATCGAAGATGATCTAAATAAATGGAGAGAGAAACCATGTTCAGGGATCAGAAAACTCAATCAAGTATACATTCAATTCTCTGCAAATTGATAAATAAATTTAACTCAATTCTAATCAAAACCCTGGCAGATTTTTGGTAGGCATAGACAAGCTGATTCCAAAGTTTATACAGAAAGGAAAAGGAAATAGAATAGCTAGAAAAATTTTGAAAAAGAATAACAAAGTGGATGAATCACACTACCTGATTTTAAGACTTACCACAAAGCTACAGTAATCAAAACATTGTGGTATTGGAAGCAGAAGAGATACATACATTAACGAAACAGAATGAAGAATCTAGAAATAGACACACACAAAGATGGTCAATTGATGTTTTACAAAGGTGCAAAGGCAATTCACTGGAGAAAGGATAATCTTTTCAACAAATTGTGTTGGAACAGATGGATATCTGTAGGCAGAAAAACCTCAACCTAAACCTCACACTATACAAAAATCAATTCAGAATGGATCACAGATTTAAAACATAAAACTATAAAACTTTCAGGAGAAAATGTTAATGACCTGGAAGTACGCATAAAGACCTAAGACATGACAAGAAAAGCATGATCTATAAAATAAAAATATGGGTATATTGGACTTCATCAAAGTTAAGAAAAAACTGCTGTAAAATACACAATAAAGGGGTATGAAAAACAAGCTACAGACTGTGAGAAAATATTTGCAAATCAGGTTTTTAAAAGGACTTGAATACAGAATATATAAAGAATTCTCAAAACTTTGCACAAGAAATCAAACAACCCACAAAAAAATGAGTAAAAGACACTTTACCAAAGATGATATATAAAGCAAATAAGGATGTTCAACATCCTTAGTCATTAGGAACATGCAAATGAAACCCTTAATAAGATGCATGACACACATCAGAATAGTGACAATAAAAATATTGACAATACAAAGTGCTGATGAGAAGACTCTCCTACAATGGAACTCTCATACACTGCTGGTGGAAATGCAAAATGGTACAGCCATTTTGCATTTTGTTCAACACAATTTGTTGAAAAGATTATCCTTTCTCCAGTGAATTGCCTTTGCACCTTTGTAAAACATCAATTGGCCATCTTTGTGTGTGTCTATATCTAGTTCTAGGGCAACTAAACAGTTGCCCTAGAAAAATAAAAATTTGTGTCCACACAAACACCCATACAAGAATATTTATAGCAGCTGTACACATGATTGCCCAAAATGGATAATCTAAATATTTTTAAACAAGTACATGGATAAACAAACTGCAGTTCATCCGCACAATAGATTAAAAAAGAGTAAACTGTTGATACATGAAACAACTTTGATGAACCTAAGGCATGCTGAGTGAAAGAGACCAGTCTTTCAAGGGTTACATACTGCATGGTTCCATTTATATGACATTCTTCAGTAATGGAGAACAGATCACTGGTTGGCAGTGGTTAGACACAGGGAAAAAGTGTAATTACAAAAAGACAGAATGAGGAAGTTTTGGGGTGATGGAACTGTTCTGTGTCCTGATTAGGGTGGTGGTTACACCAACCTATACATATGTTAAAATTTTCAAGTCTACACCCATCCATGCCAATTTAATATTATGTTAAAATTTTTAAAATTAGATGATTTTTTAGAGCAGTTTTAGGTTCATAGCAAAATTGAACAGGAGGTACGGGGATTTTTCATATATCCACTGTTCTCACACATGCACAGCCTCCCCCACCATGAACATCCCTCACCAGGGTGGTATATTTGTTCCAATCAACAAACCTACATTAGCACATCATTATCACCCAAAGTCCATAGTTTGCATCAGGGTTCACTCTTGGTGTGAACATTCTACAGGTTTTCACAAATGTATAATGACACAGATCCACCATGACAGTATTGTACAGCATATTTTCACTGCCCTTAAAATCTGTGCTTTGCCAGTTCATTACTCCCAGCCCCTTGACTCCTGGCAACCACTGATCTTTTTACTGTTTCCATAGTTTTGCCTTTTCCACTATATTATATAGTTGGAATCAGATAGCAGATGACTTTTTCAGATTGACTTCTTTTATTTAGTAATATGTATTTAAGTTTCCTTCATATCTTTTCATGGCTTGATATCTCATTTCTTTTTAGCACTGAATAATATTCCATTTTCTGGATGTACCACAATTTATCCATTCACCTACTGAAGGACATCTTGGCATCCACGTTTTGGCAACTGTTAATAAAGGTACTATAAACATCCATGTGTAGGCTTTTGTGTGGAAGTAACTTTTCAGCTCCTTTGGGTAAATATCAAGGAGCCGGACTGCAGAATTATATAGTAAGAGTATGTTTACCTTTGCATCTGCTTCTGGTGGGGGCCTCGAGCTGCTTCCATTCACAGCAGGAGGGGAAGTGGAGCTGGCATGTGCAGAGATCACATGATGAGGGAACAGAAGCAAGGGTGTTGGGGAAAGTGCCAGGTTCTTTTTAACAACCACCAATCTGTCTTCCAAAGTGTCTGTACAAATGTACATTCCCATCAGCAATGAATGAGCATTCCTCTTGCTCTACATCCTCAGTCACACCTGGTGTTGTCTATTTTCTGGATTTTGGCCATTCTAATAGATGTATAGCGGTATCTCTTTGTTGTCTTGGTTTCAATTTCCCTCATGACATGTAATGTTGAACATCTTTTTACATGCTTACTTGCCATCTGTATATCTTCTTTGGTAAAGTGACTGTACAGGTCTTTTGCCTATTTTTTAAATAAGGCTGTTTTCTTATTGTTCAGTTTTAAGAGTTCTTTGTATATTTTGAATATGTCTTTTGCAAATATTTTCTCCAGTATGTGGCTTATCTTCCCATTCTTTTAAAAAATTTCATTGCAGTAAAATACATATAACATAAAATTTGTCATCTTACTCATTGTAAGTACACAGCTCAGTTGTATTAAATACGTTCATAATGTTGTGCTACCATTATCACCATCCATCTCCATAACTCTGTTCTTCTTGCAAAATCTGAAACTCCATGCCTATTAAACAATAACTCCTATTTCCCCCTTCCCCAGCCCTTTGCAACCACTAGTCTACTTTCTGTCTCTGTGAGTTCGACCACTCTAAGTATCTCACATAAGTGTAATCGCACAGTATTTATCACTTTAAGACTGGCTTATTTCACTTAGCATAACGTCTTCAAGTTCCATTTATGTTGTAGCATATATCAGAATTTCCCTCCTTTTAAAAACTGGATAATATTCCATTTTACATGTTGCTTATCCATTCGTCTGTTGATGGACACTTGAGTTGTGTTTTAGCCCATTTAGTGTACTATAAAGGACTACCTGAGCTAGGTAATTTATAAAGAAAAGCAGTTCATTTGGCTCGTGGTTCTGCAGGCTGTGCAAGAAGTATGCCATTGGCATCTGCATCTGGTGGGGGCCTCAAGCTGCTTCCATTCATGGCAGAAGGGGAAGTGGAGCTTGCGTGTGCAGAGATCACATGATGAGAGAACAGAAGCGTGGCTGTGGGGGAAGGTGCCAGACTTTTAAACAATCTTTGCTCTAGTACAGCAAAGTCGTTCATGAGAGATCTACTGCCATGACTAACACTCCTCATTAGGCCCCACCTCCAACACGAGATTAAATTTCAGCCTGAGGTTTGGAGGGCCAAATATGCAAGCAATAGCGTAAGCAAAAACAATAGTTGCTTCCATGTTTTAGCTGTCGTGAATAATGCTGCTATGAACATGGGTGTACAAATACCTCTTCAAGACCCTACTTTTAATTGTTTTGGGAATATATCCAGAAGTGTAATTACTGGATCATGTGGTAATTCTATTTTCAATTTTTTTGAGGAACTCCCATACTGTTTTCTACAGTGACTGTATCATTTTACATTCCTGTCTTCTCGTTTTCTTGAGTTTTTTCACAGAGCAGAAGTTTCTAATTTTAATGAAGTGTAGCTTATTAATATTTCTTTTTCAGGTTGTGCTTTCAATGTTGTATCTATAAAGTCATTGCTATACCCAAAGTTGTCTGTATTTTCTCCTATGTTATCATCTAGGAGTTTTGTAGTTTTGTGTTTGTGTAGTTTTGTGTAGTTTTACATTTAGGGCTGTAATCCATTTTGAGTTTTATTTTATTTTATTTTATTTTATTGTTGAGATGGAGTCTTGCTCTGTCACCAGGCTGAAGTACAGTGGCACAATCTCGGCTCACCACAACCTCCACCTTCCAGGTTCCAGATATTTTCCTGCCTGTGCCTCTCAAGTAGCTGGGACTACAGGCGTGCACCACCATGCCCGGCAAATTTTTGTATTTTTAGTAGAGACTGGGTTTCACCATGTTGGCCAGGCTGGTCTCGAACTCCTGACCTTGTGATCTGCCCACCTCAGTCTACCAAAGTGCTGTGATTACAGGCATGAGCCACCGTGCCTGGCCATCATTTTGAGTTAATTTTTGTAAGAGGTATAAAGTCTGTGTCTGGATTCATACTTTCACATGTGGAAATCCAGTTGTTCTAGCACTATTTGTTGAAAAGACTGTCTTTATTGATTGCCTTTGCTCCTTTGTCAAAAATCAGTTGACTATATTTGTGCAAGCCTATTTCTGGACACTCTATTCTGTTCCATTAATTGATTTGTTTATCCCTTCACCAGTAGCACATTGTCTTGACTAGCTATGTAGTAAATCTTGATATCAGGTAATGTTGGTCCTCCAACTTTGTTTTTCTCCTTCAACATTGTATCGGCTATACTCGGTCTTTTGCCTTTCTATATCAACTTTAGAATCTGTTTATCAATATTCACAAAACAATTTGTTGAAATTTTGATTGGGATTATGTTGAATCTACAGATTGAGTTAGGAATAACATATCTTGACAATATTGTCTCTTTCAATCTATGAACTTGGAATATCTCTCCACTTATTTAGTTCTTTGATTTCTTTCGTTGAAGTTTTGTAGTTTGCCTCATATTTATCCTGTACGTATTTTGTTATATTTATATCTGAGTATTTCGTTTTTAGAGATGCAAATGTAAATAGTATTGTGTTTTTAATTTCAAATTCTGTTTGTTTATTGGTGGTATATAGGAAAGTGGTTGACTTTTATATATTAACATTGTGTCCTGCAGCCTTGCTATAATTCCTTATTGTTCCAGGAGATTTTTGTCGATGCTTTCAGATTTTCTACATAGACAATTACGTCATCTGCAAACACAGACAGTTTTATTTCTTCCTTCCCAATCCGAATATGTTTTCTTTCCTTGTCTAGTCTTATTTCATTAGCTAGGACTTCCAGTACAATGTTCAAAAGGAATGGTTAGCGGGGACATTCTTGCCTTGTTCTGATTTTATTGGAAGACTTTCAGTTTTTTACCCTTAAGTATGGTGTTAGCTGTAGGGCTTTTGCAAATGTTCTTTATCAAGTTGAGGATTTCCCTTCTATTGCTAGTTTGCTGACAGTTTTCATCGTGAATAGGTATTGGATTTTGTCAAATGCTTTTTCTGTATCTATTGATATGATTGTATGATTTTTTTCTTTAGCCTGTTGATGAGATGCATCACATTAATTGATTTTTGAATGTTAAATCAGCCTTGCATACCTGGGATATGACCTATTTGGTCATGGTGTATACTTTTTGTTTTTTTTTTTAAGAGACACGATCTTGCTCTGTCAACCAGGCTGAAGTGTAGTGGCTTGCTCATAGCTCACTACACCCTTGAACTCCTGGGATCAAGCAATCCTTCTGCCTCAGCCTCCCAAGTAGCTGAGACTACAGGCATTTGCCACCACATCTAGCTAATTTTTTATTTTTTGTAAGGACAGTATCTCACCATGTTGCCCAGGCTGGTCTCAAACTCCTGGGCTCAAGCAGTTCTCCTACTGGCCTCCCAAAGCACTGGGATTACACTACTATGTAATCCCATGAGCTACCATGCCTGGCCTGTATAATTCTTTTTGTACATTATTGGATTTCATTTGCTAGTATTCTGTTGAGGATTTTTGCATCTATGTTCATGAGAGATATTGGTCTGTAGTTTTCTTTTCTATAATGTCTTTGTCTGATTTTGGTATTAGAGTAATTCTGGCTTCATAGAATGAGTTAGAAAATATTCTGTTTGCTTCTATCTTTTGGGAGAGATTATAAAGAAATGGCATAATTTCTTCCTTAAATGTTTGGTAGAATTCACCAGTGAATCCATCTGAGCATGGTACTTTTTGCTCTGGAAGGTCATTAATTATTGATTCAATTTCTTTCATAGATATAAGCCTATTTAGATTATCTATTTGTGTGTTTGTGTGTGAGTTTTGGCAGATTGTGTCTTTCAAGTAATTGGTTCATTTAATATAGGTTATCAAATTTGTGGGCATACAGTCACTCACATATTTAGTTATTATCCTTTTTTTCTTTTTTTTTTTTTTTTTGAGATGGAGTCTTGCTCTGTCGCCCAGGCTGGAGTGCAGTGGTGTGATCTCCACTCACTGCAAGCTCCGCCTCCCGGGTTCACGCCATTCTCCTGCCTCAGCCTCCCGTGTAGCTGGGACTACAGGCGCCCACCACTGCGCCCGGCTAATTTTTTGTATTTTTTAGTAGAGACAGGGTTTCACCGTGTTAGCCAGGGTGGTCTCGATCTCCTGACCTTGTGATCCGCCCGTCTCGGCCTCCCAAAGTGTATTTATTATCCTTTTAATGTCCATGAAATTTGTAGTGATGCCCCCTCTTTCATTTCTAATATTACTAATTTGTGTCTTCTCTCTTTTTTTTCTAAGTTAGCCTGGCTAGAGGCTTGTCAATTTTATAGGTTTCTTCAAACAACCAGTTTTTGTTGTTTCATTGACTTTATCTATTGATTTCTTGTTTTGAATTTTATTGATTTTGTCTCTAATTTTTATTATTTCTTTTCTTTTGCTTACTTTGTATATAATTTGGTCTTCTTTTTCTAGTTTCCCTAGGTAGAAGCTTCAATTATTTATTGTTTTAGTCCGTTTGGGATGCTATAACAAAATACCAGAGACCGTGGCTTAAACAACAAACATTTGTTTCTCACAGTTTTGGAAGCTGGGAAGTTTGAGATCAGGGTGTCAGCATAATTGTGTTCTGGTGAGGGTTCCTTTCATGTCTTGCAGAGGGCTGCCTTCTTGCTGTGTCTTCACATGGTGGAGAAAGGAAGTTCTGGTGCTCCTTCCTCTTCTTTATAAGGGCACAGATCTCATCATGGGGGCTCCACCTTCATGACCTTATCTAAATCTAATTATTTTCCAAAGGTCCCACCTCCTAATACCATCACATTCAAGGTTAGAGCTTTAACATATGAATTTCGGCCGGGCGCGGTGGCTCAAGCCTGTAATCCCAGCACTTTGGGAGGCCGAGACGGGCGGATCACAAGGTCAGGAGATCGAGACCATCCTGGCTAACCCGGTGAAACCCCGTCTCTACTAAAAAATACAAAAAACTAGCCGGGCGAGGTGGCGGGCGCCTGTAGTCCCAGCTACTCTGGAGGCTGAGGCAGGAGAATGGCGTGAACCCGGGAGGCGGAGCTTGCAGTGAGCTGAGATCCGGCCACTGCACTCCAGCCTGGGGGACAGAGCGAGACTCTGTCTCAAAAAAAAAAAAAAAAAAAAAACACATATGAATTTCAGGGAGACACAAACATTCAGTACACAACAATTATTAATTTTAAATCTTTGTTCTTTTCTAATGTATGCATTCAATGCTATAACTTTCCCTCTAAGTGCTGCTTTCACTGCATCCCACAAATTTTGATAAGTTGTATTTTCATTTTCATTTACTTCAAAATATTTTTAAAAGTCTCTTGAGATTTGTTTTTTCCATCCATGTGTTGTGTAGAAGTGTTTTATGTCCCAAGTATTTTGGGGCTTTTCAGCTATCTTTCTGTGATAGATTTCTAGTTTAGTTCCATTGTCATCTGAGGGCAGACATGGTGTGATTTCTATTCATTTAAATTTGTTAAGGTGTATTTTATGGCCCAGAATGTGATCATCTTGGTGAATGTTCCGCGTGAGCTTCAGAAGAATATGTTTTCTGCTGTTGTTGGATGAAGTCGTCTATAGATGTTAATTATATCCACTTGATTAATGGTGCTATTGAGTTCAATTATGTCCTTACTGATTTTCTGCCTGTTGGATTTGTCCATTTCTGATGGAGGAGCGTTGAAGTCTCCAACTATAATAGTAGTTTCTTCTATTTATCCTTGCTATTCTATCTATTTTTGGCTCACATATTTCGAAGCTCTGTTTTTAGGTGCACACACATTAAGAATTGTCCTGTAGGCTGGGCACGGTGGCTCAAGCCTGTAATCCCAGCACTTTGGGAGGCCGAGACGGGCGGATCACAAGGTCAGGAGATTGAGACCACCCTGGCTAACACGCTGAAACCCCGTCTCTACTAAAAAATACAAAAAATTAGCTGGGCACGGTGGCAGGCGCCTGTAGTCCCAGCTACTCGGGAGGCTGAGGCAGGAGAATGGCATGAACCCGGGAGGTGGAGCTTGCAGTGAGCTGAGATCTGGCCACTGCACTCAAGCCTGGGTGACAGAGCGAGACTCCATCTCAAAAAAAAAAAAAAAAAAAAAAATTGTCCTGTCTTCTTAGAGAATTAACCCCTTTATCATTATCTAATGCCTCTCTTTACCCTTGATAACTTTCCTGCTCTGAAGTCTGCACCTAAAATTAATATAGTTTCTCATACTCCCTTTTGATTAGAACTAACATAGTGTGCCTTTCTCCATAATTTACTTTTAATCTGTATGTTTATATTAAAAGTGGGTTTCTTGTATACAACATATAGTTGGGTTTTTAAAAATCTACTCTGACAATCTGTCTTTTCATTGGCATATTAGACCATTGATGTTTAAAATTATTATTGATACATTTGGATTAATATCTACCATAGTTATTACTGTTTTCTATTCATTATCCTTATTCTTTGTTCCTATTTTTGTCTTCTATTCTTTTTCTGCCTTTTGTGGCTTTAATTTAGCATTTTGTATTATTCCATTTTCTCTCCTTTCTTAGCATATTAATTAATATATACTTTTTAAAAAATGTTTTTTAATGGTTGCCCTAGAATTTGCAATATGTGTTTACAATTAATCCAAGTCTACTTTCAAATAACACTATACCACTTCAGGGATATGGAAAGTACCTTACAATAACAAAATATTCTTAATTCCTCCCTCCCATCCTTTTAATCATTCATTTGTTTTACTTAATACATAAACATACATAAGCATATATAGACACACACACAAGTATCCATAATATAATTACTTTGAGCAAACTATTGTTAGATCAATTAAGTATAAGAAAAATAAGTTTTGTTTTACCTTCACTTATTTCTTGTCTGATACTCTTCTTTATATAGAACAGTTTCTGACCTATATCATTTTCCTTCTCTCTGAAAAAACTGTCTTAGCATTTCTTTCAAGGCAGGCAACAAATTCCCTCAGTTTTTGTTTGTCTGAGTAATTATTTCTCTTTCGCTTTTGAAGGATAATTGCACAGAATTCTAGGTTGGTGCTTTTTTTTTCTCTCTTAACGTTTCAAATATTTCACTCTCCTCTCTCTTGCTTGCATGGTTTCCGAAAATTCTAATGTAATTTTTTCCTTTGCTCCTCTACAGGTAATGGGATTTCCTCCACTAGCTGGCTTCTCTATCTTTGATTTTCTGCGGTTTGAATATAATATGACTAGGTGTGGGGCTTTGCTTTTGTTTTTGGCATTTATTCTGCTTGGTGTTCTCTGAGCTTCCTGGATCTGAGGTTTGGTTAACTGATATTGATTTGGGGAAATTCTCAGTCATTATTGCTTCAAGTATTTCTTCTGTTCCTTTCTCTTTTTCTCCTCCTTTCGATATTCCCATTATGCTTATGTTACACCTTTTGTAGTTGTCCCACAGTTCTTGAAATTCTCTTCCTTTTTTTTTTTTTTTCAGTCTCTTTTCTCTTTGGAATTTTCTATTGCCATATCCTCAATCTGAGAGATTCCTCAGCTATGTCTAGTCTGCTAATGAGCCCATCAAAGGCATTCTTCATTTTTGTTAGTGTTTTTTATCTTTAGCATTATTAAAATTCTTTCTTAGAATCTCCATCCCTCTGTTTACCCGTTTGTTCTTGTATGTCGTCTACTATTTCCATTAGAGGCCTTAATATACTAATCACAGTTGTTTTAAAATCCTGGTCTGATAATTCCAACATCCATGCTATACCTGAGCTTGCTTATAATGCTTGCTCTGTCTTTTTAAACTATGTTTTTTGCCATTTGTATGTCTTGCACTTTTTTTGTTGAACCCCAGATACAATGTACTGGGTAAAAGGAACTCTGATAAACAGTCCTTAGTGGTGTGGAGTTAAGACGTAGTGGGAGGATGAGCATTTTATATAATGAGGTCTCAGTTTTTTAGTAAGCCTGTGCCCCTGGGCTGTAAACTTCACAGTGCTTCTCAATATCCACCTCAACCCCCAGTGTGGGACAGGATGGCTGCAGTGGGCTGGAGTTGGGTATTTCCCTTCCACCCAGTTGGTTTTAGGCTCTGATAAAACCCCATTCGGTTAGGCTCTGGTAAAATAGTTTCCCTTGAAGGCAGACCTTGTTCAGAAGAACAGAACGCTCTGGCATATTTCAAAATGGTTACTTTTCCCCAGAAGTATAAAAGGATTTTTCTGTAGTACTCTCTGTGAGAACCTGGTAGCGCTCCTGGAGCTAAACCTCACAAAAAATTTGTGGGGCCTCCCTCTGACTGGGACCCCCTGGAATTTTTATTTCTCAGACTTGTCCACATGGAGCCTCTAGCAATTTATCAATTACAGTTTAAGTTGTTGTACCCTAATACTGGTTCCCGCAGAAGTTTCTGCTCATGGGTTTCTGCCTTGGTTAAGTTGTAATTCTCTGTATCTGTCTCTAATTTTAGAGGCAGTGATTTGTCCCGTGACCTCACTTCTCTGAAGGATCTAAGAAGAGCTGTTGATTTTTCAGTTGTTCTTAAAATGTTTTTAAATAAAAGAATAAGGAACGGAGTATAAGGAATAAGAAAATTTTTCCAAATGTTTGCAAGATATCTCCACATGGTTATCATCAACATATCAAATTCAACGTATTCACAATCCCTTTAATTGACTTTCCCTCTTATGTTCTGGATTTTCAGTCTGGTGCCACCTTTCTGTTGGTCACTCATGCTTGAAACCTTGGGTCATTTTTGACCATTCTCTCTATCTAAAGGTTTACCAATTGCCATGTCATGTGTGCTATGCATTCGTAACTTAGTTGTACATCCATTTTCTTGTCTTTTTCCCCCCGCGTTCCCCTAGTCCATCACCACTTGTCAGAACTTTTGAAACTGCTTCCTAATACTTCCCTGCCTTAAGAGTCAACTTTGGTGTCAGATCAACCTGAGATTAAATCCTAGCTCTGCCACATGTAGTTCTTTGATCTTTGGTATAAAATACTTAACCTCTTTGAACCTTGGGCAGTGCTATAGGTTCAATATTGGTCCCCTCCAAAACTCATGTTGAAATTTAACCCCCACTGTGGCAGTATTGAGAGGTAGGGCCTTTAAGAGGTGATTGGATCTTGAGGGCAGAACTGTCAGGTGCATGGGGCCTGCACATAGTTGCCTACAACTCCTCTGCCCCCTTCATTTCATCTACTTTTTTTTTTTTTTTGGTAGAGTCTTACTCTGTCACCCAGGCTGGAGTGCAGTGGTGTGATTTTGGCTCACTGCAACCTCCACCTTCTGGGTTCAAGCGATTCTCCTGCCTCAGCCTACCAAGTAGCTGGGATTACAGGGGCCTGCCACTATGCCCGGCTGATTTTTGTATCTTTAGTAGAGATGGGGTTTCGTCATGTTGGCCAGGCTGGTCTCGAACTCCCGACCTCCAGTGATCCACCCGTCTTGGCCTCCCAAAGTGCCGGGATTACAGGTGTGAGCCACTGTGCCTGGCCATTTCACCAACTTTGTGAACTTTTCTTCTCCATTTCCCCTGATCTGTTTGCCAGAGGGGTGGGACTGGAAACAGAACAGCTGTGGCTGCTTTGTCTCTCCCCTCCATGGTGTACTTATAGCCTGAGTGGTGACTCACAGGAACCTGGCCACCTAGGTACTATGCACCTTCTTAACCTTTGAACTGGAACTGCTGGCTCACACAGGGTTTTGAACAGCTGCAGCAAAAATCGTACAGAAAAGCTGGATTCCTTTGCCTTATGTGGAAACAGCAAGGCTCCTCTGCCAGGTGCTCACCACTGGTCCTGGCAGAAGTGGCTGCTGCTGAAAGTGACCTCCAAATCCTTGGTGTAACTCGGCACTACAGGCTCTTAAATAAAAACCCTTTAGGCACAGGGGAAAAAAAAAAATCAAACATTTGATGTGAGCAGTGCCCTCATTTGTGGATTAATTCATTCATGGATTAATGGATTAAATAGTTAATTAATTAATTAGCATGCTCAGCCTCTCACCATGGGGTGCCCTGCACTACCTGGGGACTCCCCACCAGCAAGAAGACTCGCCAGATGCAGCCCCTCAGCCTGGGATTTCTTAGCTTCCATCACTGTAAGAAATAAACTTTAGAAGTTAGTCAGTTTCAGGTATTCTGTTATAAGCAATAGCAAACAGACCAATACAGACATCATCTATAAAACTGAGGTAATAATAATAATCAATTTACAGGACGATTGTGAGGGTTGGAATACATTATGGGCCAGACACCGAGTCTTAAATGCATTAACTATTACTTTCATTAAGTGAGAAAATGTATGCAAAGAGTTTGGCATGGTGCTGGGTGCATAGTAGCTACTCAATCATTGCTGGCTACTTTATATAGTTATTCTTCAACCCAGTCCAATTTAGGAACTGCTGGCAAATTAATTTGCCTAATAAGCATTTTTTATTATGTTTATCACTTGCTCAAAATCTTCTTTGGCTCCCTCTTGCCTATTTCAGTAAGTCCAAACTCCATGCCACACATTCAAAGCTCTACTTATCAGTTCCCTCCTACCTTTCAGATTTTATCACCTGAATTTGACTATTCAGTATATCCCATACATCCTCCTGGTTTTCCCTCCGCTTTAGCTTTGTTCAAACTCATCTCTCTCCCCAGAATGCCCTTCTTGTCCCATTTTGCTCAGTAAATATTTGCTGAGTAAATAGATGGTGTCCTTTGGAAAAGCTGTCCAAGGGAAGCCAGCTCTTATTCATGCTATATGTCCCTCCTGTGGTGGGAACACACAGGGCAGATTATGTTTATTACCAGCAGGACTCTCAGTAGGGGACGCATATATGCAACTGAGAGGTTTTAAAGAAGTCACCCCTGCTCTACAACCTCTCCACCCCTCCTGAATACTGATGCTACATAATACTGATGCCAAGAGGTGATATTGCTAAATTCCTCTTGTTTAATTAGCCTCTCAATTCAGGGCATATTTATCAAATACCTACAAAGTGCTCTGCAACTTGCCTGAAACTGTGCGGGTCAGAGCACATTTAAGACCATCTGGCTGGAAGTGAGAAGACTTGAAAAACATTGGCAAACAATGCATGTGAATTCAGAGTTGGGTTCTAAATTTTGTAATGCTGAAGACAAGTCTTTGATTAGGATGAGCCTGTGCACTAGAGCAAAGGTCAAAAGAGGTTATGGCCAGTTGAAACTTTGAAAGGGCCCTTCCTGGGGTGCATCTCCTTGTCCCACATGCTTTAAGAATGTATGGTATGCTAAGACAAACATCTGATGTAGGCTGGTGAAATGCAAACCAATAGTCTGTATTCGTGTGATAAGCCAGGCCCAGGGCAGTCTCCCAAAAGGCAGCTTTCTTAAAATCACTGGTAACTTTCTGCTTCTAAACATATGGGTGCAGGGAGAGAGTTTTTTTCCCCCAAGGACCAGCTCCCACACCCAATGTAGTCCATTGGTTCAGCACAAGCTCAGTTGTTTAAGATGCTAAGACATCTTTAACAACAGGAGCAGTAAGCACAGGGAGATGACAAACAGACGTATTTCTGAGTTTACTCAGTGTCTTAGCCCAGCTTAACTCACTATCTAGGCTTTTGGCAGGTCTCTAACCTGGATTCCCAGAATATTCTCAGCTCCCAGATTATTCAGAATGAGATAATAAAAGTTAAAATTGGAGCATGTGCTTTGAAATCAAATGAATTTGGGTTTGAACCCAGCTCAACCACTTACTAGCTCTGTGACCTTGAAACTCAAAGATGTTCTCTGAGGTTTGGTTTCCTTGTTTTGACAATTGGGGTGATACCACTGATGTTAGGATTTATTGTGAGGATTAATGAAATGATGTGTTTGGAGTGTAGACTCAGTATTTGATGGTTAGCATCACCATAACAATGACTAGAGGTCCCCCACACTCCATTCCACACCCAAATTATCTCCTCCAAAGCTACCCAAATTCTATTCTATTTTATTTTATTTTATTTTATTTTTTAAGACAGAGTCTCCTGTTGCCTAGGTTGGTGTGCAATGGCACCATCTCGGTTCACTGCAACCTTCACCTCCCAGGTACAAGCGATTCTCTTGCCTCAGTCTCCTGAGTAGCTGGGACTACTACCACTCCCTGCTAATTTTTTTTTTTGTATTTTTAGTAGAGACGGAGTCTCGCCATGTTGGCCAGGCTGGTCTCCAACTCCTGACCTCAAGTGATCCACCTGCCTTGGCCTCCCAAAGTGCTGGGATTATAGGCATGAGCCACCGCGCCCGGCCCTAAATTCTAAATTTAACAGCTCTCTTTGGTCTGTATTCTGCCTACACCTCTTAATAACAATAAGTGTAAACAGTAATATTTGCCAAGCACTGCTATAACCTACTACATGCCCATGCCTGTGGTGGACACTTCCAAACGTTATCTCCAATCCTATTTCCAGTTTACAGTGCAGGAAACGGAAGCTCAGAGAAGGTAAGTGACTTGCCCAAAGTAAGTGGCAGAGCTGGAATTAGAACCCAGGCCTTCTCTCTCCAAAGCACATGCTCTTTCTACTTGGCCACATTTTCTCCTTTGTAAAGAGAAGTCCATTTTTCTGGATGCAAAGACCAGATACTCTGGCTTCCCCTTAACAACTTTCAGACCTTTTCTAATTGTTTGCCTCTGTAACTATAATTAATTCATTTATTCACCCCACAAATGTTTACAGTGTATATCAGGTGGTAGGGATATAAAAATGATAAAGACAGTCATCTTCAGAGTTCACACTTTGATGGGGAAGACAGACACATAAATGGGTAAGTGAGGAAGCCAGTGATTAGATGAAAGGGCACAGTAGGACCGCAGAGTCCAGGTGGGGTTGGACGAAGAAATGATGGCATCAGAAGAAGCTTTCAAAGGACTTGGGTTGATTCATTGTCCTGCTCTTTATTTCATTCATTTCAGAAATGTGTTTTAAGCAACTGTTCTGTTTCAGGCTCTAGGCTAAGCCCTGGGATTAAATGTAGGCATGGCTTCCTTCCATCTGGCCAGGAGGGATGGACTATAAATAATTAAATGACATTAAAATTGTCTTGGGGTTATGCCAGAAGGATGTACAAGTTAAATAGGTCAATGGAGTGGGGGTTGGGTGCACAAATAAATGGTTAATTCTCTAGGGCAAGGGTTGTTTCGAAGGTCCAATTTCTTTTAAACATGTTTTTTCTTTTTCCTATTCATTTCTGTCTTACTGGGTTTTTTTGTTTGTTTTTTTGTTTTTTTGTTTTTTTTTGCATTTTAAATACCTTTGAGGATATCCCACAGACCATGCCAAGTAAAAATAGCACATCTAAAACTACATTTATATTTTACAACATTCTCCAGGGAAAGAAGCTTTAATTCAAACCACAATACGTCAGGACTGGGCGATGTCTCCACAACTATCAACATCTTGGTGAAATGAAGGAGATGAAACTTTGGCCATAGTATTACAAAATGAATTATTAATTATGTTTTAACTCTGTTATTTGACCACTATTGTCCTCTATAGAGTGGACAATAGTGCAGGACAGAGTGCAGCTCTACAATTTTGTGACTTTCCCCCCATAAATCATTTCTTAGACCTAGTAAACTTCAGACTAGGTCTGATTCAGATTAGGTGAAAGCATGCTCAATAAGAAGTCTTCAGAAATAAGTATGTTTAATATATGATAAAGGTGGCCTTTTACATCAGGGACAATGTGTGGCCATTTGGAAAAGATAAAATTATATCTATAATATAGGCTTTTATACCAAAATAAAGTCCAGATGGATCAGAGATATTTAAATTTTGACAAATGAAATTCCAGAAGCACAAGAATATAGAAGTTTTTTTGGTTTTGTTTGCTTGTTAGTTTTTTCATAATCTCAGGGGTGGAAAAGGCTGAAGCCATAATATAAAGAATTGATAAATTCAGTCAGATAAAAATCAAACATTTCTGCATGGTCAAAAAAAATCACATAAATGATTAAAGTCAAATAACAAACTTGGGGGGTGGGTGAGGATATCTAAAAATTATAATACAGCAAAACAATAATTATACATATTATTATATTTTATTATATTTGTATCTATGTCTATAACTATTATTCCCTCCAGAATTGCTCACATCTACCTGCCTCTCCAGGGCCTCAGTGGCTTGCTCCATAGGGTGCCCTGAACACTTCCCTCTCTACCTTCTCCCCAGCAACACTGCCTGTCTCATCTCCCCTCAGGATGAAGGCTGGGCAAGGGCCACAGTTGCACAGGTACCCAAATCTGGAAGATATGATGCTCTCCTCCTTTGGTCTCAGGCGGGCCATAGGACCTGGCTTTCCCATCATCTGTGCTAGGTGAGGCAACCCAGAAGTGCAGGATAGTTAATGCCCTGTGTCAAAAGAGGATCTATGAGAGGCTGCAGATAGGAGGACAGATAAAATCCTCTCATTCCCATTCCCACCATCCTTCACTCCTGACAACTGAGCAACTTAACTGAGCAAATGTCTGTATCCTCATGAAGCTATGGTCAGCCTGATAATGTATCATGTTGTTCTTGCTTTCTCTCCTTTTTGTCCTCCCTTCCGTTTTTCCCTTCATGCATTCTGCTCTGGGCTTGCACTCCCTCAGTAAAGCATTACCATGTGAGCTTTGCTTCAGGCTCTGTTTCATAGGGGATTCTGAGCCAAGACCATATATAAAGAACTATTATAAAACAATGTGAAAAAGACCAACAACCCAATAGAAAAGCAGGCAGGTCTAAATAGTTTACCAAAAAGCAACTCTAAAAGCAAATAATCATGTAAATTACTCTTAAAAAACGTGAAGAGATGTTCAATCTCACTCATAACATAAAATACAAAACAAAATTCTAGTGATATTTACTTTTTTACCTATCAAATGGAATATTTTGTAACGTGCTGTGTCAGCAAGGGATGGAAAAATAGACACTCTCATTGCTGGTGGAAATATACATTGCTATAACTTCTATGGAAGATAATTTAAAAATAGAAAAAAATACACATACTTTTTAGTCCAGCAATTTTATGCTCATTTTTGTTTGTAAAAAGATTGGAGATAATCTAGCAACCACCGACTAGAGACTGGGTCTGCAAATTATGATACAGCCATAAATGGACACTTTTTAAAAAGAAAGAGGGCTTTTAAAAATGGACTGATATGACCTTGTCTCTACCAAAAATACAAAAAATTAGCCAAGCATGGTGGCGGGCGCCTGTAGTCCCAGCTACTCGGAGGCTGAGGCAGGAGAATGGCGTGAACCCAGGAGGCAGAGCTTGCAGTGAGCTGAGATCGCGCCACTGCACTCCAGCCTGGGCGACAGAGCGAGACTCCGTCTCAAAAAAAAAAAAAAATTGGACCGATATGTAGAGACCTGCAATTTATATTAAGTAAAAATATGTCTAGAAACATACATCGTAAACTGGTAACAGTGGTTGCCTCTAAGGTTGGGCACTTACTTAAAATCTTTTGTACCTTTGGAATTTTGTACAATGTGTATTATCTATTTTTTCCTAATCAGCTTTATAGAGCAATAATTTATGTATAGTTAAACCACATCCATTTAAAATTTACAATGCAATGACATTTGAAAATTATACACTTGTGAGGCTGGGCACAGTGGCTCACACCTGTAATCCCAGCACTTTAGGAGGCTGAGGCAGGCAGATCTCGAGGTCAGGAAATTGAGACCGTCCTGGCCAACATGGTGAAACTCTGTTTCTACTAAAAAAACAAAAATTAGCTAGGCACGGTGGTGCGTGCCTGTAATCCCAACTACTCAGGAGGCTGAGGCAGGAGAATCGCTTGAACCAGGGAGCTGGAGGTTGCAGTGAGCCGAGATTGCACCACAGCAGTCTAGCCTGGTGCCAGAGCAAGACTCCGTCTCAAAAAAAAAGAATGAAAGAAAGAAAGAAAGAAAGAAAGAGAGAGAAAGAAAATTATACACTTGTGAAACCAGCTCCACAATCAAGACACAGAACATTAACGTTTCCTCAAAAGATGCCTCATGCCCTTTGCCATCCGTCATCTCTCCTCCCTGGCCCCAGGTAACCACTGATCTGCTTTCTGTCATTAGAGATTAGTTTGCATTTTATATCAAAGGAATCACACAGTATATACTCTTTTGTATCTGACTTCTGCACTCTGCATAATGATTTCGAGATTTATTAGTGTTGTTATGTGTATCAATAGTTCATTCCTGAATAGCATTCTATTGAATGGATATACCCCATTTTGTTTATCCAGTCTACTGTTGATGAACATTTGGATTGTTTACAGATTTGGACTACATGAATAAACCTGTTAACGATCATTTTGGTTTGTTTGTTCCTGAGACAGAGTCTTGCTTTGCCACCCAGGCTGGAGTGCAGTGGCACAATCTCAGCTCACTGCAACC
Source organism: Papio anubis (assembly GCF_008728515.1). Classification (NCBI taxonomy): domain Eukaryota; kingdom Metazoa; phylum Chordata; class Mammalia; order Primates; family Cercopithecidae; genus Papio; species Papio anubis. Next base: position 108,365,004 of record NC_044976.1, on the reverse strand, counting down.
TCCAACTCCTGGGTTCAAGCAATTCTTCTGCCTCAGCCTCCCGCGTAGCTGGGATTACAGATGCCTGGCTAATTTTTGTATTTTTGGTAGAGATGGGGTTTCACCATGTTGGTCAGGCTGGTCTCAAACTCCTGACCTCAAGTGATCCTCCTGCCTCTGCCTCCCAAAGTGCTGGGATTACAGGCGTGAGCCACCACGCCCTGCCCAGCCATTGTTATGAACATTTGTGTATAATGTTCCATTTGAGTGGAAATATGTTTTTATTTATTTTGGGTAAATAGTGAGTGGAACAGCTAGATAGTATGGTAGGTATATGTTAACTGTTAAAGAAATGCCAGGTTTTCAAAGTGATTTTATCATTTTCCATTTCTACCATAAGAATTCAAGTTGTACTCATCCTTGCCAGTACTTGGTGCTGTTGGGTCTTTTTAATTTTATATTGAGTGTGTAGTGGTGTATTCACTATTTTAAAAGAAATATTTAAAATAAAACATAAATAAATAGGTCATTACTTATAGCCTCTCCCTCCAAGTCTGTAAATAATGCTATGAAAAAGCTGAATGTTGAAATTTTGAGAAGGAAGGTGTCTAAGTTTTTTTCTATTGCTATGTAGCAACTGACCCCAAAGTTAGTAGCTTAACACAGCATACATTTATTATCTCACAGTCTCTGCGGGTGAGGAGTCCAGGCATGGCTCTGCTGAGTGTTCTGCTCAGTGTCTCACAAGGTGGCAATCAAGATTTCTGCCAGGCTGCATTCTTTTATGGAGCTCGGGTCCTCTTCCAGCTCACATGGCTGTTAGCGGAATTCAGTTCCTGTGGTTGTAGGACTGGGCCCCTGTTTTCTTTTGACTGTCATCTCTGGCCTGCTCTCAACTTCTAGAGGTCACCCACACTTCCTGGCATATGACTTTTTCACAGGCTGTCACAACATGGCCTCTTACTTCTTCAAGGCCAGCACAAGAACCTCTCTCTAGTCCTCTAAGACAGAATTTCATATAATGTAGCGACATAATGTAAGTCTCGCATAATGTAAAGTGTAATGTATACTGTAACATGAGAGTCTATCCCACTGTCTTTGCCATTTTTCTTGTATAATGTATACATTTTTTACATTCTTATATACATTCTTGCATAATGTATAAATTTTTCTTGCATAATGCCATTTTTCTTGTATAATGTAACATGAGAGTCTATCTCACTGTCTTTGCCATTTTTCTATTGCTCAGAGGAGGGTCACAGTTTCCACCCAATGACTCACTAGGGGGTCACCCTAGAATCTGTCCTACATAGGCAGCATAACGTGTCAAACTTGGGCGGTGGTTCTGTTTTGTGTATACCTAAGAATCGCCTGGGGGCCTGTTAGTAGATAGATTCCTGGGACCTATCTCCAGAATTTCTGACTCAGTGAGTCTGAGGTGGGGCCCAGAGATCTGTTTAGTTAGACAGCAGTTAATTTCTCAGATACATCTGAGGCAGGTGGTCCCCAGGCCATAGCTACACAAACACCACCATGGAAGCTACTTCAGGAATTCGGAGAAGGGCACACTTGTATCTGAACCTCTCCTTTTCCTATAATCTAATGAGATTGACCAATTCCATCTTCTTTCTTGAAGATCAAAGAAGAGGACTGGGTTCTACTTATCAGCAGATTCCTATAGAGGCAAAGAGCACAGCCAGGGACAAAGAAGTCACCTGAAAAAACTTTCGGTAAAAATAATCTACTAGGACATTATCAAAAGGCAAGATTAATGAATCAAAGTAAAAACAACTGGTAATATGATATTTAATAAAGTTTAAATTACGGTTCTACCACTAACGAGATATAAAACACGGACAAGTAACCAACATCCCTGAGCTTCAAAGTCTACAAAATGAAGATAATAGCTACTTCCCACATTTGTTACCCCATATAAATGGGACAATGTAGGCAAAAAATATGCCTGACATTCAAATATCTGTCAAATCCCATCTGAAAAACCGGAACCTCAAAAAGGATTTCAGACTGTCAAAATATAACCACAAAGATTGGTATTGGTACTTCTGTTCCTCTTCAAGACGAGTTAAAGAAATCAAGAAAGTCAAGAATGATGAAATAAAGATAAATACCAGGACCAATTAAAGATCTTACAAGTATATCACTTATACATCCAGAAGATAACTCCCTATAAGGAGAAAATAAGTTTAAAGACTGAGTTAAAAAAGAAATGTAACTATTAATTATCTATAAGAAAAATAATTAGGCCAGGCAGGGTGGCTCACGCCTGTAATCCCAGCACTTTTGGAGGCTGAGGCGGGCAGATCACAAGGTCAGGAGTTTGAGACCAGCCTGGCCAACATAGTGAAACCCTGTCTCTACTAAAAATACAAAAAAAAATTAGCTGGGCATGGTGGCGCACGCCTGTAGTCCCAGCTACTCAGGAGGCTGAGGCAGGAGCAGGAGAATAGCTTCAAGTCGAGAGGCGGAGGAGGTTGCAGTGAGCCAAGATTGCGCCCCTGTACTCCAGCCTGGGAGACAGAGCAAGACTCCTTCTCAAAAAACAAAACAAACAAACAAACAAAAAAAACAAAAAAAAAACAAAAAAAAAGAAAGAAAGAAAAAAAAAGGAAAAGAAAAATCACAAATCACAAGACTTTTTTTTTTTTTTTTTTGAGACAAGTCTCACTCTGTCACCCAGGCTGGAGTACAATGGTGTGATCTTGGCTCACTGCAACCTCTGCCTCCCAGGTTCAAGTGATTCTCTTGCCTCAGCCTCCGAAGTAACTGAGATTACAGGCGCCTGCCACCACACCTGGCTAATTTTTATATTTTTAGTAGAGACAGGGTTCCACCACGTTGGCCAGGCTGGTCTCGAACTCCTGACTTTAGGTGATCCGCCCACCTCATCCTCCCAAAGTGCTGGGATAACAGGCATGAGCCACCGCGCCCGGCCTAAAACCACAAGACTTTTTTTAAAAAAAGACTAAGATGATGGGAGTATCCTAACTTCTCGCCTGATTATATAAAAAAATGGCAGCAAAGGAGATTTTATGATAACAAATATGAAGAATGATAACCTATGTTGAGCAATGAATGTTTAGTAATCCTCAAGTTTTAGGATCTAAATAACGCAATAATAAAGACATGCAAAAAGAGAAAAATGAAAATATAATTGCATTTGGATTCCTTGGCACTTTATTAACTAGCTAATTTTCAAAAGAGAGAAAATAGGGAAAATTAAACCGTAAATAAAAAAAGAAAAATGATTTTTAAGCAAACTATATTTTTAATATTTGTTGAAAAGTCAGTCAGTAAAGTTTAATATGTATTCCTTATTAAATCTTTGTAATTAGATGCAGAGATTTTTATTCTCAAATAAGAACAAAATGTACTTAATCTGAAGAACCAATGTCATACTTATTGGAGATGCATGAAGCTTGTTTCTCTGGAAAACAGAACAGAAGGTGCACCCATGTGTATTTTTCTCAATATGGTACTAGAAATGCTGACAATAGCTGTTTGGGAAAGGCATAACTAATTAGGGTAGGCCAGGCGCAGTGGCTCACGCCTGTAATCCCAGTACTTTGGGAGGCTGAGGTGGGTGTATCACAAGGTCAGGAGTTCAAGACCAGCCTGGCCAAGGTGAAACCCTGTCTCTACTAAAAATACAAAAAATTAGCCAGGTGTGGTGGTGGGCGCCTGTAATCCCAGCTATTCGGGAGGCTGAGGCAGAGAATTACTTGAACCCAGGTGGCGGAGGTTACAGTGAGCCACTGCACTCCAGCCTGGGTGACAGAGTGAGACTCCTTCTCGGAAAAAAAAAATATATATATAATTAGCGTAAAAAATACTACTCCAGTTGATGCGATTATTTATCTGAATGTTCCAAGAATAGTATCCCCTAAATTACTATAAATAATAAATGAATTTAGCAAAGATGTGAGCCAAAAGAAACCCACATAGAACAATTGCATTTCTGTCAGTGAAATATAGCTGCGTATTAATAAAAACATAAAATAAAAAGAAAGATTCCATTCATAACCATAAACCAAAAATAAATTTGCTTGAGAATTTTCTTTAAGCCACAAGATTTATTCCAAGAAAATTACTAAACGATAGCAGGAAAAGTAAAGGAGGATATGAACAAGTGGAGAGATATACCAGATTATTATTGGAAAAATACATATTAATAAATGTGACAGTGTTTCAAAGTTAATAGATTTCAAGCAGTACTAGTTTAAGGCCTTACAAAATAATTACAGAAGTAGAATAATAGATAACAATCTTAGAAAATAAGAAAAGATACAGAAAAAGTAGGGCTTTCACAGGATTTAAAATGTATTACAAAAAGTACATTGATCAAAACTTTCTCAGCACCACAGCCAGGGTGGCCCTGATAAGCTAAGTCAGACCCTGCCTTTCCTTTGTGCAAAACCATCCTAGACTTCTCATCTGCCTCTGAGTAAACACCACAGTCCTTACAATGCACGACCTGGCCCTGCAAGATCTGCTCTCGCCCTTCCATGTCAGGTCACCTCTCCTGTTCTGTCCCTCACTTATTCCACTGCAGTCACCTTGGCCTCTTGCTAGGCCTGAATGCATTAGGCACTTTCCAGCTCATAAAATTTGATGTTCCTTTATACTCGTGCTTCTGTCTGGAATCCTTTTTTCTCCCACATATTTGCATACTTCTTCCCTCCCCTCCCTCCTTCAGACTTTGCTAAAACAGCCTCTTCTCAATGAGATCTTCCTTAAGATTCCCAGAGAAAAGTTCAACTTTTCATTCCCATGCCAGGCTCCCTATCACTCGTTCCTATCTTATTTATTATTTATTTATCCATCTATTATCTATTTTTAAATTGTCTCCATCACCACCAGAATGATATAACTCCATGAGGGCAGGGATGTTTGTTTTGTTAACAGCTGTATCCTTGGCACCCAGAATGGTACCTGGCACATAGTAGGTGCTTAACACATATTTGTCAAATGAATGAATGAATGAGATAGAACAGAAATTCCTGTGGCACTGCTATGCTATTTTATAAACTTAATTTACAACAAAGCAGAAGCAACACAACAATGCAGAAAGATTTCACTGCTTGCTAATTGTTTGAGCAATGAAATAATAAAAAGGGAATTTAATATCTTAGAGTAATACATGGCATTATGTATAATAATACAGCCAGGCACAGTGGCTCAGGCCTGTAATCCTAGCAATTTGGGAGGCCTAGGCAGGCAGATTGCTTGAGTTCAGGAGTTCAAGACCAGCCTGGGCAACATAGTAAAACCCCATCTCTACAAAAAAATAAAAGAATTAGCCAGGCATGGTGGCACACACCTGTAACCACAGCTACTCAGGAGACTGAGGTGGAGGGATCACTTGAGCCCATGAGGTCAAGGCTGCAGTGAGGCTGAGATCATGCCACTTCACTTCAGCGTGGGAGACAGAGTGAGACCCTGTCTCAAAAAAATAAAATAATAATAATAATAATAATAATAATACATTTCAGATGGATTAGAGTAAAACCTACACTGGTTTTTTTTGTTTTTTGTTTTGTTTGTTTTGGTTTTTTTTTTTTTGGTGGGGGGACGGAGTCTCGCTCTGTCACCCAGGCTGGAGTGCAGTGACGTGATCTCGGCTCACTGCAACCTCTGCCTCCCAGGTTCAAGAAATTCTCCTGCCTCAGCCTCCCGAGTAGCTGGGATTACAGACGTGTGCAACGACGCCCTGCTAATTTTTGTATTTTTAATAAAGAGGGGGTTTTATCATGTTGGCCAGGCTGGTGTCAAACTCCCTACCTCAAGCGATCTGCCCACCTCGGCCTCCCAAAGTGCTAGGATGACAGACGTGAGCTACCGCACCCAGCTTAGTATTTTTTTAAATGGGAAAAATAACATGGTTATCTCATGTTTGAAGGGGTCATAAATGTCTGACTATTGAAGAAATGAAAAAAATGTATTATGGACAAGGTAGAGAAATATAAATATATATTATTTTATTATTTTTTAGACAGGGTTTCACTTTATTCCTCAGGCTGGAGTGTAGTGGCACAATCTTGGCTCACTGCAGCCTTGACCTCCTGGGTTCAAGCGATCCTCCTGTCTCAGCCACAGAAGTAGCTGGGACTAAAGGCACACTCCACCATGCCCAGCGAACTTTTGTATTTTTTTTGTAGAGATGGGGTTTCACCATGTTGGTCAGCCTAGTCTTGAACTCCTGACCTCAAATTATCTGCCTGCCTCAGCCTCCCAAACTGCTGGGATTATAGGTGTGAGCCACTATACCTGGCCAAATACATAAAGATTACTCTGAACTTTACAGTAGCTACTACATACAAGACTACGCTATAGAAATAAAAGATATGTGAAAAAATTAATTATTAAAAGCTTATCCCCAAATAGAAAACAACAGATGGAGAAAATTCTTGGCTGTGTCTGGATTCTACTCTGTAAATTGTCAAAGAAGAGGAATAGTTTCTTCCCCCCAAAAAGGAAGAACAATTATCACATAGAAAAACATACAGCCTTGAAAGCAATAAAGAGAAGACCATTTAAACAACTTTAACATATCATTCTAGAACTATTAGACTAGCAAAAAGCTAATAAAAGTGATAAATCCCATGTTAACAGAACTGTGGGGAAACAAGTGCTTATATGTTGCTGGTGATAATATGAACTTGTGCAATCTCTTAAACAATAAAAGGACATGCATCAAAGGCAGCAAAAATGCTCATATCTTTTGGACTATTGACTCTGCTTTTGGAAGCTTATCTACAAGGAAGCAAATAAACCCAAAATTAAGCAAACAGAAAAAAAAAAATCAATCTGTTTCATCCTGTGTGAAAAAGTGAAACTTTGAAATGACTCAAGTGCCAAATAATAGAGGAAATTCTAAGCAGCCTTTCTTGTAATAACACACTGGACAATTAAGAATGAAAATCTGGGGACTTTTTTTTAACATGAAAGAATGCGAATGTTAACACAGCAGTGCTACCACCTGAGATGCTGAAGTATGATTTTTCTGTAATAAAGCCAAGAGAGGTCACCCCTGAGAACAGAATTCTAATCTTTGGAACAGTGCGCTGCCCAGAACTTATTGTCCTAGGTGAACAATCCTCTTACACAGGGTTATGCCAACCTGCCAGACTGAAAAGTCTAAGAAACTCCCTGGTGAGGCTTGAGGCTTGAAGTAATGATTTCATTTCACTTCATGGACACTATTAACTTGGCCTCAAGGACACACTTGTCCTGCAGTAAGAGGAAGAGAGGAGGGTGCCCAGGCAGGCAGGACTGAAAGGTTCAGCTTCATTAGGAACTGGGTGCCCACAAAGGAGGAAGCTGTAAGCCACACTCGGGGAAACTAGAGAACTTTGCAGGGAGCATTGCACCAGGGAGGAAGTGCCTTCTAAGGCTGCAGGAATGGCAGGCCTTGGGATGGGAAAATTCCAGAGTAAAGGTCCGTTGTGAGGGAATTCTGCCTGTGTGAACCCAGAGCCTTCTGTAAATGCCACAGGATGCATGAAAGTTCTAAACAGGACACATGGCAAGACGGAGAGGAGTTACAATTTATTTGTCCAACTCATAATACAGGTAAACAGGAAGATGAGATGTTTTGCCTACCTGCATGGCATGCCAGACTGCCTGACTTTGAATTCTTTTTTTTTTTTTTTGAGATGTAGTCTCACTCTGTGACTCAGGCTCAAGTACAGTGGCTTGATCTTGGCTCACTGCAACCTCCATCTCCTGGGTTCCAGCAATTCTCCTGCTTCAGCCTCCTGTGTAGCTGGGATTACGAGTGTGCACCACCATGCCCGGCTAATTTTTGGATTTTTAGTAGAGAAGGGGTTTCACTATGTTGGCCAGACTGGTCTCGAACTCCTGACCTCAGGTGATCCACCAGCCTTGGCCTCCCAAAGTGCTGGGATTACAGGTGTGAGCCACCACACCCAGCCCTGGCTTTGAATTCTGACTCTACCATTTATTAGCTGTGTGACCTTGGGCAAGTCACTTACACGCCTGTGGCTCAGTTTAACAACAGCACCTTCCTCTTAGGGGTGCAGTGAGGTTTAGGTGCAACAAAACAGGAAAAGTTCCCACATTAGGATTCTCATTAACTTCAAGCTCCTGTCATTATTTTGTACTACGGTTATCTTGCCATGCAGCAAGGTGCCTGGGAGCACTGCTCAGAGAATAAGAAAGGTTGGATCAGACAGAAGCATCAGGAATTTATAACCAAGAGCTACCCAACCCAGTGAGTATCTGGGAGGAGGAAAAAAGAAAGCCTTCAAGTTATTTACACTGGAGAGGCTGGGTTGGCGTGGGGAGGTTGGATGCCCTAAGCCTTCAGTTCTCAGTTGGGCTACGAGGCAGGTTTCTCCCCTCACCGGAGGCCCTCTCAGAGTCAGCCTTGGGGCCCCGGCTAGAGGAGTTCTTCTTGAATTGCTTCTAGTGAGGCAGGACTGGTCCCAAATGGAGCCATGGGATCATTGGGCACTAGACCACGGGTGCCTTGAAGACCCCACTGTGTGGGAGACAGATTCAGAAACACATCCAAGAATTTAGAAAGTAGATAGTGCTTTTTTTTTTTCCTTCCTGCTGATTGCCTGCCCATTGGTTGAGAGTGGGTAGTGTCAAAATTAAATCCTGATGCTTGTGCATTTTCCCTGGGAAAAGTTACAGATTTGGCTGGCTGAGGCAGTGGATGGGCAGGCAAGTGCAGGGACCAAGTGAAGGGGTCTGGAGGAGGGAAGAAATGTCTTCAGGGCATTTTTAGGAAGCGTTGCTGTGCAATGTGTTGTATAACCTTCTCCTCTACGTCCCAAGATAATTTTGCTAAAGACTGACATTTATTTTAAGGCTTTAAAAGAAAAGTCAGCTTTAGATTTCTTTGGAATGTTGTGCTGTGATGCTCCCTAAGGCAGAAGCAATAGAAGTCTGTAAGTATGGGATTGTTTATTCACACAATCATTATTTATTAAGCACCTACTGTATCTGAGGAGCCATGTTAGGAGATGAGAATAGAGAGGTAGATAACGTACAGTCTTTGTCCTCAAGTTGCTCACAGGGTATTGGAGATACAGATACATATACAAATAATAGGTAAATTGTGGGTGTAATAATAGTTGTGGTAGGCTGAATAATGTCTCCCAAACAGATCCAGGTCCTTGTGTCTGGAACCTGTGAATGCCATCTTACTCAGGTGGGCCCTAAATGTGATCAGAAGAGTCCTTATAAGAGGAAGGCAGAGGGAGATCTCCCCACAGAAGAGAAGACAATGTGACGGTGGAAGCTGCAACTGGTGTGATGGGCGTTGAAGACGGAGGAAGGGGGCACACACCAGGAATGCAGGAGGCCTCTAGAAGCTGAAAAAGTCAAGGAAACAGATTTCCCCCTCGGAGTGTCTGGAAGGAACCAGCCCAACCCACACCTCGACTCTGGCCCACTGAGACCAATTTCAGACTTCTGAGCTCCAGATCTTTAAGAGAATAAATTGAATAAATTTGTGGGGTTTTTTTTTGTTTGTTTCGGAGACAGGGTCTCACTCTGTTGCCTAGGCTGGAGTGCAATGGTGCCATCTTGGCTCACGGCAACCTCTGCCTCCCTGGTTCAAGCAATTCTTCTGCCTCAGCCTCCTGAGCAGCTGGGATTACAGGTGTGAGTCGCCATGCCCGGCTAATTTTTGTATTTTTAGTAGAGACCTGGTTTTACCATGTTGGCCAGGCTGGCCTAGAAGTGCTGACCTCAAGAGATCCACCCACCTTGACCTCCCAAAGGACTGGGACTACAGGCTTGAGCCATCACACCCGGCCCAATTTGTGTTGTTTTAAGTGACTAAGTTTGCAGCAATTAGTTATATTGGCAGTAGGAAATTAATATATTAGTGTTTAGTGAAAGAAGAGGCACAGAATGGAATGGACATCCTGACAATTGCTCTGTTGACATGCAGCTCATCCAGGTGTCAGAAGGGAATACAGAGAAGTGGTGCTATTGACTCTTGCCGTAAAGGAAGTTGGGAAGTATGTTAAGAGCATCTTTACCTAGCACTGTTAGGTGTGGAGAGGTGAAGGGATTGTCCAGGGTCATACATATCCATTTATTGAGCACCCGCTCTGAACCAGCTCCTGTGTTGGTTTTGATGGGATATGAAAATAATTAAGGCAGGGTTCTTGCCCTCAAGGAACTTACAGTCCAGCAGGGGAGTCTTGGCATAAAAGCTCTGGGTTGTCATGACTTTGGACCAGTTATTTAACCTCTTTGGGTTTAGGTCCTTCTGTGTAAACCACAGAAAGAGCTGCTTCACCAGATGTGAGGACCAAGTGATAAAATATATGCCAACTTGCTTTGTAATCTGTAAAGCATTATAGAAATAAGAGGTGTTATTGTAATTAGGTATAAGAAAAACAAGACACTCACTTAAGTAGCTTGAAGGCATATGGGAAAGACATAAAAAACAAGACACTTAAGTAGCTTGAAGGCATATGAGAAAGACATAAATGACATACTGGAGATTCAGATGGAATGACAGAAGAGATTAACTCAGCCAGCAGGATCAGGACAGCTTTCTAGAGGAAGGACATTTTAGCAGGTTGTGGTTGGACAGGAAGTAGATGTGAGAAGGGGAAGGGGAGCGAGAGCCCAAGGAAGGGCAAGGAGAAAGAACATTTACTAGATGTGAATGTGAGTGGCTGCAGATGAGGTTAAATGGTTAAATGATAGATTGGGCCCTGATTGTGAAGGGATAACCTGCATCCTTTGTAGGTGACTTGAACCTCTGGATGATGAGGAATTTCAGTGGTGGGGAAGTTGGCACCTTCATAGGGCTAAATCTTAACTTTTCCATAAGCCCTTCTTAATCCTACTTCCACCACCTCATCCCAGCTCCTCATTAAGGTGCCCAGAGCAGAACCCAGGTTGTGTGGTTCCAATCAGTGCTCCTTTCTCCATCAATTCTATTTCAACACAAGGCAGAGTTAGGAGCTGAAATTTGTTCGTGTTTTTTTTCCCCCTTTAAAAAATACTGTTGACGTTTTTTTGTCTTGTTTTTGGTTTTTGTTTTAGAAAATTACTCATTGTTGGTCAGGTGCAGTGGCTCATGCCTGCAATCCCAGCACTTTGGGAGGCCGAGGCAGATGGGTCACCTGAGTTCAGGAGTTCGAGACCAGCCTGGCCAACATGGTGAAACCCTGTCTCTACTAAAAACACAAAAATTAGCCGGGTGTGGTGGTGAGCGCCTGTAATCCCAGCTACTTGGGAGGCTGAGGCAGGAGAATCACTTGAACCAGGGAGGTGAAGGTTGCAATGAGCTGAGACTGCGCCATTGCACTCCAGCATGGGCAACAAGGGCAAAACTCCATCTCGGAAAAAAAAAAAAAAAAGGAAAAGGAAAAGAAAATTGCTCATTGTTAAATCATGCAAAGGATGAAGACAACAGTTTCTGCGAGAGATGAGCATTCACTGTGAGCCAAAAAGCCAAATGCTGTTTAAAGTACATTCTACTTGGACCTCTGCTGATATTCTCATATCAAATAACATTGTGCTGAAAAATTGGTGGAGAATGGTTGCACTAGAACAAAAATTCTGGTTCAGGGTTTGGTTCTTGGTTAAAAAATGAACTATGGGAGGCCGAGGAGGGCGCATCACAAGGTCAGGAGACTGGGACCATCCTGGTTAACATGGTGAAATCCCGTCTCTACTAAAAACACACCAAAAATCAGCCAGGCATGGTGGCAGGCGCCTGTAGTACCAGCTACTGGGGAGGCTGAGGCAGGAGAATGGTGTGAACCTGGGAGGCGGAGCTTGCAGTGAGCCGAGATCAGGCCACTGCACTCCAGCCTGGGCGAAAGAGCGAGACTCCGTCTCAATAAATACATAAATAAATAAAATAAAAATAAAAAATAAAAAGGGGAATAATTGGTCTGAAAGTTGTATTCGTCTTCTCTTTCCATTTTGCTCTTATCAGCTCCACGGATGTTAAATGAGCGCCTTCTCTCTGCTGGTCTGTGGTGGGTGGTGGGCAGGCCCTGTGAATGGAGTTCCCGTCCAATGATGAGGGAATGTCAGACGACGTTCATCTACCTCAGTATTTGAGCTTTTAACTCAAAGAGTTATGACTTTTAAGGAAGATTCTAAAGACCACTTAAAATTTCTCCTCCTCTATGTATTCTTCCCTGATAATTTGCTGGAAGGACTCTCTCTCTCTCTTTTTCTGTCCCTTGGCCTCTCTCCCTTCTCCATACCCTTTCCTCTAGGTAGGAGTAATCTTTTATTCTACATCTCCCAGGACAGTTAAGATTTCAAATATTTTACCCCACAATCTCTACGTTACAGTGAAATGCAAATATTTTGACAACCAAGCAAGAGCTTCTGAAATACCTGTGTCTCCCAAATGATAAAAACTACAACTTGCATGGTGCTATTTTCCAGGACAGTTTAGAAGTAAGAACTGTGCTATTATCACCCTCAATTTACAGATGAGAAAACTGAATCACAGACAGATTAAATTATTTACCCAAGAGCACTTCGGTCAGATCTTGTGGCTCAATTTTTGGCTCAGAAAATTTGGTCCACAGAACTGCCTATCATCTGTCTCCCATTCCTGAGACACATGAACTTTCTTTCCTCCCTGGCCTTGTCTGAAAGCTTTGAATGCACAAAACATAGAAGGTAAAAGAGTAAAAAGCTATCTACAAAAATTGTAATGACATGCAAAAATATTCATGATTATGTGATTATGTAAAAAATCAATACTATACATTCATTATGATATCAACTATGTAAAAATATAAACATACTATTAAAATACTGGAAGGAAATACAACAGAATGTTGACAGTAGTTATTCCTGAATGGTGCGGTTAAGAGTGATTTTTTTGAGACGGAGTCTCACTCTGTCGCCCAGGCTGGAGTTCAGTGGCACAATCTTGGCTCATTGCAACCTCCGCCTCCCAGGTTCAAGTGATTCTCGTGCCTCAGCCTCCCAAGTAGCTGGAATTATAGGCATGTACCACCATATCCGGCTGATTTTTGTATTTTTAGTAGAGACGGGATTTCACCATGTTGGCCAGGGTGGTCTCCAACTCCTGACCTCAGGTGATCCACCCACCTTGGCCTCCCAAAGTGCTGGGATTACAGGCATGAGCTACCGTGCCCAACCAAGAGTGATTTTTATATTCCTAGTTACAGTTTTCTGCATTTTCCTATTTACCTATTATCAGCTCATGCTAACTTTATAAAAAGAGAAAATGTTTTAAAATAAATCATCCACTTAAAGGAACACATGAACACCATAGAAGAGACTGGTTGATTGAATGGTCATCCTAGTGATCTGTGGTGTCTGAAGGGTGGAGCTGCATAATGAGTAGATTTGTGTATGTGACACACTGCTGCAATTAGATGGTCTATATGTGGGGATACAGATTTAAATTATTACTTATGAATGAGGAAACAAAAAATGCCTCTTCTTAGAGTTTAAATGGTTTATGGAATTTGGAGGAAACCAGTCCAGAAAAGATTAGAGTGTCAGAGCTAGAAAGGGGCTTCAGAGATCCTAAAATCGAATCTTCTTTTCTTACAGATCAGTATCTGATGCCTCCTTTGTTCAGGGTTAACATCGACCAGGAAGGAGAAGAAGTTTGAAATCAGAAATGGAAATCTCACATCTTCCTCTGTCCTGGTCAAATTTCAAGTCTGGCCTTTGCTGTCCTGGTGGAAGGACCCTTGGGCATGCCTTCCATAGCTGCTACGCTAGTCTAGCCCTGCTGGAGATCTTTGCTGCTAGAGGGATCGCGCCTCTGTGGCTGTGTGAGTGATTTGGTCTCATAGTGAACGATTTAACGGAGAGCACAGGGCAGTGAGACTGGGCTTTCTGAAGACTCAAGCCTACTGGCCAGACCAGCTGAACCAAAGGATCTTCTCCCTTGGCCTTCCTAATGAACTCTTCTCCACTCTTGCCAGGCTCCCGTGAGCAGCAGACTGATTTTTGTGACCAAAATAACCACTCAGAGTCATCAAACAACCAGTGACCAACCAGCAATGGACTAGCAATTTGTTCTATGACCACACTGTTTAGTATGTTTAGATCTTGCCTCAAGGTAGCATTTTGCCATTCTGTGGATCAGCAGTCCCCAGCCTTTTTGGCACCAGGGACCGGTTTTGTGGAAGACAATATTTCCATGAACCAGGGAGTGGGGGATGGTTTCGGGATGGTTCAAGTGCATTACATTTATTGTGCATTTTATTTCTATTATGATTAAATTGTAATATATAATAAAATAATTATACAACTCACTGTAATGTAGAGGGAGTGGGAGCCCTGAGCTTGTTTTCCTGAAAGTAGATAGTTCCATCTGGGGGTATGGGAGACAATGACTGATCATCAGTCATTAGATTCTCATAAGGAGTGTGCAACCTAGATCCCTCACATGTGCAGTTCACAATAGGGTTCGTGCTCCTCTGAGAATTTAATGCTGCTGTTGATCTGACAGGAGGCAGAGCTCAAGTGGTAATGCCAGCAATGGGGAACAGCTGTAAATACAGATGAAGCTTTGCTCACTGGCCCACCGCTCACCTCCTGCTGTGTGGCCTGGTTCCTAACAGTCTATGGACTGGTACCAGTTCCTGGCCCTGCTGTGGATGACTTCAGAAAAATCACAACTTCATTACAAAAATACGAGTTTTATAAAATTTTTTTTCAGATTATAAAAGTAATGTAAATGTATTATTAAAAATTGGAAAATGTAGAAGGAATAAGAAAGAAATTAAATCACCCATAATTCTAACCCTTAGTAATAGCCTCCATTAACATAGTCATTTTTCCTTGCAATTAATGGCTCCTTTTCATCTTTTTTTCTATGTACAGGTATATGGCTTACCTTATTTATTTATTTATTTATTTATTTATTTATTTATTTATTGAAACAGAGTCTTGCTCTGTCACCAAGGCTGGAGTGCAGTGGTATGATCTTGGTTCACTGCAACCTTCACCTCCAGGTTCAAGTGATTCTTGTGCCTCAGCCTCCTGAGTAGCTGGGATTACAGATGTGCACCACCATGCCTGGCTAATTTTTGTAGTTTCAGTAGAGATAGAGTTTCATCATGTTGGCCAAGCTGGTCTCAAACTCGTGGTCTCAAGTAATCTGTCCACCTTGGCCTCCCAAAGTGCTGGAATTACAGGCATGAGCCACTGTGCCCAGCCCCATGGGTATTTTCTATTCTCATTTATTCCTTAATATTATATGATTAGCATTTCCTATATCACTCAGTATTCTTTAAAAACTATGACCAGTAATGATTGCACAAAATTCCACTGTAAATGATGAACTATTATTATATACTATTCTCCTAATATCAGATATTTAAGGTGTTTCCAAGTTTAAAGATAAAGATATCATGAAGGCAAAAGGAGACAACTGGTTCTATGTACCCTTCTGATCAAAGTATACAACAACACCTATGAAGTATTCTTATAAAAACAACTGATCCAGAACCTGGTTAAATCTCTACATTGAATTTCCAAATTTGTAGAAAATATAAGTGACAGAGGAACACGTTAGTGACATATTGAGGCTGCAACCAGAAAAATTCAGATATTGGGAAACTCTATAGGACAAATAAACAAGTTTTTCATCAGATAACCTGCTGAGGGAAAGAGATGAGGAGAAGGAGACCTAGAGATGAAAAGTGTTAAGAAACATATTGACTAATTGCAATGTATGAATATTGGATCCATATTCAAACAAACTTTAAAAAATTTGAGACAAATTATTGGATTACATTAAGAGATTATTAATTTTTAGAAGTGATGAGTATTGTAGTTATGTTTTTAAAAACAAATCTTTATCTTTTAAAGATTTGTACTGAGATTGTTATGTTTGATAGGGTATACGTGGGATTTGTTTCAAAATAATGAGGTGGGGCAGGGAATAGTGTGTGGTAATATAGATGAATGAATATTGGCTGTAATTTTTCAGGCTGAGTGATGAGTGCATGGGATTTCATTTTACTATCTGTTTATTTTGGTCCTTTTTTTTTTTTTTTGAGACAGGATCTTGCTCTGTTGCCCAAGCTGAAGTGCAGTCACATGATCTCAGCTCACTGCAAGATCACAGTGATCTTGCAGCTCACTGCAAGAGCCTCCTGGGCTCAAACGATCCTCCTGCCTCAGCCTCCTGAGTAGCTGGGACTACAGGCATGCATCACCACACCTGGCTAATTTTTGTATATTTTGTAGAGGGAGGTTTCATCATGTCACCCAGGGCTGGTCTCCAACTCCTGGACTCAAGCAATCCACCTGCCTAAGCCTCCCAAAGTGCTGGGATTACAGGTGTGAGCCACTGTGCCCAGTCGGTACATGTTTTATATTTGCCATAATTAAAACTTAGAAAAGAAACAAAGGAAAAGCAAGCCAGCATTTCTGACAGCCATGTGCTAAGCTGAGCTGTGGAAGAAAGAGTCGTGAGTAAGATAGACCTCACTCTTATCCCAACTCTCACACTTACTGGCTGTGTGTCTTTGAGCTGTTTACCTAACCTCTCTGAGCCTCAGAGCCCTCACTTCTAAAACTGATATTATGAAGCCTGCCTCACAAGGTTGTTTTGAGGAGAAAACATGATATTTTCTGGGAAAGGGCATGCAAAACTAAGGAATGCTGGATATTTTATGTTAAGGTATGAGTAAAGCGTAGGGCTGGGAAACAAAGGGGATATGCATATTTCCCCTTCTCAGGGAGTTCAGACTCCCCATTTTTTGCTGGTTGCTTAAGAGTGAGGTTTTCATAGAAAAATACTTTGGTGCACCATTTTAATTTTCTTGTCATTTCTTTTATTATATATTTTTGAGTTGTTTTCCTAGTAATTGCCTTGAAGATTACCATTAGCAACTTAGTCTATAACAATCTAGTTCAAGTTAATACCAATTTAATTCTGATAGTACACAAAACTTTGCTCCTATTTGGCTCTGTACCTCCCTCTCCTTTATGCTGCTATTAACACAAATTATATCTTTATACATTTTTTCCATTGACATAGATTTATCATTAATGCTTTATGAATTTTTTTAAAAAAATTAAATAGGAAAAAAATACATTTATACTGTCTTTTATGTTTACCTACATAGTTACCTTTACTGGTGGTTTTATTTCTTTGTGTGGATTCAAGTTACTATCTAATATATTTTCAATTTAGCCTGAAGGACCACCTTAGTATTTCTTTTAGGTTGGATCTGCTTAGTGGCACTCTCTCAGTTTTTCTTTATCTAGAAATGTCTTAATTCCTCCAACATTTTTGAAGAATAGTTTTGCTGGATATAGAATTCTTGGTTGACACTGTTTTCCCTTCAGCGCTTTGATTATGCCATCTCACTGTTTTCTAGCCTCTCTGGTTTCTGATGAAAAATCAGCTGTGAGCCTTATTGAGCATTCTTTGCATGGATGAGTTACTTTTATCTTGTTGTTTTCAAGAATCCCTCTAATAATGGTCACCAGAGGCTGTGAACAGTAGTCAGGGTGGGGGTGAACAGGGATGGGTAATGGGTACAAAAATGTAGTTAGATAGAATCAATAAGATCTAGTATTTGACAGCACAACAGGATGACTATAGTCAATAATAATTTATAGTACATTTAAAAATAACAAAAGAGTATAATTGGAATGTTTGTAACAAAAAGAAATGATAAACGCTTGAGGTGGTGGATATCCCATTTACCCTGATGTGATCATTATGCATTGTGTGCCTGTATCAAAATATCTCATGTATCCCATAAATATACACACCTACTATGTACCCACAAAAACTAAAAATTAAAAAAATAGTCCCTCTATGTCTTTTGAACGTTTGATTGTGACGTGTCTGTGTTCCTCTTTGAGTTGATCTTACTTAGAGTACATGGAGCTTCTTGGATGTGTAGATTAATGTCTTTCATTAAACTTGGAAAATTTTCAAACATTATTTCTTCAGATATTCTTTTTTTTTTTTTTTTTTTTGCTCTTTCACCCAGGCTGGAGTGCAGTGGTGCAATCTCAGCTCACTGCAACCTCCACCTCCTGGGTTCAAGTGATTCTCCTGCCTCAGCCTCCTGAGTAGCTGGGATTATAGGTGCCTGCCACCACACCTGGCTAATTTTTGTATTTTTAGCAGAGGTAGGGTTTCACCACGTTGGCCAGGCCGGTCTCAAACTCCTGACCTCAGGTGATCCACCCACCTCAGCCTCTCATAGTGCTAAGATTACAGGTGTGAGCCACCACACCTGGCTGAAATATTCTTTTTATTCCTTTCTGTCTCTCCTCTCCTTCTGGGACTCCCATTATGTATATGTTGATATGCTTGAAGATGTCCCACAGGCCTCTGTGGCTCTGTTTATTTTTTCTGTTCTTCATTGTTTCTTTGTTATTTATCTTCCTCAGACTGGGTAATCTCAATTGAGATAACTTCAAGTTCATGGATTCTTTCTTTTGGCTGTTCAAATCTACTATTAAGCCCCTCTGGTAAAATGCTCATTTCAGTTATTGTACATTTCAATTCCAGAATTCTATTTGGTTCCCCCTCCCTTTTTTTTTTTAGATGGAGTCTTGCTCTGTTGCCCAGGCTGGAGTACAGTGGCACAATCTTGGCTCACTGCAACCTCTGCCTCCCAGGTTCAAGCAATTCTTCTGCCTCAGCCTCCTGAGTAACTGGGACTAGAGGCATGTGCCGCCATGCCCAGCTAATTTTTGTATTTTTAGTAGAGATGGGGTTTCACCATGTTGGCCAGGATGGTCTCGATCTGTTGACCTCGTGATCCGCCTGCCTCAGCCTCCCAAAGTCCTGGGATTACAGGCGTTCCTTGTCTGTATGTTCTCATCTTTATTGGTATTTTCTATTTGGTGAGACATTATTCTCATATCTTCTTTTAGTTCTTCATACATGTTTTCCTTTAGTCTTTGAACACTTTGGAATACCTGATTTAAAATCTTTGTCTAGTAAATCTAATGTTGGGGCTTCCTCAGAAGCAGTTTCTATTGATCGCTTTTCCCCCCTGTGTATAGAGAATACTGTCTGTATCTTTACATGCCTTGCATTTGTTGTTGTTGTTGGAAGCTAGACATTTAAAATAATATAATGCATCAACTCTGGAAGTCACATTTTTACCCCCTCCCCCAGGATTTGTTGTTGTTGTTAATATAGAGAAATACTCTGAACATAGCAGAGGACTTGGGCCCAAATACCCAAAGAGCTTCAAACTTGAAACTCCTCTTCAGGAGAGTAGACAGAGACTGTTTCCTGCATGTGGGCATGGAGCTCTTTTCAGGAAAGCCAACATGGAAAGTGTACCAATAGTGCCCTCTGATAGTGACACCTTTTGGAAGATCCCCTAAATAACACAGGCCAGGTGATGGCCCTGCTCCCACCTCTGAGATTCTTCAGCCTCTAGTCTTTGGTCCGTCTTCTCAGAATCACTAGAGCATATTAAGCCTGCAGACGTCACACTTGGTGGTCCTGATCCAGCCTTGCCCATGAAACCCCAGCCCAGGCCTGGACAACCTCCCCTGGAGATCTTGCTGGGTGTGGGAGAACAAATTTCTAGCCCTTTCTTCTGGGAAAGTTGTAATCAGGCAAAATAAGAATGATGACAAAGCCTGCTGCCAGCTGGAGTGATCAATGGCCAGGTGTCACCTGGCTCAATAATTAACCAGCGGGTTGGGATATGTCCAAAGGGTGGGCAGGAAGAAAACACATGGGTCACAAAGGACTCAAGCCAAGAGAAGCCAGGAGGGACTGCCAGTCAAGAGAGGCCTTTTTCAGAAGCCCAGGCAGTGGACACACCACCCAGGAGAGGTCCTTTTGCCTTTCCTGGTGGATTTAGGGATAGCAGCAAGACTGAGAAAACAGGAGTCTGTCATAGGCACCTTTTGCCCAGTTTCAGACTACACAATCCTTTTGAGGGGACAAAGAAGGAGAATTCTAAGGCCCTGGGGACCCTCAAAGCCCACCAAGCTGGCACGAGCTGTCCGTTTGTGCATGAAGCATTTGCTAAATGTCTGCTAGAGTGTGATGTTACGATGCTGTATTTGAAAACAGGCAGATCTGGCTTCAAATCCAGGCATTGCTACTTGCCAGCTGCTGTGATCTTGGCTGAGCTAAGTTTCTCTAAGCCTTAGTTTCTACATCTATAGATGAGGATGTTAGAACCTCGCTTACAGGGCTATTATAGGATAGAATGCAATTGCATTTTTATAGACTGCCTCATACATACCAGTAAATAGTAAATAGCCTTCCATTCGATCTTGTTGACAGTCTTGGACAAGGAAGAGGAACAGACCGTGCCTGACTTCCTGTTACCCTTATATGGCTTCCTTTGTCTTAAATCTTCCTGAAGTCCTGCAGAGTGCAGCATCCCTGGTCAGGTTCCTATTAGACATCTTTCTAATTCTATTCATACTTTATGACTAGATATTTATTTGTGATTGTTTTACTAATACCTGTCTCCTTCACTGACTCTTTTATTTACCATTTTTTCCTCAGTGTGTGGCAATCAACGGGGAAATGAATGAATAAATAAGGATGAGGCTCTTGCCTTCACAGACCTCACTAGATGCACACACATGAGGAGGACAAAATAGCAGAGTGACTGGGGGAAGACGTCTAAGACCTCAGAGCAGGGGTGGGGCCTGTGGACTAGAGAGGCTAAAGTCTAACTTGGGGTTCTCCCCTAGCCCTCCTCAAGGAATTCACTCGAAAACTCCCTGACTTCTCCACTGCCCCAATGCATAACCTCTTCTGACTCAGCCACCCAGTAGTGGAGCTGAGTCAGTATGGACTCTAGATGGTGCCATAGAGGTCAACCTGTGGGCTTTCCTGTGGTCCAGCCACTTCACCATGGGGCTTTCCAAGCTAGTGTGGTCCACTTGCTCCCTCAGCAGTCCCAGCATTCAGGAGCAGAGCCTGGTGACTGTCCTACCCCTCCTAGAGCCTGAAGAGGGAAACCAGCAAACAAAAGTGCTGCTGTGGCAGAGGAAGCCTTCACTGGGGCAGGGGACATGTGCTCACTGGGACATGTGGCCTTTTCTCTTCAGGGCTGCCTGGTCACTGCCCTCACCAAATAACTTTAGTGCCTTATTCAAGGGGTCTTTGGACACCCACCCAGGCCCTGCATCTAGTCCTGTCACCAACCCTTCTTGCCACGGCCCACAGTCTGCACGAGGTTAACCTCAGGCTTCTTCCTCGTCTCCTCTGATTCACTTTCCTGCCTCTGGCCGGATAGTGGTTTGGGGTTTGGCCGTGGTCTCTGCTTATATAGTCCAAGCCAGAGTTCCTGACCCTGCCTGCTCACCGGCACCCGTAGCAACCCAAGGCCACTTTCCCCTCCAGTCTCCTACCTGGCTCTTCTTGTCAGCCAGAAATCCCTGAGCTACAAGCTCTCTAACTGCTCATCCCTGTGGGAAGCACCCAGCTCTGCCACCTTCCTCTGAGAACAGCCAGGGCCTGGTAGCATGCTGGTCCCCCAGGGCTTGCCCAGAGGGGAGCTCTCTGTTTGGCTTGGGCACTGTTGGACCAGCAGGCAGGCACATTACCAGTACACATTTTATTCAGGGGCAGCCCTTTGGAGCCCACAAAGTGCTTTTGGGTTTGTCATTTCATTTGAACTGCAGTCCAGGTATACCTGGTTTGTACTCTTTTTTTTTTTTTTTGTGTGTGTGATGGAGCCTCGCTCTGTTGCCCAGGCTGGAGTGCAATGGCGCAATCTCGGCTCACTGCAGCTTCTGCCTCCCGGGTTCAGCTGATTCTCCTGCCTCAGCCTCCGGAGTAGCTGGGATTACAGGCGTGCACCACCACGCCCGGCAAATTTTTGTATTTTTAGTAGAGAAGGGGTTCTACCATGTTGGTCAGGTTGGTCTTGAACTCCTGACCTCAGGTGATCCGCCTGCCTTGGCCTCCCAAAGTGCTGGGATTACAGGTGTGAGCCACCGTAGCCAGCCACCTGGTTTGTACTCTTAAACTAGTTCTACAGACGAGGAGAAACCTGAGGCTCAGAGAGTTTAAATACTTACTTAAGGTCAAACAGTAAGAGCCAATGAGAGATTCAAGTCAAGAACCTAACTTCTGTTGGTTTTTGGGTTTTGATGTTTTTGAGACAGGGTCTTGCTTCATTTCCCAGGCTGAAGTGTAGTGATACGATCAGGGTTGACTGCAGACTCAACCTTCCGGCTCAGGCTATCCTCCAACCTCAGTCTCCCATGTAGCTGGGACTACTGGTGTGTGCCACCGCATCTGGCTAGTTTTTTGTTTGTAGAAATGGGGTCTCATTATGTTGTTCAGGCTGATCTCAAACTCCTGGGCTCAAGTGATCCTCTCACCTCAGTCCCCCT
Source organism: Papio anubis (assembly GCF_008728515.1). Classification (NCBI taxonomy): domain Eukaryota; kingdom Metazoa; phylum Chordata; class Mammalia; order Primates; family Cercopithecidae; genus Papio; species Papio anubis. Next base: position 108,342,687 of record NC_044976.1, on the reverse strand, counting down.
AAAGCGCTGGGGTTACAGGTGTAAGCCACCACCCTCAGCCAGTTCTCTGGTTCTCAATTCAAAGCGAATATTGCTGTATAGGTACGATGCTTCCCAAGCAGCCCCTGCAGCACATGAAGCCCAGGAAAGGCCTGCTGAGATTCTCAGCTCTTTCTGGGGGTTCCGGAAAGGCAGCTAAGGGGAAGGGATCTTTTGCTCCCCTCATCACCAATCCTTACTTAGAGGCTTTGAAGTGTACATTCCATCCACCACCGCCCAGTGATCAGGAAGGGCTCTAACCTAGCGCCATCTCTGTCAGAAGCCAGGAAGACTCCTCTGCTGAAGATCCTTCTGCGTGGCCATTGAACAGTAGTTATTAGATACTACTCTCATTTGCTAATACCAATAAGGCCTCTAGAAAAGGCCACCCATTACATCTGGTCAGAATTTGCATTATGATGCCTCTGTTCATGCTTTCAATATTAACCTTTGGCACACAATTACCGAGCACCTACCGAGTGCCAGATACTCTTAGGCACTAAGACACTAGGTGCACGTCCCCCTTTAATAAAAGGAGGGATGTAGCAGTGTCTGCCACTGACCATGGCCTGGTGGGACAGACAGACAAACAGGCTCCAAATTCCAAATCTGGAGCAGCACAGGTGGGGAAGGAATTGAACCTGGGTAGGCCTCAGGAGCTCGAGTCAGGCTGGGAAGGCTTCTCAGAGGGGCCTTGAACAATAAAATGTTAAGTTTCTTCAAAAATCTTTTCTGTAGCTCTTTTGATAGAAAGGGAAGAGCCATCTTAAGGGAAATGATAAGGGACAGGGTGGTAGGGGTGAGGGCACAGAAAGGGGTGACTGAGACGCCTGAACACTTAGCCCCTGGTCAAATTTGCTTGATGCCAATCTTGGCCCTGTATCCTTGGTCCCTAAGTCCAAGGACCTAATCTCTGGGGTAGCGCTGTCCAGTAGAATTTCTGGAATGATGCAAATGTTGTATTTCTGTGCTGTCCAACATGGTAGCCACATGTAGTTACAGAGCCCTTGAAATGTGGATAGTATAGCTAAGGAACTGAATGTTTACTTTTATTTCATTCTAATTAATTTAAACTTAAATAGCCATCTTACCTGACAGTGCAGCTCTAGATACTTCCTATCCTGGATCACAGTGGAATCACCTGAGATGTCTTTTAAAAAGTTTTGACACCTGGTGCCTGAGCCTCGCCCCTAAGATTCGATTTCATTGATCTAGGGTGGGGCTCAGGGGATCAGATTTTTTTTTTTTTTTTTTTTTAAAACAACTCAGGTGATTCTCCTGGAAGCCAGCGTTGGGAACCACTAATCCAAAGCTGTCTACCACACCCTCAGGGATTGAGAGGCCCCTCTTGTCATAGCTTTGCCCAGGGTGTATGTTTGGGCCTTCAACTCCTCTGGCCCTGCCTAATACCCCTCTCCCCACGGAAAGCCACACCCTCAGTCTCCTCTCCAGCTCCAGTAGGAAGGTCAAGCCCAAACGAGGGCCCTCACACAGACTCCTGGCTCTCCCCCGCTAAACACATTCACTTCGCAGCCTGGAAACAGGACTCATTCATCTCAGAGCCTGCAAGGACCTAGCCAGCTCCCTCTGCCCTGGTCAGCAGGGCTCAACGGTCAAGGAGCCTTATCCTCACAGGCCCCCGGGGTCCTTGGACAGAGCCCAACCAGCCATTTTCCTAGGCTGGGCAGGAGCAGGGGCCGGTGACCAGGCCTGGGGTTTGGCCACTTTCTGCCCAATACGACCAGATATGCAGGTGAATGTGTTTGGGACAGCAATAATACAGGAGGTCGGCCAGGCGCAGTGGCTCAAGCCTGTAATCCCAGCACTTTGGGAGGCCAAGACGGGCGGATCACGAGGTCAGGAGATCGAAACCATCCTGGCTAACACGGTGAAACCCCGTCTCTACTAAAAAATACAAAAAACTAGCCAGGCGAGGTGGCTGGCACCTGTAGTCCCAGCTACTCGGGAGACTGAGGCAGGAGAATGGCGTAAACCTGGGAGGCGGAAGTTGCAGTGAGCTGAGATCTGGCCACTGCACTCCAGCCTGGGTGACAGAACGAGACTCCGTCTCAAAAAAAAAAAAAAAAATACAGGAGGTTTTGGTAACAAGACTGAAACTTGGAGAGAACCTTCCTCCCCTGTGTTTTGTGGAAAAAGGTTCTCTGAGCTGGGGTTCATCCAGCAACTGCTGCCCACCCACCCTGATGTTTGCCACCCACACCCCAAAAGCAACTTTCCCACGACTCACATGGCAGCTTGTGCACTTCTTTTATTATTAAATATATAAGCAGCTTCCTATCTTTTAAATAGATATTTAAATGACTTTATATAAAATAATTCACCACTTCCAAGTATAAAAACAAAATCTCACAGTGCGTGAGCCAATGTCCTCTCTCGACTTCTCAGAGAACAGAAGGGGTTCCTGAGCAGGTAGCCTGGGGGGACACCAGAGGCGGCTCTGGGGCTCCTCCTGCTCTGATGCCACCAAGTGCTCACAAAGAGCTTCTGCAGTGGGTTGGATTGCTTTTTTGACCTTTAAAATATTATATGTTTAAGGTAGGGGGATGAAGGGGGAATGCCTTTTTTTTTGTTTTTTTTTCTTCCATTTTAAAATATGTGTTTTCTAGCATCAAATATAGAGGCTGTGACTAGAAGGCTAAGCCCCATATGCAAGTTCACTGCCCTTCCCTTAGCTGTCAGCATCAGGACAGGGGAGGTGGGGCCAGCAGACCCTCACTTTCCTGGGCAGGAAGAGAAAGTCACGGGCCCAGTGGCCAGGCAGGGTGGGGTCTCTCAGTGGAGGACCCAGGGCAGCAGGAGAGGAGGCACACAGCAGCACAAAGGAACCCAGGGGCAACTGGCAGCCCTGTCGCCTGTTACCTAGGCCTCAGAGCCACCACCACGGGCTGGCCACGAAGTGGAGGCCCTCCAAGCATTGGAAGCTGAGGCCTGGCTCTCCTGATTGCTCTTCCACCCTGGCTTGCCTGGTTAGAGGTGATGGTAGACGGGTGGGTGAGTGATGGAGGTTATCACTGCCAACCAAGGTCAGGAGGAAAGAAGGGTGAGAAGTGGATGGGAGCTGGGTGCCATGCAGGTGCGGCTGAGATGCAGCCCAGCCCACGGCTCCTGACAGGGATAACCTGCTCAGCTCCAGGTTCCTGTCAGCAGCAGGGAAAGGACACTGGGCTGGGGTTTGGGAGTGCAGACCCTCCCCCAACCTCAGGGGCATACCTATATTTCAAAGGCCCATCTTCAGTCAGAGCTTGCCCTGCAGCCTCTCTGTCTGTACCCTCCCCTCCCTGGCTCTCTCCCACTAGTTCCTTCCCTCTTGGGAATGTCAAAGTGCAAGATGCAGAAACCTGGGCGAACAACACAGCCTAAAGACCGGCTCTGGCTGGCAGCCCAGGAGGTTCTCCCACCCCGCTCCACCCCGGGGAGTCAAAGGCCAGGTCAGGAGAAGGTCAGGGCTGAGGGGCTCCCTCAGTCGACTGGTGAGGCCAGCTCAGTGCAGGAGGCTGGGGAGAGGCTGGAGAGTGGAGGACAGATGGATGCTGGCTCATGGATGGACGGGGGCAGGCTGTTCAGCAGGCTGGTACAGTGTTCACAGTGCAATGGCTTCCTTCATGAGGGGAGCCTCTGCTTGGCCTCCCGGAAAAACTCTGGCAGGTGCTGGAAGGAGGAGAGGCAGAGGCCAGTGCTTGATCCCCCTCTTGGCATCACTGGCAGGTCGGGCCGGTCCTGAGGGCAGGGCTGGCCTCCCCTCTGTGCCTGGCAACCAGCACAGGGCACTTGGGTGAGCCGAGGGTGTAGACCCTTCAGGCTGTCAGTGCAGACCAGCAGGTCCAGAGGCCTCCTCTTCCCGTCTCTCAGGCTGACACCTTTCCGGGAAATCAAGCCGACGCCGTCCCGCCCTGTGAACTTCAGGCTCCTCTCTCTGGAGACAGGTCCATGCCTGTCCAGGCTGGGATCCCGTGGCACCAGGCGGGCCCTCTGGGTGCAGGGTTCTTTCACTTCTCAATGTCCACCCTACTTTCCCACAAACCACAGGCTGATGGGTCCCTGGCCTGGGTGCTGGCATGGAGGGGAGGGAGAGGAGGGTGCAGCCCCTGAGGAAAGAGGGTCCTGAGCCGGGCTCGCCGGCCTTCCTCAAGCACATGGGAGCCTCCAGGGCTCACAATAAATAGTGGCAGCATGGGGAGCATCCTCTGGCCTCTCTCAGTCAACGGTCTGCGGGTTGAGACAGAGGGGCCCTAGCCTGGCTGCTCTGGTCCGGTCCTCTGGTGGAGGGCAGACCACATTCCAGGAGGATGGCCGGGGAGGGGTGGTGGTGGACGCCCCATAATGTCTCCTCCCACGGAGAGACTGTCCTGTGCGTCCAGCTGTGGGAGAGAAGGAAAGGCTAGTCAGCAGAGTGGGAGTGCGGGGAGGGTCGTTGAGGACATGGGTTGGGAGGTGTGGCATTCCTGTGGGCTGTTGGCGGTGTTGCAGGCGGGACTTCCTTTCCTCCCTTCCCTAGCCTTTCCAGACACCACAGAGAGAGCAGGCGGCTTTCTCTGGCACCAGCCCAGGCCTCTGGCCAAACTGGCCTCACCTCCTATCTCCTCCTGGGGAATCAGGGCCTCAGTGGAAGATAACAGGGCCCAGGAGAGGTCTGGGCAAGGCTAGGAAGAGGGGTTACTCCTCAAGCAGAGGGCTCTGATGAGGAGCGAAGCGGGCACTTGAATGTCTTTGGATCCCTCCTCAGGCAAGGTCATCTCATTGGTCTCGGCCCAGTGAACAAAAGGTGATTCCTGCTAACACTAGCAAAGAAGAATCTTTCATTTCCACCTCCACCGCATTCATTAGAGGGGCATCACATATGATGTTCAAGACAGTCGGGCAGAGCTAGCTGAAGAGGAAGAACTTGGGCCAGAGAGGAAAAGTCTAGAGGTAGTGCCGGGACAAGGAAATTCCCACACTGCCATTTGGCATGCTGACCCCTAAGCAACCCAGCCCCTCCTGGATGGGCTGAGGGCCTTGCCTCCTGCATCATCCATGGGAGTCAGGGCCTTGCCCTCTCCTGCTCCACCCCCATCCTTGTCCCCTTGCCCAGCATCCTCAGGACGCTTTGTTCCCAGAGCAGAAATCCCCTGGACCCCATCCAACAGTTTGACTTTGGACCTTGTGTGGAGCCTCCCTCCCTAACATCCATAGGCCCTACTGGGTAAGGAGGGAAGATGGAACCACAGCCTCTGGCTCCTTGCCCATTCCCATGCTCTAGAGGGAAAGAAGGGGAACCATAAACTGGACATGAGCCATGATGGGTACAGCCAGGCCACAGGCCCAGCTAAGGCCCAGGAGGGGAGAAGGACCCAGTGGGCAAGTTCTAGCCTGCTGCCCAATCTCCTAGCTGCTTAGGGCTGAGGTGCTGGTGTCTGCATTTTCTGTGGCTCTGAGTCCCTATCTCAGTCTCTGCCTCTATGTTTCCCTCTCTCACTTCTTCCATCAGAGCAGCAGTCAGTCTAGGGGCTGGCACTCAATCTCTCCAAGGCCACTGGTGCCTGGCCTGGAGACCACCTTAGGGTTGGACCTGCTGGGCCAAGTGGGATCTGGATGTAGCCCCTTGCCCCGGGTTCCCTCTCCAAGTGAAATCTTGGAGGGAGGAAACTGAAAGCTTGGGACGGGCCTGAGAATAAGCAAGTGGGGAAAGGAGGGTGGGCATGTAGAGGGATGGGACAGAGGGCCAAGACCACGGCAAGGGGCTTGGGGGACAGGCGACCAGTGGGAAGGGTGTCGTGGCACTGAGCCACCAGCCACCAGTTCTGAGGAGGCCTGGGTCATTTCACAGTCTCGCCAGTGCCCCAGCTGACCCACTCACCCATCTTAGCCCACCCCACTGACAAGGTAGACCCCAGGATTCTAGATATGTTGTTACTGCTGGCTCTTGTCTAAATAGGTTCCCTGGTTTTGAGCATTTGCCAAATTCCCTATCTCTCTAGAAGGGGCCCAGACCTGTCACTCCACACATGGGAGAGCCCTGCAGCGCTGGCTTGCACTTGGTAAAGAGTGTGACTAGAAACTTGACTCGGCCACCCCAGCTAGTCAGCCAACCAGTCAATTAGTCAGGAAATCAGCTAGTCAGTTGCTCAATGAGCTCCCCAAGCAACAGCTGGCCAGTTACCAAGATAGTTGGTTGGTTAGTCATTCACCCAGCCGGCTGGTCAGCCAGTCAGTCAGAGTCAGTCAGTTAGCTGGTTAACTGGTCAGCTAGAGGCTGGTCAGTTAGAGACAGCTGGCCAGAGTCAGTCCGTGAGTCAGCCCTGAAGCCAGTCAGTCAATATTTATTTCATGTTTGGCAAATGTGGAGAGGCCCTCTCTGTAGTAGAACCCAGGATGGAAAAAGAAACACAAAAAAAGTGGAAGACAGTTCCTGCCCTCAAGGGGCTTACAATCTTAGGGATGTGGAATGTACACATACATATAAAATAAGATTTTAAAAAATATGAAAACAACATCCAAATAAGTGCAAATTGATATACTATTAGCCAAATACAAAAGAGCAGGAGGGGCATGACTGAAAGAAGCAGTCAGAAGGTTGTAGAGAAGCCAGGAAGGCTTCCTGATGGGCTGGCTGTGGGCTTGGGTGGGAGGGGGAAGACGTGCGCCAGCTGGGGTTGGGGGGGCCAGAGGTGAGGAACAATAGGGTCACAGCTACATCAACAACATGGGCAAGGACAACAACAGGCACTCATCAATGTGCAGGAGCCACAAATGGGAGGGCTACAGAGATGACAGAATTAGGATTTCAAACAACTTCAATAGGTTCGGGTGATGGGCAGAAACCAACAAGGTGGCTTTAGCAAAGGTGAATATAAACTGCACTTTGGTTAAAAAAGTTAAGTTGTCCAAGTACAGGGTAGAGATGGTCTGGCTTGACAGAGGTTTATGGGAAACGGAACTAGGGGTTTTAATAGACCACAAGCTCAACATATGACAACAGTATGATGCAGTTGTTAAGAAAAAAACTAATGCAATCTTAATCTGCACAAATAGAAGAATACTGTCCATATCAAGGAAGGTAACAGTCCCACTGTACTCTCTCTGAGCTGGTCAGACATCTGGAGTACTGTGTCCGGGGCTGGGCGCCACATTTTCAGAGGGACATTGACAAACGAGTGTGTCCAGGATGGTGAGGGGTCTGAAAACCATATCATATAAGGAACGTTTGAGGGACTTGGCCATTCTTAGCTTAGAGAATTCTCAAAGGGGACATGGATACCTGACTTGAAATATCTGAGGGCTTTCATGAGAACAGGAGGGAGGAGCAGTATGGAGGGGGCAGGGAAGCCAGTTTTGCCTCGCATCAGGAAGACGTTTCTCCCAGTCTGACTGGAAGATGGCACGGGCTGTGGCTAGGCAGGGAGCTGGCTTGGAACTGGGAGTGTGTGACAGTCAGCTGGCTGGCTGCCTGTTGGGGACATGGAGAGGGACAGTCCCTTTGGGGTGTGACCCAGGGCCAAATGACCCCTGAGAGCCCTTCCAAGACTCAGGTTCTATGTCAACATGATCCTAAAAGCAAGGAAGCAGAACTGTCCTCGGCTGGGGAGGAGGGTCAACTGGTGGTGTGGGGGCGATCTGGCAAGCAGCTGCTGTTGGAGGGTCTTGGCAGCCAAGCCACGAATATAGGGCTTGCAGTGGCTGCCACACAGAGCTACTGAAGATTCCTCAGGTGGGTAAAGACCTTATAAAGGCCGCATACGAAGAAGGGGGGTTTAGCTGCTCTGAGGTCAAAGATGGCAGCAACACTAGAAGCCCAGTGCAGAGGTAATAGTCCCTGGCCTCAGCGGCAGTGGATGGAATGGAGGGGCAGGGGGATAGCTGAGGACCTGGAAAGGAGATGGTGGCTGGACCTGGCTGGCAATGTATAGAAAGGGAACTGGAGAGAGGCAAGGGAGTCAGTGTGGGGGTCTCAGGGGAATTGGTGTCACCAACAGGTGAGGGTGACTGGAAAAGGGTATAGCTAAGTTTTAGGAGTGGAGATCAAAATCAGAATCTTACCTTAGAATTCCCTCTACACTGGCAGTTCCACCTGTCTGTCCTCATCCTGAGTCAGGGGGCTGTAGGCAGAGCACAGCACTGGCATTAGACATCAGCAGGAGCAGGGGAGTAAGGGGACCCCGTAAGTTTACCCCTAAGCCCCACACATGCTCTAGGCCCTCTCAGACTGAAAAATCCCAGAACCATCTAACTCTACGGAGAAATGAGGAAAAAGCCCAGATATCTGGGAAAGGAGAGAAGACCGTCTCTACCCCATCCTGTTCTGCAGCTCCATTTCCTCAGAGCAAGCAGGAGAGCCCCACCACCACGAAGAGGGGAAACAGATCCCAAGCCAGGCCCCCAGTGCCTCCCAGAGCCCCACCTCAAGCTCTCACCTGCCTTCTGGCTGCTCCAAGGGAGAATCCGCTCTCTGAGGCTCTTGACGGCTCTGAGGACAGGAAAGAGCATCTCACTGAGGAGCTGGGGGAGGGTGGGGGGACGGTGGCCCCATCCCCAGTAAGGGCTGCCCCAGGTATTTATGAGAGAGTTGCAAGAGTCCTCCCAGCTTCCCAAAAGTGGTGATCAGCCAGAGGCCCAAGGGAGATTTGTGAGGTCTCTCTGCTGATGGTGTTCCCTCTCCTCTCCCCACGCCCTTGCAGGCTGCTCCCTATCGGTTCTCCTGTCCTAGGCTCTGCAGAACTCCCAGTGTACGCCCACCCTGACACACTCACACAGCATTGCTCTCCTCCTCCAGCTCCCTGCCTGTCTGGATGTCATCCTGCTGTCAGCCCAAGAATATTCTCTCCCGCTCCCTTCTGCTCCACTCCCTTCCCATTGACCTTATAGCTTGAGCCTTCCCAATTCTCGAAGCAATCCTCAATTTCCACCTCTCATCCTCTGTGCTGAGCCAGCCCCTATCTCTCTGCGTCTGAAGAACTCAGGCCACAACCGAGCTGTCCCCCTCACCTGCACCCCCGCCAGGCTCTGCCCCTGCCCTAAGGGACGCCCTCTTCTTCCTCATGGGGATCTGCTCACCCGCCGCCTCCGCCTGTAGAACAAGAGGCCTCCGACAGCCAGCAAGACCAGGATGACACTGGGCACCAGCAGGTGGAAGACAGACTCCTGGAGCTGCGGGCTGGAGGATCCCTCGCGCTGCCTCTCATGGCCTGTGTCAGTCAAAGGAACGGAGTTAAAACGGGCCAGGGGCCCAGCTGCCCCTTCACTTGCTGGTCCTCCTTCCGGCTCTGCGGGGCTCCTCCGATCCCTGGTGCTCCTCCTGCCCTCCAGCTCCCCAAGGGGCAGCACGCTGCCCGAGGAGTGGCTTCTGGAAAGCTGTGGCTGAGCAGAGAGGGTGGAGGGGTTGCTGAGGCCTTGGGGGCGTGGTGGTGAGGTCCTGGGAGAGCCTGGCTCCGGGGGGTCTCTCAGCAGGGCAGATGGATGGTCTGTCTTCTGGGGGGTGTGATTCCAGTCCTGGCCAGTGGGCCTCATGGGGCCCACCCTGGGCAAAGCGGTACCGGTTACATCTGCTAGCTGTTGGCCCTTTGCTGATGCAGGGAGTGGAGAAGATGCTGAGAGGAAGTTGCTGGGTTTGGCGGGCTCTGTCTGCATGCTGCCCCCTCCTGGCCTGGAGGGGTAAAGCTCTGTCCCTTGGGACACGGGAATCTCACTGGCCTCTCCAGAGGCTTCTTCTGGGGCCCAGTTAGTGCCCATTGCCGAATCAGGAATATCCTCCATCCCGGTGTTGAAGGCCCCGACAGAGGGGCGAGGCTGTGGTGAGCCACCGATGGTGCTGTCCTTGACAACCGGGGTCTCTGGCGGCTCAAGGCTCTGGCAGGTGCTCCTGGGTGGTCGCTGCTTGGCACTGCCTGGATCCACTGTGCGCAGGGGCTGCTCACCAGGCAAGAGGGAGCTGCCCTCAGTTCCCTCAGAGTCATCCCAGGTCAAGCCAGCCATAGGGGCCATGGAGGGGGCGAGGGGTTGATGAGGGGAGACAGAGGCCGGGTCACTGCTAGGGATGGCTTTGGGGTACAGGCAGTTGCAATCAGGCTTGGTCACCACATCTGAAAGAACCATAGAGAGAGGGAGAGAGAAAGATGGGGAGGAGATAGAGTCACTAGCCTCCAGCACAGCTTTCCTAGAGCGGGGCAAGAGGGGAATATGAGTCTGGGGGGCCCTCATCTCCTAGCTCAGCCCTGGAGCTGAGAAGAGGATGGGACTAGAGTGGGTGCTCATGACACAGGGAAGGTGCCATATGCAGGGTCTTATGGGCAGTGACAAAGAACAGGGTTGAGATGTACACACTGGGGGTAGGGGAGAAGGAAGATAAGAGAACAGCCCATGCAGGGGTACCCACTGGCCACAGGCCAAGTTAGGGGTGAGCAGCAGCCAGGTCAGAAGGTTGAACAGTTGCCTTCCAGACCAACACAAGACAACTTCAAGCCCCAAAGACACTGGTTTCATGCATAGCCAGGAGCCACACAGCCACAGCCACAGCCCCAGGCAGGGACAAGCTGGGGCTAGAATGCAGCCAAGTCTTGAAGCCTTGGGATTGAAGCAACGAGACCAGACTTGGCCACTGGCAGGTTGCAGGGCCCTAGACCCTGCCTTGGGAAGCAAGGTTGAATGTAGGAGGGCATGTGTGGCACGAGACGCAGAGACGAGGACACGCAGTGTACACATGTATGCAGCTGAGCCAGCCCTGGGAGTTCCAATGATGCTCAGACTTCAAATCCAGCCTTGTCCCTTGAGGGAACGCCCAAGGCATCCTGGGGACTTCGGGAGCCAGGGTATCATGGTGATTCGCAGCAGAGCTCCTGGAGCAAGGGCCCTGACTCCCAGATGGGTGTCAGCTGTCTCCACAGAGCCCCCCACATGTTCAGTCAGCCTGCAGAGCCAGTGGGGAAAGCTTCCATACCTACAGGGCTCCCAAGACAGGCTCCCATTTCCACTCTCTAATCCCAAGGCACCAGCATGATCCTTCTTGACGCTGCCACATGCAGACATAAGTAGGTGTGCATGCACACACATATCAGAAAAGACATGTGCCCAGGACCAGAGGCACGTGAAGCCACATATGTACACGGAACAAGCACATTCATGCATACAGGAACACAAGTAGCAGCCAGACTGCCTCCCCAGGGGTCCCCCCAGCTTCACATCTCACCTCCCAATCCCCGTTCCATATGCCACCACCCCCACACACTTCCTGGCCCCTGCCATGCTTACCTTGGCCGGAGCATTCAGCAAAGCTGTTGTTGCAGTTCTTGCTGAAAATATTCCAGTCCTTGTCAAGAAGATTCTTTGTTTCATTAAAGACATTCTTGACCTTCTCCAGCAACTGGAGAGGTGTCTCATAGAAAGTTCGGACACAGGCCTGGAAGGAGATCAGGGCCCCCTTTTGTGAGCATGACCATTAGCCCCATGTCTCCGTCTTGTTTGTCAAATTCCCTTGGCCTTTCTCACATCTGTCTTCTTTTTCCCTTTTGTTTCCTCCCTCCCCTTTCCCCTGGTTTGCAGCAGAATGAGTCCTGAGGTTATGAGATATGTCATTTATTCACCGACCCATTCAACACATGTTTATGTGCCAGGCATATGGTAATTACCTGGGAATCACGCAATGAACAAGAGAGAGGTGGTTCCTGGCTGAGTTGGACACTGAGTCCAGCAGGGACTAAACACATTGTTACAAGTGCAATGAGTCCTGTGAAGAAGTACTGGGTCATCCGATGGTGTGCAACAAGGGAAACAAAACAAGTGTTCAGGGAGAATTTCCCCAAGGAGTCAACTAAAAGATGAGCAAGAGTTAACCAGGAAAGAGATGAGATTCCAGAGAGCTGTCCAGGCTGCAAGAACAGACTGTGCAAAGGTCCTGAGGCAAGAAAATGCATGAAAGGTCCAAAGACTAAAAGAAGGCTGGCGTGGCTGCAGCACTACCATCTAGGAGGAGCATGGCAAGAGATGCAAAAGGAGAGAGGTTAGCAAGCGCCTTGTGGGCCAAGCCCAGAACTTTTAGTTTTGTCCACAGAGCAAAGGGAAAACATCTGAAGGGGTGTTAGGGGTGGGCGGTGGCATGGTAAGAGTTCAGTTTGAGAAAAATCATCGAGCTGCAGTGTGGAGAAGGGAATGAGGCAGCCGCCAGGCCTGTGGGTCCTTTGCTGGTGTTGGTGTGTCTTGGCGGGAGGGCTGAGGAGGTCCCAGCCTATCTTCTGTGCTGCCCAAGGGGCCCCGGCTTCCTACACCTACTAGAACTCTGAGAAACTGCATCATCCTGAGTCTTCTCCCACCTTCTGTCTCCTTACCAAGCTCCCCTTCTCCTCCTAATGTCCAAATGCTGCTATCCCTCAGGGTTCACTCCTGGGCCCACCTCTCCTTTCACACAAGGCCATGCCATGCATGCCCACAGCTTCATCCAGGGCCTAACTGCCACTGAATCACAAATACCAAGTTTTTCCTTAAACTGAGCTTCACAGGGAAGAACCATGGGCTTTTCTAAGCTGTGAAGTCCTTGAAGGCATCGCTGCATCCCCCTGGCCTGTGCACAGTCGGCTCTTAAGAAATGTTTACCAGATAGGCCGGGCGCGGTGGCTCATGCCTTTAATCCCAGCACTTTGGGAGTTTGAGGCAGGCTGATCACGAGGTCAGGAGTTCGAGATCAGCCTGACCAACATGGTGAAACCTTGTCTTTACTAAAAAGAAAAAAATTAGCCGGGCATGGTGGCACGTGCCTGTAATCCCAGCTAAAAAGACAAAAATTAGCCTGGCATGATGGCACGTGCCTGAAATCCCAGCTACTCGGGAGGCTGAGGCAGGAGAATCGCTTGAACCCGGGAAGCAGAGGTTGCAGTGAGCTGAGATGGCTGGAGTTGGGCACGCCCCACTATGCCCAACTTTTTTTTTTTGATGGAGTCTCACTCTGAGTTCCCTCAGGAGCTCCGAATCCCTCCCACTGTCTTCTCCGGAGACTTGATGGGAGCTAGCTCCTCCAGCTTCACCCACCCTCTCTCTTGAAGCCTGCCCCACAGCATTCACACCCGTCTATGGGTGAACATCCAAGGGGGTCAGAATCATCAGTGGGACAGCTGCTTAAGATGCAGATTCCTGGGGTCACTTTTTTTTTTTAGATGGAGTTTTGATCTTGGCTCACTGCAACCTTTGCCACCCTGGTTCAAGCGATTCTCCTGCCTCAGCCTCCCGAGTAGCTGGGATTATAGGCATACGCCACCAGCCCCTGCTAATTTTTGTATTTTTAGTAGAGATGGGGTTTCACCCTGTTGGGCAGGCTGGTCTTGAACTCCTGACCTCAGGTGATCCACCTGCCTCGGCCTCCCAAAGTGCCAGGATTAGAGGCATGAGCCACCATGCCCGGCCCTGGAGCCACTCTTAAACCCAGTATATCAGACTGTCTAGGGGTGTGTCTGGGAATATGCATTTTCAACATATTCCCAAGTGATTCTTAGGAATCTTAATGTTAGAAAATCACAGATTTAGTACCTGTCTTATTAAAAATGTTTTCCTGGCCAGGCACAGTAACTCACATTTGTAATCCCAGCACTCTGGGAGGCCAAGGCAGACAGATCGCTTGAGCCTGGGAGTTTGAGACCAGCCTGGGCAACATGGTGAAACCCTGTCTCTACAAAAAATAGCTGGGCATAGTGGGGTGTGCCTGTTGTCCCAGCTACTCAGGAGACTGAAGTCAGAGGATCAATTGAGCCTGGGAGGTTGGGGCTGCAGTGAGCCGTGATTGCACCGCTGAACTTCAGCCTGGGTGACAGAGTAAGACCCTGTCTCAAAACAACAATGACAACAAAAACAGAACAAAAAGTCCTCCCTCAATCACACACTCCCTCCAGCTATATCTCTTTTCCTGCCCCCATTCGGATCCAAGTTCTTCCACAGTGGTGTCTCCACTTCCTTTCTATTCACCCTGATCCGGCACCTGTGACACGTTGCCAAATCCAATGGATAATTTTAGCCCTCCCCTTGCTTGATTTCTCAACCCTCTTTTATGAAATTCCATCCCTTTTTCCACCTTGGAACCTAGTGCCTTGACTCTGCACTCTCTCTCTTTTCCTCCCACCTTCAGGCTGCCCCTTGCCAGGTCCGCTGTCCTCTGCTTGCCCTCCAAATGCTGGGTTCCTGGGCCTGCTTCTCTTCTCACAGTGTCTGTGCTGTCCAGTCCCATGGCTTCACAGATAAGCCGAACCCCCATGCCTCATAGATCTGTGCATTGCCGGTCACACTGAAGACCCGCACACCCAGCTGCCTGCTCAATGTCTCCACTCATCATTTCATGAGCACCTCACGTCTGCTGTGCCCCAGACTGAACTGTCTTCCCTCAAACCTGCTCTGCCCATGGATCATCCCCATTTCAGCATCATTGGAATATCCAGGTGCTCAGGACAAAAACCATCCTTGGCTTTTCCTTTCCCTCAGCTTCTCACATCCACTGCACATACCAAGTCTTGTTGATTCTGGCCCCCAAGCCCAGGGGAAAATGTCCAGTCCACTTGCCTCCACCTTCACTGTACCACCTGGTCCAAGCGTCTAGCCTGGACTCGCACCTTCTGCTGGTCTCCCAGCCTCCATTCCTGCCCCGTGGTTTATCCTCCACACAGCAACCAGGTCAGTCTTATAACCTGAGAGTAAGCCACATCCTGTTCATGACAGCTTCCCTCACCCTTAAGACAAAATCCCACATCTCTAAAATCACACATGATCTGGCTTCTGCCTTCTCTCCTCTCCCTCCTGCACTTCCCATGCTCTGGCCATGCTTATAACCCTTCGGGTCCCTGAATGTGCACTTTCCTGTTTGTTTACCTTAGGGCTTTGTGCATAGCTTTTCCTGTTCCAGAATGTTCTTCTAGCCTTACCACTTTCAACTCTTACTCATCTTTGGAGCTCAAATCAATATTTGCTTACTCAGAAGCCTTCCTTGTCTCTGCCTCCCCAACTCCATGGAAGTCTGAGTTCCCTGTTGCTCTCCCTGAGCCCTTCACGGTTCTTGTTCCCGGCTCACTCCTCCACCTCCTTCGGGTTGTCTCATCCCTGGTTTACTCTTCTCCAATGCTGTTATTGCCATGCTACATATTGTATATTTTACATACATATTTTGTTAACTGTCTCACCACCACTACCACCACCCCCAAATGTAAGTTCCAGGAATGTGGGGATTTTTGTCTGTTTTGATCACAGCTGTTTCCTGGTGTCTAGAACAGTATCTGGTACACAAGAGACACACAAAAACTGTTTGCTGTTGGAATGAACAGTCCTTATAGTTTGTAATTCTATTGACTGGTGTCATGGTTTGTTTAACAGCTGCCAAGCTCACTTGACTATAAGCTGCATGGGGTGGGACCATGTATTTGTTGCTCATGATGACATCATCAGGGCCCAGCATGATCCCTCGTACCTCCTGCCTGGTAAAGGTTGGTGGGATGACAAATGAATGAGAGTGAGTAAGCAACGGCGTGAGGCGAGGTAAGCGAACGTCCTCTGTGCCTGTGGACCAAGCGGCGCCTCTGTAGCCGCCCTCTGCCCTCACTCAGTACTCCCAGCCTCAGGGCTTCCTACCTTGTCATGCTCTTCATAATCCTTGGTGAAGCAGCTCTTCAGCCTCAAAGAGAGTTCCTGCAGCTGCACAATGGCGATGGCATTGGGGGTGTTGTCTCTGAAGCGCATGGTGTCCTCCATTATGTCTTGTACCAGGAGAAATGCCTTCTTAAGGTAGCACACCGGATCCTTCTGAAAAAACAGGAACCTGGGGCTTATAGCCTGGCCATTGTGGCCTGGGAACCCCCAACCCCAGGCAGATGGAGGGTTGCACCTTGCTCTCCCCCTTCCCCCAGGGGAGGGACCACACCATGCCAGCAACGAGGAGAAAGCTGCCCTCAGCTTGCCTGTCTTTCTCTCTCTTTGGGATCTAGCACTATTGGAGACTGGGTTAGAGTGAAGGAAATGTGGGTTCTGATTAGAGAGTTCTCTGGGTTTCTGGAATATGAGGTTTTAATCAGGATAGATGTACATAGGGAAGGTGGGCTCCAGGGAACCTCCCCCTGCCTTTCTTTCTGTCTTCCTCTTGGCTTGCTTTCACAAAAATCTTTTACCATATGGCCCCTTCATATCCTCCAGGATATAGGGGGGGGTGAAGACTATCTCATGGTACAAAGGATAACCTCTGTGTTTTGTCTCCTTAAGAGATGGTAGTTGCCTTGAAGACCCACTCTGCCAGCATCTAGTCCAGTAGGTTCCTAGCAAATGCTAGTTCAGGCATGAATGCTAGAGCAAGCAAGTGAGTGAGGCTATAAAATACTGAGGCTATTCTTTGGACCATGAGGTGGTCTCCAGTACTAACAGAGGTGCATATGGGTCTGGTGTGTGGAAGCTCAGAGACAGGGGCAACTTCTGGATATCATGGCAGTTTTGCATGAGGCATAAAGATGAACAGATGTGGAATAGTGACTGGGGGAGCAGGTGGAAAGGCATGACAGTCATTGAGAAGAGCTTGTGCAAAGATGGGAGGCAGGAAGGAGCAGGGAATGGGGAGGCGGTGTACAGGTTTATGTGGTGGAGAATGGCTAGACCTGGTGTAACCCAGGCTAGACAACGTTGGCTTTCTTCTGGAGTGATGGGGCCCCTGATGGTTTTGGGAGAGTGAGGTAAAGGCAGCAGGTTGGCGTTTCAGAAAATTCCCCCTAGTGGTAAGATGAAGAGTGAACTAGAAGCAGGGAGACCAGTTAGGAGGCTCCTGAAATTGTCCAAGCAACTGATTGAGGGGTGAAGGTAGGGATGGAGGAGACAGAACCCAGAGATGCTGAGAGGCAGAACCAGCAGCACTTGGTGGCTTGCTGGGTGTGGGGCAAGTCCAGGAAGGGCTGGACTGCCTCCCTGCCTGCTGGTTGGCCTAGTGAAGAGAAGTGACATCCTTAAGCGAAGCATGTGACCTGGAAGTATTGATTTGCCTCAAGTCCTACAGCCAACCTTCCTGGATTCAAATCAGGCCTCTATCACCTAGTAGCTATGCTCCTTTCACCTCTCTGTGGATAATAAACAGTATTTGTGTACCACATAGTGGTACTGTCAGAACTAAATTAGCAAAGTGCTTGGCACCTAGTGAGCGTTTGCTATGTATCAAGCCAGGAGAAGGGAATGGCAGGGGACTTGAGCCCTGGATACTGGCACCCCAGAGTTGAGCACCCATGGATCCTCACACTCTCAACCTTTCCAGCTCTAGGCATTCTGCTGCCTTCATGCTCCCACACACACCCCACCCTGGGAGTTGCATGCAGACTGGTGCATGGATTTTGTAAACAGCCATCACTCACCAACTGTTCCTGGTCTACAAACTCAAAGGTAATTTGGCACGAGGTCTCCATCTGACTGTCAATCTGTAAGAGAGAGCAGGCCAATGATTGCAGGGCAACCTACAGCTCAACTCAGCCTTCTTCAGAACGGGGACCTTAGCTTCTGAATGCATTGGGGTTTGAACTTCATCCCTGCCAACCACATGTGGAAAGACAGAGTCAAGTCTAGGAGAAGATCAGTGCCTTCCATATGCCCAGGGGAAGGCTGTAGAAGAACAAGTCTTTTCCTTCCATCTGCCACTCCAGGAAATCTGACAAATGCCCATTTGTTTTAAGAAAGAAATGTCTATAGGAGAATATAGGATATAATCTTCCCTGGGAGGTAGTGAGCACCCTGTCATGGCAGGAATTCAAGCAGAGGCTGGACAAGCTCTGGGGACTGAACATCTGTAGGCGTTGGAGCTGGATGCCCTTAAAGCCCTCTTTAGCCCCAGAGCAGCAGTTCTGGGTTTTAAGCCTCAGAGAATGCTGGGGCTCTTGGTCTACCTTGGATTGCTACAGCAACTACATGCAGGAGAAGTAGTGCTAGGACAAGAGAGGCGGAAGGCACAGCCCCCAGGCCCCAAGCTCAGGGCCCTGGAGCGGGCCTTAGCCAGTGATGCCCCACCCTGCCTAGCTGGCCAGAGGGATGGTAAATTCCCACTGAGCAGGACGGCAGCCATGACAGCAACCTGATTCTGCCTGGCTGGACCACGTATGGGCCTGATTAGAATGAGATACAGGCTCCTTCATGGCCTAGACGAGCAG
Organism: Papio anubis; assembly: GCF_008728515.1. Lineage (NCBI taxonomy): Eukaryota > Metazoa > Chordata > Mammalia > Primates > Cercopithecidae > Papio > Papio anubis. The sequence continues at coordinate 108,324,547 of NC_044976.1, read as the reverse complement.
GCCATCCCAGCCTCAGGGTATGGGCAAGAGCCAGGGAAGTGAGGGTGGAAGGCTGGGAGTTAAGTGAGCACTTCCCCTCCAAATCTGGGTGGGGCTCTGATGCCAGACTGGCGCCACACATGAGAGTCCAGGAGCTAGACGCAACATCTGGACACAGCAGGCTGCCTGGGCTAGCTTCCCAGAGGAGGCATCCCACTGAGGGACAGCAGACCTCAGAAGCCTTTTCAGAATCAGTGGTTGATATTCCTGGGCAATCACTAACCCAGGCAAGCAGCTGGAAGCCCACCCCATCCACTGCCTGCAGGGGAGTCAGAGAGGGCTTCAGAGCTGGGGAGACCAGAGGTCCTAACTTTGGGAAGGCTAGTGAAGGATATCACTGGTGGAGCTAGTGGGAACCACAAGCAATGTCCTGCACTGCCCTATTTTCTTGCCTGCAACTGCTCTCTTTGACCTGCTCCCTGGCTCCTGCCTCCACTTCCCCAGTGGGGAGAAGGTAGAATACAGCACGGCCACACACTCACCAGCCGCTGCAGAGACTGCAGGTGTCCACTCCCAATCATGTGGCTACAGTACTCCGACACCTCCTCGGTGATACTCCTGCTCGCCAGGAGACAGACCAACAACAGCAGGGAGCCCAGCCATGTCTGTGACAGAGAGGGTGTCATTTCTCCCCAGCCCTCACTCTCCCCAGTTATCCCCATGCCCTGCTCACAGCAGAAAAACAAAGGCCTCAAACCTACAATGCTACAGGCTCTGCCCCTTACCTCAGGATACAGCATCCCTCAAATCCAGCTTTCCCAGGATTTCTAGCAGCCACAGCACAACCTTGTTCTACCATGAAAACAACCCAAATGTCACCTACAAGAAGCCTTCCCAGATTAAGCCAAACCTAACTACACATTGAACTAATAGTGACACAGATGGTGTGCCTACCAGTCTAAATTTTAATGACACAGGAAACTCGAGGGAAAGACTTGCATCTACCCATTTTTTCTGTCTCTGCAACATCAACACTGAGCCAAGCACTTTTTGAACTGCCCTCAAGATCACGTTCATGCACCGGCTTTCAGATGGCAAGCCAGAGACAGCTCCCCTGGGCCCAGCACTTCCTCCCACCTGGTTCAATGCAGATCTGGCTCTGCCACTGGAAAGACCGTGGGATCAAACTCAGTTTCACTGGAACTCATCCCTTGCCAGACACCTCTTGGAGCCCTGGGTATGTGTTTCAAAAGGAGCCCAACTGATTAATCAGAGGTACCAGTGCCAGTAACGGGCCATCTCTTGCCTGCCACCTGCCTATTTGAGCACCATCAGGCTTTGACTCCAGCCAGCCACCTCTTATCATGGCAGAGAAGTTTTTTCTGAGACCCCTCTTCTCTCCCAGCACCCACCTGGCCCAGTAGCTGCTCAGCACCAGAGTGATGGGACTGGCTCCTGATGCCCTGTCTTTCCTCCTCCTTCCTCTCTTCCTTCTCTTCACTGAGGTCTCCTCATCCCTACCCTTGACCCTAGGTCTCTCCTTCTTTAGCCAAAAGCAAAGGGACTCTTGGGCTTTCTTTCTCCAGCTTGAGGTCACCTCCTGAGAGCTCCTAAGCCTCCTGGCAGCTGATGCCCCCAGATTCAGGGAAATGCTGGCAGGGTAGGGTGAGGGTTGACACTATCCTGGACTCTGGGTTTTGCCTCAGTAATCCAGATGTTGAGACAAATACTGCAAATAAGTTGCTCACTGGAAAAACACAAGGAGGCTATGAAACAGCCCACAACAATGTGCTAATCTACATATCACCAAAAGCCCAAATGCTTGCCAGCTCTTATGGGGAGGAGAAGGCAGCTCTGGCTGGGTGACCAGGGAGACTGCAGAGAGGAGGGACCTCAGTGAGCCCTTGAAAGATGGGGAGAAGCTGATGGCAGGAGAGGGGTGGGAGGCATGGAAGGAAGAGGCAGAGGACAGTTTAATACCACTCAGCACAGGGACGGTGAGGGTCCTGGCCGATCTGAGGGAGGGAAAGTGTGGAAGAGGGGGCCTTGGAAGCACATGTGTGGCCAATGAGGAAGGTGCCCACGAGGGAGGGCACACACTCAGCGCACGTGACGACAGTCATGGGGGCTGGGGGGACTTCAAGCTCTGTTGGGGAGGTTGCCCTGGGTGGGAACAATGGCCCAGGTTCTCAGGAACCTTAGGTTCAAGAATGATTGGAGGAAACTGGGCCACTAGACAGTGTATCTACCCCAGGCTGGCTGCCACTCAAGGTCTGGAGTGAATGGTGCGTATGAAAGGGACCGCTCAGGACGACAACCTCCCTGGAGGAGAGCAAGGTGGGAGCAATGCTTAACCCCAAGGGCTGTCTGGCTTTGGTGATATTTCAGGCATCAGTGTGGGGAGAGTGCAGCCACCACATGAGAGGCTGACTTCGAAGGTGGCCAAAGGGGATACCCCTGGACCTGGGGCCTCCATTCTGCCTCAGGAGGATCTGGACAGACAGTGGGGGGTTAACACTCTGGCTTGCATCTGGCTGCGCAGGCTCTCCTCTGACTGCCTCTTCCTCCCACTCCCAGCCCTGGCTTCTGCCTGGGGAGCAGCCCTCAGAAGGAATCTCTGCTGCAGGCTCAGAGATGCCAGGACACCTCCGTCCAGCTGTCCAGCCTCCTCTGCCACCTATCCTATTCCATTTCATCTTCCCCCTCAACAAGGCCTCTGGAGAGACCTGGCAGAACCGGGCCCTTGGATTTCCCCTGTCTAAACACAGCCTCCTTGTCTTCCTCTTCTTTCCTCATGGTCTCCCCTTCAGCCCTGAAGCTTTGCTTTCCTGCCTAAGGCTAACCCTTCTCCCTTCCCCTCTCAACCCTATCTCCTCTCTCTCAGTGGGGCACTTTCTTTCTGTGGACCCACTCTTCCCTTTCTCTCTCACCTCACCTGCAACCCTCTCTCCTCTACCCCCAAATAATTTTCTGCTCTTTCCCCCCCAGGTTTCCCCTCTCATTTTCTTCTAGGACTCCTCAGAAGCAAACCCATTATGAGCCCACTGACTGGTCATGAACAGTGCCGCCCTCACTTTCTACGGCTGCATCTGCTACTGCCACAGTTAGGGCAGGGCATCCCCTGCACAGTCAGGAGCAGACCCTGCCCCTGGACACAGCTCTGCAACACCAAACCCTCTTTCCATTTTCCTCAAGCACTGCAAACCACCATAAACCACCACAAAGCCCAGAATCTCCCCAACCGATGAAACCAGAATTTGCAAGAAAAAGAGATTGTGAGCTAGCCCCAAGCAGCCCCAGCGAGGGGCTGTTTGTCGGCTGTTGCCGTCCCCCAACCCCCCGCCCCCCCCCCCCCCCCCCCCCCCAAACAGCCACCCAAGTCCTCCGCAGCTCCTGCCTGTGGGCTGGAACAAGCAGTGGCTTGCCCCTCTCCGTCCCTCTGCCAGCAAGGCCCTGGCGTTCTATAAGCTGGTTGACCCCCTGAACTTTCCCTGCCCAGAAGCGCCCATTCCCCTGCAGGGCCTTGGAAGCACGTGTGTGGCCGATGAGGAAGGTGCCCACGGGGGAGGGCACACAGCGCACAGCCACTCTGCCCGTGCCTTGGTGGTGGCGGGTACGGAGAGAGGCAGGGCACCCTGGCTGAGCGGGGGCTCGTGCCTGCAGGTGGCTCAGTGTTCCCCTCCGTGCAATGGGGTGAGCAGCCCTCCGTTTCCCAGGGAAGCTTGGCAGTCGGGGTGCAGCTGCAGGGCCGCCACCGGCCTCCGCCCTGGCGCCAGGGGCCCAGTCGGTGCGCAAAGGCGGTTGGTCCGCGGCGGGAACGCCAGGCCAGTGCAGCCTGCGCGCCCAGGCTGTCGGCTCCGACTGGCAGCTCCCGGCCGCCCGGCCGCCTGGCCGCCGAGCCCCCGTCCCAGTCTGTCCCGGGCCCCGCGCCGCGACCGCCGCTTACCGTGGGAGGGCAGCGCCCGGCGGCGCCCGGCGCGGTCATACGGGCAGCTGGGTCCCGGCCGGGCGCGTCGGCCGCCCTCGCTTACTCGCTCGCTCGCTGGCCGCTGCGGAGTGGGCGCCCCGGCCGAGGGCCGCGCCGCTGTCCCGGGATGCGGAGAGCGGCTCTGGCGCCGAGAGGACCCAGGCAAACTTTCACTTTCCCCGGGCCGAGCCTCACTGGCCAGCCCTCGGCACAGCCTTTTAAGAGAGGACTGTGGGGGCATGTGGTTTATGGGAAATCACCCTGGCCAGGCGCCAGACACACACATACACACACACACACACACACACACACACACACGCGCACTGACACAGACACACACACTCCAGAGGCCCACTCAGCCGCCTCCCCCGCCTCCCCCTCCCCCACCCGCCGGCCGGCCGGCCCCGCTCGCGCGTCTTCCCAGTCACCCTCTGTTTTCTGCGCTGCACTTCCAAGCCTTCAGCAAAGGAGCGCGGGCTCCACCGCGTGCCCACCCCGCCTTCCCCGCGCCCTCTGCGGACCGACCCTTTCCTTCCGCGCTCTCCAGACTGATCCGGTGCTAGCGCTCTTTCTATGATCTTCCCAAGGGACTTTCCCTCCAGGCCTGAAAATCCCCAAATCTTAGCAGAAAACGGACCGAGAGCAGGGACAAGCACTGGGAAGGGAGGAAAATCCTTTGAAGACGCCCCCACCCCATTCTCGGAGTGCCGAAAGGAGTCCAGTGTTACTTGCTCCCTCGTGGAGCCTGAGTCAGCAGGTTTGCCGGCAGCCCCCTTCTTCCTCTGCAGTCCCCAAGCAGCCCGCCCAGCCTCAAGTCCCATTATGGGAGGGATGCCAGCTACCTGACCAGGAAGGGAGCAGCTGTGTCCTACGACAGCAAGCTGGGGGGCTGTTCCCTGGGTGCCAGCAGACACTTCAGGGCACCTGACCCTTAGATGATGAAAATGCTGGCTGGTACCCATGCTCTCTCCTGGAGGCAAAATCCAGCTCAGATTGGAAAGGTCCTGCACCTGGACCCTAGATTTCCCTGGATGTTTTCGGAAATTGCACTTACTGAGGTGATTAATCACGTTTTGTTTCTATATGAGAATGAATCTAAGTGAGGACTAGTAGGATGAGCCTGAGCCTAAACCTATTAATTATAATGCCAACTTCAGGGGCTTTTTCTTTCTTCAATTCATTATGATTCAATTCCTCTGTGAGGCTGCCCATTTCCACTCCCTGGGAAATAAAGGATATGTGGCCTGCTCTTGAAGAGGAGTCTCTTGTCAGTTGCACTACATATCCCTCACTCCAGTCCTAGGCAATAATTTTACACCTGAATGCCTTTGCTCAGACTGGTCCCTCTGCTTGGCTCCTTTCTCCACATGGCTGAAGACAAACTCCTCATTTCAGGCTGAAATCGCATCTCATCCTCCACCAGCAAAGCCTTCTTTGACTCTCCCAGCAGAGCAAAGGGTCCTTTTCTTGTGTTCCCACTGGACTTGGCTCATTCCTCAGTGCTGGCTCTGATAAGTCGTTTGCCATCCATTCATTCTCCACAGTACTTTTTGAAGTGTGTAAGGTGGTACCGATGATTACATTCTGTCCCCACTCTAGACCAAGACTTCCTCCAGGTGGCACCCATGCTCAGTCACCTCTGGATCAATGGTACCTAGCACATAATGGGTACCCAGTTAATGATGGTTGAGTTGAATTAGGCCATTAGAGAATACTTTGTTCTTTTGACAAATATGTGCTACTAGATGCTAGGCACTGTGCTGGGCCCTGGGGATACACCAATGACATGGTCACTGTACAATAATGATTTAAGATAACATGTTGACACTACAGTTCTTAAGACTGATAAAAAATTAGAGGAAGTAACCTGAGAAAGATAAACCAACAGACTTGTTGAGAATGGGGTCCAGTTTTACTTGCTCCCTCCTTCACCAACCCAGCCCTGGCCCAGGTTCACTGAGGCTGGCATTTGGACTTTGCTCAGCTTCTGGAGGAGCGTAATCATTCTCCACGTTGGTGCAAGGCTTGAGGTCCTCATTCCCCAAACTGAAGTTCTTTACATACCCTAGTTTGAACCTGACTCCACTACTTACAAGTGATTTGACCTTGGTAGCTCTGCCAAGTTATTTGCTGTGTGACATTGGACAAACTTCTCTCAGTTCCCTTGTCTATAAAACAGAGATGTTAATTTCTCTCTCTGAACTAAGGTGTTATGAGTATTGAATGAGATAAGGCCTGTGAAGTATTTAGCACAGGGCCTGAAGACAGTAAGTGCTATTGTTACTATTATCTGTTCACTCACATGGGTTCTAAAGCAATGACACCGCAATGGTGCAGTGGACTTGGGAGTCCCAAGGTCAGATTTTAGTCCCAGCTCTGCCATTCATTTGCTGTGTAACTTTGGACAAACTCCTTAGCTTTTTGAGCCTCTCTTTCCTCATTTGTACAGTGGCAATTTTAAGACTTTCCCCAAGGAGTGGTCATGAGGTCAAATGGGTCATATGGGAGTCCCTAGGGCAATGCATAACACACAGTAGGGGTTCAGTGATGAAAGCTCTTTGGACATGTGGGCTGTGGGGCTCTGGGAGGCTCTGCCTTCACGGAGTTGCAGAGGGATGAGCAAGGTCCTTGATAACCATGACTCCACAGTGGGACTTGCAGCTGTCTCTTCTCTGTTACCTTAAAAGAAGGGATTGTGGATCTGCTTGATGTGGACATGTTTTGTCACCAGACACAGGGAAATTGAGGCTGGAAAAGCTGATGGCTAGCCTCAAGTGACTCACCTGAGTCTCCTCCACTTGCTCCTGCCCTGGAACTGATGTTCTTCCCTCCACCCTCCGCAAGACCCCCAGCCCCAGTGCGTCTGCCTGGCTGGCTGGGAGACTCGTGGCTGGCAGGTCCTGCCTGCATCTTAGGGCCAAGTCAGCAGGATGGTGTCCGTCTGCACATGGTGTCTTAGTTCTTCACATCCATGCAAGCTGTTTGTACCCATCCATGGGCAAGGAGTGCTGGTACCACAGAAAGAGATTTTTCACCCCATGTTGCCTCGGATGAAAAATGGAGGCCCAGACAGGATAAGCCTCCTCCAGAGTCACACATGAATGATGAGTTGAGGGCGGGGACCTCCAGAGTGAGTCCTGGAGTAAGAGGACTCAGCTCTGCATGCTTACCTTGGTCAGCTTAGCTGCTGGCCTCCCTGCTGACTACCAGTGAAGTCATGTCCCAGGCCAGGTTCTGGGACAGGTATAGGGGAATTGGAAGCATCCGAGATTTGGGGTTTTGACGATTTCCTAATGTAGCATCATCAAGGAAGCAGTGCTCAGCTGACCCCAGAAGAGAGTAGAAGGGAGCATGGGAGAGATGCTATTTGTCAGAGGAATGAACCACTGGAGGGAGGTGAGAGATTGAACAGAGGGAAATGGAGATGGATGGCAGGAAGTGGGAGGAAACCCTCATTTGCTGGTTGTCCAAATGTCATTTCCTTGAAACTATTTGACAGCCAATTTCCTCTTGAGATCTCTTCTAGGGAATGGCCTTCTATCACAAAGAGCTTTCTTTCTTCCTTTCTCTTTCTCTTTTCTTTCTTTCTCCCTTTATTCATGCATCCCTCCATTCCTCCTCCCTTTCTTCTTTTTTCTTTCCTACTTTTCTTTTGTTTGTTCTCCCTTTCATTCTTCATTTCTTTCTCTTTCTCTTTTCTTTCTTTTTTCTATTCCTTCTCTCTTCCTTTCTTTCTCCCTTCCTTTTCTCCTTCCTTCCCACCTTTCTTTCTTCCACCTAAGTGGCTCTGTGGCTCTTTAGAAAGTCAACTGGGGGTGGACAGCAGCTACCTTGGAATCTGGGGCTGCGAAGAAAATGCTGCTTTCTTGTCCCAGTGCTACAGAAAGGGCCAGAATGTAGGACTCCTGGCTGACCAGATTTGGGAGCAGGACATCAGAGCCAGAGCGTCCCATCTCCCAGCCATGCACCTATGTCCTTTGTACTGCAGCCTGCCCTTTCAGTTATGTCTTCTCCCACTTTCAAGATGAGGGGCAGCATGAAGGTTGGTAAAGCAGCCACCAGGGAAGGATCTTGGACAGAATGTCCTTGTCAATTAAACGGGAACAGCAGCTCCCACCTGCCAGCTTCCTAGGGCTGCTGTGAAGCCTTTGTGTTTGGCAAACTACCGAGAGCCAATCTTTGGTACTTTGGAACTATTGATACTTGTTGAGACCACGCCATCCTATGGCTGGGGGAAAGTCAGCTGTCCCCCTTGTCCCAGAGCCACAGAAATACGTGCTGGCTTCAGGACTTGTGCCACCCACAAAGGGCAAGCACTGCTGCAATGCAAGACTGTATCAGCAGCCTATCCACTTTCCTCTCCTGGAGCTTCCTGCCACAACCAGGCCCGGCACTGTCTCCTGGACCTCAGCAGGACTGATTCTTAGGTTGCTCTCATGAACCCCTCAGAACTGAAAAATCTAACCCAGAAATTGATAAGCAATTTATCCACAGTGAATTCTGGCTTCCCAAGTGGCCTCCCTACCCCCTAAAGTCACAACCCCTCAGCTGAGGACCCTTCTAGAATGAAAGTTTCCAACCTTCATCGGAAAAAGAGAATCATGAAAAGGATGATGTGTCAGCTGGTGCCCAAGCATCACAGCAAGCTCACTTCCTATCCTGGCCCTATGTGACTTCAGAGTAAATGAGGCAGAGAATTACCTAGAAACAGGAAGTGAGAATCTACACCATCTGTAGTCATCTGTTAGTACAATAAACATTTTTAGTGCCTGCTGCATGCCTGGCCTGTGCTTGTCCACACTTTGTTGAATTACATGGCCTCCCTCCTCACAGACTGCCAGGGACACACACATCAAGGGGTATGAGTATGACAATGAAGAAATGTTCCAGTGCCCCAAAGGCCCAAAGTGGTTTGGCTTCAGAAGTCACTTGAAGGAAATCAGAAACCTGGAGTAGAGAAGAGATTGGGAATTAGAAGAAATCAGGTCCTAGATACAGCCAGAGAGATAGACCCCTCTATTCCACTTACGTGATTTAAGGTTGCTCCTTGTCTTGGTTCTCTATGGTGGTTTGCCCAGTGCCAATTGGGAAGTCCAAGGTGATGCTTGGATGCCTGTGTGGAGGCCAGGCTGGGCAGAGATGGGGGAGGCCCAGAGCAGGAGAGTAAGTGGGGAGAGGACACCTTCCTAAGGTTGCCCTGTGTGAAGGGAGGAAAGTCATGGGTGACTCCAAATACAACAAGCAATAGTCATTTCTGTGGCTGCCGTGAGCCCCGGGCCGGGGGCCCAGCCCAGCCCAGTCCCGGGTCCTCCAGCCAGAAGACAAGTGCCCTTTCCATTGGCTGCTGCTAGGCACTTCTCCCTGGGGGAAGGAAAAGTCTCACAGCCCTCACAAGTGGAATGTGGCAAGTAAGAGCATTAGCTCTGTAACCCAACTGCTTGGGCTAAAATCCGAGCTCTGCCTCCTGATAACTCCATGACCCTGGGTAGGGTACCTAACCTTTTTGTGCCTCAGTTTTCTCATCTGTAAAATGAAGTTAATAATGGTGCCCTTACTCGGCCAGGCGTGGTGGCTCACGCCTGTAATCCCAGCACTTTGCGAGGCCGAGGAGGACAGATCACGAGGTCAGATCGAGACCATCTTGGCTAACACGGTGAAAACCCGTCTCTACCAAAACTACAAAAGAGTAGCCGGGCATGGTGGCGGGCGCCTGTAGTCCCAGCTACTCGGGAGGCTGAGGCAGGAGAATGGCCTAAACCCGGGAGGCGGAGCTTACAGTGAGCCGAGATCCGGCCACTGCACTCCAGCCTGGGCGACAGAGTGAGACTCCGTCTCAAAAAAAAAAAAAAAAAAAAAAGTAAAAAATAAATAGTAATAATAATGGTGCCTTGCTCATAGGGTTGGTATAAGGATCAGTTAGGTGATTATGCATAAAATGCCTAAAGCATTGCTTAGAATATATAAAATACAGAATATAGCTAGAGAAGGCGTAGAGTGGTCGTTGTTGAGGGGCTGGTGAAGCAGAGAGGGCACTGCATTTGTTGTTCAGTCAGTGCTACCTCAGGTGTCATTAAAGGGGGACTCCAGAGTGTCTGTGCTAATGCCTTCTCAGTCAGGGAACAGTGGCGGGGGTGCGGGGAGCGGGGTGGCGTATGACCAAGGCTGGTTCCACTCAGGAAAGCCCCTTCTGAATCCTGTCATGGGGAGAGTTCCTGCTCCAGGGGCCAGGAGGATGTGGGAGTGGGCTTAATTCTGGAGCCCAGAGGAGTTGACACGGCTTGTGCTCCCACCTCTTAGTTCAGAACTCTCTCGGAGTCACTGACAGGAGCAGGAATGCAGTGTTCCTCCAGGAGCTCCTCCCTTCCCCTAACCACAACTGGCCACATAACCCACAACTGCCAATTGGTCCATTCACTAGAAAGCCTGTTTGTTGGAGCCCAGGCAGAGCGCTCTGCCCCTCCTGCTCCCTGTCAGCTCCCAGTGCCGGGCTGCGAGTCCCCAGAGCAGCTGGTCACTTGGCCTGGAACAGCCTCCTCTTCTGTCCTCCATGGGCAGGTGTCTGGGGCAGAGTCCAGTCAGGGCCATCCATGGTTTGGCACCAGGGTGTTCGCTGGGGCTGTTAGGTGAGAATTCTGCCTGTCAGTGTCCAGCTCTTTGCTAGAAGCAGCTGAGGGGCCAACACTCAATGATCCAGTCCTTGCCAAGGTGTAGCAGAAGGAAGGCAGGAATTGGCTTCAGCTCAGATCTTTTTGGATATACCACTTACCAACAGGGACCTTTGGCAAGTTGCTTGAATCCTCCAAGCCTCAGTTCTCTTATCTGTAAAATGGGAATTACCATAATTTTGGCCTCCCATGAGTAGTGACAGAATCAAATTAGAAATTTACTGGAAAATGCTCTGTAATCTTAGAAGACTCATGTGATGTTGGCTATCATTAGTAAAGAACTTTGGGGTTGAAATCAGATCTACATTCAGCTCTCAGATCTGCTACTTTCTAGCTTTGTGACCTGGGGCAATGTAGGAACTTTTATGAACTTCAATTTCCTCATCTACTAAGTGGAAGTCATACTACGTGTCTCAGAGTGTTACAAAAAGTCAACATAGTTTACAACCAGGCCCATGCTGCAGAGTGGCTGCCCAGTGACTATTAGCTACAATTATTCATAGAAGTAACGGGAATGATATGACCAGACAGAGCTCACCATAGAAAGCAAACCAGGTTCACATGCATCTTATTTTCTGCAGCTATAGGCCCCCATGCTGTACTCACGCAATAAATATTTGCTGATTGATTGAGGATAATTGATCCTGGACTCCAGTGCCAATGTTCCTTGAAAAGCTGGGAACTGCCTGGCCCTGGGCCTTTCCTAACAGAGATGGAACAGCCTGGCATAGAGTCTCTATCCCCTTTTTCACCCCTGATTAGGTCAGATATTTGCTTCCCTTAAAGCTCATAAAGTGCTATTTCATTAAATTGTGTTTTCAGTTATGCAAAAACAGGGTCATGCCAAGGCTATTTTACTGTGAAGAAAGCAGAGAACCATAGAAAAAATATTTTTAGAACGTGACAATAGAAGTCATACTCCCGTTCTGCCTTGAATTAAAAGAAAATCATTAAGCACATGCCTAATTCTTTAAGCCAGCTTAAAAGAAGAATCTTCCTAGAGCTGAGTTTGGGGGAAACCAGACTATAGGCTCATGTCTTCTTGGACACTCTGTGCCCCTAAGGAATTTCACCTCTTTTTGCAGGTGGGAGCCAGGACTCAAGAGGAAAATTGAGCATATGCCTCTGGAATCACTAGCACTTCTCCCTATATTCCTTAACTTGCTTATTTGATGAACATCTATTGAGCAGCTACGTAGGCACTAGGGCTAAAGTTATTAACCAGGACCACCTTTTACTCCCAGGATGCTCACAGTCTCGTGGGAGGAGAAGACCCTTGAGATGCATTGAGAGCAAAAGTGCACGTGGTGATGAGCATTCCAGAGAGAGGGAAGGAGCATTCCAGAGAGAAGGAACAGCATGCACAAAGCTCAGGAGAGGCAAGGGCAGTGTAGTGGGTTCTGGGTAGTATAATTACTCAGGAATGACTGGAGCTGGGGAGGAAGACTAGAGGAAGTGAGAGGCAGGCCAGATCAATCCCATTCACTGGGCATCTGTAGGTCATACACGTGACATTTGACTTTACATTGAGGACCACTGAGGATGCTAGGAGATGACAGGATTGGATGCATCCATTCAATGAATGTTTTCCAAGCATAGGGCACCATCTGATGGGGTCCGTGAAGAGGCACATCCCGTGGTGCCTGGACTTGTTCTTAGCAAATGCAGCATCTTATTAGGAAGTGAGGGCTTGGGGGAGTGCCAGACACTTATACAGGTTTATCAGCTAAAGGGAAGGAGCCCACAGAGGGAGAAGCTAAGCAGATGGAGAGACAGGGCCATTGAAGGAGCAGGGTCCTGGGGATAGGCAGGGGTGAGATCAAGGATATGAGGAGAGGGTGTGTGGGGTCAGAGAAAGGGACATTTTGCCTTTGAGGGCCAAGATGTGGGTTTGGCAGAAGGAACAGAGCTCAGGAGACTAAGTGCTGTAGAGGGAGAAATTCGGGTAATCAGTGGTGGATCCAGGTGAAGAGAGAAGGAGGGGCCAGGAAACAGTCATTGTCTCATTCAACAAACAAGACAAATGCTCATGACCACCAAGCGGGGACCAGGGACAATTAGGAACCAGATTGCCATGGTTCCCACCCCCAGGAGCTCATGGTCTCCTGCCTTCCCTGCTTGCCCCTCCCATGTCTTCTTGTTGGAATCTCCTTGTACTCATCTTTAGGGCCTGTCTGAAATGTCCCCTCCTCGGGAAGCCTTCCCCCTCACTCTCAACAGGAATGCTTCCTCTCTCCTCTGGCCCCATGGTTCTCTGGTCTCTGTGTCTCTCTTGTGTTTATGTACATTTCTTACCCTTCTTCTTAATAAACTATGAATGTAGAGACAGCTTTTATCTCCCACAGACCCCATATATACTAGGTGCTCAATAAAGCTTTGTTGAATGGATGAATGAATGAGTGAATGAATGGATTTTATGAATCCAGGCCATTCTCCCTGCTGGAAGTAACCTTTTTCCCTCTCCTGTTTCTAAGCTAAGCTCCATCTCTTCATCCCACTGTGGCCTGTTCCCGTGCTGGCTACTGTGTCACATGCTTGTCATGGGCCCTCTGCACTTGGGTGAGGTCATGGGTTCTGGCAGGACACCAGAGCTGCAGGTCAGAACTTGCTCTATCAGTGTAACCCAGGTGCTAGCAGAACTCGGGGTACTTGTCCAGGCTCTCCAAAGGCTGCAGAGACCTGCATGCATACAGGATGCTGGGGCACCTGTCAGGCCTTCCTCACTCTTGGTCTGTCCTTGCTCTGCTCCAGCCCTCATGTGGCATAGCAGTCCTGCCGATGGGCATTGTCCTCCCTGCCGTGGCCTCACCTAGTGCTGACAGTGGCTCCACACACCCACAGCATGAATGCTAGCACCCTTGACTGATGCCAGGGCCTTCGTCGGGTTGGTCCCAACCTTCTGCTTCCGTCTTGTTTTCCATTATACACCCCTACGCCTGACAAAAATTGGATAGCCATACACTGGATAAATCTTTATTGAATGTTTTCTATGTGCCTGGCTTAAGGTTACGTGCTGGGATTTCCAAAGTAGAAGACAGTCTACTGTCAGTGAGCTCACGGTCCGGTGGGCTGGAGGGTTGAGGCTGGAAGCAGGCGGTGACAGCATCCCATAATTAGTGCTATCGGGGAGGAAGCCCAGGTTGCTCTGGGGGCCTTAAGGAGAAAGCACTTGCCTTCCTTTTTTTTTTTTTTGCACTTCTTATCAGTAAGGAAAAGCTTCTAGCACATCTGGGAGGCCTCATGAGTAGAGCTGTGATTTTCAAGGCTGCAATTTTTCTTCTGATTCTAGAGGATTTACTTCTTCATTTTCTTTTTAACCTCTGAGTTGAACCGCATCCAAATGTCAACATCAGAAGAATGGGAAGTTCTTGAACATGTTTAAACTGTGAAGCCCATAGAAGCCAGATCATTCTTTTGTGGAACTACAACAAAAATTTCTTTTTTTTTGAGATGGAGTCTCGCCTGCAGTGGCACGATCTTGGTTCACTGCAACATCTGCCTCTTGGGTTCAAGCAATTCTCCTGCCTCAGCCTCCTGTGTTGCTGGGACTACAGATGTGCGCCACCGTGCCCAGCTAATTTTTGTATTTTAGTAGAGATGGGTTTCACAATGTTGTCCAGGCTGGTCTTGAACTCCTGACCTCAGGTGATCCACCTGCCTCAGACTCCCAAAGCGCTGGGATTACAGGCATGAGTTACCTCACCCGACCTCTTTTTAAATAACAGTATATTCAGCCTTAAATTAACCTAACTGTGTTAAATCAGAGACCACTGGATCCTTGTTCTTGCTATGGTTTTAACATGTCCCCCAAAAGTTCATGTGTTAGAAACTTAATCCTCAATGTGACCATGTTGGGAGGTGGGGCTACGAGGGGGAGTCCTCATGAATGGATTCATGTTATCATGTGAGTGTGCTGTTATCCATTGATTCTGTCCTCTGATGCTTCTCTCTTTGTGTCTCACGTGCTTGCTTGCCCTTTTACCCCGTTATAACACAGCAAGAAGACCCTCACCAGATGCCAGGCAGATGCTGGGGCCATGCCCTTGGACTTCCCTGCTTCCAGAACTGGGGAAATAAATTTCTTTTCTTTATAAATTACCCAGTCTCAAGTATTCTGCTATAGCAGCAGAAAACAGACTAAGACAATTCTCATGTAGACAACTCATAGCAGGGGTCAAAGGTTTAAGGAAAATGTTGAGACCTCAAGTCCTAAGTGGGGAGTATTCTACACTCAGTCTTCAGATTGGGAAGGTTGGGGGTGTTTATGTATGTTTAGGGGTAGGACTCCTGCTCTAGGAAACAGAATTTGAGAGCTCTGGGTCCCAGAATCAGGCCAAGCCTCAAAAACAATAGCCCTGGGCCATCAGGGCTCTGCTGGGCTCCCAGCTCTCCTTCCTGCTGTGCTGCTTTCATTATGACATTGGCCAGCCCATCCCTCCCACCCCATCAGCACCTCCTGATCATTCTTAGAAAGGGAATGAAGCAGGTAACATTCTTAGAAAGGGAATGATCCAACATGGGCTGGAGCGAGACTGCCTGATTCAACTCCAGCCTCTGTACTTAATAGCTGTGTAATCTTAGACAAGCCCTCTGTGCCTCTATGCTTCAGTTGCCTTATCTATAAAATGGAGATAATAACAGCACTGACCTTAATGGTACTGGTGAGCATTAACTGAGTTACTACAGGGGTCTACAGATCTTTTCTGTAAAGGGACAGATAGTAAATATTTTTAGTGTGCACCGTTATTCACCCCTATGCCTGACAAAAATTGGATAGCCATCCACTGGATAAATCTTTTCCTTTTTTTTCAGACAGAGTATTGATCTCTTGCTCTGTCACCCAGGCTGGAGTGCAGTGGCACGATCTCGGCTCACTGCAACCTCCGCCTCCCAGGTTCAAGCGATTCTCCCACCTCAGCCTCCCAGGTAGCTGGGACTACAGGGGCCCGCCATCATGCCTGGCTAATTTTTGTGTTTTTAGTAGAGATGGGGTTTTACCATGTTAGCCAGGCTGGTCTCGAACTCCTGACCTTAAGTGGTCCACCCAACTCGACCTCCTAAAGTGCTGGAATTACAGGTGTGAGCCACTGTGCCCGGCTGATAAATCTTTACTTAATGTTTACTATGTGCCTGGCTCAAGATTAAGTGCTGGGATTACCAAAGTAGAAGATAGTCTACTGTCAATGAGCTCACAGTCCAGCAGAGTTGGAAGGGGTGAGCCTGGTAAGCAGCCAGTGACAGCATCCCATAGTTAGTGCTACGGGGGAGGAAGCCCAGGTTGCTCTGGGAGCCTCTAGGAGAAGGTCCAGGATCAGGTGCAATTTTCAGGGCCAATGACAGGTGAGCCAAGGAAAAGAGAGAAGGACCGGGCAGGGAAGGGGGTCCCAGGCAGAGGGAGCAGCAAAAACAAAGGGCAGAGGGGAGACTGGCTTGGTGTGGTAAATGTGAGTGGTAGAGAGTTGGAGGGGTAAGGAAAAGCTTCTAGTACTTCTAGGAGGCCTCAGGCTCTGTCACAACTACTCCATGCTGCCATTGTATCATGAAAGTGGTCATGGACAACATGTACACGATGGGCATGTGTTCCAATAAAATGTATTTATAAAAACAGGCAGGGAGCTGGATTTGCCCTGATGCCTATAGCTCATTCGTTCATGAGTTAATAACTGAAATAAGTACTTATCATGTAGTAACACTGAACCAATGTTAGCAATTATTATTTAATCATGAATCAGCTAAATATTTGAGCACCTACTCTGTGCCAGGCCCTGTTCTGAGTGCTGGGGATATAGCCATGAACAACACTGACAAGGTTCCTGCTCTCAGGGAGCTTCCATTCTAGTTGGGGGAGACAAAAATAAACAAGGAAACGAGAGAAAATACCAGTTCGTGGTAAGTGCTATCTTAAAACTAAAGCAGGGACTGTGATAGTGATGTCAGGGTGGACTACATCACTGTGGTGGCTAGCAAAGGCCTCTTGGAGGATGTAACGTTCAAGCCAAGACCAGCCTGATGGGAAGGAGCCAGCTCTGTGGCAACTGCAAGAACAGAAATCCAGGCAGGACAAAGCAGCTCAGGCTACTGCTTCTGTTTTGCCCTTAGCCCAGCTGCGAACCACAGGCAGGGTCTGCAATGCTGGGAGGGCCAGGAGGAGAGGGGGACAGCAAAGAGAGGACAGAAAGGAACATCTCGGATCTTGCAACTCTGGTTGCTGCAGGGGCTGTGGGAGGGGGTGTTTCTCTTCACCCTCTAGGTCCTTAGCCCATCTCTCAGGATACATCCCTTTTCTTAATATCCTGGCCCTCAGCCCAACACCCCTCTCTCCTTTCTCCTCCATTCCCCTCACCAATTGGCTGAAAGCCCTCAGCCTAGGCATGGCAACATCTCTGCTTTGCACATCTATCTCTGAGTCCCAGGCTTGCTTGAGCCAGTTTACCCATTACTTAAAGCTGGAGGTGCCACCCAGCTGGTGAGTAGGACAGTCTGTAGCTGCTTCCTCCTGTACAAGGGGTGTTTGGAATTCCATACCCAGAGAATGAGGTGGGTTTCACTGCAGCCACTCCTGGACACAGGTTTGCTTGCATTGTTCTCTGGTTCAATGTTTCCTAAGCTCTTTTCTGACTGAGAAAGCACCTCTGTGCATGTGGTTTCTGGCCCCTGCAGATGCTGCAAGCCCCCCTTCTTTCCCGCCCTTTGCCCCCAGTGTGCAGCCTTCTCTTATTAGTTGAACATTCTGGCTCACACAGAATTCTAGAGGATGGTCTAGCCTAGGAACCAGACCACACAGGTGATGTCGCGCTTCTACAGAGAACAAATCCGCAACTCCAACAGCTTCTGGAACTGGAGGCAGCCTGCTGAGGTTCCTACCACAGTGGTTTCTCACTTGCAGCTTCTACACCAGAGGGACATGTTTCCTGACCCGGTCCCAGCCTCTATTTATGCCCTTCTGGGTAGCACTCTGTCCCTCCTTCAATTCTCACTTCCTTTAGACACCTTCCCAGACTGTGTCCCCAACTCGGATGCCCCCTGGTTCCAGCATCTCCCTCCGGATGCGAGCCTCAGAACCAGCCCTAATTGGTGTGCCCTTCTCACCCCGACCTGCCTGGCACGGGGGGCTGAAATGGCACCTCCTCTCTCTGTGTCCCTCCCATCTCCTCGGCTGGCTGTGAGAGGGTTTCCAGGGCTGCCTGACTCACCAGCGAATGGTGCTGTCAGGCTGGCTGTCATGTGGCATGGTGGGTCCCATGGGCGGGTGGGCAGCATGGGGTGGGGCCAATGTGTCCTCCAACCCATTTGGGAGGCCTCCACTACCCCAGCTCTTTGCTGTGCTGCGTTGCTATTTTGGTACCCAGGAAGCTGGCCGGAGAAGGGAAAGTCTGACCCCTCTTCCTGTCAACAATGACTTTCTGCTTGGAGCTGACCCCTCTGGGGTGAGTCACCAGAAAGGGCAATCCGCCTCTGCCGAGGGGAGGAGGAACCCTGGGAGGGGAGGCTCACTGTCCAGGGTCACTGAGGCTTGTGGCTAGACCAGGGTCTTACTGCTGAAGAAGGGGTTTAGAATAGTCTGCCTGCTGACCCCCAAAAGTGGGGGTAGTCTCCAAATCCCTCCTCTCTCTCCTCCCTGCCCTGCAGTTTCACCTGCAGGTCATACCAGATTGATGTCCTTAAACACAGCTGTGACCATGTCACATCTTGATTATAATCTTCAGAGGCTCCTTGTTGCCTCCAGAATAAAGTCCAAATGCCCTCGCTTGGCCCCAACCTCCTCTTTGACCTCCTCACCTTCTGCTCCATCAGGCTGGCCTCCTTTGCTGCTGCATGTGACATAGCACACACGGCCGTCTCCACAATTCTGCCTTTGCCATGCCCTTCTCCATCATCCCCCTCCTTGGAATGCCTTTTCCTTTCCAGATGCACCATTCCCATTTCCATTCCCACATCACCCTTCCATCTATTCAAAAAATATTTAATGAGCGCCTTCTGTGTGCCAAGTCCAGTGCTATGAGCTGAAGTTTCCACCTCCGATGAGCTAGACAAGCACTCATGGGCCTGTCAGGCTTGCAGAGGTACAGAGACATACTCAGGCACTTGCAATGTAGCACGTGGGAGGGACACCTCGCCCACCTTGAGATCACGGAAGGCGGCTGGAGGTCACACCCCTGCTGATTTCCTGGTGAGTGAGTAGGAGGTAGGTGGGTCAGGGAGCAAGGGCTGGAGGCTGGCAGCAAAAATGTGTGGACCAGAGGAACCAGAAAGTAGGAAGACCTCAGTCAAGAGTCAGTGCATTCTAGGAACTGAAAGTTGGTCATAAAATTTGGAGTAGAGGGTGTGAGGTGGGTGGTGAGAAGAGGCGGGGAGTGGCCCAGTGGTCCCTCACAGTTTGGTCTTTATCCTAAGAGCCACGAGAAGCCAGTGAATGGTTTATAGCAGAGGTTCCCAGTGTGCAAAATTTCACCTTGGAAAGTCCAGGGTGACTGGAGTGGGGACCACAGATTGGAGGAGGGTGAGCTGCAGGTGGAGAGACTTTACATGGGAAGAGTTTACATGGTCTGGGCCACGGTCATGGGGGTGTGAGTCATGCTCCCCTTCACCCTCCAGCCACATTCGCCTTCTTTACGAGCTCATTTTCCAACTGGGGCCACGCACTTGCTCTTTCCTCTGCCGGAAACACTCTTTCCCTTGACACTCACATGACTTGCGCATCCAAATAATCCAGGTTTCTGTCTAGAGTGGACCCTGACCCCCATCATTCTCAATGTACTTCCCTTGCTTTAATTTTAATCTTGGCATTTATCATTCCCCGACTGATAGATCATAGGTTGTGCATGTGTTTTTCTATCTCCGCCACTAGAATGAGACCTCCCTCAGGGGAGGGGTTTAGTCTGCCTTCTTTGCCTTCAGTTTGGAGGTGCCTGAGGCATGCCCGGAGTGGACACCTAGTAGACACCGGTGACGGGATGCAATTGGGAGCATCTGACTCACCACGAAGCACCACAGCTGCACCTGCAGCAGGGAACGGGACGGTGGGGGTGACAGCAGAACTGCAGTCAGAACAGAACACCTCTGCCTCAGGGAGAGGAGAGGAGCCCGCAGAGGAGGAAAGAAGGGATGGTCAGAGAGTGGACCTCATACAGGTGCTGTGCTTTGTGTCCCGAATGGGCGCTTTAGGTTGTGTGGTGCAGCACCGAGGTGCCAGGGAGTGGAGGTTCCCAACAGGAGGAGCGGACCAAGAGCATCGCAAGCCTCAGAGAGCTGGAGGCTGCCAAAGCCCCTGAGGGAAGCCCACTGCAGCTTCCAGAGTGTGCAGACAGACTCCAGGCGCAGTAGGGAGGAAATGAGGAGTTTGGCTGAGGAGAGATGGAAGAAGGGGAGCACTGTGGTGAATAATGACCACAGCCCCTTGACTGCTCTCCTGGCCCCGCTTTGCCAGCAAATTCTCCACGCAGAGGAATCTTTTAAAAACATAAATCAGATCATGTCACTCCCTTGTTCAAAACCATTACTTAGAATAAAATGCAAGCTCCCTAAAGTGACAAACAAGGCCCTAGGAAACCTGGCCTTACCTTGTCCTCTGACCTAATTTCCCTGGAACTGTGTCCTGCTCACTCCACTCCTGACCCTCAGACTCCTTGCTGGTCCCTGAGCAAGCTGCTCCCTGCCTCAGAGCACTGGCTGGCACTGCTCCCTCTGCCTGGAAGGCCCTCCCAGACATTGTCACCTGGCCATCCCCTTCACCACATCCAGGCCTCTGTTCAAATGTCACCTCCTCAGAGAGGCTCTTGCTGAGCATCCTAAGATAGAACTCTCCACCCTCTGTCACCTTTCCTTATTTTTTGCATGGCAGGCAATTGTATTTATTATGTATTACATGTTTGTGTATTTGCTGGCTTCCTTCCTGTTCATCTTCCCCACTAAAGTGTGAGCTCCAGGAGGGCAGGGGTTTTGTCTGCTTTGTTCACTCTACATTCTTAGCCCACAGAACAGCACATAGCACATACTGAGCACACAATAAATGTGCCGAATGGATGTTCGACTAATGAACAACAGTCTCTAAAGCAAATTTGCAAAGAGTCTAACATGCAATGGCTCAGCACAACAGTTTTGGAAAGGGGCATCCCCATTTTGCAGAGGAGCAAGACTGGACTTGGAGTAGCTGAGCAACTTGGCCACAGGCAGAGCCCGAGCTTACTGGATTGCAGGCCGTGACCACAAACCAGCTCTTCTTACCCAACTCGGGGACCCTTTCAGAGAGGAACAGTCTAGGCCCACTCTCCACCTTCTCCTAGTTTCAGTGGAGAGATGAGAAGACAATGAGGGGAATAAAGAAGTCCAGGGAGGAGCGCTCGGAGGAGAGGAGGAGGAGGAACCCGAAGGAGCCGGCTGCTGGAGGGGAGGGCGTCTGTCTTGGCTCCTTGCCAAGGCATGAGGAGAGAGGCTGTCCTGTGAGTAAGAATTCCATGCCCTACATCCTAAGCTAAAGGGCACCTTGGATCCCAAAGCCCACTTCTATCTTCAAGGGATGAGCAGGGATTTGCCTCAGGATGGGAGGGCCCTCCCTAAGGAAGCCCTGACCCTCTGGAAACTTCTCCCTTTCCACCTCCCCACCACCCACCGCAAGCTGCTGGGAATTCCCCACTTCCTGGTAGGAACTGGAGAGCCCTGGGGAGATTTTCCTCAGCCCTGGAATTCAGGACACTTTCCTGTTTTCATAATAATGTCTTCACCCTCTGCATACCTACCCCTCCCCAATACAAATTGGTGGCGGGCGGGGAGGTGGAGGAAGGAGGTTCCACTGGAGGACCCTCCCTTACTACCCAGCCCAGGAGCCAATAATTTCTCCCCAGGAGAAATCAGAAGCTGCCTGTCAGCTTCTTGTTTGGGCCTCACACTGAGGGAATAGTCCCCGCTGTCCTTTATTTGAGATGAGTGACTCAATGGCTGACACCACAACTGCTGAATCTATAGCCTCCAAAACTATGCTGGGGTCCAGTCTCCAGCCAGGGCAGGAGGCATTCTGCTGGTGCTTCTCAGCGTGCCCCCACGCTGTCCCAGTGAGTCACTCCAGCCTGGTCCCTGGAGTTCTTGGCCCTGTCTCTGCTTGCTGGAAGTGTCTCTTCCCTGTCCCTTTCCTGGCAGTGTGTAGGAAAGAATGATGGACAACAGGCCAAGGCTGGGAGGTCTTGTTCAGTCAGAAAGCCTCAGGGAGCCCAGCCGGGATGAGCATCAGCTTGCTGGCATCTGGGGTCTAGACAGCAGTCACATGAGTCGTGCGCACTTGTCTAGTCTGAGACACATCCCAGGCCAACTGTTTGCTCGTGGGTCCCCAGAGCACCTGCTACTTCCGGGAAGCTCTCTCATAACTCATTTCAACAAACTCCCAATCTGCCAAGGCTTCACGACAAGGCGCTGGAAGGGAGAAGAATAAAAGAATGGAGAAGACAGAGCTCCTGCCTTCCAGGAGTCCAGAGGCCCATCCTAACAGCCATCACTGTGCTTTAAGATGTGCCAGGCTCTGGGGATGAGGTGTGGGGACTCAGTGATAAGTAAAACATTTCTCTGAATTTTAGTAATTTAGATTGCAGCTGGGGAGAGAGACATATAAACTGGTAATTCTACTACATGGTGGAATTACCTGAAAAGCCAGGCAGCTCCTCCCTGCAGCCTGAAATGTCATCTTCCCCTAGGAAGTCTTCCCTGACCCTTGTCCTTCAAGCATCACAGCATACACCACTAAGCTGTGTCATTGCCTAGCAGCTTAGCAGCAACCCCCAACCCCCTGCCACCAGAACATGAGCACTCTGAAGGCAGGAATTGGCCTTCTGTCTTTGTGTCTTCAGTGTCTCACACAACTAAACATATTTATAGATAAGCGTTACCTGAACCACTTCTAAACAGTTGACTGCAATACAAGGCTGACAATGTATGCTAAACAGAGATTTGACATGCTGGCTTTGTTGTAGAGAAAGGGCTGATTAATTCTAAATGATGAGGATAAAAAAGGCACCAAAGAGAAGGTGTGACTGCAGCCAAGCCCTACGGGATGCACAGGCTCTTGCCAGCCAGAGAAACAGGAGGAGGGCATGAGTCAGGAAAGTACATGGCTTGTTACAGCTAACATACAAAAGCCCACAGGAACTGGTGCATAGGACATGGAAGGAGGAGATGTAGGTGGTCAGGTGAGGAGGAGTCTTGGTACCATGCTAAGCAAGGAGTGTCGTCTTTGTTCTGTAGACACAGAGACCCTCTGAGAAGGTTCCATGACAGGAGTCATCTAAACTAACCCGCATTTTGCAGAGGCTGTGCTGATGGCTGTGGGGAGGGTGTATTTTGGAGAGTGCATTTCTAGGAGTGTCCTCTCTTTGGCCTGTCTCCCCTGGAAGGGGGAGCTGGGGAAAGTTGGGGGGAAAGTGTGGAGCAGATAAATCAGTTAAGAAACAATGTAATGTTAGCAGACTGATGGCAATAACATGAATCAGAACAGGCACAGTGGAAATAAATAGAAAGAGGCAGAGTTGGTGACATGGGAGTGAGACTGAATTATCTACACAGAGTGGCTGGGAGGACATCAGAGAGGAGCAGGCTCCGGGAGTGGGGGAAGGGGAGGAGGCATTCCATTCTGGGCTGCCATCAGCATGGGAATAGAGGAAGAATCTTAGATTTTCTCAATCCTGATTCATCTTGATAACAAGCTCTGTGAGGGCTCTGAGGAACCCACTTTGCACAAAGCTTACACAAGTGACAAAATCTCTTCCTATTATGGAAACATCTCACAGAGCCCTCACAGTTTTAACTATCACCACACCACGTACACCCACCACCACAGCAACCCACGTGGTTGAGACACAGTGGGGTGTTGCCAAGAGAGGTAAGATGTGGTGTGTACAGGGAGCCCCTGCTATCATTGGGATGACTTCATGTCCGTGAGAGTGGCAGCCCACACCCTAGCCTCTCAGCTGCTGGCTTTCCCCATCTCTGACAACCTTCTGTCCCACTGTGACTTGGCCACCCACTCCCATCACCACTCCCTAGACTTAGTCACCACCCAGAACTCCCTCACCTCTGAAATCACTAATCTTGACGGCCTTCTCTATCCTCTCAGCTTCTCTACTCAATCACTTTGTCTCCTCCTGACCTCTAACCCCATCAGGTGCCCCATCCATGGACCCCTCTGTTTTCTTTCAATCCAGCACCCTGCTTCTTCCTGCACTCTCTTTTCTCATACCTGAGATGCACAGCTCAGAATTTTATTCATTGTCTCCTATAACATAAATTGCACCTCGTTGCATCACCTGCCAAAATTCCACTGGTGGATGAAGCAGCTGTCCTTCCTCTGAACTGCACTGGCGTAACAGGTGATTCTGCAGGAGAAGGCCACAGCAGCAAGCTAGCCAGGTCCTCCAGCACTGTGACCACCAAGCTCAACTGGGTCCTCAGTGCTGCCTGCCGTGCCTTTTCTAGTCCTGGAAAAACCACCCTGGTAGACTGTATCCCTGTCCTCAAACTTTCCACATCTGTACTTCCATCTGAATTCTCAGTCGATGCTATCTCTTACTCCTTTCAAAGATAAGACAGAAGCCAGCCGGGCGCGGTGGCTCACGCCTGTAATCCCAGCACTTTGGGAGGCCGAGGCGGGCGGATCACCTGAGGTCAAGAGTTCAAGACCAGCCTGGCCAACATGGTGAAATCTTGTCTCTACTAAAAATACAAAAAAAAAAAAAAAAAAAAAATTATCTGGGCATGGTGGTCGCACCCATAGTCCCAGCTACTTGGGGAGGCTGAGGCAGGAGAATCGCTTGAACCCAGGAGGTAGAGGTTGCAGTGAGCCAAGATTGTGCCACTGTACTCCAGCCTGAGTGACAAAGGAAGACTCCATCTTAAATAAATAAATAAATAAATAAGACAGAAGCCTTGAGGCAGTGAGTCTTGGGCCATCCTGCAGCTTCTCCTATCTACCGGCTGTGCAGGTCCTCTCCACTTTGCCTCCTGGTTTAATGGAAGGCACACACTCTTCTATCTAACTTGCCCACTTAGCTTTTGGATCCCAACCCTTGCTGCCATCTCAGGGACCTGGCCTGTCCCCTCTTTCCCTTTATCTTCAACTTCTCCCTCTTTACTCTCAGCTCCCCATCATTTAAACACATTCAAGTCTCTAATGTGAAATCAGGCCCTCCCTTGATTCTATCTCTTCCTCCAATGATTACCCTCTCCTTCCTAGGAAAACATCTCAAACACTTTCCATTTACACCTCAACTCACTGTGATAGATTTTTCCTCCCTCACAAAATATAAATAAACTGCGTCCAAACTACTAATGACCTTCTCCATACATTCAGTGAACAGTTTTAGCCCTCGCGTGTTTGAATTTTCCACTGAGGGTCACTTCTTCTTTCTCCTACCCTTGGCTTCCGTTACACTTTCCTGTTTGTCCTCCTCTACCCAAACCCTAAATATTGGACTTACTGAGACCACCCTAGACCTGTCTCCTCTGTTTATTGCCCCTAAGCCACCCCTTGCACTCCTAATGCTTCAAGTGCTGCTCTAGGCTGGCAGCTATGAAGCACACCTCTCTTCTAAACCCCTCCCGAGCTTCAGATCCACAGGTTCAATTGCCTGTAGGATTGTCAGATTTAGCGAATAAAAACACAGGATGCCTAGTTAAATTTAATTTCAGATAAACAATGGATGCTTTTTTAGTATGACAACGCCCAATGTAATAGGACAGATTTGTACTAAAACATTATTTGTTGTTTATCTAAAATTCAGGTGTAACTGGGCATCCATATTTGATCTGGCAACCCTGCATGACTTGACACCTTTATTTGAGACCCCCCGCAGCAGCTCCACTCAGTATCTCCACAGCTGACTTCCCATGAAACAAACTCAACCATCCACTGCATTGTACAAATGAAAAATGCTACGTCAGTCCTCCAGTCCCAACACCAGTCACTCAGCCAGGTTTATCTGAATCCTGAATGTCAACAGGAATGAGCTCCTCTGTTCTTCTTTAGCTCCCAAATCCTCTAAAATATCCCTAAAATCTGACCTCTTCTCTCCAGCAACAGCCATCATCCTAGTCAAGGCCACCCCATCTTTTACCTGCTACACCATCCTGGCTGGTCTCTAGTACGAGATTGCCACAAACAGCCCAATGGTCTTATTTAAATTCATATTTTAGCATGGATGTCACTGGTTTAAATTCTGAAATCCGAAACCCTTACCAGGGTCCTAATGCCCTGCCTTACCAGGGTCCCGACACCCTGCCTAACGTGGCCCTTGCTCACCTCTCCCTCCTGTTTCTGGGCCATTCTTCCCCTTTCTCAATGCTCCACAGTCACACTGAGCTTCTTTCAGTTCCTCGAAAGTGCTGCTCTGGCCTTGGGTCTTCCCTCATGCTGGTCCCTCTGCCTGGAACAATCCTCTCCTCCTCTCCCTCTTTTCCTCTTAGTTAATGATAATCCCTTAGGTCTCAGGCTCTGTCCTTTGCTCTCCCTCAATCCTATTTTTCCCTTGTGGATCACTTGTCACCCTCTAATGGCCTGGCCAATGCCTGGTTCTCTGTTAGACTGTGAGTGCCACAAGAGCAGGACTCTGTCTTCTCTATTGGATTCTGAGCCCCTGGCATAGTCCCTGGCACAGACAAGGAGCTCAATTAATGCTTCAAGGATAAATAAGGGAGTAGCTTTTCTCCCCATTCAGCCTTGGAGGTCTCCTCTTACCTTCCTGTGAGCTCTCAGTGCAGAGCATTTGTTAAAACTGAATGTTTTCAAATAGATTTAGAATTTACACACCATGATGTGTCTAAGTGGGGGTGTCAATCCTCCAGTCCCAACACCAATCACTCAGCCAGGTTTATCTGAATCCTGAATGTCAACAGGAACGATCAGAAGGCAGAGTGACCAGAGACAAGAGGGAGGGCTGGCAGCCTCCTGCGGGGAGATGGCGGGGCTGGTGCTGGTGAGCGGAAGTGAAGGTACAGCAACCCAGGCGGCTTCATCTCCAGGCCTGGCTACTGAAGTGCGGCCTCCAGCAAGGCTCTCCCAAGTCCCATGGAAGACTCCAGAACAATGGGTGTGTTGAGCTTGGGGATTGTGGAGGGCATCCAGTTGTACCTATTCAGCAGGCTGTTACAAACGAGGGCCTAGAATTGAAGGACGATCAGGCTGAAGGTGTAGATTTAGGATTCACCAATAAGCAAGTGACCATCAGAGCTATGTGAGTAGTGAGCATCCCTAGGGAGATCATGGGGATGTCCAAGCAGAAGGTACTATTGATAAAACTTTGGGGACACCTGATTTAAGGGGCTTAGGAAGAAGAGTAAACTAAACCAGAAATGGGGAAAGAGGAACTAGAGGCCTCAAGGGAGAACCATGAAGGTGCAAAGGCCGGAAGCCAAGGGGGTAACTTTTAAAGAAGTGAAGCTTGAGCAACATGGTCAGCTGCCCCAGAAAGGGTGAACGCTGAGAAGTGGCTCCCAGGGTTGGAAAAAAGGACGTCAGACATGACCTTTGAAGAGAAAAATTAGCTCATCTCTCCGGTCCCAGCTCCTTCTACCTTCCCTCTGATAGCACCTCTGTGGGCAGGGGCAACGCTGCCCCTCCCTGCCCATTTCTACAAGTGGAAGAACTGTTTCTGATTTGGGGAATGGTCAGAAAGAGAGATAAAGTCAATTCCATTCAAGCAAGGTCACGGCTTATATGTCCAGTTTCCAGAACCTGGGACTGTGATGAGGAAGGCAGGGGTCTGGTCCCCAACCGTTGGAGGCTTACAGGCTAACGGGATCTCTAGGCACTGCTGCTGCTCAGTCCTGCCCTTCTTAGACCAGGGTTCTTCCCGGCTGACCCTCTGGGTCCTGAGAGGGCTCCTGCAGGCTGCATCCTTCTCTTTGCCCTCTCTTGCCGTCACCCACTCTTCTGCCTGGAGTTTGCTTCCCACTCTTCCTGCTCAGATCCCCACATCCTGCCTGCAGAGATGGTCCCCAGTCTCCAATTCGTTCTACCTCCCAGGACAAGCCTACAACATCCTTTACTCACATCTCCTTCAGGGAAACAAACAGCAAAACAAGCAGAACATGCCCACCCCAGATGGGGAGTTATGAAGCCTGACACCCATCCAAAGCTCCTGCAGATAGATATGGCTCCTGGCTTTGATTCTGACCCCCTTGGGGGCCTCAGTGGATTCTGACCCATGGATTTGTTCCTGAGGGTAAGGTCCCCTTCTTTTCTCCACCATAACTCAACTCCTCCAGTGGCCCCCTCACCTCCAGCGGGTACCCTATTCCTTGGAGCCCTCATGCAGGGGGGAACCTCATTCCTCAGAGCTTCAGAGTCATCCAGGAATGTCCCACAGGAGGTATTTTCTCCTAAAAGGATGCAGGACAGATTAATCTCTTATAATAATATTTTGTAAATATCTCTTTATCATAACATTTTCATGCTCAAAGCCTGTGGCCTGGAAGCTGGGGGAGGTGGCGGGGGGCTTCTTCACTGGTGCTTCAGTCCCTCAGGGTGCCTCAGGCTCGGGGGGAGAAAGTGCTTTCCTTTGGTCCTTTGGGAGGAGAGTCCACCTGTTTCTCTGCCTCAGTGCTCCCAGGACACCCTCCTGGACTCCCAGCACAGGAGGAATGAGAGTTTGGACAGCGAGGAGAGAGTGTCAGGAAGTAAAGAATGAGCTTAGAAGATCTTCCTGTCCTGCCTTGGCTCCTGCGTGGCCAACTCGATTGCACAAGATTAGATATCAATTCAGCAGCTGAGTGCTCAAGGCCCTTCTGAATGTCTGGCCCCAATCCATTGCCCAGGGTTCAGGAGGCTTGAGTTCCAACACTCCTGCCAATAACTTCCATGTACCTCAGGCAAGTTCTTTTTTCTCTAGCGTTAGACTAGGTAGCTAGATTACGTGGCCCATTCCCACTCTGTCATCCTACAACTCGATGAGTTTGCCTTTCTCCTTTCCTCCATGGCACAAATGTTCTGCTCCAGCCCGACCCATTTTCCCATGCCTTCTACACACTCTAGACCACCAGGACAGATAGGCTGATTCTCACTCCTCAGTTTTGATTGATTGGTGACGGCTGCAGTGAGTCAGAGGAAACAGTACATCAACAATGTCTGCCACGGACAGGAGATAGAAGAGGGCTGGCACGTGTGCCATATATTTGCCCACGTCTTGCAGCCCTCCACCCTTGGACTCAGGCAATTTCCCTCCCCTGGAATGCTCTCTCTTCTTCTCCACTTGTCCACATTATTTCACAGTTCAGATTCTTCAAGAAGCTGGGCTATCTCCCAGCACTCAGAAGCATCTTTCTCCCCTGAACTTTTTAAAGGTAGTGACTTTTGAGGGACACATAGTTTGTTTATAGTTTTTAGAGATTGTGAATAGAGCCGCTATAAACAAATAAAATAATAAACAAAGCAAAACAAAGAAGGCCATGATGCTTCTGCTCACTGGACTTTGACCCCAGGCCGCCTGGTGGGGTTAAGCTTGTTCTGGTGAGTGTCTGTGTTCCCTCCCTAACAAGACCGTGAACTTGTAGGCATCTAGGCCTGGCTTGCCCCACTGTCTCCCACTGATGTAGCCTGGAGCTAGGCACGGAGCAGGCACTCAGAAGGGTTCACTGAGTAGAAAACTTGTGTATGCACAAGAAGGACCCCAGCATCCAATCCTGGCCCTTAGAGACTGACAGTTGGGCCACCCGAGCTCAATCGACAGAGCAGGGAAGGTCCAATGGGCTTAGTCAGGCGTAAGACCTAGAGCCGGTTTCCCTAGAAGTTGGTTTCAAAATTGGGGAGGAGCTTTTGGATGAGAGGAGGTGGGGAAGTTCCAGCTGTGGGGAAAGTGTGAAGGCTCAGAAGTGGGAACCAAAGAATCTGCTCTGGGAAAGTCATTAGAGAGCTGTTCTAATGCTTTCCCTTCTTCCTACAGGAAGAATGCTTGTTGCATTTCGCCAAGTTGCTCTCAGCTTTTTCCTGCCTGTGTGCCATCCTTCTGCAAACCACCAGCACTGGCCGCCTTGCACAGCGATAATCAGCCTGTCAGTCAATAAACTGAAGATGTTGGTAGTGCGCTGGGATTGGTGGCCAGCGGCGAGAGCCCTGAGAGCTATAAATTCAAGATGAGAATTGAGATGTTGCCAAGGTTTCATAGAGTCCCTGATTTACTAGGAAATTGTTCCCTAGCCTCGACTGCTGGCCCTGTTATGCAGGGGACTCTGTGTGGGCTGGGGGGATGGTTGAAGGAAAGACAAAAAATAAAAGACCAGAAGCCAGTGTTGAGACACAGCAGATAGGACATTCCCTACCCCATTGCACTTGGTCCCCTATGGTCTGCTATTTAATCTGTCTTAACCATGGTCTGATTTGCACGTGCTTGCTTATTTTCTCCAACTATTTTACAGATCCCTTGAAGGCAGACACTGGCTCATATTTCTGGTGTCTGCCTCCCCCACCCCATTCTAGGCCTCTAGCACTCTAGGACCACACTGGGCTCATGGGAAAGCCGGTTGATTAACTGGCTGAATGCGGAGGAGGAGGGGTTAATTAATCCTAGAAAGAAGGCCTCCCAGAGAAGTCCCCCCTCACTGCTCCCTGAGGACCATGAACCTCTCCTAGGCACCCTCTGCCAGCCCAGGCCTTCCTGATCCTGATCCTGCCATTGTGGGCTCTAGACTGGGCCTTCCTCCTTCAGCCTCTGGGGACAGGTTGCTGGCCTGCAGTTCTGAATATTTCAGTTGGCTCCATGCGTAGGGCCTGCTCCAAGGCCAATCTGAATGAATTTGGCCACCTCCCTGTTTTACAAGTCCCGTTCCTAAACTGGAGCCTACAAACATCTCCCTGCCTTCCTGCACAACGCGTGGCTCTGTTCCCTCAGAGAGAAAACAGTCTGAACCGTCCTAAGTCCATTTCCTCTCCAGGTTTTGCTAGTCTCTTCTCTCATTGAGTAAGGATTTGCTGGGCCCTGCCCCTTGATGTGCATGGGACAGCAACCTGGGCAGCAGTTAGAGAACAGCAAAGGAGGGCCTCCACTCTCCTGGAGCTCCCAGCCCACTGCGGGGACCAGAACACAAGGCTCATTGCGAAACCCGTCGAGGCCACGTTTGCTTGATAAGCACCACATGTGTGGAGAGAGAGCTCATCCCAGCCCAGCTTGGGCTCTCCTGGGTGGGCTGGGGTCTGGGAGGAGCCCACAGGAAAAATGGGAAGAGAATGCCTCCAAGAGCATAGAGAGCCAGCTCAGCTACTCACCAGCTGTGTGACTTTGGGCAAATTACCTGACGTCTCAGGAGTTAGGTTCTTTATCCACACACCAAGTTTCCCTGGTATCCTAGGATTCAGATGGGGCATGGCACAGAGCCGCAGCCTCGTTGCTACAAGGCTTTGAGAACACGCTGAGCTTGAGGCAGAGGTCCAGGCCAGCAGGGAGGGGTCTGGGGCCTGTGATCCTAAGCACAGCTTCTCATGAGCGCTAGGTGAGAGGGGTCACACCTGAGAGGCCATGGGGCCAGAACTCAATCCTTGAGATCAGGTGCCTCAGGCCTGGGCTTCAACTCACCCCTGTCCCTGCTTCCCTGGGTCCATGGCTGCAGTGAGCAAGAAAAAAAGAACCCCAGATGGGGGGCGGGGCAGAAGCCACATCAGCACCAACCATGGCAAACAAAGATGAGCTGTCTTCTAGGCTTGAGGTTGTTCATTTGCAAACAACAGTATTTGAGTTGCCACTGTTCCCTGCCTCCCAGGCCAACAGAGGCTGTCTGTGCGCCCGCCCTGCCCCCGTCTAGGGCTCTGTCTCTGGCCTCCACCGGGGCCTTCTGCATGTGTCAATCCCTTGGTTCTCTGCAGCGGCTCTCAGACACAGGATCTGAGGAGAGGCAGCATCCAGACAAGGGGTCAGTGCTGGTTAGAAGGGAGTTTAGAAGGGGGACATTGGCGGTAGGGATACCCAGCAGCATGGTAAGTGGAGAAGGTATGTGCCTGTCACACCCCGGATAGCTGAACTCTGACCACAGCTCAGAGTCTCCCTCCTACCCCAAACCTCAAGGCCAAGGCACAGAGGTGGCCCTTGTCAGTACCCATCAGTCCTAGAAATCTAGGGCTCTAAGAACGTCTGAATTGGCCTCTTGAGACCCTGAAGCCTTGAGCCCAGGACAGCACATCTCCCTGATGTTTTGATAATGTCAGGGGCAGGCGCTATGCAACGCATCCCTCCATGAGGTCAGACAACCACTTTCTAGCAGTTCCTTCCTCTGGGATAAGCACTGTCTTATAGGACCTCGTCATGCAGTCACCTGCATCAGTCCCAACCACTGAACGAGCCAGGAGAAACTGGCTCAAAAGCTGGGTAGGGGTATAGGGCCTGGGGAAAGGGGAGACACTCCAGAGGTAGGGGCTCAGCAGCTGGGCCAGTGAAGACATCTAGTACCCCACTGGCTGAAAGTGAGCTCTGGGAGACAGGTCCGGAGCTTTGGAGCAGCAGCTGAGGAGTGGGCTTAGGAGACAGTGCATCTAAGAATATCAGTGGAGATAGATGTTACCCCATTCAGCTGCAGGACCACCTCCTGAGAAGAGGGATGCCCTTTCTTTGCTTACATGCTTAGTCCTTGTCTGCTCTCTGTCCAAAAGGATGGGGGAGTCAGAAAAATGCCAAAGATACGTCGGCACAACTCCCCGACTTCCTACCCTAGGGCGTCAGCCTTCCCTGTGGGCTTCTCCACATCCCAGGCCTGGCTGGGAGGCTCCAGCGAGGGCAAGACCTCTGGTAAGGAAGCCGGGTTGACCCAGAATTGTTCCTCAGCAGATTCGTCACTCAGCCAGGAGGAGGTGCAGAGGAGCCTGAGTTATGGGTGCCAGAGATATCAAAGACTTCGGGTCCTGCGAGCCTTGAAGTCAGATAGCCAAGGGTAAAATCAGGGTCCCCCAGCTGTGTGGCCTCTAAGCTCTCCGAACTTAGTTTTGTCTTGACCTCACAGTTATGAGAATTAAAGCAGGTGGTGTGTGTGAGAGCGCCTGGCACAGAGCAAGTGCTTATTCATGCTTAAATTCTCCTCCCTGTGACTAGGGCAGGCGGTGGGGCTGTATCCCCAACTCCTCAGCACAACTTAGGAGCGGAGAGAGCCATCCAGGAGCCCCTAGCCTGAGCTCAGTGCTAAGTCAGCTCTTAGCACCCTGCTTCTAAAAGGTCCTGGGCAGGCAGAGGTCAGAGCCCTGAACACCACCGTGCTGCGCTTGTCATGCTGTGCTGTGGATGTCCCCCTCCCCGCCACACACCCACAAGCATTGCTCCCATGTCTGAGTAAGTCAGTTTCAAATCCTTGATCCCACGCATTTCTCCTCTAAACTGGGAATATGGTGGTCTAGAAGAGCAAAACAAATCCTGTGGGTGGGAGAGCAGTGCCTCCAGCTTAGGCGCGGGGGTGGTGGGCCGGGTAGCTGACTGTATTTACAAGAATCCCAGATTTTTATTGCTACAGCTACAGAGCCTGCCTGTGTCCCCTCCACCCGTTGCCCCTGACTCACGGCCCACCTGTCTGCCCAAGGCCTCTGAGGAAGTCCCCAAACACACTAGTCCTGGCCACCCCTCTACTTAATTTCAGATATCCAAATAAGGAGTTTTAAAGTGCCTCTGAGAGAAGCCTCAGGATGTGTACAACATCAGGCCATGAGAGCTTTGTAGCTTTGAGGCAGCTTGCTATAGGGTAAAAACGGAATGAGGTGCAAATCCAGGCAAGGTCAGGTGAGGTGAGGGAACTGGTGTCCCAAGTCCTGGGGACAGGATATCCACATTTGCTTGGTGGGATCAGACCAGCCCGTGGCATCTGAACCCCACCACTTACGTGCTGGGTGACCTTGGTCAGCTAGTTACCCTCTCTTAGCTGAAGGGACAAGTTCCTACCTGTGGGGTTGTGAAGATTGAATGGGATCAGGGTGAAAAGTGGTTGACCCAGGCCCTGGCCCAGAGTCTGCAGTCAGTAGCTAGAATAACACAAATTATCTAAGCTAATGGCAACTCCATCTTTCCACCATCTCAAGCCAAAAACCATCGAATCATCCCTGACTCCTCTGTCTCTCACATCCCACACCAGAACCATCAGCAAAAGCTGTCATCTCTCCCGACAGCCAGGACCCCACCTGCTCTCACCATCTCCTATTGCTCTGCCCACGTCCACACCACCATTGTCCCTCACCTGGGTTATGGCTGCAGCATCCTGGCGTGTCCCCCAGTGACCCCTCGGTCTTTTCTCAGCACAGAAGCCAGAGAAATCAGACTCTCCATGGCTCCCTATTTCACCCAAGTTCATGCAATGGCCAGGAAGACAGCTCGTGATCTGCCTCTTGTGCTAACCGCCCTGACCTCTACTCCCACCACTCTCTCCTGGTTCCTCTGCCCCAGCCTCTGCCCTCCTGAATCTCAGCACACAGGCATAGGCTCCTCTTGCCTGGGGCGCACGCCCCCGATACCCCACGACTCAGTCTCCCCTTTCCTATGAGGCCTACCTTGACTGCTCCCCGCCCCTAGCCCAGACCCCCTTCATTCCTTTGCCTACTTCACAGGTCCTTTTTTTTTTTTTTGACGGAGTTTTGCTCTTGTTGCCCAGGCTGGAATGCAGTGGAGCAATCTTGGCTCACCGTAACCTCTGTCTCCCGGGTTCAAGCCATTCTCCTGCCTCAGCCTCCCAAGTAGCTGGGATTACATGCACCCACCACCACGCCTGGCTAACTTTTTATATTTTTAAGTAGAGATGGGTTTCATCATATTGGCCTGGCTGATCTTGAACTTCTGACCTCAGGTGATCCACCCGCCTCGGCCTCCCAAAGTGTTGGGATTACAGGCATGAGCTACCATGCCTGGCCTACTTCACAGGTCCTTTTGCCCACAGCACTTAGCACATTCTAGCTTCCCATGTAATCTACTGATTTAATCTGTGTTTTGTTCCCTGATGTATCCTAGACACTTAGAACTCAAAAAATATTTGTGTGTGAGTGATATAATCTCACAACAATCCTATGAGGTGATTAAGTCAGCCTACTTATTTTAATGACAGAAACTCCAAGTTTTCCATGCTTAAGCTGTGATTCTTTCCAAGTGTCTGGGGTCAGGGTCAGGGTGACAATGAAAACAATGGCCCCGAGGAATGCCCAGCGCCCTCCCCTTTATGATTCCCCCACCCAGCATGCTGGCCACTTGAAACACTCCGGCACATGCAGAGATGCAAACCTATTCCTTTGGCTCCCTTCTGCACAGCTGAGGCCAACTAGAACTTTCCTGAGTCTTTCCTACTTCCCACTAAGGGAGGAGATCAGGGAAATTAACACAGAGAACATAAGAATCATAAAAACTGTCTGGCTTACAAAGTGAAGCCTTCTTACAAAGCAGAAGGGACTGCTCTGTTTCCAGTACCTTCTGAGGTGGCTGTGTTCCTACCTCAGGACCCTGGCATGACTCTCTAGGTGCCTGGCCTGTGTCTCTCCCTTCCTGGGGCCCAACTCCCACCTGCTACCTGTCTCCCACATTCCTCATCCTGCCCGTGGAGCTAGAAACCTCACCCTGCTATTTCCTAGTCATGACTAAAGAAGCTCACTTCTCTGGGACAGTTCTCTCTTCTGTAAAATGGGAAGGGTAATGCTGGTGGGAGGTACAGATGAAATAACAGCGTGATGGGCTTTGGGAACTTTCAAACCTTACGCAAAGCTAAGATAAAGTGGAGGCATGCAGGTGGGGTCAGGACCTGCCCCAGAGCCAGGAATTCTGACACAGCCGGTATCTGCAAAATTCCCCCTTGCCTGGTCAGGTCCCCTTGCCTGGGAACTTGCAATTTGATCACAGACAAAGGAGATTTGCTTTCAGTTAAACAGTGACACTTTGGTCTCCCACTTACCTGGTTGTAGACAAGGCAGAAATTGGAGGACCTGGAACACAGAGGGAAATTGAGGCCAACAGTGGGGCCATGCTTGAAGGTACCCCCAAATCTGGTACAAGATCCCAGAGGAATTTCTGGGTGCAGTGGTGCACACTTGTAGTTCCAGCTACTCAGGAGGCTGCGGTGGGAGGATCACTTGAGCCAAGAATTCCAAGTCCAGCATGGGCAACATAGTGAGACCTGTCTCTTAAGAAAAGAAAATCCTGAGGAGATCGTGTCCTGGCAGGAGTGCCTTAAGAGGCAGACTCCTTATACTTTCTTGAGAAACTTTGCTTGGCATAATGCAATCCATAAAGCACCTACTATATGTCAAGCACTGCAGTTGGTATTGGGGATACAGCAGTGAACAAAATGGACCCCTGCCCTCATGGTGCACCCCAAGGTGCCCACTGTCTGTGGGCAAGACAGACATTAAGCAAATACACAATTTTTTTTTTATTATTTGTGTTAACAAATAATTATTATTAATAACAGAGGCAAGAACTTAGATGGAGAGGCTTAGGCTACCATGAGAATGTATAATAGGGGAACTTGACATTGTGGAGGAAGTTTCAAGAAGGCTTCCCAGAGGAGGTGCCATCTGAGCTGAGAACTAGTTGCAGGGCACTGTTCAATTATCTCTAGCAAGTTTGACTGTTCAATTATCTCTAGCAAGTAAAAACTAGTTTCCTCACACAGCCCGCACGAGACTAGATACAGAGTGTGGCCCCAAGATCCTAGGCCAAGGCCAGGCCCCGGAAAGGGAATAAGACCTAGCAGTGATGGGGCAGGGAGGCCCTGAGGGGTGCAGGCTGAGCTTGGGCTCTGACCTCGCCCATCCTCCGAGCCAGCCTGTGAAGGGAAAGATCCTGGCTGCTCAGCCACCCATGGACGCAGTGGGGCAGGGCCCCATGACCTCATTGTAATAGTGTCCTACAGCCTGGCCAGCAGGAGGAGAAAACAAACACTGAAAAGTCCCCCAGTGCTCCCTGATGCCGGTTCAGGAAGATTCAGGCGCTGCAGGCAGTGCGCCCTACTCAGGAGGCCTGAACGGAATTCGAAAGTACTTATTTCTCACTGAAAAATTCCTAAGATTGCTCAACATTCCTTTAACCCCAGGAGTTGAGGTTTGGCAGGAGACGCTGAGAGCCGGCAGGAATGGGAGCCTGTGGGCCTGCTGCATGGCTCAGCACTGTCAGGGAACAGCTCCTTGGCCCTGCTCCCTGCGGGCACAGGGTGGGGGCAGGGGTTGCAGGGGGCTCTCAAGACCCTCCCTCCCCCAACGCAGGGACTTTGAGTGTGGGGTGATTTTGGTGGAGCTGGAAGTCGGCGGAAATCTCCTGGCTTCTGTAGATGAGAGATGCTGTTCCTGCCCCTTGAAGAGAGCTGCCGTATTCCTAAGAGGGCTGGGGACCGGGGCCCCAGATTCTCTGGCTCTGGTATGAAGGCCTGTTTTCCCAGCTCTCAGGAACCGTGGAGGGAGTCCCTCACTGAGAGGACTCTCTGTGGTTACCAGGGAAATGAGCTCCCTCTTTCCAGTTTTCTGCTTGAGGAGCCTGGCTCAAATGCCTCCTCCTCCAGGCAGCCTGGTCCCTATCTGGATTGAAATCCTTCTAACACATTATGTTTTATAGTACAGTTATTGCTATACATGTCTGCTCTCCCCTACTAAGGAGAAAAGGGGAAGGCAGTCACCTTTTTGGTTCACATCTGTATGATTCTGCAGGGCCCAGTTGGCACAGAGATTTGTGTACCAACGTGTTGACTGAAGCATTGCTTACAGCAAGGGGAAATGGCAAGTTACCTAAATGTTCAAGAATAGGAGTTTGATTAAATTGGCTAGAGTGTCCCCATATGTCAGAATGCTAAGTGGCCATCAGCAATTCCATTCACAACAATATTTAAAGGTATAGGAGAATATTAAAACCAACAAACTTCCATCACACAGAAGGAACATTTTAGTGTTTACTTATTGTTTTTTATGTAGATAGACAAATAGAGTAAAACCCAACCAAAACATGATCTGTGTGGGGATAAAAATGAACAAGTGTGAAGTGTGGGGTTGTATGATGGTGAAAGTAATAGAAAACAGCATTTGAAGCAAGGGGGGTCTCTACTGTCCCAAAAAGCACAAGGTAAAGATGTTGAAAATGTTACCACACTCAGGACTCTGTCGGCTGAACTAAGAAAAGCCCCAAGCAACCAGGAGGCTGTCACTGTTTAATCCCACCCACCTGATCCACAGAAACGAAGAGCAGCTGGCTGGCTAGAGAACAAAGACAGGAGAACAGAAGCCTATTGATTATTCCGTTTCTGAATCATCATCGAATTGGATATATATTTTTATGAGAACTATACGGTATATATGTTTCATATTCTTTCATAGTTAACATTGTATCTTAAGCCACACCTCATTCTATTAAATACATTTTAAAATACATTTTAAAACATGACATTATTGTAAACATCCGTTTTTTTTTTTAAACAGTCTTTGTTCTTATCTTTGATTTCCCCTTCCCCTTATTCATAGGGGTACAACTGCTAAGTCAAAAGATATAAATATTTTTAAGATCACTGAAACTTACTTTTAAATTTCTCTGAGAAAAGCATTTCCAGTTTCCACTCGGCAGCAAATGAGAGTATTGCCTGCCGCCCTTTCAGTCAGTGGGTTTTTCATTGTTAAAGTCTGAGTGGATGGATTTGAGAGAGATTTTTAAAAGATAGAATTGATGGAATTTGGTGGCTGCTTGTGGGTCTGAGAGGTGAATTCAAGAGAATTCCTTCATGATCTTGAGACCCTTGGCTCCGATGTGTGGGACGATAGGGAAGCCTGTAGCTAAGAAAGGCAAAAGAGAGAGAGAATTGGGATCAGGAGAATAGAAATTTTGTTTAGGAGTCTTGCACATTTAAAATAAGCAAACAAAAAACCATGCAGCCCTCAGTAGATAAACAAGAAAAAAACATTTCCCAAAAGGAAACATGTAAATAATTAAATAATAACAAAATATCAGTCTCACATTTCATTAACTAAGATTCATTTGGCTGAAAAGAATAGAATTTTAATTTTTAAGCGTTAAATTAAAGAGGGAATTTAGAGGAGATAGCTAGGAAGAGATCCTTACACACTGGCAAGAGTCACTCTCTCTCTCTTCTTCGTTTGGCTGCTCAGAGGAGGTGGGTGTTCTTCTGGGCATGCAAAACAATGAATATCCCCTGGATTCCCCATATACACACTTTTCTTCCCATACAAATAATGCCTCCAAATGTCCTCTCTTAACATAATACAACCATCCCATCTCAGTGCAATGTAACTCAAGTCTTATCCAGCAACTGCATGCAGTTCCAAGTTCAGAATCTACTAAATTAGAAATCTCTTTTTTCCTCTGATAGCTGTTAAGATTTTCTTGTTCTTCTTGATGTTCTGCAGATTTAGAAAAGCCTGTACAGATGTGAATTTACTACCTATTCTACTAAGAACTCAGTGGGCATCTTTTTGTTGTTGTTCTGTTTTGTTTTTGAGACAGAGTCTCACTCTGTTGGCCAGGCTGGAGTGCAGCGGCACAATCTCCACTCACTGCAGACTCCAC
This sequence comes from Papio anubis, assembly GCF_008728515.1. Classification (NCBI taxonomy): domain Eukaryota; kingdom Metazoa; phylum Chordata; class Mammalia; order Primates; family Cercopithecidae; genus Papio; species Papio anubis. The sequence goes on along the minus strand of NC_044976.1, from coordinate 108,285,467 downwards.
CTTCTGGGGTCGATTCTCCTGCCTCAGCCTACTGAGTAGCTGGGACTACAGGCGCACGCCACCATGCCGGGCTAATTTTTGTATTTTTAGTAGAGATGGGGTTTCATTATGTTGGCCAGGCTAGTCTCAAACTCCTAATGTCAGGTGATCTGCCCACCTTGGCCTCCCAAATTGTTGGGATTACAGGCGTGAGCCCCCAAGCCTGGCCTCTCTTCTTTTATCTTTTGAGGATTCTAAACCAGCTTAGTTGACAACCATTTTCATCTTGCTCGACTACTTTCTTTTCATCTGGAGGGAGTTTGTTCCCTGCTGACTGCTTTTGTTGGCAGTGTTTCCTCATATTAGTTTTCCTGTTTCTTATCCATGGCAATGTTTAGCTTCTTTTGAAATGTGGCAGCATTGTTTTATTTTCCCCTTTTTCACTGGGGAGGCAGCTTAGAGTGACGGTGAAGAGCTCAGGTTCGGGGGTCACGCTGCCAGGGCTCCTATCTCCATGATTTAATAGCTGCACAGCCTTGGGCAGCCTTCTTCAGTTCTCTGAGCTTCTATTTCCTCATCTGTTCACCGGGGGGTAATAATAGCACTTACCTAATGGGGTTTTTGGGAGAGTTGAATGAGCTAACACATATAAAGCACATAGACTATGCCTAGGACATAGTTAGTGTTTAATAAATGTTGGGGTTATTTCTACATATTTGGAGAAAATAAATGAGTTTAGTGTGTATGAAAGTGGTGCTCAAAGCATTAACTTAGAGGGTCATTTGATGGTGAGTCCAAGTTTAGGATACTTGGACTAAACTATCAAGTCTTGTCCTCATTGGTGATGTGATTATCACAACCACCAGCCACCTCCAACACACTTCATGCACAATGCTGGTGGGAAGCAAGGTAACCATTGTAAATGCTACCATTTAAATTGGGTAACAAGGAAGCAACATTCAATGGACACTGGTCCAACATTTAAACCACATCCAGCTGGATAGGGACAGGAAGGTCAGGGCTGTGGCTGAATAATATCACTCCATCCTTGGCAAGGAGTGAGATCTCTGGTTGGCCAGTCTGGCTCTCCAGGTTTTGCCTGTTGGGAACATTCCCTTTGCCCACATCCACAAGACCCCTAGTGAGCAAGGGGGTACAAAGGATCCCCCTGCTTGAGGCTGTAGTGCCTCACAAATCACTTCCTGTTGGTCTACATACCTGTAGATTACCTCACAGTAGAGTTTCCCCAACTTGTTGGATGATAGAAATCTCCTAGGAAATTTAGTGAAAATACAGATCTCCAATCACACCTCAAATTCATGACATCCCCAGGGGAGGTGCTTTGAAATCTGTGTTTTTGACAATCATCCCAAGGGATTCTTATTGTCAGGAAAGTTTAGAAAATAACCACCTTAGTGATTGAGCAATCACACACTTCCATTTGGCAAACTTGTGGTTTTTTAGCATGCAAACCCTTAAACCTTGCATCATCTTACTGTGAGTTTCACTCTGAGGGTCTCTATGACTAATAACCAACTACAGCAATATTGAAGGTACAAGAAGTGTGTTGGCCCTTGCCCATGTGGCTTCAGCCTCTTACCAGCAGCTCTGGAGACTCTGCCCATCCCTCAGGGCTCAGCAGGAAACTGGGGAGGGAAGGCAGGGCTACTCTGTTCTGCTACGTTACTTCTGCCATGGGGACTTTCACATTGCACTGTGGTGGGGTGGGGAGAGGTTGGTAATTCCTTGTCAGGCAAGGAGGGCACAACACGACATGCTTGGCTGGTTATGGCTTTTTCCAGGTATTGCTATTTCAGTTTTCAGGATTCTACAGCTTCTTAATCAGTGCAGAAACTTTAGTGTGGGAAGAGAATTGGGTTTTTGCTGTTGGACAAAGGCCATGAGGATGAACAAAGGGCATGACTTGGCCATTTGGGACCTCTGGAGACTAACAGAAAGACCTCTCTTAAAGTTGCACCTCTCTGCCCAGGGGTGCCTTGACTGCTTGCTTCTTCTTCTGGGTCTTCTCTTTCTCTCCCTCACAGCACCCTACCAAAGGCTGCAGGAAATCACTGAATCACTAAAGTAGAATGAATCCTGTTAATACATTCAATTATTCTGATATTTTCATACCAGGTATCCTAAAGCATAAGCCTGCATAGTGCATGGTCTGAGTCCCAAGAAACACTGGAAAGTGGTCTAACTCCTCCTTGAGAAAATTAGGGAATGCAATCTTCCCAGCCTAGGATCTGGGGATGCTCTCACTAACCAACCTTAATTCAGCCATTTGAAGCTTGCCAGTTTCCACATCCTACTTCAAGTTCCAATTTCTGCACTAAGACTCATTTAGTAGTAAGTGACAGAAACACAGCTCAAACTAATTTTGGCCAAAGAAACATTTTGTTGGAAGGATCATGTGGCCAGGAGAAGAGCAGAGTGCAGTTGGCTCCAGTGACCAAAGGTGATCACGGAGACTCTCTCCAGCCCTCATCCTTGTTCTCTCTGCACATCAGCGTCGTTCTCTCACACACGGTTGGTGCAGATGGCAGGAGAATGCCTCTGGCGGCTGCTATGACTCACCAACAGAGAAGGATGAGGCTTGTTTTCTCTAATCATAACATTTTAAATCACTAAGACAGACTCTGAATGGCTTAGTTTGGCTCAGTTATTCAGCTCTATTTTAGACCACATGTTTAAAAGGAGGTGAAGGAGCATTTCCCAGAAGAAGGGTATTTTCTAAACAATAAAATGTGACAGAACAGAACAGTAGAATTGTTCTACCCAAAAATTTAAAAAATGCATATTAAAACTACAAATACCATTGGGATGAAATGGCTGGATGCAGTGGCTCACGCCTGTAATCCCAGCACTTGGGAGGTCGAGGCCAGCAGATCACTTGAGGTCAGGAGTTTGAGATCAGCCTGCCTAACATGGTGAAACCTCATTTCTAATAAAGTGCAAAAAAAAAAAAAAAATAACTGGGTGTAGTGGTGCGTGCCTGTAATCCCAGCTACTTGGGAGGAGGCTGAAGCAGGAGAATCACTTGAACCTGGGAGGCGGAGGTTGCAGTGAGCCGAGAGTATACCACTGCACTCTAGCCTGGGCAACACAGCAGGACTCCATATCAAAAAAAAAAAAAAAAGAAAGAAAATTGGGATGAAATGAAAATACCCTATGCTGGTATATTATTTTCTATTGCTGCAGTAACAAATTACTACAAATTTGGTGACTTAAAACAATACAAATGTATTCTTTTACAGTTCTGTAGTCAAAAGTCCAACAGGGGTCTCACAGGACTAAGATCAAGGGGTTGGCAGGGCTGTGTTCCATTCTGGAGGCTATAGGGGAGAATCTGTTTCCTTGCCTTTTCCAGTTTCTAGAAGTCCCCCGCTTTCCTTGGCTTGTGGCCCCTTTCTCCATCTTCAAAACCAGCAACATAAGGCCGAGTCCTTCTCACATGAGTGTCTCTCTGGTCCTCTTCGGACACCCTCTTCCACTTTTAAGGACCATTGTGATCATATTGGGTCCATCAAGATCATCCAGGATACTCTCTCATCTCAAGGCCAGTAGATAAGCAATCTTAATACCCCTTTTCCACGAAAGACAATCCATTCATAGGTTCTGAAGATTAGGACATAGACATTTTTGCGGGGAGGAACAATTAATTCAACCACAACTGGTAAGAGTACAATGAGTATATCCTCTCAAATTCTTTTGGTAAAGTTGTAAAATTTCATAAAATTTCTGGAAAGCAAGTTAGCAGTTTGGTAAACTAGGCCTTAAAATGTTCATATTTATTCAGTCAACAATTCTAATAATCTGTCCTAAAAAATGCTAAATGCATGGGGTAGGGGGAGTTATGCACCAAAATGTTCATCCCCACTTTACTTATGTCACAAAAAATTTGAAACAATCTTAATGTCCAGGGGCAGTAGGGCTAAATTAACCATATTATATTCATATAAGGAAATATTATGTTGACAATTTAAAAATATGTTTTTGAGAAGCTTTTGATGAAATGAAAATATAGGTATGCCCTAATGTTAAGTAAAAAGAGGAGTATATCTTACCAACTTGTTGTGAACCTAGAACAACTCTAAAAAATAAAATGTAATAGTTTCTTTTAAGAAATGAATACAAAACAATCATAGCTACAGTATGATCTCAACTCTATTGAAAAATAGATTTGGCTGGGCGTGGTGGCTCACGTTTGTAATCCTAGCACTTTGGGAGGCCAAGGTGTGTGGATCACCTGAGGTCAGGAGTTCGAGACTAGCCTGACCAACATGGTGAAACCTCGTCTCTACTGAAAATACAAAAATTAGCCTGGTGTGGTGATGTGCGCCTGTAGTCCCAGCTACTCTAGAGCCTGAGGCAGGATAATCGCTTGAACCCGGGAGGTAGAGGTTGCAGTGATCCAGGATCGGGCCACTGCCCTCCAGCCTGGGTGACAGAGAGAGACTCTGTCTCAAAAAAAAAAAAAAAAAAAAAAAGATTTACAAAAATATCTGGAAAGGAAATGTGGTGGGATTTTTGTAGATAATTTTTTTTCTCTATATGTACTTCTTAATTTAATGTTTTGAGATACGATCTCACTCTGTCACCCAGGCTGGAATGCAGTGGCCCAATCATAGCTCACTGCAGCCTCGAGCTCCCGGGCTCAAGCAATCCTCCTGCTTCAGCTTCCTAAGTGGCTAGGACTACAGTTATGTGCCTTTTACACCTGGCTAATCAAAAAAAAAAATTTTTTGTAGAGACAGGGTCTCACTAGGTTGCCCAGGCTGACTCTTTATTTATTTCTAAATTGGCCCTTAGGTACACAGAATAGTGTTCATTATCATCCTTGTTTCGTTACACACCATTATCATTAGTCCAGGCATGGCTATTTCCATTTATTTATTTGGTTAGTAGTTTGCTAGTTATTTTGATAATGCAATGAGTACCCACAAAGCTAACACTCTGAACAAAAGCATCCCTAACCTTACCGTCACTCCTATTCCACATCCCTCACGTACACAACCCCTCCACACTGTTTCTATTTGAGACAAACATGATCTCAAATCTCACGTTTATCTTTTCTTCGTAAATAGTTTTATTGCATTTACTGTGTAACTGCCAGTCGCTTGCAAAGTCCTCTCCTTCCATTTTTTTCCTGACAGTTCTATGAGAAGGAAAGGGAGAGGAAAGGGTTTTCATTGTTAGATAAAATAAATTTTGGCCGGGCGGAGTGGCTCACACCTGTAATCCCAGCACTTTGGGAGGCCGAGGTGGGTAGATCACGAGGTAAGGAGATTGAGACCATCCTGCCAATATGGCGAAACCCCGCCTCTATTAAAAATACAAAAAATTGGGCGGGGCGCGGTGGCTCACGCCTGTAATCCCAGCACTTTGGGAGGCCGAGATGGGCGGATCACGAGGTCAGGAGATCGAGATCTTCCTGGCTAACACGGTGAAACCCTGTCTCTACTAAAAATACAAAAAATTAGCCTGGTACGGTGGCGGGCGCCTGTAGTCCCAGCTACACGAGAGGCTGAGGCAGGAGAATGGTGTGAACCCGGTAGGTGGAGCGTGCAGTAAGCCAAGATTGCGCCACTGCACTCCAGCCTGGGCGACAGAGCGAGACTCCGTCTCAAAAAAAACAAAAAAAAAAATTCAAAAAATACAAAAAATTAGCTGGGGGTGGTGGCACATGTCTATAGTCCCATTTACTCAGGAGGCTGAGGCATGGGAATCACTTGAACCTGGGAGGCGGAGGTTGCAGTGAGTCGAGATTGGACCACTGTACTCCAGCCTGGTGACAGAGCAAGATTCTGTCTCAAAAATATATACATACATACATACATTCTACACTCAAGCAGCAAGTGTTGACATAATGGTAACCAACAAAATGCCATCTCAATTATTCCTCAAACCATCTAGCTCATTCCAATAATACCCATTCTTGGTTCAGAAGTTGCAGTTCAGCCCCTGAATGTGTGTGGTCATATTCCACACTCCTAGTAAAGGGAGGTTTTGAGGTGCCTGAGTTTCATGTGAGACTCAGGCCTTCCTTAAGGGGAGAGTCACTTTTCCTAGTCCCATTCTCTAGTTTGTCTCAAGATGGGGCCAGGCTACTTCTGCCTCATGGAACACAGTTAACCCACCTGGAGTCCAGATGGATAAGTCAAGGCCTCTGGCCCAAGCTTCTTCAAGGTTCTATTAATTCCAGGACCCTCAAGTAGACTTTTGTGTTGGGATTTTATTTTTCGCTCTTAAGCACCCAGTAAATTCTTCCCCAGGAGATCTCTCACAGGCATCAGCTGGAGGCCTTAACCAAGGACCCCTATCAGGATCACCTAAGAAGCTTTTAAGAACTACAGATGCCTAGGGTCAATCCCACTCCAAGAGATTCTGTAAGTCTTGTGTCAGGTTAAGGTCTCCATTTCCTTGGAGACCTTACATAAATTCTCCATTAAGAACCATGGCCAAGGTGTGAACCTGCCTTGGTCTTCTTTAAGTTCTTCCAGTTACCTGGCTTTTAGGCCTATGTTTAGGAGTCAAGTGTCCACCCTGTGTTTTCTCATGCCTCCTAGAAGATTGACATTCACCTTCTGACTGTCAGGAAAATAGTCAGTAGTCCTTGAGAGTTGCTGGCATTGATTGTTTTTCATTTCTTGGCCATCATGATCTTCTGCAGCTGACAGATTGATTGATTGAGACAGGGTCTCACTCTGTTGTTCAGGCTGGAGTGCGATGGTACAATCTCAGCTCACTGTAACCTCCATCTCCCGGGCTCAAGCAATCCTCCCACCTCAGCCCCTGAGTAGCTGGTACTACAGGGGTACACCGCTATGCCTGGCTAATTTTTGTATTTTTATGTGCTTTTTTTTATAGAGACAGAGTTTCACCATGTTGCCCAGGCAGGTCTTGAACTCCTGAGTTCAACCGATACGCCTGCCTTGGCCTTCCAAAGTGTTGGATTACAGGCGTGAGCCACAGTGCCTGGCCCACAGCCATTTAAAATCTCTTTCTTTTTCTCTCTGTTTCTCTGTCTTTCTCCATCCTTTCCCTTCTCCCATTTTAGATTATCCTGTGGGTCAGCTTTGTTCTTTTCCTGTTTTTCCCCATACAATATGCACCCGCAGATTTCTTCTTTTTCTTTTTTTTTTAAGATGGAGTCTCGCTCTGTTGCCAGGCTGGAGTGCAGTAGTATGATTTGGGCTCACTACAACCTCCGCCTCCTGGCTTCAAGAGATTCTCCTGCCTCTGCCTCCTTGCTTCAAGAGATTCTCCTGCCTCAGCCTCCCAAGTAGCCAGGACTACAGATGCACACCACCAGGGCCAGCTAATTTTTCTTAGTAGAGACAGGGTTTCACCACGTTAGCCAGGATGGTCTCCATCTCCTGACCTCGTGATCCCGCCTCGGCCTCCCAAAGTGCTGGGATTACAGGCATGAGCCAACGCACCTGGCCACACCTGCAGATTTCTATTCTCCATTTTTGAGATCCCAGAGACAAAAGGATTTCTCTCTCCAGAACTGGCTTGAAAAATCCTTCAGAAAGACCACGTTTGCGGGGGGAGGGCAATTAGAATAATGGCTAAGAGCATGGACTCCAGAACCAGAGTTCAAATCCTGGCTGTGTGGACATAATGAAGTTATTTAACCCCTTTGTGTCTGTTTCCCCCTAAAATAAGGATGATAATTGTATTACTTCATTGGGTTCTTGGGAGAATTCAATGAGCTAATGAGGCAAGACAGTGCCTGGTACATGGTAAGCTCTATATAACCATGGCCATCACTTATCCTGCAGACAGCACAAGAATGTTTAATTTGCTTTATGAACTCAACTCTCCAAAAGTAGAAGAAATAAGAGGAACTCCTTTGTTGGATCTAATGTTAAAAACATATGTCAATATTGGTTTATGATGTAGAAGTGACTAGAGCTTGGGAGAAAGTAATGGCTTTGTGGAGCTCTTTATGGTGCAGGAGTGACGTGTTCATCTCACTCAAGAAAAGCAGATTTCGACAAGTTGGGAAATTTGCATGAGTCAAAAACATTAAAGGAGAATATGGCTAAAGAGGGACAGAAATTTCCAAGAAGTAAAATGCTCATTATGTAATCACAAATGAACCAAGGAAACATGCTGGGCCCCACCTTCTTCCTAGTTTCCTTTTTCATCCTCCTTTAAATTCTGTCCAATTTAAATCCTAAGTTTGTCTTGCTGCTTCTTCCCATTCCCGTATCACCCACTCTCCTTCAGACTACCTTTATTTTTCACCTGGGCTCCCAACTGGTCTCCCCATATCAACTCTGGCCCCTTTTAGAGTTTAAGGCATTCTCCACCCTCCACACTATACCCACAGTGATTATTTTGAAATATAAATCTGATTGCAATCCCATCATCCCTATCCTACCTCCCACCCTTAGAACCACTTGCTGGCTTCCTAGCACCTCCAGGATAAAGAAAAACAGCTTTAATAACCTACCAGACCCTGCCAAGTCTGGGCATCACCTGTCTCTCCAGCTTCATCAAGCTCCGTCTTACTCTCTTTACTCCACCCATAACGGCCTTCCTTTAGTCTCAATCATCAAATTTTCCTGTGTCACAGGGCCTTTGCATGTGCAAGTCTCTTCCTGGAAAGCTCCTTCTCTTCCCCCTATCTGCACCCCTAACCCTTTTTAAAATCAATAGACTATTTTTTTTTTACAGTAGTTCTAGGTTTATAGCAAAATTGAGTGGAAAGCACAAAGAGTTCTCATATACCCTGTCCCACTCCCACCCCCATCCCCATACACACACAGCCTCCTCCACCCTCAATATCCTGAAATAGTGTGGGACATTTGCTACAACTGATGAACCAACATAGATGTGTCATTATCACCCAAAGGCCATAGCTTACATTATGATTCATTCATTGTGTTGTACAGTCAGTGGGTTTACACAAATATATAATGATAGATACCCACCCTTACTGTTTTGTTACCCTAAAAATTCCTTGATCTTTAATTTCCTAGTGACTATGATGTTGGGCACCTGCTCATAGGCTTACTTGCCATCTATGTATCTACTTTGGTGAGATGCCTATTCAGATCTTTTGCTCATTTCTAAATTGAGTCGTTTCCTTCCTTTTTGACCTCAGTCAATCCTTCCCACTCATCTTTTAGATCTCAGTGATCCCTTTCTTGCACCCTTAACTAGATTTAAGAAAGAAGAAAGGTTCTTTATAAATGCTTAGCCATATGCCTCTTCACAGTTATTGAGCTGTAATTTTATATTTATTTGTGTAATTAGTTGAGTAGTGTCTCTTTCTTTGAGTTTGTAGGAGCAAGCACCATATCTGCTTTTGTTCCCTGGTATATCAGTAGTTCCTCGTGCTGTACCCAACACATAGTAGGGGCTCCACAAACATAGAACAAGGAATAATTAATAACCTCATTGAGAAGGAAGGTGGACTGGGCCCAGAGCAGCCATCTAAAGAAACCACCTCAAATACACGGTGAGTTCAGAATTTCAAAGAGCAGGTATAGCAGTGGGAAAGGGCAGAGAGCCAAAAACAAACGCCCAAAGCAGCACCAGCCCACAAGACTGGGGTCAGGAATACTAACATGTAAAATGAGCTGAGGCTTAAACAAATGACAGAAACCAGAAACCTTGTTTTAGAAAATCATCTGAAGCAAGGAAAACAACCGGGAAGATCCAGGCCCCACACTTAGTGGAGGAGGCACATTTTTTAATGCAGAATGTTTTTCTCCCTCAGGAAGAGTAATTCTCAAACCGGAAAGTGTAAAGGCAAATTCCAGAAGAACATGGAGCGCAGCCCTGAGGAGGTGGTGGGAGCATCTGGCCACATTCGAGTTCTGGTTTTAGAGGAATCTCCTTGGAACTCGGGGATGTGACTGCAGAACTACTGTCCATGATTTCTGAGAAATTTGGGAAAGAAGCCAACAGCCAGGGAAGTGTGAAATGTTTGTCAGTCTTCAAAACGGAAGAATGTGTAAATGGGGTAAATTTAACGACCTCTGACTTCCAAACAACATTAATTCATGGTACAAGTGTGGACTAGATTTGTAATGGAGTGCCTAGAAAGTGGAATTTTACATCTTTCTGCCTCAATAAACTGCCACTTAAAGGTTGCCAGCTAGCAAGAGGAGGCAGCCAATCTTCTAAGAGGAAGTCTTTGTTCTTAGAACAATCGTGTGAATGGTCTCCTTCAGTTACGTAAATGTGGGCAGCTAGGCACCCATCATCCTGAGAAGAGGATATAACTGGACATTTTTTCCAACTGTGTGGCTTGACAAGGGCTGTTCTCCGTATTTCTTGGTATGAGGAGCTGGTTGCTGAAGCATTTGGACAAATTTATACAGGCGCACAAGGAGCCTTCTGGGAGAAGACGGATCCGAACCATTGCCTTCTCGTTTGAGGCAAAATGTAACTCTGATGGGCTGAAATGGTCATACCTGAATCCATGGCTGGGTTCCACCTGAAATGACCAAGAACCACTGCTCACTCCCACTGCACCCACCCAAGTGGAAGAGGAGATGTGAAACGATGGCTTGGTTGTCCTCTGGCACGGTGCATGGCTGAGGCTGACGCACCCCTACAGCCCAGCTGCCTCACCAGAGGGGTGTCTGTGTGTAGCAGCCCATATGTGGTGCAGTCTTGTCTAAGCATGACACTGCGGGAGGACTCGATGCAGCTTGTGTCAGGAGCTGGACTGTTTGTGTGATAGGACTTTGGCAGGACTGGTTTACAAGATGTAGGTCACAGAGCCCCCCGCTGATAAAATAGGATGTGGTAAAGAAGCCAGCCAAAACCAAGATGGCAACAAAAGTGACCTCTGATGGTCCTCACTGCTCATTATACACTAATTATAATACATTAGCATGCCACAAGATACTCCCATCAGCACCACAACAGTTTACAAATACCATGGCAACCACTGAATGTTATCGTATATGGTCTAAAAAGAGGAGGAACCTTCAGTTCCGGGAAATCTCCACCCCTTTCCTAGAAAACTCACAAATAATCCACCCCGTATTTAGCATGTAATCAAGAAATAACCATAAGTATAGCCAGCCAGCAGCCCACGAGGGCTGCTCTCCCTATGGAGTAGCCCCCCTTTTATTCTTTTACTTTCTTAATAAACTTGCTTTCACTTTGCTTGCTCGCTCTTGAATTCCTTCTTGTGCAAAGCCAAGAACTCACGAGGCCTCCCAGGCTGAACCTTAATTTGGGGGTTCACCCTGTGACATTAGCAGCAGTGCATCAGGAGCTGGGGAGGGAGTGGAGGAGTTCTAGTTTCAACAGTGATAGAGATGGCAGCATCAGAGAGAGCCTGGGTTCCTTCCGCCAAACACTGCGTAAACTACAACAATGCACAGGCAGCAGGGAGAGACAGGGTTTTGCTCATGAGGAAAGAAAAGAACTTATAGTTGAGGAATGTGAGTCCTTTTAAATCATCAGTCCCAGAGAGACATTAAAATGAGAAAGCAATCACATTCTACTTCCCCCTTGAGCTATGTATTCATCTCTTGAAACTGCTTGCTATTGCCACAAATAGCACTTGGACACTATATTGCTTAACGATGTATAGCAAATCACTATTCAATGTTACTTTTTTGTATGTGTGTTTTTTGTTTCAGTTTTTGTTTTTGTTTTGAGACAGAGTTTCACTCTTGTTGCCCAGGCTGGAGTGCAATGGCACCATCTCAGCTCACTGCAACCTCTGCCTCCTGGGTTCAAGCAATTCTCCCGCCTCAGCCTCCCGAGTAGCTGAGATTACAGGTGCCCACCACCACATCTGGCTGATTTTTGTATTTTTAGTAGAGATGGGGTTACACCATGTTGGCCAGGCTGGTCTCCTGACCTCAGGTGGTCCACCCACTTGAGCCTTCCAAAGTGCTGGAATTATAGACGTGAGCCACCATGCTTGGCCCAATGTTACTTTTGTAAACCAATGAGAAATCCTGACAAACAACTTTGTATCAGCCTACTCCCTGTCCCCACTTTCTGCCTTTAAAAATCCACTTGTGGCCAGGTGTGGTGGCTCATGCCTGTAATCCCAGCACTTTGGGAAGCTGAGGCAGGCGAACCACGAGGTCAGAAGTTCGAGACCAGCCTGGCTAATGTGGTAAAACCCCCTCTCTACTAAAAATACAAAAAAAAAAAAAAAAAAATTAGCTGGGCGTAGTGGCGGGTGCCTGTAATCCCAGCTACTCAGGAGGCTGAGGCAGAAGAATTGCTTGAACCTGGGAGGCAGAGGTTGTAGTGAGCCGAGATCACACCACTGCACTCCAGCCACGTGACAGCGACAGAGCGAGACTCTGTCTCAGAATGAATGAGTGAATGAATGAATGAATGAATGAATAAATAAATGTCCACTTGTAACTGCTGCTGACCAGAATGTGTGTTCAGGACAACTTGAATCTATGCTGCCTCATTGCAATTCTCAAGTTTGGAGAATAAACTCCTTACATTATTTTTGCCTCAGCTTTTTCCTTTTAGGTTGACACTTATTTGGTGTACTGGGCTGAATAGCAACCCCCACCACCCCAAATTCATATCTACCTGGAACCTGAGAACCTGACCTTATTTGGAAGTAGGGTCTTTGTAGATGTAACTAGTTAAGATGAGGGTCTATTGGTTTTAGGTGGGCCCTAAATCTGACGTGACTGGCATCCATATAAGAGGAGAGGACACACAGAGATTCACATGGGGAGGAAGTCCAGGTGACCTTGGAAGCAGAGATTGGAGTGATGTACCTGCAAGTCAAGGAATGCCAAGGGTTGCCAGCCAGAAGAAGCCAACCCTGCCAACACCTTGATTTCAGACTTACGGCCCCCTGAACTGCAAGACATTAAATTTCTGTTGTTTTCAGCCACCAATTTGTGGTACTTTGTTACAGCAGCCTGGTAACAAATTGATCTGGGCATGGGGGGATTCAAGAGATTAATCTGGAAAATAAGAAATAATGGGAATCTTATTTGAATCCCAAGCTGGTAAGGCAAGGGACAGTAGTTACAGATTATTAAACGGATGTCTTATCTGCTCTGATACACCAACAAAATGCTGAAATGACAGCTTATAATATTTTTGTGGATAAGCTAGAAAAATGTGGGTTCAATGATGGTACAAGTTTGGGGTTTTCAGCTGGTTTAACACCCGATTGGATTGACCAAATGATGCTGGCCCACAGGAAAATTGCATGCCTCTGTCCTTTATAGTAACTTGGATAATACTTTGAATATGTTCTTTTTTTTTTTTTTTTCATGCTTTAAGTTCTAGGTTACATGTGCACAACGTGCAGGTTTGTTACATAGGTATACATGTGCCATGTTGGTTTGCTGCACCCATTAACTTGTCATTTACATTAGGTATTTCTCCTAATGCTATCCCTCACCCTGCACTCCACCCCATGACAGATCCCTGTGTGTGATGTTCCCTGCCCTGTGTCCAAGTGTTCTCATTGTTCAATGCCCACCTATGAGTGAGAATATGTAGTGTTTGGTTTTCTGTCCTTGAGATAGTTTGCTCAGAATGATGGTTCCCGGCTTCACCCATGTCCCTGCAAAGGACATGAACTCATCCTTTTTTATGGCTGCATAGTATTTCATGGTGTATATGTGCCACATTTTCTTAATCTAGTCTGTCATTAATGGACATTTGGGTTGGTTCCAAGTTTTTGTTGTTGTGAATGGTGCCGCAGTAAACACACGTGCACATGTGTCTTTATAGTAGCATGATTTATAATCCTTTGGGTATATACCCAGAAATGGGATCACTGGGTCAAATGGTATTTCTAGTTCTAGATCCTTGAGGAATCCACACACTGTCTTCCACAATGGTTGAACACTCCCACCAATGGTGTAAAAGTGTCCCTATTTCTCCACATCCTCTCCAGCACCTGTTGTTTCCTGATTTTTTAATAATTTCCATTCTAACTAGTGTGAGATGGTATCTCATTGTGGTTTTGGTTTGCATTTCTCTGATGACCAGTGATGATGAGCATTTTTTAATGTGTCTGTTGGCTGCATAAATGTCTTCTTTTGAGAAGTGTCTGTTCATATCTTTTGCCCACTTTTTGATGAGGTTGTTTGTTTTTTTCTTGTAAATTTATTTAAGTTCTTTGTAGATTCTGGATATTAGCCCTTTGTCAGATGGGTAGATTGCAAAAATTTTCTCCCATTCTGTAGGTTGCCTGCTCACTCTGATGGTAGTTTCTTTTGCTGTGCAGTTCTTTAGTTTAATTAGACCCCATTTGTCTATTTTGGCTTTTGTTGCCATTGCTTTAGTGTTTTAGTCATGAAGTCCTTGCCCATGCCTATATCCTGAATGGTACTGCCTAGGTTTTCTTCTAGGGTTTTTATGTTTTTAGGTCTAACATTTAAGTCTTTAATCTATCTTGAATTAATTTTTGTATAAGGTGTAAGGAAGGGATCCAGTTTCAGCTTTCTACATATGGTTAGCCAGTTTTCCCAGCACCATTTATTAAATAGGGAATCCTTTCCCCATTTCCTGTTTTTGTCAGGTTTGTCAAATATCAGATGGTTATAAATGTGTGGTGTTATTTCTGAGGCCTCTGTTCTGTTCCATTGGTCTATCTCTCTGTTTTGGTATCAGTACCATGCTGTTTTGGTTACTGCAGCCTTGTAGTATAGTTTGAAGTCAGGTAGTGCGATGCCTCCAGCTTTGTTCTTTTGACTTAGGATTGTCTTGGCAATATGGGCTATCTTTTAATTCCATATGAACTTTGAAGTAGTTTTTTCCAATTCTGTGAAGAAAGTCATTGGTAGCTTGATGGGGATGGCATTGAATCTATAAATTACCTTGGACAGTATGGCCATTTTCACAATACTGATTATTCTTATCCATGAGCATAGAATGTTCTTCCATTTGTTTGTGTCCTCTTTTATTTCGCTGAGCAGTGGTTTGTAGTTCTCCTTGAAGAGATCCTTCACATCCCTTGTAAGTTGGATTCCTAGGTATTTTATTCTCTTTTTGGCAGTTGTGAATGGGAGTTCACTCATGATTTGGCTCTCTGTTTGTCTGTTATTTGTATATAACATAGGAATGCTTGTGTATAGGAATGCTTGTGATTTTTGCACATTGATTTTGTATCCTGAGAGTTTAGTGAAGTTGTTTATCAGCTTAAGGAGATTTTGGGCTGAGACAATGGGGTTTTCTAAATATACAATCATGTCATCTGCAAACAGGGACAATTTGACTTCCTCTTTTCCTAATTGAATACTCTTTATTTCTTTCTCCTGCCTGATTGCCCTGGCCAGAACTTCCAACACTATGTTGAATAGGAGAGGTGAGAGAGAGCATCCCTGTCTTATGCCAGTTTTCAAAGGGAATGCTTCCAGTTTTTGCCCATTCAGTATGATATTGGCTGTGGGTTTGTCATAAATAGCTCTTACTATTTTGAGATACGTTCCATCAAAACCTAGTTTATTGAGAGTTTTTAGCATGAAGTGCTGTTTAATTTTGTCGACAGCCTTTTCTGCATCTATTGAGAGAATTACGTGGCTTTTGTCATTAGTTCTGTTTGTGGTGATGGATTATATTTATTGATTTGAGTATGTTGAACTATCCTTGAATCCCAGGGAGTAAACCCACTTGATCGTGGTGGATAAGGTTTTTGATGTGCTGCTGGATTCAGTTTGCCAGTATTTTATTGAGGATTTTCACATCGATGTTCATCAGGCATATTGGTCTAAAATTCTCTCTTTTTTTGTTGCGTTTCTGCCAGGCTTTGGTATCAGGATGATGCTGGCCTCATAAAGTGAGTTAGGGAGGTACTGGACTTTTTTTGGTTGGTAGACTATTAATTACTGTTTCAACTTCAGAGGCTGTTATTGGTCTATTCCGAGATTCAGCTTCTTCCTGGTTTAGTCTTGGGAGGGTGTATGTGTCCAGGAATTTATCCATTTCTTCTAGATTTTCCAGTTTATTTGTGTAGAGGTGTTTATAGTATTCTCTGATGGTAGTTTGTATTTCTGTGGGATCAGTGGTGATATCCCTTTATCATTTTTTATTGCATCTATTTGATTCTTCTCTCTTTTCTTCTTTATTGGTCTTGCTAGGAGTCTATCAATTTTGATGATTTTTTCAAAAATCCAGCTCTTGGATTCATTGATTTTTTGAAAGTTTCTTTTCTGTGTCTCTATCTTCTTCTGTTCTGTTCTGATCTTAGTTGTTTCTTGCCTTCTAGTGGCTTTTGGATTTGTTTGCTCTGCTTCTCTAGTTCTTTTAATTGAGATGTTAGGGTGTCGATTTTAGATCTTTCCTACTTTCTTTTGTGGGTATTTAGTGCTATAAATTTCCCTCTACACACTGCTTTAAATGTGTCCCAGAGATTCTGATACATTGGGTCTTTGTTCTTATTGGTTTCAAAGAATATCTTTATTTCTGCCTTCATTTCATTATTTACCCAGTAGTCATTCAGGAGCAGGTTGTTCAGTTTCCATGTAGTTGTGTGGTTTTGAGTGAGTTTCTTAATCCTGAGTTCTAATTTGATTGCCCTGTTGTCTGAGAGACAGTTTGTTGTGATTTCTGTTCTTTTACATTTGCTGAGGAGTGTTTTACTTCCAACTATGTGGTCAATTTTGGAATAAGTGCGATGTGGTGCTGAGAAGAATGTATATTCTGTTGATTTGGGGTGGAGAGTTCTATAGATGTCTATTAGGTTTCCTTGGTGCTAAGTTCAAGTCCTCATACCCTTGTTAACCTGCTGTCTTGTTGCTCTGTCTAATATTGATGGTGGAGTGTTAAAGTCTCCCATTATTATTGTGTGGGAGTCTAAGTCTCTTTGTAGGTCTTTAAGGACTTGCTTTATGAATCTGGGTGCTCTTGTATTGGGTGCATATATATTTAGGATAGTTAGCTCTTCTAGTTGAATTGATCCCTTCACCATTATGTAATGGCTTTCTTTGTTTCTTTTGATCTTTGTTGGTTTAAAGTCTGTTTTATCAGAGACTAGGATTCCAACCCCTGCTTTATTTTTACTTTCCATTTGCTTGTTAGATCTTCCTTTATCCCTTTATTTTGAGCCTATGTGTGTCTCTGCACGTGAGATGGGTCTCGTGAATACAGCACATTGATGGGTCTTGACTCTTTATCCATTTTGTCAGTCTGTGTCTTTTAATTGGGGCATTTAGACCTTTTACATTTAAGGTTAATATTGTTATGTGTGAATTTGATCCTGTCATTATGATGTTAGCTGGTTATTTTGCAGTTTCTTCCTAGCATCGATGATCTTTAAATTTGGCATGTTTTTGCAGTGGCTGGTACCGGTTGTTCCTTTCCATGTTTAGTGCTTCCTTCAGGAGCTCTTGTAAGGCAGGCCTGGTGGTGACAAAGTCTCTCAGCATTTGTAAAGGATTTTATTTCTCCTTCACTTATGAAGTTTAGTTTGGCTGGTTATGAAATTCTGGGTTGAAAATTCTTTTCTTTAAGAATGTTGAATATTGGCCCCCACTCTCTTCTGGCTTGTGGAGTTTCTGCTGAGAGATCCATTGTTAGTCTGATGGGTTTCCCTTTGTGGGTAACCCGACCTTTCTCTCTGGCTGCCCTTAACATTTTTTCCTTCATTTCAACCTTGGTGAATCCGATAATTATGTTTCTTGGGGTTGCTCTTCTCGAGGAGTATCTTTGTGGTGTTCTCTGTATTTCCTGAAATTGAATGTTGGATTACCTTGCTAGGTTGGGGAAGTTCTCCTGGATAACATACTGAAAAGTGTTTTCCAACTTGGTTCCATTCTCCCCGTCACTTTCAGGTACACCAATCAAACGTAGATTTGGTCTTTTCACATAGTTCCACATTTCTTGGAGGCTTTGTTCATTTCTTTTTACTCTTTTTTCTCTAAACTTCTCACTTTATTTCATTAATTTGATCTTCAATCACTGATACCCTTTCTTCCACTTGATTGAATCGGCTATTGAAGCTTGTGCATGTGTTACATAGTTCTCCTGCCATGGTTTTCAGCTCCATCAGGTCATTTAAAGTATTCTCTACACTGTTTATTCTAGTTAACCATTTGTCTAATCTTTTTGCAAGGCTTTTAGCTTCCTTGTGATGGGCTTGAACACTGTCCTTTAGCTTGGAGAAGTTTGTTATTACTGACCTTGTGAAGCCTACTTCTGTCAGTGAGAGACAGGACTAGCTGGATTTCCTAGGCCGACTAAGAATCCCTAAGCTTAGCTGGGAAGGTGATTGCACCCACCTTTAAACACGGGGCTGCAACTTAGCTCACACCCAGCCAATCAGGTAGTAAAGAGAGCTCACTAAAATGCTAATTAGGCAAAAACAGGAGGTAAAGAAATAGCCAATCATCTAACGCCTGAGAGCACAGGGGGAGGGACAATGATTGGAATATAAACCCAGGCATTCAAGCTGGCAATGGCAACCCCTTTTGGGTCCTCTCCCATTGTATGGAAGCTCTGTTTTCACTCTATTAAATCTTGCAACTGAGCATTCTTCTGGTCCGTGTTTGTTACGGCTTTAGCTGAGCTTTTGCTTGCTGTCCACCACTGCTGTTTGCCGCTGTCCCAGACCTGCTGCTGACTTCCACCCCTCCGGATCCGGCAGGGTGTTCGCTGTGCTCCTAATCCAGTGAGGTGCCCACTGCTGCTCCCAATCAGGCTAAAGGCTTGCCATTGTTCCTGCATGACTAAGTGCCCAGGTTCTTCCTAACTGAGCTGAACACTAGTCACTGGGTTCCATGGTTCTCTTCCATGACCCACAGCTTCTAATAAAGCTATAACACTCACTGCATGGCCCAAGATTCCATTCCTTGGAATCCCTGAGGCCAAGAACCCCAGGTCAGAGAACAAGAGGCTTGCTGTCATCTTGGAAGTGACCTGCCACTATCTTGGGAGCTCTAAGAACAAAGACCCCCCAGTAACATTTTGGTGACCACGAAGGGACCTCCAAAGCCGTGAGTAATATTGGACAACTTTCACTTGCTATTCTGTCCTAGCCTTCCTTAGAATTGGAGGAAAATACTGGGCACCTGTTGGCCAGTTAAAAATGATTAGCGTGGACGCCAGACTTAAGACTCAGGTGTGAGGCTGTCTGGGAAAGGGCTTTCTATCAACCCCCAACCCTTCTGGGTTGGGAGCGTTGGTCAGCCTGGAACCAGATTCCACTTTCAATTTTCCTAGGGAAGCCAAGGGCCGAATAGAGGCAGAAAGCTGTCATCCCAAACTCCTGACGTTAGCCAGTTGAGATCATGGCACAGCCAGAAGTTTCTACTCAACAGTTGCCCATGCGTGTGCCCCTACCTTTCCTTCTGACCCACACTTCCTGGGTCCCAACCATGACTTTCTTGAAAATGTAGCCCCAAAATTCTCCTTACCTCTGAATCTACTTCCTCTGATCCCTACTTCCTAGGTACTAATGGTTCAGACTTTCATTTCCTCTAGCAAGTTCTATCTCCAAAGGAATCTAAGGAAGCTCTACACTGTGTCCTTAGGCCCCTAAGCTATGAACCCAGAGAGTCTTGTCCCTGGTGTCCCTCCCAATTTAGGCATATAGCTCTCAACATGGGCAGTTATGTGGGACCTATTCCCCACCACCCTTGCCAGAGCCCTAAGTTTGTAAATGGCTAGGAGGATTGCTCTCCCATTGCGTAAGATGCTCTCCTCCCCCAATTTCTACCCAGCTTTCCCCTCTGCAATACAATCTCCAAGCCTTGGCTCCTTGGCCAGGACCTTAGAACTGATGACCTAGTACTTTAACAACTGGAAATGGGTCTACGACAACATAATAGATCAGGATGAAAGTGAATTGAGTAAGTCAAGGAGAGAAGAGACATAGAGACAGAGACAGAGAGATAGACAAAAGAGAGCGAGAGAGAGAAAAACAGAGATAGAAGTAGTAAAGAAAAAACAGTGTGCCCTATTCCTTTAAAAGCCAGGGTAAATTCAAAACCTATAATTGATAATTGAAGGTCTTCTCCATGACCCTATAACACTCCAGTACTACCTTGTTGTCAGTGTAAACAAGGGCTTAGCCTGAAAACACTGAGACCACTGACAACCAGTAACCTTCCTATCAAAAATCCTTAACCCAGGAACCCACTGATGGCCCAAATGCATTCAATCTGTAACGGCAACTGCTTTGTTAACAGAAGAAAGTAGAAAAGTAACTTTTAGAGGAAACCTCATTGTGAGCACACCTCACCAGTTCAGAATTATTCTAAGTCAAAAAAGCAAAAAGGTAGCTTACTAACTCAAAAATCTTAAAGTATGGGGCTCTTCTGTTAGAAAAAGGTGATTTAACATTAACCACTGAAAATTCCCTTAACCCAGCAGATTTTCTAACAGGGGATTTAAATCTTCATTACCATACAAAAGTCCGACCAGACCTAGCAGGAACTCCCTTCAGGACAGGATGATAGATGGTTCCTCCTGGGTGATTGAGGGGGAAAAAAAACCCACAGTGGGCATTCAGTAATTGATAGGGAGACTCTTGTGGAAGCAGAGTTAGGAAAATTGCCTAATAATTGGTTTGCTCAAACAAGAGCTGTTTGCACTCAGCCAAGCCTTAAAGTACTTACAGAATCAAAAAGACTCTATCTCAATCCTGACTCAAAATGTTACCTACACCCTCTCTGAAACGAATTTGCATAAGAACTGTTGTTTATGGGAATGCATCTTGATGGGGCAGCCACGTTGTTATGAAATACTCAGGAACCCAGCCCAGCTCCAGAACTCACCTCTGAGGGCAAAGGCAATGTTGTGCGTGCTGGTGAAGGACCACTAGAATCCAGCAGCCCAGAACCCTTTATCTGTGGTCAAGAAAGGCGGGAAAACAAGTGCAGGACTGCTACATCAGTGAGTGTAACTAATCCAATAAGCAGAGGTCCATGGGTGGTTACGCACCCTGGAAAGGAATAAGCACTACGACCATAGAGGATGCTCTATGACTAATGCTCATTGGAAAATGACTAGGGGTGCTGGCATCTTTATGGTTTTTTTTTCAGATGAGAAACATTTCCCCCAAGGCAAAACACCCCTAAGATGTATTCTGGAGAATTTGGCCCAGAGTGTATGTACCTTTCTCCCTGTCAGACTTGAAGCAAATTAAAATAGACCTAGGTAAATTCTCAGATAACCCTGATGGCTATATTGATGTTTTACATGGGTTGGGACAATCCTTTGATCTGACATGGAGAGATATAATGTTACTGCTAGATCTGACACTAACCCCAAATGAGAGAAGTGCTGCCATAACTGCAACCCGAGAGTTTGGCGATCTCTGGTATCTCAGGCAGGTCAATGATAGGATGACAACAGAGGAAAGAGAACGATTCCCCACAGGCCAGCAGGCAGTTCCCACTGTAGACCCTCACTGGGACACAGAATCAGGACATGGAGATTGGTGCCACAGACGTTTACTAACTTGCGTGCCAGAAGGACTAAGGAAAACTAGGAAGCAGCCCATAAATGATTCAATGATGTCCACTGTAAGGAAGAAAATCCTACTGCCTTTCTGGAGAGACTAAGGGAGGCATTGAGGAAGCATACCTCTCGGTCACCTGACTATTGAAGGCCAACTAATCTTAAAGGATAAGTTTATCACTCAGTCAGCAGCAGACATTAAAAAACAACTTCAAAAGTCCGCCTTAGGCCTGGAGCAAAACTTAGAAACCCTATTGAACTTGGCTACCTCGGTTTTTTATAATAGAGATCAGGAAGAGCAGGAGGAACAGGACAAATGAGATAAGAAAAAGGCCACCGCTTTAGTCATGGCCCTCAGGTAAGCAGACTTTGGAGGCTCTGGAACATGGAAAGGCTGGGCAAATCGAATGCCTAATAGGGCTTGCTTCCAGTGCAGTCTACAAGGACACTTTAAAAAAGATTGTCTCAATAGAAATAAGCCTTCCCCTCGTCCATGCCCCTTATGTCAAGGGAATCACTGGAAGGCCCACTGCCCCAGGGGATGAAGGTCCTCTGAGTCAGAAGCCACTAACCAGATGATCCAGCAGCAGGACTGAGGGTGCCTGGGGCAAGTGCCAGCCCATGCCATCACCCTCACAGAGCCCCGGGTATGCTTGACCATTGAAGGCCAGGAGGTTAACTGTCTCTTGGACACTGGCGTGGCCTTCTCAGTCTTACTGTCCTGTCCCAGACAACTGTCCTGCAGATCTGTCACTAGCCGAGGGATCCTAGGACAGCCAGTCACTAGATACTTCTCCCAGCCACTAAGCTGTGACTGGGGAACTTTACTCTTTTAACATACTTTTCTAATTATGCCTGAAAGCACCACTCCCTTGTTAGGGAGAAACATTCTAGCAAAAGCAGGGGCCATTATACGCCCGAACATAGGAGAAGGAACACCTGTTTGTTGTCCCCTGCTTGAGGAAGGAATTAATCCTGAAGTCTGGGCAACAGAAGGACAATATGGATGGGCAAAGAATGCCCATCCTGTTTAAGTTAAACTAAAGGATTCCACCTCCTTTCCCTACCAAAGGCAGTACCCTCTTACACCTGAGGCCCAAAAAACACTCCAAAAGATTGTTAAGACCTAAAAGCCCAAGGCCTAGTAAAACCATGCAATAGCCCCTGCAATACTCCAATTTTAGGAGTACAGAAACCCAACAGACAGTGGAGGTTAGCGCAAGATCTTAGGATTATCAAGGAGTCCTTCTATACCCAGCTGTACCTAACCCTTATACTCTGCTCTCCCAAATACCAGAGGAAGCAGAGGGGTTTACAGTCCTGGACCTTAAGGGTGCCTTTTTCTACATCCCTGTACATCCTGACTCTTAATTCTTGTTTGCCTTTGAAGATCCTTCGAACCCAACATTTCAACTTACCTGGACTGTTTTACCCCAAGGGTTTGGGGACAGCCCCCATCTATTTGGCCAGGCATTAGCCCAAGACTTGAGCCAATTCTCATACCTGGACAGTCTTGTCCTTCGGCACGTGGATGATTTACTTTTAGCCACCCATTTGGAAACCTCATGCCATCAAGCCACCCAAGCACTCTTAAATTTCCTTACCACCTGTGGCTACAAAGTTTCCAACTCAAAGGCTCAGCTCTGCTCACAGCAGGTTAAATACTTAGGGCTAAAATTATCCAAAGGCACCAGGGCCGTCAGTGAGGAACGTATCCAGCCTATACTGGCTTATCCTCATCCCAAATCTCTAAAACAACTAAGAGCGTTCCTTGGCATAACAGCCTTCTGCCGAATATAAATTCCCAGGTATGGTGAAATAGCCAAGCCATTATATGCACTAATTAAGGAAACTCAGAAAGCCAATATCCAATTAGTAAGATGTACACCTGAAGCAGAAGCAGCTTTCCAGGCCCTAAATAAGGCCCTAACCCAAGCCCCAGTGTTAAGTTTGCCAACAGGGCAAGACTTTTCTGTATATGTCACAGAAAAAACAGGAATAGATCTAGGAGTTCTTACACAGGTCCGAGGGACGAGCTTGCAACCCGTGGCACACCTGACTAAGGAAATTGATTTAGTGCCAAAGGGCTGGCCTCATTGTTTATGCGTAGTGGCAGCAGTAGCAGTCTTAGTATCTGAAGCAGTTAAAATAATACAGGGAAAAGATCTTACTGTGTGGACATCTCATGATGTAAACGGCATACTCACTGCTAAAGGAGACTTGTGGCTATCAGACAACTGTTTGCTTAAATATCAGGCTCTATTACTTGAAGGGCCAGTGCTGAGAATTGCGCACTTGGGCAACTCTTAACCCAGCCACATTTCTTCCAGACAATGAAGAAAAGATAGAACATAACGTTCAACAGGTGATTGCTCAAACCTATGCCACTCGAGGGGACCTTCTAGAGGTTCCCTTGACTGATCCTGACCTCAACTTGTATACTGATGGAAGTTCCTTTGTAGAAAAAGGACTTCGAAAAGCGGGGTATGCAGTGGTCAGTGATAATGGAATACTTGAAAGTAATCCCCTTACTCCAGGAACTAGCCCTCAGCTGGCAGAACTAATAGCCCTCACTCGGGCACCAGAATTGGGAGAAGGCAAAAGGGTAAATATATACACAGACTCTGAGTATGCTTACCTAGTCCTCCATGCCCACACAGCAATATGGAGAGAAAGGGAATTCCTAACTTCCGAGGGAACACCTATCAAACATCAGGAAGCCATTAGGAGATTATTATTGGCTGTACAGAAACCTAAAGAGGTGGCAGTCTTACACTGCTGGAGTCATCAGACAGGAAAGGAAAGGGAAATACAAGGGAACTGCTAAGCGGATATTGAAGCCAGAAGGGCTGCAAGGCAGGACCCTCCATTACAAATGCTTATAGAAAGACCCCTAGGATGGGGTAATCCCCTCTGGGAAACCAAGTTCCAGTACTCAGCAGGAGAAATAGAATGGGGAACCTCATGAGGACATAGTTTCCTCCCCTCAGAATGGTTAGCCACTGAAGAAGGAAAAATACTTTTGCCTGCAAGTAACCAATGGAAATTACTTAAAACCCTTCACCAAACTTTTCACTTAGGCATTGATAGCACCCACCAGATGGCCAAATTATTATTTACCGGACCAGGCCTTTTCAAACCTCTCAAGCAGATAGTCAGGGCCTGTGAAGTGTGCCAAAGAAATAATCACCTGCACTGCAGGCCGTACATTTCAATTCTTGTATCTTTAACATCCTTATTAAGTTTGTCTCTTCCAGAATCGAAGCTGTAAAACTACAAATTGTTTTTCAAATGGAGCCCCAGATGCAGTCCATGACTAAGATCTACTGCGGACCCCTGGACCAGTCTGCTATCCCATGCGCCAACGTTGATGACATCGAAGTCACCCCTCCCGAGGAAATCTCAACTGCATGACCCCTACTATGCCCCAGTTCAGCAGGTAGCAGTTAGAGTAGTCATCGGCCAATCTCCCCAAGAGCACTTGGGTTTTCCTGTTGAGAGGGGGTACTGAGAGACAGGACTAGCTGGATTTCCTAGGCTGACTAAGAATCCCTAAGCCTAGCTGGGAAGGTGACCACATCCACCTTTAAACACGGGGCTTGCAACTTAGCTCACACTCAACCAATCAGGTAGTAAAGGAGCTCACTAAAATACTAATTCGGCAAAAACAGGAGGTAAAGAAATAGCCAATCGTCTATCACCTGAGAGCACAGGGGGAGGGACAATGATTGGGATATAAACCCAGGCATTCGAGCCGGCATTGGCAACCCCCTTTGGGTCCCCTCCCATTGTATGGGAGCTCTGTTTTCACTCTATTACATCTTGCAACCGAACACTCTTCTGGTGTATGTTTGTTACAGCTTGAGCTGAGCTTTGTCTCACCGTCCACCACTGCTGTTTGCCGCTGTCACAGACCCGCTGCTGATTTCCACCCCTCCAGATCTGGCAGGGTGTTCACTGTACTCCTGATCCAGCGAGGCACCCATTGCTCCTCCTGATCAGGCTAAAGGCTTGCCATTGTTCCAGCATGGCTAAGTGCCCGGGTTCTTCCTAATCAAGTTGAACACTAGTCGCTGGGTTCCATGGTTCTCTTCTGTGACTTCTAATAGAGCTTCTAATAGAGCTATAACACTCACCGCATGGCCCAAGATTCCATTCCTTGGAATTCATGAGGCTAAGAACCCCAGGTCAGAGAACAAGAGGCTTGCTGCCATGTTGGAAGTGGCCTGCCACCATCTTGGGAGCTCTAAGAACAAGGACCCCCTGGTAGCATCAGCTTGTCAAAGTCATTCTCCGTCCAGCTTTGTTCTATTGCTGGCAAGGAGCTGCAATCCTTTGGAGAAGAAAAGACACTTTAAGAGTCAGGTCCCTCAGCTGCAGGTCTGTTGGAATTTGCTGGAGGTCCACTTCAGACCCTGTTGGCCTGGGTATCACTAGTGGAGGCTGCAAAACAGCAAATTTTGCAGAACAGCAAATATTGCTGCCTGATCCTTCCTCTGAAAGCTTTGTCTCAGAGGGGCACCCTCCTGCATGAGGTGTCAATCGGCCCCTACTGGGAGGTGTCTCCCAGTAAGGCAACACGGGAGTCAGGGACCCACTTGAGGAGGCAGTCTCTTCGTTCTCAGAGCTCAAACACCATGCTGGGAGAACCACCGCTCTCTTCAGCGCTGTCAGACAGGGACTTTTAAGTCTGCAGAAGTTTCTGCTGCCTTTTGTTCAGCTATGCTCTGCCCCAGAGGTGGGATCTACAGAGGCAGTAGGCCTTGCAGAGCTGCAGTGGACTCTGCCCAGTTCGAGCTTCCCCAGCCACTTCGTTCACCTACTCAAGCCTCAGCAATGGCGGACGTCCCTCCCCCTACCAGGCTGCTGCCTCACAGGTCAATCTCAGACTGCTGTGCTTGCAGTGAGCAAGGCTTCGTGGGCATGGGACCCACCGAGCCAGGCACAAGATATAATCTCCTGGTGTGCCATTTGCTAAGACCGTTGGAAAAGCTCAGTGTTTGGGTGAGAGTGTCCCGATTTTCCAGGTTCCGTCTCACAGCTTCCCTTGGCTAGGAAAGGGAAATCTCCTGACCCTTTGAGCTTCCTGGGTGAGGTGATGCCCCACCCTGCTTCAGCTCACCCTCCGTGAGCTGCACCCACTGTCCAACCATTCCCAATGAGATGAACCAGGTACCTCAGTTGGAAATGCAGAAATCAATGTCTTCTGTGTTGATCACCCTGGGAGCTGCAGACTGGAACTATTCCTATTCAGCCATCTTGGAACAGACCTCCAGAAAATCTGAATATGTTCTTACCAAATGTATGAATAATGCAAAGTTCACAAGGACGACTAATGTATTAAATGACAGATTCCACATTCAAATTAGTCAGAATAGCTAGAATGATGAACCAAAAGCCCCAAGACGAAATTTTATGGGGAAAAATGTAAAGCTAAACCTTCAGGTTCAAAAAACTACTTGCAAGAATGAACTGAAGGACTTGGATGAGAGCAACTCATGTGGGGAAATTTCTGGATATTGATAGTTGACAC
Source organism: Papio anubis (assembly GCF_008728515.1). Lineage (NCBI taxonomy): Eukaryota > Metazoa > Chordata > Mammalia > Primates > Cercopithecidae > Papio > Papio anubis. The sequence continues at coordinate 108,258,568 of NC_044976.1, read as the reverse complement.
TAGCTTAATAGGAGATAGCATTATGACTTGATTTCTCAAAAAGGTAACCAAATTTTAGACCACATTGATACTGTACTAATATCAACTAACTCATCAATCAAGTTTCTTCCCAATAGATTAAAATGATTTTAAAATAGTTCATTGAAATGTTTACTGGGGCAAATGCTCAGCATCTATCAAATACAAAATGAGCAGCCTGAAGATTCCAAACGGTTTCTTCTAAATCGTGCACTTCTTCACAGAAGGAGCTAAGTATGTACCAGGCCAAGGACTTGGAGAAGCAGAAATAGATCAGGCTGGAGCTGTGGGGATAGCCATTGCCCTACAACAAACTACATGGGCTGCAGCAGCACTTGGTGCCCTGCCCCGGCACTCCCTCACTTCTGCCCTCAGAATTTCACACACAGGTCTCTTGCCCCCCACCCCCCCCAACTCCATACTATACAGAGAAAGGAATTCTGGGAGCTGTAGTTCCAGCTTAGTTAAATTGACACTATGCAAATCCAACACATCTAAAAGATTATTTTTTAACTTAGAAACCTTTCATTCTGAAATAATATTCAATTTCCAAAACACTGCAAAAAGAATTCTTGTATGCCCTTTACTGAGCATTCTTAAATGTTAACATCTTACATAACCATATATTATTACCAAAATCAGGAAATTGACATTTATACTGTTAACTACTTTATGGATCCTATTCAAACTAAGTTAAATGTCCCACCAATCTCCCTTTTCTGATATAGAAAATCCAATCCAGGCTTCAATATAGCATTTAGTTGTCATGTCTCCCTAATCACCTCTATTCTGGGATGGATCCTCAGTCTTCTGAAAAACTTTTTAAGAATAAAAAACCAGGCCGGGCGCGGTGGCTCAAGCCTGTAATCCCAGCACTTTGGGAGGCCGAGATGGGCAGATCACGAGGTCAGGAGATCGAGACCATCCTGGCTAACATAGTGAAACCCCGTCTCTACTAAAAATACAAAAACTTAGCCGGGCGAGGTGGCAGGCGCCTGTAGTCCCAGCTACTCGGGAGGCTGAGGCAGGAGAATGGCGTGAACCTGGGAGGCAGAGCTTGCAGTGAGCTGAGATCCGGCCACTGCACTCCAGCCTGGGTGACAGAGCGAGACTCCGTCTCAAAAAAAAAAAAAAAAAAAAAGAATAAAAAACCAGAAAATGTCCAGAATGGTGAAGGCCTGGAAAGCAAGTCCCCTGAGGGAATACTGCTGGAACCGGAGCTATCAGCCTGGAGAGAAGTCTTAAGGGATACATTAGTCATCTTCAAAGTTGTCTTCAACACTAAAGGATCTTCCTGCAGAAGATGGAATGGACTTATTCTGTGTTGCCCCAGAGGGTGGAAATAGAATTAACATATTCTGTGGAGCAGGTAATTCTATAGGTGGAATTACTACTAGGAAGAGTTCAACTTGTCACTATGTAGAAATTCTGTCAGTTAGAACTAACTGTACCCTAGGCCTGGGTGAGAGCAAACAGAGCTGGATGAGAGCAAACAGATAGGCCTGAGTAATAAGAAGCTAGGTGGAGGCAGGTGGGAGGGGGAGGGGATGGCAGGAGCAGGAATAGACAGGGGCAGCTGGCCAGGGCCCACATGACTTAGGGATATTGCATTCAGGGCAGAGAGCAAAATGAACAGATACTTCATTGGCAGGCCCAAGTGAGAAGGTGGGTGGGGCAGCAGCAGACACAGAGGACACTTCCACCCAAATGGTTTCCTATCAAATTCTATTAATAGGCAACTTGAGCCACTACCTGCAGCCCTACCTGAGGACAATTCCTCTAGTTTGTCCAGTCTTCAAAGGTCTCTTTTAAAAGGACCTGTGTCATGAGAGAAAGGGTGATATGGAGGGACAGAAATTGCCTTTGGTCTGGGAGTTCTGTGTTGGGAGCAGAAGTACAGCAGCACCTCTTAGCAGGTACTGAGGCATGCTGGGAGCTGGAAAGGAGTCAAATCCTTGGCATGGCTTAAGTCTGGTCGGTACTTGTAGCTGAAGGTTTGACCAGGATCCTTCAAAGTGATGATATCCATCTGAAATTCATGTCACCACTGAAAACAAAGCCAACTAAATGGCAGTGAGGGAAAGCAATTAGCCAAAGCATACACAAAGATCTTAGTTACATTTCTACTTTCCAAGTCAGTCAATAATTGGGATTTCTGGTCCAGTAAATATTTAGTTCAACAAAATCATCATGAGTAAGTAGCTAACAACTGTATCACAATGCAATGCTGTCATTACCATGGTCTCATCCGTCTGCTCACAGATTCACATATCTGTTTGTCCATCTTGCCATTAGTCTGTCCATCATCTGTTCCTCCACCCATCCATTCATACTTTCTCCATCAAGCAAACCTTGATTAATTTACTTATGGTCTGCTGGGCGTGGGGGCCACACCTGTAATCCCAGCACTTTGGGAGGCCGAGGCAGGCAGATCACTTGAGGCCAGAAGTTCAAGACCAGCCTGGCCAACATGGCAAAACCCTATCTCTACTAAAAATACAAAAAATTAGCTGGGTGTGGTGGTGCACACCTGTAATCCCAGCTACTAGAGAGGCTGAGGCATGAGAATCACTTGAACCCAGGGAAGAGGAGATTGCAGTGAGCCAAGATCATGCCACTGTATTCCAGCATGGGTGACAGAGTGAGATTCTGTCTCAAAAAAAAAAAAAAATTAGCTATGGTCTGATAGATGGTGAAGGGGTAGAGGTAACAAAACAATGAAGCTGTCAGCAGCTGAAACCCAGACTTAAGCTAAGGAAATTTAGATTTCCATTTAAAACTCATCCAACTGAGAAATTTCTTTTTCTTTTTCTTTTTTTAGTTGTTTATTATTATTATTATCATTATTATTATTATTATTATTTTGGAGACAGAGTCTTGCTCTCTTACCCAGGTTGGAGTGCAGTGGCACCATCATGACTCACTGCAGTCTCAACTTCCTGGGTTCAAATGATCCTTCAGCCTCAACCTCCCAAGTAGCTGGGACCTCAGGTATCTGCCACCATGCCCAGCTAATTTTTTACTTTTTGTAGAGACTGGATCTTCCTGTGTTGCCCAGGTTGGTCTCAAACTCCTGGTCTCAAGCAATCCTCCTACTTTGGCCTCTGAAAGTGTTGGGATTACAGGTGTGAGCTGCCACACCCAGTCTAGCAATTTCTATACATGATTCAAAGTGATTTATAGGCAATAAGTAAAAGTTATTTGAATTTCCACAGCAGGTTCAGATTTTATGTGACTGATGAGAAATTCTTGGAATTGAAATCAGATTCAACAAAATTCCATCAACTAGGAAGACAGGGATCAATATCCAATCCCTCCCTCTTTCCAACTCAAGACTATGGGAACCTCTCTGATGAGCTGATGTGGTCCCTGCTGAGGACCACTAGTGGGAAAGGCCACCAAGAACCACCAAGGGAGAAACTTACCAGACGGGAAGGGACTGAGAAGAGGTAATTTGACTGTTGCCTCCTGACCCAGCTGCTCTGGCAAGGTGGGCACGTGTGTGGGAGTCCAAGTGCAGAGCTTTCTTAGCTGAGCATGTCACCGGAGCATGGGAGTTTTCTTCCTCAACAAATCACCAAGGCTTGCGCAGGGGTCTGAATTGTCAGTGCCTTTACAGCAGCAAGCTGGATGAGGCTGCCTGTGGCCAATGATCACCGTCATCAAAGGACCTGAGTTCCTGGCACTGCTCTGTCACTCACTGGCCACCTGACTTGGCTCAGGTTCCCAGCCATGAACTGGGGACATTACAATTTCCTTCTCACCAGAATCCTTTAGAGGCCTAAAGGCTACATTGAGAGGATACTGGCAGAGTAGGGGAGGGGGTGTCAAAATCCTGGCATCGTGAAGTGGTAGACTCACGGGTTGGTAAAAAGAACTTACCGACAACAGGATATGTTTGCAAAAGGAAAGTTTATTAGAAAGAACACTGCAGAAGGCTGCAGCAGGCCACCTCAGGGAGAGGACTGAGCTTGCCACAGTAGATTTTTCCTCAAGGGTACTTATGGACCTTAAGATGGGAGCTTGAGGGTAATTTGAACCATACTAGCCACGTAAGTCATGATACATGCTTACATGTATAGACATTTTGGTTCCTTAGGTTGCACAGTGAGTTTTGGCATAGCATTCCAGAGATTTATAAAAAGTCTAGTTATGGGCCAGGCTCGGTGGCTCACACCTGTAAATCCCAGTGCTTTGGGAGGCCAAGGCAGGTGAACCATAAGGTCAGGAGTTCAAGACCAGCCTGGCCAACATGGCGAAACCTCATCTATACTAAAAATACAAAAATTAGCTGGGTGTGGTGGCGTGTGCCTACAGTCCCAGCTGCTCAGGAGGCTGAGGCAGGAGAATCGCTTGAACTGGGACCTGGGAGGCAGGGATTGCAGTACGCCAAGATCACGCCATTGCACTCCAGCCTGGGCCACAGAGCGAGACTCCATCTCAATAAAATAAATAAATAAATAAATTATAGTTATGTATAAATTTTTTTGGGGGGGGTAGAAATCTGGAACCAGATGTCTGCTTTATATAATACGAAAGTCTAATTACTTCTAATTTCCCCAGATGAGGAGTTTTGCCTCCAGATGGCCTGTTTGATGATCACCAGGTGGTCTTTGCTCCCTTCTAAATCCCTCAGATAAGGAGTTTTTGTCTCTGGGGCCTGTTCAGTGATCACTGGGTGATTTTTGCTCTCCTGAGATACCTGGGAGTGTGTTTCAGGAACCAGATCCAGCCAACTTTTCCCCATCCTTAGATGGGCAATCAAGCATCACCTCCTACTGATTAGCGCTTTGATCTTCACTGAGAAATTGTCGACAAAACCTTAAATCATCAGTCATTTTGCCCTACTTTGAACAGAGGTATCCTTTGATTTCTTTTTCTCTTTTTACCTAACATTTCTGAGCTTAATTCTACTATAAGATAGGGGTAACAGAATGTATCTCATTGAGTTACTATAAAAATTAAATGAGGTATTAAGTGTCTACTGAAAGGCAAGGTCTGGTACAGGCTTGGTATGAGAAATCAATTCCTGCTTCATTGATCCTTGGATCTATAGCTTTAATGAATATGTGAAGAGTAGGTCCTCAGAAAGAGTTAATCGTAGCTAAAATTTATTGAGCGCTTAGTTTAGGTCAGCACAGTGTTATATATCCTTTTTATGTTAACTTGTTTAATCCTCATAACAGACTTATGGGTTGTGTACAAATACAATTCCCATTTTACAGAAAGAAAATAGGAGCACAGAGAAGTTAAGTAACTTGCCCAAGATCACACAGCTGGTAAATAGTAGAGCCAGTGCAAGAACCCACACATTCCACTCCCAGAGCCCTTGATCCTAAGTGCTGTACTGCACTACATTGTTACCGAGGCAGAAACACAAATTCAGTCCCAACTCAGCTTGAAAGTAGCTAATAGTAATGAGATATAATTTACCTCTAATTTGTGGGAAACTTGGCTAGACGGGGCTTAGTTCCATCTACTTTTCTCTGCCTTTCTAAGTCATCTCAATGATGTGTTTTAGTCTGTTTGTCTCCCTTGATTTCTTTATGCTGATCCCCTCAAGTCAGAGGCAAGTTGACCTTTTATGTTTTAATACTGCTAAATGGTCAAGGACTTGAGAGAAAGAGAGAGAGAGCAACAAGATTAACACAATAGTATGTGTCATAAATGGATTGTAGCCTGGATCTAGCTAGACATTAAAAAAGTAGGCCAAATAGGAACGGGGTAAAAAGGGAGATCCTCTTTTGAGCAACATGATCAGAAACTAATTGCCACCTGTAAAGCACAGTAAAAAATAAGGATCTCCCATATCAAAGAAGCCAGGAAATTATATCCTATGGCCCCAGATGATCAGTAGGAGACAGAAAGAGAAGTCCGTCGGTACCAAGGTGGAGGATGCAAGGAATGAGAGACACATAAGCAGCCAGGAAACAGGAGTCACCATGTCAACCCACCAGCTGGGTAAAATGGCCCAGAAACACAAGGGAAGGGGAACCTCCCAGCCAAGGATGTGGGATGGGCAGGATTCTACGTGAAGGGCTCTTTGCCTGGCTGTCTGTCTAGTGTGGCAGACAGGAAGGATTCCAGTTGTCATAAAAACAGGGGTGAACTATGCCACATTTATGCTCTGAGCACATGCATCTCACCCCTTGGTGAATGCCAGGATGCACAAATGAACAAAAGATCTTACCTACCTTCCCAAAATTCACCATCTCCTGGAGCAGATGGACCAGCAAGGGTGTGATTGTCATGCTGTGTAATGGTTGCTTTTTTATGGACTTGGGGTAAGAGGAGCAAAGAGGAAGGGGGTCCAGGTACAGAGATAATATGTCTGAGTTGCAACATGGAGAATAACAAGGTGTTTTCTAGGTGGATGGCACTGAAGTTTTGTTATTCCTGGCAAAGGAATCATTTGTAAAGACACTGGAATCCCAACTGGTTTGCCATGTTGGGGAAAGTATGTGGTTGGGTAGGATGGGAGTGGAAGGCCTATGTGGGAACACACAATGGAGGAGCAGGAGACCCGGACAGAGTCAGATCAAGGTGTTAGTTTATCCTGAAGGCATCACTCACCTCTGACAGTTGCTGAGGTCACCGAACCTTCCCTGCTGGGGTGCTGTGCCCCCAGGGCAGTACTTTTCAAACTACAAGTCACAACCCATTGGATAATGAAATCAATTTAGTGGCTGAAAACTAGAATTTTTTTAAAGTAGCAAAATAGACTAGAACAATGCCTTTCAAAGGATCGATTATAGAGGATTTACCCTTTTTTTTTTTTTTTTTTGAGACAGAGTCTCACTCTGTTGTCCAGGCTGGAGTGTAATGGCACAATCTCTTCTACTGCAACCTCTGCGTCCTGTGTTCAAGTGATTCTCCCACCTCAGCCTCCCAAGCAGCTAGGATTACAGGTGCGTGCCACCAAGCCTGGCTAATTTTTGTATTTTTAGTAGAGACAGGATTTCGCCATGTTGGCCAGGCTGGTGGCGAAGGGATCTGCTTTTTTTTTTTTTTTTTTTTCAATTCCAATCTGTCATGAATGGATACTTTTGCAAAATGCAATAAAACAATAAAAATGAATTACTAGGAAAAGGATCATGCTACCATACTAATGTCAACCTACTATAAGTGTCTAAACTACTCTGTTTTTAACAGCTTTATTGAGATATAATTCACCCATTTAAAGTGTACAATTCAATGGTGCTTAGTATATTCACAGAGCACCACAATCTATCTTAGAACATTTCCATCGCTCCTAAAAGAAACCTTCTACCCATTAGCAGGTAATACCCATTTCCCTCAGATTCCCATTACCCCAGCCCTAGGCAACCACTAAACTACTTTCTATCTCCATAAATGCGTCTATTCTGGACATTTCAGATAAATGGAATTATACACCATGTGGTCTTTGGTGACCGGCTTCTTTCTTTAGCATAATGTTTCAAGGTTCATCAGTATGTGTCAGCATTTCATTTCTTTTTATTGCCAAATAATGCTTTATTTTGTGGATATACCACATTTTGTTTATCCATCCATCAGTTGATGGACATTTGGGTTGTTTCCACTTTGGGGCTATTATAAATAAGGCTGCTATGAGCATTCATGTACAAGCTGTTGGGTGTACACCCAGGAATGGAATTGCTGGGTCATATGGAAACTCTGTGTTTATCTTGTTGAAGAACTGCCAGACTGTTTTCCACAGCAGCTGCACCACTTCACATTCCCACCAGCAGTGCACGAGGCTTCCAATTTCTCCACATTCTCACCAACACTTAGGATTATCTATCTTTTTTACCATAGCCACCCTAATGGGTGTGACGTGGTACTCCATTGTAGTGTTGGTTTGCATTTCCCTAATGACTAATGATGTCAACACCTTTTCATGTGCAAAACACTTTAATTTCTCTGAATATCTGCACTCATCTCCTCCCTGGCTGGTGATCTGGTGATAAGCAGTTCAGGGATCACACTTCAAGTAGCACTGGCCTGGAAAATATGAGTGCATCACTTGGAGTGAGGTTAAGTGTTGTTTCTATGGAATTTTTGCTTCACCTAGATACATATGTTTATGTATTCAGGACTGCGACATAAAATGAATTTGTATTGCTTACTGTTTGTAAACCCCTAGCCTGAAGATTTCCTGCCATTCATCCTCACCCAAAGTAGAACAGGTCATCCTTGAAGAGGGACATTGTCCTTCTAAACATGCCTATGGCAGAAACCAGTCTATGGCAAAGTGCCACTATCTCAGCCCTGGGAGAATCTGACTGGCAGCTCCAAAATATGAAGCTAATTTAAAAAGGACTTAAGTCCCAAACCATTTTAGTCAATAAAATAGTCTCCCTGTTTTGAACTCAGTAAAACATTTTAAAATTTTTCTTAATATTTTCGTTGTGTAACCACCCAAGGTTGGTTTGCCTACTGCCTAGACAGAGCCGATTCATCAAGACAGGAGAATTACAATAGAGAAAGAGTAATTCACGCAGAGCCAGCTGTGTGGGAGACCAGAGTTTTATTATTACTCAAATCAGTCTCCCTGAGCATTTGGGGAGCAGAGTTTTTAAAGATAACTTGGCGAGTCAGGGTAAGCCAGTGAGCCAGGAGTGCTGATTGGTCAGAGATGAAATCACAGGGAGTCAGACCTGTCTTCTTGCACTGAGTCAGTTCCTGGGTGAAGGTCACAAGATCAGATGAACCAGTTTATTGATCTGAGCGATGCCAGCTGATCCATTAAGTGCAGGGTCTGTAAAATATCTCAAGCACTGATCTTAGAAGTCGTTTAGGGAGGCTCAGAATCTTGTAGCCTCCAGCTGCAAGACTCCTAAACCATAATTTCTAATCTTGCCGCTAATGTTAGTCCTACAAAGGCAATCTAGTCCCCATGCAAGAAAGAGGTCTGCTTTAGGAAAGGGCTGTTACCATCTTTGTTTAAACTGTAAACTCCAAAGTTAGTGCAGCCTACGCCCAGCCTACAAGGACAGGTTAGAGGTTAGAAACAAGATGGAGTCAGTATAATTAGATCTTTCACTGTCTGAGTCATAATTTTGCAAGGCGGTTTCAATCCTTCCCTTTGGGTTTTGTAATGCCTTCATCTTATGATGTAGGCTATGAAGATGGGAAAAGGTGGTTGATCGCTCTGGCTTCTTCCTGCCAACAGGGGACGTGGTGGGAATGGGAGTGAACCCCATGGTGAGAAGAGTTGAACTGCTTTGCCACTGTCTAAGTGACTCAGGCAGGCCTGGATGGGCTTTCATGGCAAAAACATTAGTATTCTCAACTATAGTTTTACTACAGTACTGAAGTGAAACAGCCTATTATAAGGTAAATAATGAGTCCTCGGATGAGGAGTACAATTCCCACTTTAAAAAAAAAAGATTTGAAAGCATTAGTTTGAGGACTTCTAGTCCACAAAGAATTTGGAATTTAGTCTAAACTGCAGAAAAAAACCTCAAGAACAGCTAACAACAGCGTACTATAGTTTTTCTTTTGAAGCATAATTTTCTCTCTTTCCAGTCCTCATTTTCATTAAAAACAAATCACGATAGAACTGATTTGTTTACAAAATAAAATTTAGTCTTACTGTACTTGGCCTAATTATTTGCATAAAGTACAGCAAAAATAATTATTTTTCACACAGGCTTTTTAAATTGGCTTTGATAGAACTCTGTTCCATGAAGAATCTCAGATAAGACTTTTTAAAAGCCAAGCCCAGCCATGGGTTTGTACCCTCAGATACCTATGAGTTGGGCAAATTCCTCTCCTCTTGAGTTCCCAAGATAACTTGGGGTTCCTGGGCCTGTTAGAAAGTGAAATTCCTTACTTACCACAGGTCAGGAACCTTGTACAGGGACTCTGTGCCGACAAGGTATGAGGCCAGATTCCCCACCAGGCTTTAATTGGCTCTATAAGTCAGCTTTGATTCTTTAAAGGAAGCATGCCATTCCAGTCAAAACCTTGGTAAATTAACCAATTTCTCCATCTGTGTTCTGTTACAGAAGAAAACAGCTTCTTATTGCACTTATGCAATTAACTATACCGCCATAAATTGAGAATATTAATAAATAGTTTCCAAATTCTGGAGAAATCAGGTAGAGAGGAACAAATGTGCTCCAAATTTTGTTTACAGGAGTATATCTTATTCACTTGTTAAAAGCTGCAAATACCTCTAAAGAAATAAGTTCTCTTGACTCTGGAAACAAAAGGTTTAGCAATGTTTAACACATTAGTGCTCCATGACAGTCCTAGAAGTTTGGTTTTTTCCCTCTATTCCAACAGCACAATTTTTAAAGTTATCTGAGACCTGTGCTTAGAGTCCTATATTTGATTATAAACTGACTTTTGAAAAGGACCAAAGCAAGACAAAATGTCTGTGGATGACAAGAGTCTATAGCCACTATTAAAGCTACAACTGACGAGGAATTTTGGTTACTTTTGTGGTGTACAATTTTACATAACAATATAATTATTAATGTACACTAAATTATATCAACATTGTAGAAGTTTCCCATAATTTTGGAACACATACTAATAACACATTAATACAAATACAGTCCAAAGTGAACCAAACACCATTCACTCTTCTATTTGAAAGTTTTTCCTCTATTCTAATATTACAATCTCCAGAGTTATTTATCAGAATCCTACATTTAAGAGCACCTGTTACATTTTAAAACCGATTATAAAACCATCTTTTAAAGAGGACCAAAATGAGACAACAATTATCTGTGGATGACAAAAACATTTTAGGGCAGTTAAAGACACAATTGACAAGGAAATTTACCTCTGTAGCACACAGTCTTTCTTTTTTTTTTAATACTTTAAGTTCTAGGGTACATGTGCACAACGTGCAGGTTTGTTACATACGTATACATGTGCCAGGTTGATGTGCTGCACCCATTAACTCGTCATTTACATTAGGTATATCTCCTAATGCTATCCCTCCCCCCTTCCCCCCACAATAGGCCCCACACACAGTCTTTTAACATAATAATTATAATTATTACAGATAACATAGACTAAGTCATAGTAGAGTTATAGGAGTTTTACATTATTTCAGAACATATACCAGTAACACATTTACACAAATATAGACCAAAGAAAGCCAAATACCATTTCATATTTGACAATGCTTCCTGTGTGATTTTTGTACCAAATAAGCCAAATGTCATTTTTGGTCTTTAAAGGACCTAATAGCTAAAATATTAGGTTAGAAAGAGACATAATTTATAATTTGATATTGAAAAGTTTGTCAAATATCAAAGGTGTAAAACACAGGATATCACAAAATAGAATCTCAGGTCACCATAAGTCATTCATTTGGCCAAAATAATAACTTCAAAACAATTTTTAAGAAAGAAAAAGCTTTACTCTGATACAGAAGACTTAGCTTTCCAAACAAGACCCAATGAAGATAGCATGAGGCCAACTGAATCTCTTATCTCTTTTCTTTTTTTCCCTGCCGTTTACCCAAGGAGAAAACAAAACCCTTTCATTATCTTTTAACATTACATAAAAATCATCTTCAAAAGAGAAAACCAAATTTCATGTTTGCATTAGTGCATCTTTAATGTTAAAGCTAGTTTTTCAGATAAAATTTTATATCTCTATCCAGTTTTAATTAGTTTCACCATAAGGTAAGATTTTCTTAAACTTTTTAGAACCCTTTACAATTTTCCATCAAACAGCAGATAATATTCTAAGAAAGCCCTGTTATTCAGACACATGGGCCCAGATTCTGGTCCCACATCAGTATGATTTTAATGTTTTAACCTATGGAAAAAAACTAAATAATTTCTTTTTAATCTTAGTCAACTTGTTTATACCCACAGAATTTTTACAAGATCAACCCTTTACAAACCCTTTTCACTTTGCTTAAACCTTCAGCTTTGTTCCATTACTCTTTTAGGTTAAGACAATCTTTAAAACCCTCTGAACTAGACAAAATTACATTCCCTTTCACAAAAGCCATATTCCCATGCCTTCTTATAATCTTTTACCAAAAACACATTGGCTACACACCTTGTATGTAAAACTGTTTCTCCAGTGGTCTCAACTACATGTTGCAATATTAACTCTTAGCAACTTTTATATTTAGTGAAAAACCTGATAAGTAAGCGATTTTAATTATGTACTAGGGGTGGAGCCTAGGACATCAGACAGAAACAAAGATAGGATCTGACTCCTTTTAGCATAGCTAGCGGGCATGGCTCTCCATATATCCGCAGGCCTTATCTATAATCTAATGCTCCAAAGTAGGTATATTGAACAGTTTTCAAAAGCCAAAGAAACAGTATGACCTTAAAATCTTTAGCAAATCTGATATCTGACCTTAATTTAGACCAAATGTCTACATTTTCAAGATATTTTATTTTACCAATAGTCTTTAAAAACTGTCTTTATTTCCAAAAGATTACTGAAATCACGAGAACAAAAAGGCATTAAAGTTTCTATTTTTCTGACAAAATATTTGATTTAAGTGCTTATTTTTCCAAGCCAATTAATCAGAACTCTTTTATACCTAAACATACAACACATATAAATACACAAACAGAGAGAAGATTCAGGACTTGTAAGACTTTTCATTTGCCAGTTTCTTAATTGAATTACTGGCTTCCGGGTGCAGCCCTTGGAGGAACAGGGCCAGGAAAGCATGCATTTCTAATGCCACATAAGCAGCAAATAATCAGCTGAAGTCAAAGACAGATCCCCAAAATTAAGGGTGCCATTTTATACTGATCCTGGATCCCAAAAGGAGGAAAATACTACGGGAGAGGACAGTGCAGTGCTTCTACCCTGCATTTCATTGCAAGACAACCCAAAGCCAATCAGCCCATGTTGTAATCGGCCCATCCCTCATGAGAGTCTCATCTCCCGGGCAGGGGGTGGGGATGTTTCCTTATCTACCAGGTGGCCAAGAGCATGCGTCCCCGATGCAAGTGTGCAAAAAGTCAAGTATCCCTCCAAAACTACTATTAGTCATCCCTTACAGTGTATTTCCTACCTAGTTATTACACACCAAAGCTCTCTCATAATGTGAAGTAATTTCTGATACCCCCAAAACTCAAAACCGTCAGATAACACAACGCAAAACAGAACGAACCTTTGACTTTGAGAGGGATCTATCCGCTTTTAATTCCTGGGGTTTCATGATGAAGACAGAGCTTTTTTCCCCAAAGTGGGGTCTGCAGTGCCTCCTCTGTTTTTCCCAAGGAGTCCCAGGCTACCATAAACTATCTTGGGGCTTCTCGTTTGTGCATTAAGAATGGCAAGACAAAAAAAATGGAGAAAAATAATTCAGTCAACTGAGAAGGAAAAACCTTTTTCCAGAAAAACAAGTTCCAAGAAGAGAATAACAACGGCCTTTTAAATACATCTATAGCTTGTTTATCCACTTTTAATTAACCTAACTTTTAACCATAGTGCTGTTTAAAAAAGAAATCCTTTCAAATCTCTTATTACCTGACTTTAGCCATGCCAAGTGGCCAATAATTCTAGCTTCTGAATTTTACCAAATGTAAGCTCCTAGGTGCTTCAAAGACATGGTAAGCAGTTTCTTTTTTTATAAGATTTAGAATCTCCACAAAGTAGTTCAAAGAAACGAAAATTCAAGAGAGGAAATCAGAAGCTATCTACCAGGGGAAAAAACCTCAATAAATGGCAAAGTTACAAAAATAACAAACCAGAAAAGAATCATTTCAGCAGCCAACAACTGAACCCAGGCCACCACTGTCGAAAGATAAAGCCTTAGCTACTGGGCTGCGCAGCATTGAGCAGTTTCTATTGCTTTTCCCAGAAGGAACCTAGAGAAGCCAATTTCAAGCTTGCAAGGCTTTCAATTGCTCAAGAAAAATTTTTAGGCTGGGCACAGTGGCTCACGCCTGTCTGTAATCCTAGCACTTTGGGAGGCCGAGGTGGGTGGATCACTTGAGGTCAGGAGCTCGAGACCAGCCTGGCCAACATGGTGAAACCCTGTTTCTACAAAAAAACACGAAAAGAGGCAGAGGTTGCTGTGAGCCGAGATTGCACCACTGCACTCCAGCCTGTGCGACGGTAGCAAGACTCCATCTCAAAAAAAAAAAATTTAGGATTATGACATGAACCCCAAAATTTCTATCCTCTGGGTGGTGGAAACCAAAAGAAAGTATCCCCCATGGTCATAAGGTTAAACTCTTAAGTACAAAACAAAACAGAGAAATTTCATCCTGTATTGGTTTCAGGGACCCGTAGCAAAGTTTGTAACTGACCAGCCGGCCAAACGGATTTGAAAAGCAGGCCTAGGGGTCCTACACCCATATTCTATCCTGTGATACCTCTCTCTCCATTACAAAACACAGAAAAACAGATTCTTAGCACAAAGTACACCAGATTTGAACAGCCTAAGACTAGTCTCACAAATCCTTTTTTCTGTTAATCAAACCCTTGCAGAGGAGACAAATAGTTTACTGTTTATTCAGACAGAGGAAGCAAGACAATCAGAAACTTGGCCGGTAAGCATTTTTTACCCTTTTTGCTGGCATACCTGGTTTCTGGATTCCCTTTCCCTGCAGCTTCCAGAAGAATGGAGTGGCTTCTGATGATCCTGCTTGCTTGTGCTATAACTTTGGGGTTCAAGCCACCTTACAAGAGAAAATCACCCTTTAAGACAAGATTCTTAATTTGCAATATGCTGCCCAATGGGCTGCATGGGGAACTGAATTAACATTTTCCATCCCAGCAAAATACACATAACAAAACAGACATTAGTCACCTTGTTCAGCAGCCAATATCAGCCTGGCAAAGCTCAAACTTTTTCCTGTTGGCCCCTATTGTCTTTGATCCACTCCAGGTGGGGACGGACAACCTCTGAATGGTAATTCACAATGGGGTCTCTGAGCAAGAGGAAAAGCAGATATTCACTCGCTGAGACAGGCCTGTTGAGCCTTCTTAAAGCTCATCGAATGTGACCAGACAAATAAGGAGAGTTCTCTGAGTTAGGCCTGCTGGACTTCCATCAGCAATCCCTCTGAGATCCCTTCCTAATATACAAACACACACAAAGACAGAAGGCCTTCTAAATCAGATCCCTAATCAAGAACTCCAAGAGTATTCCTCCCAAACTATCCTCCTAGTCTCCTTCTGAGAAACCTCCTCGAAATCTTCCTGATTGAAGACAAGTCTCCCAAACCAGGACTCCTCCTACTAGACCTTCAGAGTTCTGTGACTAGTTAGAAAGAGCCAACTGAGACCCCCCAGGAGCTGAACAGACACCCCACAATGGTGCTACAGACACCCTACCACAGGGCTACATAACCGGTCAGGAGAAGGAAGCAGCTGTTGGCAATGCCTAGGATACTTACCAATCCAGACACCCCACCATGGGGCTACAGACAGACACCCTGGGACAGGGCTACTCCCCAGAACAATTTCTCCATTGCAATTAAATCCATGCACATTGGGTTGGCAGTGCCCTGCCAATAGAGAAATACCAGAGTCAGCCCCCAGTCCAAGAGAACTAGGCCGCCCCTTGGGCTGGCTTCTGGATCCATCGCTAAAGGAGGAGGCCACTGAATCATGGGCAGGTAGCCACAAGGGCAATCCCAGACGAGCCCCCAAATTTGTAACTGCCCAAGGGGTTCACCTTGCCCGCTGCCTAGACAGAGCTGATTCATTAAGACAGGGGAATTGCAATAGTGAAAGAGTAATTCATGCAGAGCCAGCTGTACTGCAGACGGGAGTTTTATTATTACTCAAATCAGTCTCCCTGAGCATTCAGGGAGCAGAGTTTTTAAGGATAATTTGGTGGGTTAGGGGAAGCCAGTGAGCCAGGAGTGCTGATTGGTCAGAGATGAAATCATAGTCTGGGCGCGGTGGCTCACACCTATAATCCCAGCACTTTGGGAGGCTGAGGTGGGCAAATCGTGAGGTCAGGAGTTCAAGACCAGTCTGGCCAACATAGTGAAACCCCATCTTTACTAAAAATACAAAAACAGCCGGGCATGGTGGCAGGCACCTGTAATCCCAGCTACTCAGGAGGCTGAGGCAGGAGAATCGCTTGGACATGCAGACGGAGGTGGCAGTCAGCCGAGATCACACCACTGCACTCCAGCCTGGGCAACAGTGTGAGACTCTGTCCCAAAAAAAAAAAAAAGGGAAAGAAAGAAAGAAGAAAGAAAGAAAGAGGAAGGAAGGAAGGAAGGAAGGAAGGAAGGAAGGAAGGAAGGAAGGAAGGAAAAGAAAGGAAGGAAGGAAGGAAGAAAGAAAGAAAGAAAGAAAGAAAGAAAGAAAGAAAGAAAGAAAGAAAGAAAGAGAAAGATCACAGGGAGTCGAACCTGTCTTCTTGCACTGAGTCAGTTCCTGGGTGAGGGCTACAAGATCAGACGAGCCAGTTTACTGATCTGGGTGGTTCCAGCTGATTCATCAAGTGCAGGGTCTACAAAATGTCTCAAGCAATGATCTTAGGAGCAGTTTAGGGAAGATCAGAATCTTGAAGTCTCCAGCTGCATGACTCCTAAACCATAATTTCTAATCTTGCAGCTAATATTAGTTCTACAAAGGCAATCTAGTCCCCAGGCAAGAAGGAGGCCTGCTTTGGGAAAGGGTTGTTACCATCTTTGTTTAAACTATAAACTATAAACTAAGTTTCTCCCAAAATTAGTTCAGCCCAGCCTACAGGGGCAGCTTGGAGGTTAGAAGCAAGATGGAGTCAGTAAAGTCAGATCTCTTTCACTGTCTCAGTCATAATTTTGCAAAGGCATTTTCAATTGCATTTAAATGCTCTGTTAATTTGATAAAAGTTTTTAAAACCTGACATTATTTCATGAAAATGTGATTGCTTTACAGAGTTAGTTTGCTCTAAGATATACCCCAAGGCAGGTTATGCCTGGATCTACCCTCAGTGGAGGCATATGTATACACCACACTTGAATGCGTGTCCATATCTTTATGCATATGTGTACACACATGCAAATGTCTTTGCTTTAAAAGATGATGCTGCTCACCCTTGTTCACTAAAGCATTACTTACCACAGCTAAGAGGGGGAAGCAACACAAATGTGCATTGAAGGAGGAATGGATAAAGAGAAGGTGGTAAATACATGTGATGGAATATTATTTCTTCTTTAAAAAGAAAGAAATCCTGTCATATGCTACAACATGGGGGACATTAAGCTAAGTGAAATAAACCAGTGTCAAAAAGACAAACACTGTATGATTCCACCTAGATGAAGCATCTAAAGTAGTTAAACTCAGTCTGGACACGGTGGCTCATGCCTGTAATCTCAGCACTTTGGGAGGCCAAAGTGGGTGGAATGCTTGAGCCCAGGAGTTTGAGACCAGCCTGGCCAACATGGTGAAATGCCATCTCTACCAAAAAAAAAAAAAAAAATTACAAAAAATTATCCAGGTGTGGTGGTGCACATCTGTAGTCCTAGCTACCAGGGAGGCTGAGGTGGGAGGATCACCTAAGCCCAGGAAGTTGAGGCTGTAGTGAGCCGTGATCACACCACCGCATTCCAGCCTGGGTGACGAGTGAGACCCTGTCTCCAAATAATAATAATAACAATGAAAGTAGTCAAACTCATAGAAACAGAAGATAGAATGGTGGTTGCCAGAAGCTAAAGGGAGGAAGAATTGGGGAATTGTTATTCAAGGGGTATGGAGTCTCAGTTTTGCAAGATGAAAAAGTTCTAGAGAGTTCTAGAGTAGACACATTTAACAACCTGTATACTGAAAACTTGTTGAGTAAATTTTATGCCTTTTTTTTTGCCATAACTTAAAATAAAATTGAATTTTAAAAAAGATGATGCTACTTGGAAGTCACACCATTTAACAGTCAGAAATTGGGTACCGGGCCAGGCACAATGGCTCACACCTGTAATCCCAGCACTTTGGGAGGCTAAGGTATGCAGATCACCCAAGGTCAGGAGTTCAAGACCAGCCTGGCTCATGTGGCGAAACCCCATCTCTACTAAAAATACAAAAATTAGCCGGAGGTGGTGGTGGTCGCCTGTAATCCCAGCTACTCGGGAGGCTAAGGCACAAGAATCACTTGAGTGCAGGAGGCAGAGGTTGCAGTGAGCCAAGATTGTACCACTGCACTCCAGCCTGGCCGACAGAGCAAGACTCTGTCTCGAAAAATAAATAAAAGAAATTGGGTACTGGATCTGACAGGACTGAATATAAATCCCTAATCCACTTCTTCGGAGCTATGTGACCTGAGCAAGCAATAACTTCCTTTGAAGGGTGAGTGCCTTTAGCTGTAGAGCAGCTAAGTTCTTAGTGCCATCAGGAAGGTCGTCCGGGAGAAAAGTGCCTGGCAGGAATTCAGGGAAATCCAAAAAGTTGTGTCTTCCAGCTGCAGTATGCAACCCACAGCCCCTTTGCACTGCACTCCCATCTGTGTGCCTGTCCTCTGTCTGTCTTCTAGTCTATGGAGCCAGTTTGCAGAGCTGTGGCATTGCTGCCTGGCCATGCTCCCTGTGCAATCACAGCAAGCCCCTCTCTGAGGAAACAGCCTCCTTGCCACCTAAAGCTAAGTTGCAACCTCTGAAGGCAACTTTCTTCTCCTTAAGAAATTCTCTGAAGCTCCATGGCCTCAAGCCTTGGGGTTCCTCATGAGGGTTTTTTACCAGCTCAGCTTGGCTTCCAGTCTCATAATAGGCAGCTAGAGACAAGTTGTGGGATTTCAGGTTGTTTCTGGAGAACCAGCGGGGACTTTCTGTGCCCAGAAGAACTTCCCAGCCAGTCAACACATCCCTTGGCTCGACACTTGGCTCTCTCATAAAATACACACATTCCTGAGATCATACTAATATGCTTACAATTAAATAACTTTACAGTTTCCTAAGAACTTTCACATGCAGAATATCCACCCAACCTGATCACAGACTGAGGTAGGGATATGATCTCTGCTTTTACAGATTAAAATTTAAATGAGCACCTACTATGCTGGGCACTGTTCTAGGCTTTTTCCCAAGTAATCCTCTCCCATTTAGTAAGTGGCCCAGGGAGGCCTCAGAGCCTGGTCTTTGGGGCTCTTTCCAGAACACCTCAGCTGCCTTCTGAATCATTTTCACCTCAGGCCCCTTCCAGAGAGGAGGTTTTTCTCAGGGAAAGAGCATAGCAGGAGGCTTCCTAAAAGAGGCCTGCCAATCAGGAGCGTGTGCAGTTGGGGGTGGCAACAAGGGAGCCACAGGAAGGGGGAGCCCAGGACTGCAACGATCTCAACTCCGGGCCAGCCTTCCCTGCCCGAGTTCCCTGGGCTCTCTCAGTGTCTCTCTTCAACCCCCTCCCCACCCCTGCCCTATCCCCCACCCCTCCACAATGTAGTGGATAGGATCACTAGCTTGGGAGTCAGACAGATCTGGGTCCAGGTCTCTGCTAAGCTCAGCCTCCCTATCAATGCAATGGGGTAATAAGAGTACCTAACCCTTAAGTGGCTCCGAGGATTCAGAGAAATGATGTCCATGAAGTGCTCAGCACCATTACTAGCACGTGGTAAGAACTCAGTAGATGCTGCTCTAGCGGCTTAGGTCCCTCCCTCCATGGCCAACCCCATCCTTTCCATCCTTACCTCCAGTCCCAACACCCATCCCTCTCCATTCCCTCTTTTCTTACCTAATCCTGCTCCAGCCAAATCTCCACCCTTGAAAAAGTCACAGAAAGTTGCATAAAAAACAGAGAGACAGCTGGGACAGGAGAAGAGCGAGGCGGCAACCGAGTCCCTACCATCTCCCGTTCCTCATGGAGGGCAGCCTGACCTCTCAGGCCCAGCCTCAGGGACCAAATCCAAACACCCTCCTTCCTGTTTACTGTATCAGCAGCCCTGGCATTTAACTTGGCCCAAGTGAGAAGAGCTGTGGTTCGGCTCAGTCCTGAGGAACAGCAAAGGTCCTGGGCTGGGAAAGCCACTGGTCCATGGCCCCATATGCTGTCCCATCCTGCAGACAGGCTCAGGGCAGAGAAGACTTGCAGCCGGCAGGCGGGCAGGCCTTGCTGGGCTCAGACCACCGAGAGAGCGTTCTGTGCAAGCTCAGTCTGATGGGCACACTCCTGCGAGTGACATCCCAGAGGTTGTCATCAGTCCTTAGAAGTCCTATGTCTCTCCCTAGCCCCCATCCTGGAGTCCCACCACCTTGGAATTCTCTCGTCCTGTGCGGGAGTGTCCCACCGTGACTGCCTTGCTGTCATTCTCGAGGCACTCACATTCTGCCCACTCTAGGCCTTTTCATCAAGACCATACAGATGGACTATAAAGATGGAAAGACCATGGATTTCGGAGCCAGCACACTTGGATTCAAGCCTGAGTCACACTACGTATGTACTAAGCGTTCCTTACCCACTTGGGACCTCAGTCTCCTCACATCTAAAGTGAGTCTAACAGGCCGGCACAGTGGCTCACGCCTATAATCCCAGCGCTTTGGGAGGCCAAGGTGGGCAGATCACTTGAGGTCAGGAGTTCAAGACCAGCTTGGCCAGCATGGTGAAACCCTGTCTTTATTAAAAACACAAAAATTAGCCAGGTATGGTGGCATGTGCCTGTAATCCCAGCTACTCAGGAGGCTGAGGTGGGAGGATCACTTGAGCCTG
Source organism: Papio anubis (assembly GCF_008728515.1). NCBI lineage: Eukaryota > Metazoa > Chordata > Mammalia > Primates > Cercopithecidae > Papio > Papio anubis. The sequence continues at coordinate 108,237,988 of NC_044976.1, read as the reverse complement.
GGAGTGGGAGGTTGCAGTGAGCCAAGATCGTGCCACTGCACTCAAGCCTGGAGGACAGAGTGAGACCCTGTCTCAAAAAAAAAAAAAAAAAAAAAAAATTAAAATTAAAGTGATTATAACAACACTTTCTCCATAAGGTTATAGTGGGGATTAAATGAGATGACCTATGAAAGTACCTACCCACTGTGTACATATGAAGGGTGCTTGATAAATATTGCTTACTCTTGCTTCTTCTGGAGGGAGGGCCCTAGGCTGTAGCTTAGTCAACCAGCCAATTAGTGCCCTGCTCCTTTCAGAGTGCTATTTGGTGCCCTAGAAATGATTAGCGGGATAAGAAACATTGCTTCTGCTCTGGAAAAATTTCCAAATGGTGGGGAAAACTGTAATTCACGCGCTCTATAGCAAACCAAGAAGGCACCATCCGCATCTTCTTTGGTTTTCACGTGTTGGGCAGCCACCACGGCTGTGCCTGGGGCGCGGCCAGCGCAACTGCAGTGAGTTTCCTTCTGATAAGAAGTGGAAGCTGCAGTACTCGTTTAGGGAACTCTGTCCCTTTATTCAGGAAAATCTCCCCATATGGGCCTTTTAATTACAGAAATGTAAACCAAAGGCCCTGTCCTGAAACGGAGCTGTGATTTTTAGAAGATTCTGGCTGTGTCTGTTGAAGGCAGAGTTGCTCCCTGTCAAACAGGCTGCTGTGGACAAAATGTGCGCCTGCAAGGAGACGGACAAGCCTGATGATGGGGTATTGCCATGTTTCTTTCCATTTGACCCTTAGCCCAAGCCTGGGACCCCTGTTGTGAGTGATCTAAGGGCCAGACACTGATGACTACTTTGTGAGAGGCTTCATGAGACTCTGGCCACAATCACAGGTGCTGAGAGACACAGGTGGCAACGTGAGGGAGTAAGTGAAACGCCAGTACCTCTGAAAGCAGTTACGGCTGCCTCTTTTTCTCCTGGTAAACTCTGTGAGAAGTCATTGCTGGCACACAGGAAAGCTACTGATAGCAGAGTAGCTAAGAAGGCAGACGCAGGAGGTGAACTGCCTGGGACTTGGGCAAGCCACCAAACTTCCCTGTGCCTTGGTTTCCTTGTTTACAAAATGAGGTAACGCTTCTCCTGCAATCGCAGTGGAAGGGAACTCAGTGATGCATGTAGAGTGTTTAGGACAGAGCCTGGCATGGGTTGTGTTCTGCATAAATGTTGGTTGTTATTTTTTAGCTACCTAAAAAACTTCAGTTATATTTGCCTTCCAGTGAATTCTCTTGGGTTTTCTAGGTATGCAATTGTATCATCTGCCAGTTCTTCCCCCCGTAATCCTACTATTTCTATTTCCTGCATTTTCTCATTGGGTATATTGCAGGCCTTTTTTGGGTTCATTGGAATGGGGAAACCACGTTGAAATTTCAAGCTGCTTTGGAAAGGATGGATGTGAGATGACAGTGGTCCAAAGCAGAGTGATGGGGAGAAAGCTGTTGTGTGATTTAGGTGTGATGTGAAGACTTGGCTATGGATAACACCCTAAAGACAGGAAAGAGGAGTTCTATGTAAGAGACACCTTAGAATACAGTTGACTGGACTTGTCATGATACTGATCATAAAAATCGAATCTAACACCAACTATCAAACCAATTCCATTACAATGTATTCATCTGAAAAGGAAGGAAAGAAGGGGAAAATTTCATAATCTTAGTTTATGGTTAGTCTTGAAACACAGATTCAGGAGAAGTTTGCAAATACTTTCATTATCTCCACAGTTTGACACAATTTGACTATTTCTTAAATACCTTACAATTGGTTCATGTCTGCAAAAATGACTCTAGTTTACAAAGTCACCTGATGTATTTGGCCTTATTTAGTTCTCACAAAATCCTCTTGGCAGATATATTAATAACTGAAGTATTGGACGTGAAACACTGTGACATGACAGTTAAAAGCGTGGCTCTGGAGACAGACTGCCTGGATTTCAAAGCTGGTTCTGACACTTACTAACTGTGTGACTTTTGTCAAGTCCCGTAACCTCTCTCTGCCTGTTTCTGCATCTATAAAATTGAGGCAGGCCGGGCACGGTGGCTCACACCTGTAATCCCAGCACTTTGGGAGGCCGAGGTGGGTGGATCACCTGAGGTCAGGAGTTCAAGACCAGCCTGGCCAATGTGGTAAAACCCTATCTCTACTAAGAATACAAACATCAGCTGGGTGAGGTGGCGGGCACCTGTAATCCCACTACTTGGGAGGCTGAGGCAGGAGAATTGCTTGAACCCAAGAGGCGGAGGTTGCAGTGAGCCAAGATCACGCCATTGCCCTCCAGCCTGGGCAACAGGAGCGAAACTCTGTCTCAAAAAAAAAAAAAAAATGAAGTAATAATAGGCTCCCCATCACGGGGTTGTTTAGCAGTATGTTAAGTAACTATAAGGGTTAGATGTTATTATGAATATCTGGGAACTTTATGGCTTGCAAAGCCCTTACCTGACCTTCTTGGATGCTACTATGACCTTCAACTTCGGGGCCGCCTGAGAAGGCAAGCACAGAAGGGGAGGAGGGAAGGGCAATTCACACTACAGTTATACCAGGGGCTGTCCTGTTACCTGTGTACCTGATGAACCTGTCTCAACCTTGAAACCCTGTTTCAGTCAACACTGAATGAATGCTCCCCTGGGTGCATGTGGTGGAAGGGAAAGGTGCAGACCTGGCTGAGTTGCCCTGCCAAGTCCTGGAGACACAACAGGAGCTTAGTTCCCTATGCCCTAGGGGTCTGTGGCAGCCCCTCTGAGTAGGGTGGCCATATAGTTTATGGTGCTATTAAATAATTAGAGCAAAGGCAAAAGCCAGACCTGCAATGGGTAACCAGGCTGTGTGCTCACCTGACCTTTAGCAGACCTGTTTATCCTCATCCTCACACCAAAGTCTGGTCTCCTGCAGTGCAGAAGCCTAACCTTCCCTCCCTGCCCTGCCTACAACAGGCGGCTCTTCTACTGCACGTGAGCACACACAAACAGGGCTCCATGACTGATTCTGCTTCAGGGCCTGTTTTCCTTCACCCCTGCTAAGACATGCATAGAAGAAGGAAAACAATGAGGAAACAGAAGGCAGAGGCCTGTAGGCACACGCTGGGGGAGGCAGTGGTTCTGAGGAGCAATTTGCAGTGGTGGTTGTAAGGAGGAGTAAGGTGTGGTGGGGAAGAGATGTTACCGTGTGCCTGCATGTAGGGCAAATGCAGAACCAGGTTAGGCCCTTGGCAGGGCTGGGAGCAACTGTTTGGCTGCAGTGGAAAATCCCAAACGAGAGGCAAGAGTACCATTCAACAAATATTTATGGCACCTACTCAGTGCAAATAAGAGGGCCAGGCTGAGTCACTGAGCACAGCCCCATCCTGGCATCATGGTGTTGTGGACAGAGGGACCTCCAAGACCACTGGAGCAGATGAGGGGCTTGGAGAGGGTGCAGGAGCCGGGCTGGTTGCTGAGGACCTCCAGGCCCCGAGCAAAGCCTCGGCCCTGTGGAGACCAGAGTTCAGCAGCCAGCTGGGGCTCCACCCTCTGGCCAAGAACTGCTGAGTCACAGACCACTGGAGACACTGCCCATGCTGAGCCAGGGTGACCCTGGGGCAGAGAGAGTTGGAGTTGCCGCCATGATATGGGCTGGGCAGGCCGGAATGGAGGCGTCCGCAGGCCCGTGGAGCTAAAAAGCCCTTCCCTCCTCCACTTCTGCGCTTGGCTTCTCAGGTGGCCCCAAGGCTGAAGAGGCTGAGAACAGGGGGTGTGGGGCGGTGGGGGTGAAGGCAGCAGACTTCCTTGCTGAGATCAGGGACCTCTGTCCTCCTCACTCTTCTAGTTTTCACTCAATCCTTTTCTCTGTCCAGCCTCACTCACCTGCTGCCCCAGTGTTCTGTTTTGCCTCAGGGTCCCTGTCCCACTGGGGGTCCACTGCCCCTACCCTCTCGTGCCTCGCTGTCCAGCCTCAAGGCTCAATTCAGGCTGCGGACCCCTTGTCTCTAAGTCTCTGCAGCAGACCTCAAGGCCTTGGGCAGTGACAGCAGGTCCCAAACAAAATGACCCCATAGAGTCTAGGGAAAAGTTCAGAAAACATCACCCTCTGATGACTGGGTGAGAGCAGCCTTCCGTGGCAATTCCCCAGGAAATGGTGCCCCAAAAAGGTCAACACAGAAGCAGCTGCTGCTAAGGTGCTACCACAGTGATGCCTCAGGTTTGCAGAGCTGTTTACAGCTAGCAAAGCAGTGTCACATCTGCTTACAGAAACCCCAGTCACAGTGATTCCCCACTGCACAGACGGGAAACCAAGGCTCAGGGGCATTAAGTGACCAGCTCAAGCTCAGCAGGTGCTAAGCCGTAGAACCTGGACTCCAAGGCAGGCTTTCCTGATTCCAGGCCCCACATTCTTTATGCTAGAGCAAGATCTGCTCCCCTTCTTCACCCAAGCGTGGACTGGCAAACCCTCTAGAGGCCGCGCTGGCCTCCCCATTTAAGCAGCCATGCTGAGGACTTGTCACAGCTCCCACCACCTTCTGCACGTCCTTTCTCCCTTGCACCTCCTTCGGTTTCCCTGGCGCTGGGATGCTGCCTGACCTTTGTCTGCAATGTCCTTTCCCATTCTCCTCTCGCAGCCAGTCACCACTTCTTCTTCAAGAAGTGCCACCTCCTCTGTGAAGCCTTCCCTGTCGTGACTCAGCAGAGCCAACCCCTCTCTCTGTGCCCCTACACCTCTCTGTCCTTGGACCTCTGCATGCAATGACATTGACTTGATAAATGGCAACTGACCATTTGTATATCAGTGTCCCAGCCCTGGACTCCCAGAGCACTCTCCTGTTTCTCCTGCTTGGTTGTTAAATGAATAAACAAATGCAAGTCCAAAGAGTCCGCTCTCGGGTTACTAAGGAGCTTGCGTCAGGAGGGCACCCTGTTATCTTGAGAAACTGGAGAAGCAGAGGCCAGGAGCATGACCTCACAGGCCCTTGAGCCACCCGAGGGTCACACATCCTCCTTATTTTTGGCCATTCCCCGTGAAGACATTACTCAGCAAGCCCTCAGCTCCACCCACCGCTCATTGCCTTACCCAAAGAAGGGACAGCTCATGGAGTCATCTTTCCTGCCTGCCTCAGTCCTTTCTTTCCACTGTCCATGGAATCTCCCTAGAAGCACCTGCTCCCTCAGCCCTGGCCCTGTCCCCTTGCCCTAGAGAGGCTGCCCTGGGTTCTCCCTCAGACCTCCCACCACCCTCTGATTGGACCAGAGGGAGTCGCCAAATCTGAACCAGTGACTCACCCTCTGATCTTTGAGGCCCTGCATTTGGTGAAGACAGTGATGCCAGAAGTCTCCTGACCTCCCTCTCTTGAACCAAGGGCTGACACCCGCGGCCTTCTGCACAGCCACTCCGCCCACCCCCACGTGGACCCTCAGCACACAGCTCCAGGAAGCCCCGAGAGAATGCTACCCCATCTTGGAGTCTGGACCTTCTGAGTGTCAGAGCAGTGGTCTGAGAAGACAAAACAGCCCCCACCTGCCCAATCATGGCTCCCACCCCGGGCCCTCGGGATGCTTTGCATTCTACTGTTGTTCATTCTTTTGATGATGCCCAAGGCTTTAGGGGAAGGCCAGCTAATCTGGGTTGGTTATTTACATCCCTCTGAGGAGCCAGCTGGCAGAGATGGGATCAGAGGGCAGACCTGGAGAAGGGCACTGGCTTCTGGGCAGGGCATCAGGACCAAGAGTGACCCTGGATTCTCAGGCTGGGAGAGCTGGAAGCCAACGATATGATCATCGCAGGGAGGAAGGAAACAAGTTCAACTGCCTCCCAGTCCTGCCTTGGGTCACCCCAGGTACTAGGCCCCAGAGGAGGAGGGCTGAGGAGGGGGCAGGGCATAAAGGGGTTAACCTGGGCTGCCCAGCCTCCATGCAGAGAAGAGGCTCCCAAACCCTCTCTGGCTGTAAGTAGCCAGAAACTAATTTGCCCTCCTGGGTGTAAGTAGTGGTAGGAACTAAGGCCAGCCTGGGCTTCTCAACCCACAGCCTCCCCAGGGTATCCCCCTCCTACTCCCTCACACCCCCACCCTTCTCTGAATCCTTCCCCCAATCCCAGGAAGCCGGCAATGCTGGCATGGGGCACGGGCCACTGACTCATCAGCACGAACGACAGCTTCCTCAGCCACACTCACATCAGCCACATGTGCTTCTCTCTGCGCCTGCTCAGTTCTCCAGCCAAACGGGCCCTGCTCCAGCTGAGAGGAAGATGACCAGGCTGGCCTAGGCAACAGTTGCACCACAGGTCCCAGTTGCTCAGGGCGCTCATCACAGAATTCCACCACAGCGTGTGTGGGTGTTTGCTCCACTGGCACCTCCTAACTGCTCTCCCCACACCACTCTTACAGTCAGAGTGGGCTTTTTCAAAAACAATTACAACCACATTACTCTCCTGCTCAGAATCCTTCGATGGCTCCCTGCTGCCCTGGCATGAAGGACTTGCCCTGCAAGCTGGTACTGAGATGGTCAGGATGTGACCCTTCCCTCCCACAAACCTGCCCTCTCACTTTTCCCCAGCTCCAACCACCCAGGCTATGGTCATCCCTCGGAATCTGTTGGATATTGGTTCCAAATCCTGCTGCAGATACCAAAACCCACAGATGCTCAGGTTCCTGATATAAAATGGTGACGTATTTGCATATAACTTATAAACATCCTCCCATAAACTTTAAATCATCTCTAGGTTACTTATAATATCTAATACAATATAAATGCTATATAAATAGTTGTTATACTCTATTGTTTAGGGAATAATGACAAAAAACAAGTCCCTACATGTTTAGTACAGACACAATTTATCCAGGGTATATGCAGTTGGTTGAATCCACAGTCGTGGAACCCACAGCCCTGGGGGAACCTCCTACCAAACAATTTCCCAATAAGGGCCTGCTCTGACACCCCACCTTTGCCCGTACCATTCCCACAGCTAGGGATACCTTGCCCTTCATTCCTGGTCTGGCTCCTACATCCTTAAAGGATCTGCTGTCTAGGTTTTCCCTGACCTTCCAGCAAAGTAAGATGCTTCCGACCACTCCCTCAAAGGGCAGGGACCACCCTTAGTTGGGCAGGAACCCTGCAGCCCAGCACAGTTACAGGCCACAGAATGCCCACAGACCACCAGCCTACTATTGATGGCCCTACTATGAGTTGGCAGGGACAAGGCTAAGGGACGTCATGAGGTCTTCAAGGTTGAGTGACCGCAGGACCTAAATGTCCTGAGGATTCAACTCCTCCAAACAAACAAACAAACAAACAAACAAAAAAGTCAGGATGTGTCTGACCACTCTCATTATCTGTACCCCTGACCAATGCTACTCTCCCCACCCATCCCTGCCCTGGCTGCGGACACCAAGCTGAGGACACTAAGCTACCTGGAGATTCCAGCCTGGGGTGAAGACCTCTCCTGTACCTACCCCCAAGACTTTCCCCCAAAGCCTCGCCTACTCTTCCCCCTGTTCCTCTTTCAAGGGCAAGAAGGAGGCCCAGGCAGAAGGCACAGAGGGAAATCCCTAGCTCCCCAAGCACTGAGGCTTGTGGCTCCCGGAGGAGCCCTGGGAATTGAGGGTGAGAAAAGCAGCCCAATGACCTCTAGGCCCAATAAGTAGAAAAGACCACCCAAAATGTCTAGTGGGGGTAAGGGAGAAGGTAGGAGGGAATGAGTGGGGCAGTTGCGCTAAGAACGGAGACTATGAAGTCAAACTACCTTGACTCAACTCCTGACACTGGCTCTGCGTGAGACCTTCTTTCTGAGTCCTGGTCTCCTTATAGGGAAAGTGGGATAACAGTGGTGCCTGTAAAGTGCTCAGTACAGAGTCTGGCAGAGAGAAGTGCTCAGCAAATGGCAGCCGCTGCTACCGGGACTGGGGAAAACGGCCCCAGCCTGGGAGACTCTGGGCAGGTCCCTTTCCATCTCCAGGCTGCAGCCATCCAGGCTGTACAACAAGATGGGCCCACCCGCCTCCTGGGGCAGTGGCAGGAATCAGCGGATTCATGGGCAGAAGAGGTTCCCATAGTCACTCTTAGCCTCTGTGCCCAGGCCACCAGGCCCAGAAAGCACGTGCCTGCTCCCAGCTCCTGATCAGCCACAGAGCCACAGGGAGGAGGAGAGACAGGGCCATGTGGCCTGTCCACTGGCTTGTCCTTTTGAAAGCTCTCCCCACTGCCCAACCGCCCAGGCTCTTACCCTTGACTTTTCCTCTCCTGCCTGGCCCTATCCTCGCTCTCCTTTGTATCCCCAGAAGTCGGTCCCTTTCTCTGCTGAGAGTCCTTGCCTGCTTTACTTCCTTCTACTAGTGAGGCTGGTGACTGTGGGGCGACTTGATATCTCATGGTCTTACTTGCAAAGGCTACAGTGTTCCATGACTATTTGGATTTGTCAGAGCCATTGCCTGGGGCTCAGGGAGCAGCTCCTCAGCTATCCTATGCACCTCGTCCACACCCTACTCTGCCTCCCACGAATGGGCCTCACAGCAGAGGGAGTCAGGACGGACTAGGGAGCCGGCGCAAGGTTGAACACTCAGTAGATTTACGTCGGAGGTGCAGCTCATCCCCTTACAGCTGGGTGACCTCTGTAGAGCTGGGGTGTCCCTCAGGACTGATGTGACTATGCTTTGCCAACAGCAAAGAGGCATGTGAATGGGAGGCACATCTGTCATCCTTTGGGGTGGCTGTTAGGAGACCTGAAGAGGAGAAAGGGGTCTCTGTCTTCTCTGTGCTCAGAACCGGCTGAGATGGGGCTGCTGAGCCTGCCTAAAGGGACAGAACAGAGCCAGGCAGCAGGGGAGGCAGTGCCCAGACAGAGGTCACAGGGCAAGGACAACACTGGAAGTGCTTGTCCCCAACAGCAGAGTTGAGGAGATACAATCTTTTCATTACATGCTCAGGCTTCCTGGGCTGCTGGCCAGGGTACACCCAGCCCTCAGCTTCCTCTACAGGCCCAGCAGGGACACTGCCTTCCTCTGGGAAAAGAGGAGTTCTGGGACCCCAAAACAGAAGAGAGGCAGCACAACCAGCTGGCTGAACTTGGAGCTCTCATCTCTGGGGTTGGGGGTGAGGGCAGAGCAATGAAGCCCAGACCAGTTCAGTATTCCCCCACAACACACCCACTCGGGTTCTGCCAAGACCTGGGTGGGGCTGAGGAAGGGAGGAGCATCAGTCCTGCCCCCTGGAACATCCAAACCCCCTGGTCCAGGTTCTCCGAAGGCAGGACTCAGTGAGCTCATGGGCCTGCCATGCCCAGCCCTGTGTAAGACAACAGGGAAGGGTGGGCTCTGTGGGTGAACTAGAGAGTGGAACTTATCCCCTCCCCAGAAGACACTCAGAATTTTTTTTTCTAGTGTGGTATTTTTGCTGGACCAAAAAAGTATGTCTGCCTGTCCAGGTGAGAGCTGCCAGTCTGCAATCTCTTCACCCAGTTTCCTTTTACCTCTGAAAGATTCCAGCGTCCACACCCCCAGCCCCATCTGAGTCCAGGTGAGCAGGGGCCCCTCTCTGATGGGTCCCATAGGGCAGGGCTCTGCCCTTCCAAGAAGGGCCTTTCCATTCGATGTTCCTTTAAGGCTCACAACTCTGAGACGAGTGTTTTAACCCCTATTTTGCTAGTGAGGGAAGAGAGGCAAGCACAGTGACAAAACGACAGGAGTTGCAGAAAGTGAGCATGGGATCTGGCTGCTTGTGGCTTGCTGTCTCACAGAGGACACGCAGCAAACCAACTTGGATTTGCAGAGCAGTTATGCGTTTTAGAGAGGGATTTCATGTATCAAAGCGCATCCAATCCCTTGGTATACAGAGGGGAGGTCTGGGACACAGAGACAGTGACACCTCACGTCAAACCTGGGAGAACGAGGACTAGAAGCCAGGTCTCTTCACTCCAACTTCTAGGCTCTGTTCATCTAAGACGTCAGGCCATCCCTGAGCAGGCACAGACAGCATGGGCACCTGTTCATTTCACCCCAGGACCCTGGGGGAGACCACTCATCCTCCTTCTGTCCCTCTCCCACAGGTCCTTCCCACAAGGAGAGGAAAGGAGGCTGCTCCCCTTCTAGTCTCAGCATCGAGGACCATCCTCGGTTCTTGTAGGCTATTTATCCACACACTGCCCAGTAAATGTGAGCAGAATGGAACCAGCTTTGCCCCACACCCAGGCCTGAGGACTTTGCATTGGTTCCTCCAGGACACCCATCTGAGGTCTGTGCCCAAAATCTGAAGGATAATTCCCCACCCTGCTCATAGTCACAGGCTTTGCAATGACCCAACAGGAAGAGAATACGGAAGGTGCTAACGTAGAGCGCATGCAGCTGGGAGACCTCTCCAGGCAATCGCAGCCCTGACCTCAAAAGAGCTCAAGGGCCCACCTGGGGCAGGCCCAAATCAGCTGCCCAGGACAGCTTGCTTCGCACAGAGAAAGGCTTCCCCATCCTTCCTCCAGCCAGCCAATACAATGCAGGAGGTAAGAGCTCTGATCCCAGAGCCCTTCAGGCTGGGTTCAAACCCCAGCTCAGCCACTTGGTAGCTATGTGCCCTTGGACATGCTCTTAACCTCCCCGTGCCTTTGTTTTCTCATCTGTACAATGAGGACAATACTAATAGCTACCCCATAGGATAGTCACGAGCAGTGTATAGGTTAATAAATGTTCCGTGCTTGGAGCAGTGCCTGACACATTATAAGGGCTACATAAGTAATTGGTTGATTATCATTGTTGTTATTGTTTTCTTAACCAAGAGAGACTATGGATATCAATCAAAGCAGACAAAAACCTAACATGCTGGGGGAGGTTCTGTGGAGGAGGGTGCCAAGGCCTGTTGGGTAAAGGGCTGTCACCCTCCAGAGGCAGGTGGCTCACCAAAGGGATTACATCAGGCGGAAATTGCCATTAATAGCAGTTCCCTCTTGGGCCAGACACAAGCCTACAGAGCACGAGGAAGTGAGAAATTTTACTATTGCAGGAGTGAGAAATATTACTACTGGGCAGAATTCCATTTTTAGAACCTGGGAAGTTATTTTGAGGGTTAGTGTTTTCATTTTTTTTAATAGCTTCTGCGCTCTAACAATACTCAGGGCAAGAACTGCTCTGAGGAGAAACCAGGGCACAGTGGGGAGCCCTGCCAGTCTCTGTGGTTGCTGGGCAACCCCTCACCGCCAGCAGGGCTAGTGGAGAGCAAGGGTAGGCTCCACACTCCCACACCCCTCCTCACAAGTGCCAGAACTCATTAGATAAGCCCCTCTCAAGGGTGTCTAGAAGAAGCAGCCTCATTTTCTTTTCAGCCCGGGCAGCTTGGAGTGAGGAAGGTAGGCCCGCAGGAAAAAGCACACCGAACAGCTGCAGGCCAGCCTCACTTTCGACAGCTATGTCAGGTTCCTACGGCTGCTGTCACAGATCCTCATGAATTTGGTGGCTTAAAACAACAGAAACGGATTCCCTCATAGTTCTGGAAGGCAGAGAAGTTCAAAATCGGTATAACTGGCCCAAAATCCAGTTTCAGTCAGGCTGCACACCCCTCTGGAGGCATCATGGGAGAATCCGTGCCTGGCCTCTTCCAGCTTCTGGTGGCTGCCAGCATTCCCTGGCTTGTGGCCACATCACTCTAGTCTCTGCCTCTGTGGTCACATGGCCTTCTCCTCTTCTGTTGTGACAAATCTCCCTCTGCCTCTCTCTTAAGGGTATCTGCGATTGCATTTAGGCCCTGCTAGGATAGTCCAAAACTATCTGCCCATCTCAAGATCCTTAATCACATCTGCTATGACCTTTTTTCCATATAAAGTAATATTCACTGATACCAAGGGATTAGGATCCAAAGTCTTTGGGGATTATGATTCAGCCTACTACCCACGCTGACATCTTCCTCTAACAAAGCTGACCAGCAGCTCACCGCTCCACCCCCTGGCATCCTGGTCCTGTCACTCTTCACCACCTGGCACCGTACACCAGGCTCAGGATGACTGGGCACATGGCCCTGCCCCTGAGGCCCTACCCACCCTGGAGTTGTCTCTCACAGACCCACAAACAAGCCAAGCAAGGCTGGAGTTTCCTGGAGCAGCAGGGATGTTTAACTACACACAGGTTGTGGCAGCTCCCTCGAGGCCTCCAGTTACTGTCACAGAGGGAAATAGGGAGCTATAGACCAGAGGCCAGCACTGTAAAAATTTTATTTAAAAAAATCCTTTTATTATACTATACAAATTCAGTAAAGGAGTGGAAAAAAATATAAAATGCAAAGCCTTTGGAATTCTAGCACCCAGAGATCATTTTAAAATTTGTTGTGCAAGCAACCTTCCTTCTAGACCTTTTTCTATTCAGATAGAACCATAGACTTACAGTTTTAAAAAACAGAAGTGGCATTATATACTATACATTCTGCTTTTCAACCAGGTTTTTTCAATAAATGATTTATTCTAGGTGCCTTTCATGGCAGTGCATAGAGCATTTCTTCTTACATCTTTTTAAAGGCTGCAGAGGATCCCCCCACCCCCCGCCCCACCATGTGGATGAGCCACGATTAAGTTACCCTGCTGATGAGCATTTGAATTGTTCCTAGTTTTGTAGCTGAAACTAATGTAGTGAGGTAATTCAGGGAGAGACTAATATCTGACTAGTTCACATCATTATAGGAGGCTCACAAAGACAAGGAGGCATTTTTCTCTCACCTCCATATGCCACCTCAACACTACCTCAAAGCAATGAAGCCTAGGATGAAGGAAGTCAGGACTTCTTCCCTCACTCCCAAGAAGAACTAACAAAATGTTGTTCTCTGAGGCAGAGCCTTACTGAGACAAAGAACCAGATGGTCTGCAAGGAGGAGGGACTCTGTCTTTGTGGAGAGGCTTCCACTGCAAGCACACAAACATCTCTTCTCAAACTGGCTCAGATAGAGAGAATGTATGGCCTCCAACATTAGAAAAGCCCAGAGGCTCGGTGAGATTCTGGTGTGATTTGATCTAGAGTTTCACAACATCATCAGGCTTTAGTTCATTTCTCTGTAATTGACTTGGCTCAGGCTTGCTCCGTAGATTAGCTTCATCCTCAAGCTCATTTTTATCCTTGCAGAAAAAGAACTAGAGCAGTTCAGATCACATATCTATCTATGACATCTATAGGAAAAGAAGATCTCTGTCCTTATACATCCAACAGAACTGCATTATGATGGGAATACCTTGGGCCATGTGCCCGCCACCGAACCAACAGCTGTGGTGGGAGGATGAAATATTCGACAGAGTTAGTCTAGGTCACATGCTCCCCTCCAGAGTTCAGGTACAGATGGCTTTCCCAAAGTCAGAGGGATTTATTTTCCAACAAAAAGTGAGCTGTTAGAAGAGGGGAAGTGGGGATTTATGAGAGTTTTTGTTTTGTTTTGTGTTGTTTTGATGAAGTTTTGCTCTTGTTGCCCAGGCTGGAGTGCAATGGTGGAATCTCAGCTCATCGCAACCTCCACCTTCCGGGTTGAAGCGATTCTCCTACCTCAGCCTCCCAGGTAGCTGGGATTACAGGCATGCACCACCACGCCTGGCTAAGTTTGTATTTTTAGTAGAGGCAGGATTTCTCCATGTTGGTCAGGCTAGTCGCAAACTCCCGACCTCAGGTGATCCGCCCACCTCAGCCTCCCAAAGTGCTGGGATTACAGGCATGAGCCACTGTGCCCGGCCTATGAGAGCTTTTAAGGGTGTAAGGGCTTAGAGAGAAATAAGTGAGTTTACTGGACTGTATAAACTCCACACCCCAACTGCCTATAGAATCCCAAGGGGATTAATACAAAACACTACCCTATGGAGGAACAAATTCACACTGACTCCCCAAAAATGCACCATAAACACCCTGATGTGTGGTGTTTATCCTTATTCTATAATAAATTCCTAGCGATGGAATCTGAGTCAAAGGGCTTGAGTATTTCAAACTTTAATCGATATTACAAAATTGCCCTCCAAAAACGTTTCTACCAATTTTTCCTTCCAACTATACAGGCTATGAAAATGCCCATTAACCCACACCTTGTCAATACTAAATATTATTCATCTTTTAGCTGAGCACAGTGGCTCACACCTGTAATCCCAACAGTTTTGGGGAGGCTGAGGCAGGAAGATCACTTGAGGTCAGGAGTTCTTGACTAGCCTGGCTAATATGGTGAAACCCTGTCTCTACAAAAAATACAGAAAATTATCTGGGTATGGTGGTGCATGTCTGTAATCTCAGCTACTTGGGAGGCTGAGGCAAGAGAATCACTTGAACCTGGGAGGCGGAGGTTGCAGTGAGCCAAGATTGTGCCACTGCACTCCAGCCTGGGTGACAGAAGGAGACTGTCTCAAAAAGAAGAAGAAGAAGGAGAAGAAGAAGAAGAGGAGGAGGAAGAGCAAGAAGAAGAAGAAGAAAAAAAAATATATATATATGTGTATATATATATTTCATCTTTTTAATGTTTGCCATCCTGATAGATTTAATTTGATTTTTTTAAACTATGGGGGAAGGTGAACATCTTTTCATACATGTAGTAGCTAATTATAATACTTTTTCTATGGATTACTTGCTCCTGGCTTTTTTTGCATTTTTCTGATGGGTTGTTTATCTTTTTCTTGTTGATGTGGAAAAGCTCTTTGTAGATTAGAGATACAAACCCTTTGTTTTATCTGTTGCAAGTATTTTCCCCAGCTTGTCCTTTGTGCTTTGACTTTGTATACAGAGCTTTTGTTGTCCAGAACATTACAAATTTTATGTAATTAAATGTATTAGGCTTTTCTGAGTTTCTTCTTAGAAAGGTCTTCCCCACTCTAAAATAAAAAAAAATAGTCACTCCTGTTTTCTTTCATGTCTTCTGTGGTTTCTTTTTATATTGAAATATTTTTTCTATCTGGAATTTGTTTTATATTATAGATGTGAGGCAGGATGACTTAGCTGTTTTTTGTTTTTTGTTTTTTTTAAAAGAGACAGCCGCTTAGGATGTAGGGACTTTTCTTTTCTTTTTTTTTTTTTTGTGAGACAAAGTCTCGCTCTTTCACCCAGGCTGGAGTCCACCGCAACCTCCGCCCCCCAGGTTCAAGTGATTCTCCTGCGTCTGGGTCATTTTTATATTTTTAGTAGAGACGGGGTTTCACCATGTTGGCCAGGCTGGTCTGGAACTCCTGACCTCAGGTGATCCACCACCTCGGCCTCCCAAAGTGTTAGGATTACAGGCGTGAGCCACGGCCCCCAGCCGGATGTAGGGACTTTTAAGATTCCAGAGTCTCTGCAAGTTCCCTGTGGTTCTGATATTTGTTAACATCTTGTTTCCAGGGAGCAATGAGAAGGAACTAGAAGGAAGGCTGGTGCTTCTCTTCAAGTCCGGGGACAGCCAGGAAAGGAGGACCCCGTGAGAGTGGGACATACTCCTCAGACGATGTTAGGAGGATGGATGCAGGGCCTGGAAAAGGGGAAACAGGCTGAGCCCCTGCAGCAAAGAAGAAGGAAGGCAGGAAGAGTCGCTCTTCTCTTAGGAAGAATCCAGGGAGCAAGAGAGAAAGACCCTAGTAGCGGCCACCGCACCCCATGGACCCGATACCAGGGAGCATTCTGTTCTTTACTCTCTGCATTCCAATCTTCCAGCCTAACTGGGTGGGCTCATTAGCGTGTGTTCCGCAAATTTTTTTTTCTTTTTTTTTTTTGAGACGGAGTTACACTTTTGTTGCCCAGGCTTGAGTGCAATGGCATGATTTCGGCTCACTGCAACCTCCACCTCCCAGGTTCAAGCAATTCTCCTGCCTCAGCCTCCCAAGTAGCTGGGATTACAGGTGTGAGCCCCCATGCCCAGCTAATTTTTGTATTTTTAGTAGAGATGGAGTTTTGCCACATTGGCCAGGCTGGTATTGAATCCCTGACCTCAGGTGATCCACCTGCCTTGGCCTCCCAAAGTGCTGGCATTACAGGAATCAGCCACCACACCTGGCCATTCCACAAATATTTTTTGTGCCCCTACTCTGAGCCCAAGAAAGCATCACTGCATCCTGCTCTAGTCATAATGGAAGTTGGGACTAATGGCCCTGAGACAAGAAGAAGAATGCTGTGGGGAATCTGCCATGCTGCAAGAGGCAGGAATTCATCTTTTTTTTTTTTTTTTGAGACAGAGTCTTGCTCTGTTGCCCAGGCTGGAGTGCAGTGTTGCAATCTCGGCTCACTGCAACCTCTGCCTCCCGGGTTCAAGCAATTCTCCTGCCTCAGCCTCCTGAGTAGCCGGGACTACAGGCACCCACCACCACACACAGCTAATTTTTGTATTTTTAGTAGAGACAGGGTTTCACCATATTGGCCAGGCTGGTCTTGAACTCCTGACCTTGTGATCCACCCGCCTCAGCCTCCCAAAGTGCTGGGATTACAAGCGTGAGCCACCGTGCCTGGCAGGAATTCATCATTTTAGAAAGACTTCCTTCAAACATGTCATTTAAAATTTCGTTCTTCAGATCTGAAAAAGTAATCACCCGACTCTGTTAGATAAAAGAAAATGGGTGGGTTCATTGGTGCTGTCATGGTGGTGTGCTGAAGAAGAACCCGGGATTTGTGAGACTGGATGTATGCAAGAGTCCACTGGAGAGGCTGAGAATACTGCATGCAAAGATTCTTGATGTTATTAAGCAAAACCCTAAAAATGCAACATACAGAAAGTATACAGAACAGATTACAAATGAGAAGCTGGTTAAAATGGTTAAATGGTTAAAGCAGAACCAGATGTTAAAAAATAAGAAGACTGACTTCAAGGTTGCCAAAGAGGTGATTCTTCAGGCTCAAAATGAATGAAGTCTGGCGAAAAAAATAATGCAGTGGAAACCATGGGACTTCTTAGCAGAAGAGCCTCCTGCCAATCAGCGGAAATGGCCAATATAATCATTAAATGACTTTGGTGGGTTGATGGGAAACTGGTGTAATTAAGTGTTCTGGTATATTAAAAGTACATCCACATTATTGATATTTTACAATCAAGAAAACCAATACAGAAAATATTTAGATGTTAAAATTGGTGGTAACAGCAACACAATCTTGTGAATCAATTTTTGATTTGTAAATTATTCCCACAAATTATTTCAAAGATGATATTTCTTCGAACATAAAACTTGTGGGAAGATTTGAAAATTAATTAGAAAAATTCCTACAGATCGTCAATGCAGAGGCCAAAATCAACAAAGTGGTTTCTTTAGTAGTATCTTCAATATATCATTTAATTTTTTTATTATCCTGACAAAGAAAGGGCCCTTAATTATTATTGTCTAAACAAATTTATAAGTCACTGTTTGAAGTAAATTAGTAAGAGTGGATATTTTCAAATGTGATAAAATAGCACAAGTGGCTGATGATAAAATTGGAAGTTATAGTTAACCTGGTTGGCTGTGATCTTATGTATAAAAGAAAAATTTAAATATATTATGAGATACCGATTACAAAAATCCATAGTAAATGTCATTTTATTTTAATCTTTATTTGAATTATTATTCCATTTACTCTATTTTCATATAATCTTAATTTTATGATACTTTGTTGTTACTCTATTATTTTTGGAAACCATCAAATTAGAATTTATTATACAGTTGAAGAAATTCATTTAGTACTTGCAAGAAAGATTTCTTGCACAGAGGTAGTTGTGCAAGAAATTTTCCTCTGTTTGCCTTTAAGGAACTTGGTTTTCTGGCCCTTGGCCTTTAATTTTCTTGATCAACCCAACTACATCAGAATAGGGGTAGAATTCTCATAAAAGAAGAGATATTAAGAGTTCTCGAAGTTTATCTGGCATATGGATAAGCTTATATTCAAAATATCTTAGTCATGCGGCTATAAATTCAAAGTAGAATCACTAAGTAGTTTTCATTAAGTTCCTGATATGAGCGTAGGTGGGTATGAAAACAAGACAAATGCTGTTCAAGGGAAAAAGTTGGCAAGCTTAAGGTTAAACAAAAGTAAAATTACTTTTCACGTGTTCTCACCTTTTCTTCCAACCTCCCTATCATTTCTAAATTTCTGTTAAATTGAACTTGGTATCTTTTTCCGTCATAGATAGGACTTTTGTGGGTTGTGTGCACGTGTGCATGCACATATTTGCATATATTTGTATATTTTGCTATCTTGTGGCAAAATGAAATCTTTCAGAATGAGAAAAAAATGTATTTCTTCTTTTTTTCCAGCATATTTCTTCCCTCATAGACCTGTAACATAAATGCTAGCTAAGTATTAAAGTGGGTTGAGTTACTTCCTTAAAAAGAAAAAAAAAAAAGGCTCTATTATTAACTGTCAGGCCACTGGTGCCTTCCCTGGGAGGGGCTCAGCCCCTTCTGGCTGGGTTGCCTGTGGACGGTCACCACTGTCAGCAGCCATTCCAGCCCCCATAGCAAGGACTGGCCATCCAGGGCTCACAAGGCAGTCGATCCCAACAGCTTCCACAATAATATGTGTATATCTCTGTCCCTACACGTCCACATCATTCTGGAATCATCTTTTGGGCGATCTTCCCTACTTGAAGGGACTGTCAAACATCTTGGTGTGGTAGGTGCTTCACAAAGTGCTAAATGAATGAGTGAGTCAGTGATGGTAGAGAGCAGGGTGTGGGGCTGGGGATGCAGGACTGTTCCAGGCTGAGACTAGCTGGGGACCATGGGAGCAGAGGCCCAGGTCAGAGCTCAGCCTGTAGGAGGGCATAGACCCTGACAGCTGCATAGGGAGTTTTCCAAGAGCAGAGGCTTTGGATATAGGGTTGGCTGGGAAATTACCATCGTCACCTGGTCCCATGCCCATAACCCTCTATCCCCTGGGTGGGTGACCTCCAGTGGGCAGCCCCCGATGACGAATGGCAGCCCTCCCACTCTCAGAAGCCTCATCAATTCTAGGCCCTGTGGGTCATTCACCTGCCTGGCATTCCCTGAGCCCTTCCCTGCTGACTCACCATAGTCCTGGCTAGTCCAAGCTTCCTGCCAGCGGCCCAGCCAAGACCAGAGGAGAGGGAGGTAGGAGGCCAAGGAGACTGCATCAGGACCCAGGAATGCTCTGCTGGGTGGGAGCAGCGGGGAATAACTTCCACCGCTCTGAAGGGGTGACCAGGAAGTGGACTGTCTAATGGCTGATGGATGCCTCTGTCCCTTAGTCACAGCCAGGCCCTCACCAACCCCCATTCAGAGAACAAAGTCTCCCCAGGCCCTGACCCCCTGCTGTATCAAAGCACCATCCATGGCCTGTGACTGCCTATGCTTGCCTGCCACCGTACTGGTCGTGTGTGATTGCCTGTGACTGTGTGTTATGCGCCGATAGGCGTGGTTGAATGTGACTGTGGTTGTGTTGAATGGTACAAGTCTCTGTGTGACTACATGTGACTCAGAATCCCTGCGTGTAACCATGTCCAGCTGTGATTGAGTGCAGATGGAGGACTGAATGCGATTGCACCTGGTGCTGTATGGTTTTGTGTGATTGTATGTCACGGTGTGTTAGGCATAATCACCTGTGGTTATGTGTGTTCTAGTGGTTGTGTGGTGCTGAGTGTGATGAAGCATGCCTGTGGGTGCGTGTGGCTGTGGGTGGCTGTGTGTGACTAGGTGGGACTGTGTATGACTCTTCAGGACCATGCACACACCTGTCAACCCCCACAAAATATAGGCTGCAGACCCCCAATCTTCTTGGCACAGGCCCAGGCCCAAGAAAGTCAGGGGTCTGCAGCCTATGTCCTGTGGGAGATGACAGGTGTGTGCGTGCCTGCTGTGTGCATCCTCCTTTGCCAGGTTCTGCCCCTGAGGAGCCCGGACCAGCTCCCATTTATGAAAGGAGGTGGAGCCGGGCTGCAGGGTGCTCTTCCCTGCCGTTACCGACCATGTTCAGAGTGTTTTCTTGGAAGCCAGTCTGGGCTTTGGGGGAGTGCCAGCCCGTCTGAGCCCTTGCAACAGCTGAGTCCCAGGCTAACAAAGTCTCAGCTCCGCCGTGACCCAGACCCAGGCTGCCTTCCACCCTGCAGGAGCACAGCCAGCACCTCCCAGCCCTGGCCAGCTGCTTCCACCCTCCCCAGACCTCATCTGGGTGCAAAAAGAACACAGGAACCCAGCTCTGCTTCTTTTCCAACCCTGAAGACATGCTTTGTAAGGGCTTTACCACTAACTCCTTGAGAGAAATCAGATGGGATAACAAAAACAGCCCGGGAAGAAACTGACAGTTTCAGATGTTTACAGGCTCTTCCAGGCCCGGCCCTAGGCTGCTGTCTCTGGGCTTCTGTCCTCCACTTTTCTACCTGAGGAAGGAGGGTGAGCTTCCAGTCTGGCTGCCCCTAGTCACAGGCCAGGTGACCCCACCCACGCAGTACCCTAGCTTCTTGCTGCTACCACCCCCTCCCACAGCTGAGGCAGGCCTTCTACCTCTCTGAGGACGCTCCAACTCTCAGGGCCAGGGTCCAGCCCAGAAGTGACAGGAAGGATCCCTCTGGCTTATTTCCTGCAGATCAAAGTTGGGCAACAGCTGCCCAGATGTGTGAGCCTCAGACTGCTTCTGTCCCTGCCGGGAAAGAATACACTCAGGGTCTGGACCATCTGCCCCAGCTGGTTCTGGGCCAGGCGGGGGTGAGGGATGTGGGACGGAGTTGGTAAGAGGCTGGAGCAAAGTTCTGGAAGGAAGGGTGGCGGGAAGGAAGACACTGTGGGTGGGAGTCAGAGCAGCCTATATGAAGAATCGGGCTAGGGCCAAGGCAGGCACGCTCCCCTACCGACACCGGGGGGCCCACAGACTTGGGTGGGAGGGAGTGTCACAGAAAGGGAATCCTGGACCAGTGGCTCAGGTCACCAAAGCTCTGGTCCTAACTTTGCCACCTAGCAGCTGTGTGACCAGGGAAAGCTGCTTTCCCTCTCTGGACTTTGGTTTATCCACCTTGAAGACTGAAAAATGGTGGAAATGAAGTATGTAAAGTGCAGAGCCCAGTGGCACAAGTAGTTGCTCAATAGACACAACTCACTTGCATCCTAAAGACAGTTACTGACCCCAAGTCTAAGGCCCTTCCTGGCCCAGAAGCTCTATGTCTCTGAAAGAATCAGGCTTCTCTCCCCACATTAGAAGGAACAGGGCCCAGCAGGGCGCGGTGGCTCACGCCTGTAATCCCAGGACTTTGGAGGCCGAGACGGGCGGATCACGAGGTCAGGAGATCGAGACCATCCTGGCTAACACGATGAAACCCCATCTCCACTAAAAATACAAAAAATTAGCCAGGCATGGTGGCCGGCGCCTGTAGTCCCAGCTACTCAGGAGGTTGAGGCAGGAGAATGGTGTAAACCCAGGAGGCGGAGCTTGCAGTGAGCTGAGATAGCGCCACTGCACTCCACTCTGCTCTGGGGGTAGGGGTGTGAGGGGAGCTGAACAGAAAGAATGGAAGAAAGCCTGGAGCAGCCAGGGGTTGGGAGGGTGGGTGGGCATGGCAGCAGGGTCGAGGTGCTTCCCCTGGCAGGATCTGGACTCAGGGACCTGCCAAGACTCTTCCTGCTCCTCCCAGCTGTCACCTAACTTGCCCATCCAACCCATGTCTGCTCCCTTCTCCCCACCAACCATCACTTGTCCCCTGAGGCTGCAGCTCTGAACTCAATTACATCATTCTAGGGTGCAATGGCTCAACACTTACAGAGCAGCCAAGCTAAAGCCAACATCCTAAGCTGAACAGGCTAAGCACCAGAGGCTGAAAACATTAGTAAGATGGGTTCTTATCTTCCAATAACTTTTAATTAAAATGATAATAACACCTGTTGATCGTTCCAGTTAATACCACATGGCAAATTCAACTGCCTTCAAGATCCAGCCACGTGATAAAAGTGACCGCAGCAGCGTGGTGGAAGCAACAGGGCAGGTGCAGCCTGAGGACAAGCTGTGAGCCAACATTTCAAAGTGGGCCAAAGTAAAGACAGCTGCTTATGCTGCCTTCTGTGACATTTCCTGAGTTCTCACTAAGTGCCAGGCATTCTTTCACTTAATTCTCTCCAGAAATCTATGAGATAGAGATTAGCATTGCAGGATTCAGACTCTAGCTCCTAGAGCCCTAGAGTGACTCCATGTTCATGTCTTTCTGTGATCGCCAACCCTCATGGGGCAGGGCCTGTGAGTAGCTCCTAACCAAGGAAATATGGCAAAGGGAATGGGATGTCACTTCTATGATTATGTTATACTGTAAAAGACGTGGGCTGTCAAGGATGACATGCAAATTCATGAAGCGTTCCATAAAAGACCTGGGCTTGGCTGGGCACCGTGGCTCATGCCTATAATCCCAGCACTTTGGGAGGCCGAGGCAGACGGATCACCTGAGGTCAGGAGTTTGAGACCAGCCTGGCCAATATGGTGAAACCCCATCTTTACTAAAAATACAAAAATTAGCCAGGCATGGTGGTGGGTACCTGTAATCCCAGCTACTCAGGAGGCTGAGACAGGAGAATCGCTTGAACCCGGGAGGCGGAGGTTGCAGTGAGCTGAGATCATGCCACTGCACTCCAGCCTGGGCAACAAAGAACAAAACTCTGTCTCAAAAAAAAAAAAGACCTGAGCTTATTAGCAGACTGGTGCTAGACATTTTCTTCCTTGCTGAATTTGAAGAAGTGCCATGATCTGAAGGGGCATCAGAGAGGCTTTGTGGTAAGGAAGTACAGGTGGCCTCTAGGACCTGAGAGCAGCCCCCCACCAACAGTTATCACAAAGATTTTAGTTCTACAACCACAAGATGAATTCTGCTAACAACCTTCATAAGCCTGGAAGTGGATCCATCCCCAGTTGAGCGTCCAGACGAAGAACCCCGCCCTGGCTGACACCTTCACTGCGGCCCTGCAGAGGACCCAGCTAAGCCTAACAAATGTGTCCTGTTCTAAGCCCCTAAGTTTGTGATCATTTATTATGAAGCGATAGAAAACGAAGGTAAGTACCATCTCCATCTTACAGATGAGAAACCTAAAGCTCAGAGACTTTGACCAGAGGCACATGCTTAGCATGAGGCACAGCAGGGACAGAGTCCAGTCTCCAGACTCGGCAGGCTGGTGTTCTCTTTAGGACTCCAGCTGCAGAGCTGGTCATTGTTCTTTCAGGGGCCACCTAGATACAGGAAGAGTAACCTGCATAGTATTGACTGAAATACATCTTTTTTCCATTTTAATTTAACAAACATTTGTTGAGCCCTCTCTGTGTGCCCAGCACTGTGCCAGGTGCGAGGGATTCCAGGCTGTGGTGGGACTAGTGGTGGATGTGGACAACAGACAAGTCATGTCAGTGTGATAAGGGTTACAACATGAGGAGAGATGATGTGCTGGGAGCATGTGATGGGGCAACCAGCCTCTACCAGGGGCCAGGGACAGCCTCCCACAGGAAGTGATACACAGGTCCCTTGGGGTGGGCCTGGTGGTGAGCCAGCCCCTCTGAATTGCAAGTGAGTGAGTAGGTGAGTGGGTGGGCTTTACTGGCAAAGGGGTCTCCAGAGAAGAGGACTCTTCCAGCAATGTGAAATCACCCTGCTTCCATGCACTGGCTTCCAGGACACCTGTCTCAAGGACCCAGGGCCTCTATGACTGCCCTATGACGCCTCAGAGCTCAGATCCCAATGAGCACCACTTCCCGGATGCATCATGGGTGGCTGGGGTGGGGAAGTAGTTGTTTGGCTGTGACTCTCATCTTCTAGACATCCCCAGACATCTGGCAGGGGAAGAACTGTAGGTTGGGGTGGGAGGCAAAGCAGGGAAATAGGGGGTACATGGATGAGGGTATGAGCAGAGCCAGAAAAAGGAGCAGGAATTAGAAAGGGCCCCCCCCCCCGCCCCCATGGCCCAGCTGCAGTCTGTAGTGACTCGGCAGACCCAGGAGTCCTTGCTCATCAACTGGCTGGATGGTATGGATCATGCAGGGTCCCAGGAGGAAGCTGTCAACACACTCAAACTGGGGGATTTGAGAAGTATCCAATAAGGAGACTATTGTCAAAGGTCTTGGAAAAGGATTGCAGGAACCTGGACCAAGAGCATCAGGCTTTTCTGCTGCTGGACCTGATGAGCCCAGGGGAGGTCACCAGACCTGCAGAGCTCTGGAGCTGAGTAGATAGGGCTGCCTGGCAGCAGCTGTGGCCTCATGGAGGGATGCAGTCAGGCTGTGGCTACCCTGCAGGAGGTTAAGTGCCCTGACCTCACTCTCCTCTCTGCCTCCCATAAGCTGTCAGTGCTCCCCAGTGACCGAGGCAGAGGGTAAGGGCACCCACGGATGTAGTTCCCACAGTCCTAGGGGGCAGACCAAGATGGAGAAAGTTGGCAGGCAGACTGGAAGAAGACACCCAATCCTGACTCAGTTTCCTTCTTTGTACAAGAGTGTTGATGAGCATGCTTATGTTTTGGTTGTTCCAAATTTGAAAAGCAGTCATGTATCTAAGAGCCCCAGCCTGGAGTCCGGCAGGCACAGGCTGGTTGCCAGCATTTGGTTTCCAAGAATCAACAACAAGAACACAAAATCGGGGCCACTGAGAAGCCAGTCGCCAGCCCCAGAAGCCCTGGGCAGCAGAACAATCACTGACGAGAGGTTGGCTCAGGAGGTCTTAGAGTCCTTGCCGGGAATGGAACCCAGAAACCCTTTCTCCGCACACTCACTCACACCCCAGTCCTGCAGCTGTGGGAGGGCGGGGTGCCTGACCTCTCTGCCGTGCTGGAGAGCAGCAGCAGCAGGCCTGTGGGCAGCGCAGCGTCTGCCCTCAGGGTGGCAGAGGGGCAGGCAGCTAGACCAGGAGGCCCAGCTCTGCCTAGAATTGTGGGCCCAGCTGGTAGGAAACTAGGCAGTGCTGCATTCACTTCCCCCAGTGTGGGGATACTCCCATGCACCCTAGACAGTAGCATCTAGGTGGGAGGAAGCTCGCGGCCCCACTGGGCTCCAGGGCAGCTGGGAAGCCTGGTTATTAGAAAGTAGCCGCCTGGCCCTGGATGTCTCCAGCCTAGGGCCCGAACAACCCAAGCCCTCAGAGCCTCTCCAGGCCCGGCCCCACCTTCTACCCACTGTGATATTTATTCCCCTTCAGCGACCATAACAAAGGCCCCTGGTGAGACCCACAGCCCTCTGCCCTTTTCTTTATCACTGGCATCACAAGTTCACAGGAAGAGGGTTTTCAAAGCAACAGAGTCAAGACTGCACTGCGGTCAACGTTTTTCAAAAGAAAGGAAACCAAAATGGATCAAAGAATTGCAGGTGCAGCAGATTAAGACTCTGCCTGTGACCTGTGCTGGGAAATGGGCCAGGGAAGGGTGTGAATGCCTTGGGGTGGGGGCAGCCCCTTCCACTGATTTACTGCCTTTCCAGCTCTCCAGGGCAAGGGCAGGGGAAGGGACAGAGAGGTGAAGACCATGGCGGGTGAGAAGACTCAAATGTTTGGGAGCCAAACCATTGGGAGGTATCTTCACTCACCCAAAATGCCCCGTGCTGTGAAAGGAGGGCCAAGCACACAGGATCAGTCAGAGGCCCACGAGGAGCACCTGCTTCCCTGGTGGTCAGCTCCTCGTCCTTTTCCTCGTTCTGATCTCTGCCCAGGGAGGCCCTCTGCAATAAATCCGTCCAGCCCCTCTCTCCCCTGGGCTGCCAGAGCTGTCCGTGGCTCTCATCTGCACCCGGAGAAACAGGCTCTGAACTGTTCACCCACCTCGGGTTTGCACTGAAATCCAACCTCCATGCTGGATTGGTAAATTGAGCTTTTCTAAGCAACATTCTATCTGTTTCTTACAGATTGACTGTAAGTTCCAGGACTAAAGTGCTTCCTAGAGCTTAAAATGAGAAACATGAAGTTCCTATACCGCCTATTAAATTTCTCCAGCTGCTTGTAAGAAAGTTATCTAGGCCAGGCATGGTGGCTCACACCTGTAATCCCAGCACTTTGGGAAGCTTAGACAGGCAGATCATTTGAGCTCAGGAGTTCGAGGCCAGCCTGGCCAACATGGTGAAACCCCATGCTACTAAAAACACAAAAATTAGCTGGGTGTGGTGGCACATTCCTGTAATCCCAGCTACTTGGGAGGCTGAGGCAGGAGAATGGCTTGAACCTGGGAGGCGGAGGTTGAAGCGAGCCAAGATGGCACCACTGCACTCCAGCCTGGGTGACAGAATGAGACTCAAAAAAAAAAAAAAAAAAGTTATCTAATGCATTTAGTATGGGTTATAAAGTTTTTTGTTTTACTGCTCTTGTTTTCCTTTTGCTTCATTTTTTTCTGGTTTCTTTTTAATTTACTTTATCTTGTTATGTTGAATGAATTTCTAAACTCTTTTTCTAAGTTGTGAAATGCAACAACTATTTGGAAAAGCATAGGGAATTGTAGAATGAACATCTTTGTACCCACCAACCAGCTTTACCAATTCTTTTTTTTTTTTTTTCCTGAGACAGGGTCTTGGTCTGTTGCCCAGGCTGGAGTACGGAGGTACAATCATAGCTCACTGCAGCCTCAAACTCCTGGGCTCAAGCAGTCCTCCTGCCTCAGCCTCTGGAGTAAACCACACTTGGCTAAGTTTTACAATTTTCTGAAGAGGCAGATCTCACCATGTTGCCCAGGCTGGCCCCGAACTCCAGCTCAAGCAATCCTCCCACCTCTGCCTCCCAAAGTATTGGGACTACAGGTGTGAGCCACTGCATCCAGCCCAGCTTTAGCAATTCTTAACATGTTGCCACATTTGCTTCAATTTCTTCTTTTTTTATTGTAGTAAAATATGCTAACATAAAATTGACCATTTTCACCATTTCAATTTCTTTTTGAAACACAATATTGGAAATACAGCTGAAGGGCCCTATAACCTCTGTCCTATTCTCTTCCCTCCTTCCCTTGAGATAATCACTATTCTAAATTTGATTCTCCTATGAAACTGATTACATGTACATTGTAAAATAACCCATACAGTAAAGAAAGGTATAAAGCACAAAGATAAAATTCTCCTGCTACCCCCAGCGTGAAACTCACTCCCCATGAAGAAACCACTGTCAAAGCTTCCTGTAAATCTTTCCAGGTATTGTTGTTTTATACTTATGAATTATATCGACTTGTTTTCTTTCTTAACACAAATGGAATTATGTTATCCATACTACTCTCCAGCTTGCCTTCTGTTTCCTATTATCAGTGCTCCTTGGACATTTTTCCATGTGAATACTACTGAATCTATCTTATTCTTTTGAACAGCTGCATGGAATTCTACTTTATTTAATGTTTCCATGGATGGACATTTAGGTGGTTTCCAGTTACTTTGCTATTTTAAGCAAGCGTACACTGAACATTCTCTCTCTCTCTTTTTTTTTTTTTCAGACAGAGTCTTGCTCTGTCGCCCAGGCTGGAGTGAAGTGGTGCGATCTTGGCTCACTGCAACCTCCACCTCCCGAGTCCAAGCAATTCTCCTGCCTCAGCCTCCCAAGTACCTGGGATTACAGGCATACGCCACCATGCCCAGCTAATTTTTGTATTTTTAGTAGTGATGGGATTTCACCATGTTGGCCATACTAGTCTCCAACTCCTGACCTCAGGTGATCCACCCGCCTCAGCCTTCTAAAGTGCTGGGATTACAGGCATGAGCCACCGCCCCCGACCTGAACATTCTTGACAGAGTTTTTGCTCATTTGTGGGAATATTGTACATCTGTAGAATAAATACCTAGAAGAGGAGTTTCTGGGTAAAAAGGTATGGAACATTTGGCACCTCAAAAGCTATTGCCAAATCTAAAAATGATCAACTTAAACACCTACTGACAATGTCTGAGAGTTCCTGCCTCCCCACATCCTCAAGAACACATATTTTCACACCACCACTGGCCTTTTTTTAATCTTCTGTGAACTGTCTGCTCCTATGCCTTTCCTCTAGCCTTTCCTGTGTTTATTTTTCACATGTGACTCTTTGATCCATCTGGAATTAATTTAAGATGCAGCATGAGATAGATGTTCTTTTCAATGAACATTTATTCATGTTTCCCACTCTGTAAATGATTGAATTAAGTGCCAAGACAAAGGGAAACGCAGATCTCTCTCCATTCTTAACAGGCCAGAGTCTACCTCATTTTGCCTCCCCACTTAGAACTAGCCCACCCGAGGCTCAAGGTTAAGAAACGGAACATTGGCTGGGCGCGGTGGCTCACGTCTGTAATCCCAGCATTTTGAGAGGCCAAGGCGGGTGGATCACTTGAGGTCAGGATTCAAGACCAGCCTGGCCAACATGGTGAAACCCCATCTCTACTAAAAATACAAAAATTAGCTAGGCGTGGTGGCAGGTGCCTGTAATCCCAGCTACTTGGGAGGCTGAGGCAGGAGAATTGCTGGAACCCTGGAGGAAGAGGTTGCAGTGAGCCAACATCGCGCCCCTGCACTCCAGCCTGGGCAACAAAGTGAGACTCCATCTCAAAAAAAAAAAAAAGAAATAAAGAAATAAAACATTGTCTCTGCCCACCCATCTTCATAATGGATGGGCTGGACATAGCTACTCTGCAACATCCAGTCAGTTAGTTGTTCAACAAATACGCAGCAGCAGATACCATCACTGGGATTCGGGTTTTTTCCCCCTAGGAGAAGTGTATTGCATATGTGGGGAGTGAGACACTTAGATGTTTGGTAGCCAGAGAAGTGACTGTGACAGATTGCTAAC
Organism: Papio anubis; assembly: GCF_008728515.1. NCBI lineage: Eukaryota > Metazoa > Chordata > Mammalia > Primates > Cercopithecidae > Papio > Papio anubis. The sequence goes on along the minus strand of NC_044976.1, from coordinate 108,209,392 downwards.
AGTCCACGAAAATCTATTCTCCTTTCTTCTTTCTCTCTCTCTCTTTTTTTTTTTTTTTTTTTTTTTTTGAGGCAGGGACTTGCTCTGTTGCCCAGGCTGGAGTGCAGTGGCACTACAGCTCACTACAATCTCAACCACCTGGGCTCAAGTGATACTTCCACCTCAGCCCCCTGAGTCGCTGGGGCCACAGGTGCACCAGTGCATCTGGCTAATTTTTGAAGATATGTTGCTCAGGCTGGTCTCGAACTCCTGGTCTCAAACAATTCTTCCACTTCGGCCTCCCAAAGTGCTGGAATTATAGGCATGAGCCACTGTGCCCAGCCTCTTCTTCCCTTGTAATGCAGTTGAAGCTGTCTAAGTAGGGACAGCATTTTCCAGCCCTATGCATTTAGGTGACACCATATAACTACACTCTCACAGGTGGAATGTGAGTAAAATTGGCATGTGCCCCTTTGGGCTGTAGTGGTTTATAGATATGGCCACAAATTCTTCCACTCTCTTCCCATCAAGAGGTGGGGGGTCTAGGACACCTCTACTTGAACCTGGGCAGTCTTCTATCAAAGAGTACCATGGGAAGAAAAGTGACTTCTGAGGCTTAGGACACAGAAGGTTATGTAGCTTCACCTTGTTCTCTGGGAACACTCACTCTTGAGCCCTGAGCCACCATAAAAGAAACCCAACTCCTTTGAGGCCACCACGTTGGAGAGGCCACATGTTGGTGCTCTGGTACAGTCTTCCAGCCACGTGCCAGGTAAGCAAAGATGCCTCCAGACGGTTCAGACCTCAACCATTTGGGTCTTCCCAACTGAGGCCCAGACATTGCAGGGCAGAGACAAGCCACCCTCACTGTGTTCTGTCCAAATTCCCCAGAATTCCTTGCAGACTCACAGAATCTGTGAAGATAATGAAATGGTTGATGTTTTACAGCACTAAATTTGGGGTGGTTTGTTCTTCTATAATAGACCACCGGAAGGAAGCCAAGACCCAGAAAACCAATTCCCTTTCCTGCTGGCTTCAACCCAGATGTGGCACTGATCCGGCCTCAAGTCCTAGGGATGACAAGCATGGAAGGACCTATGCTGCTAAATAACCACATTGAGTGCTGCTGCTTGCTGATGTGAAGCACTTTGGAAGGTTACATATAAACATCTTTTTTTTGAGACAGAGTCTCACTCTGTCACCCAGGCCGGAGTGCAGTAGCATAATCCCAGCTCACTGCAACCTCCACCTCCTGGATTCAAGTGATTCTCATATCTCAACCTCCCAGTAACTGGGAGTACAGCCTTCTGCCACCACACCTGGCTAATTTTTGTATTTTAATATGTTGGCCAGGCTGGTCTCCAACTCCTGACCTCAGGTGATCCAGCTGCCCTGGCCTCCCAAAGTGTTGGGATTATAGGTGTGAGCCACTGCACCCGGCACATATAAACATCTTTATTCCTTAGGCCAAACAAACAAAACAAAGATATAGCAGGGACCAAGGCAGATGTAGTCTCTGCCCTCCGTGAGCTTATGCCTGGCTGAGGAGGAAGGTGGAGGGGAGGGATTGCTACAACAGATGAAACAGTTTGGTTGTTTAACAACAGTTGTAATCAGTTCTAAGCAGAAATACATAAGGAGCTGTAAAAAACATTCACAGAGGCTCTGACCCAAGCTGGGAGAACATGGAAGGTAACCCTGAGGAAGTAACACTTGCTTGGAGACCAGAAGGGTGAGTAAAAACTAAGTAGGATCGGAGGAAAGGAGAGAACAAGAATGTTCTGGCATCAGAAAGGGACGTAGCATGTACAAAGGCTCTGAGTCAGAAAGGAGACACTGCATTTGAGAAACTGAAACAAAACAAAACTCAGTGTGGACCTTGTGGGCTGGGCTGAGGACTTCAAATACAATCTCTAAGAAATGAGGATTGGCCGGGCGCGGTGGCTCAAGCCTGTAATCCCAGCACTTTGGGAGGCCGAGACGGGCGGATCACGAGGTCAGGAGTTCGAGACCATCCTGGCTAACACGGTGAAACCCCGTCTCTACTAAAAAATACAAAAAACTAGCCGGGCGAGGTGGCGGGCGCCTGTAGTCCCGGCTACTCGGGAGGCTGAGGCAGGAGAATGGCGTAAAAACCCGGGAGGCGGAGCTTGCAGTGAGCTGAGATCCGGCCACTGCACTCCACCCTGGGCGACACAGCGGGACTCCGTCTCAAAAAAAAAAAAAAAAGAAAGAAATGAGGATTGTCCGATCAGATAAGCCTTGGGAGGCTGTGAGGGAAGAGGCTGGGGTCGGGAGGCTACTGGACACTTTCTCTGGGTTGGGGCTGTGGAGATAGAAGTGCTAAAGTTCAAGAGATATTTGGGAGGTGGTTGATAAAATTTAGAGGGAAAGAGAAACTTGTTAAGAGAAGAGTCAAGGATGAAACACTAGTGAGCTGATGTCTAGTCTATGAGTAAATTATGATGTCATGGCCAGAGGAAACCGAGACGTGGCCAAATTCAAAGGGAGCTCAGAACATAGAAAGGGGATTAGGTTTGTTAGTAGGTGCCTTTGAGCATGCCATCTTCCACGTCTTTGTCTAGAATGTGAAAATTATCATGGCTCCATCTATGCTACAGGACTCTTTTAAGTATAAGGATGATGCTTGCATTCATTCACCTAAAAAAACTTGTGGAGAGTAGTGCCTACAATCTACAATAAATAAGATTGGCCAGGTGCAGTGGCTCATGCCTGTAATCCCAGCACTTTGGGAGGCCAAGGTGGATGGATCACTTGAGGTCAGGAGTTCAAGACCAGCCTGGTCAACATGGCAAAACTCTGTCTCTACTAAAAATATAAAAATTAGCCAGGTGTGGTGGTGCACACTTTTAGTCCCAGCTACTCAGGAGGCTGAGGGATGAGAATGGCATGAACCTGGGAGGCAAAGGTTGCAGTGAGCCAAGATCACGCCACTGCACTCCAACGCCTCCAACCCAGGTGACAGTGCAAGACTCCATCTCAAAAAAAAAAAAAAAAAAAACTACAATAAATAAGATTAATACATAAAGTATATAGTGTATTCATGAGAAGTGCCAAGGAGAAAAAATTAAGTGGTGGTGGCTAGAAGGAAGAGTAAATTCTTAGGTAGAATGTTCCAGGTATATACTCACTAGCAGGATGGACCTAGGTTCTGTGGAAACTGAAGTTTATACAATGAGGGGATGCGAGATGCTCCTTTATTAAAAGAAGATAAAAACATCTTACCTTTGCAAATTTTACAAAGATATGTGACCATCTGAATAGATTTCTAGGGCCTTGGAAAAGGCCCCTGTGAGTGCAGGGCCCCAAAGCACAAACCTGCATATTTCTCCGGGCGTCCACCCCTGCTCAGGAGTAAGGGCAGGGGGTGGGCTGTGGGTATCACAATAAGAACCTGTTTTCAGGCCGGGCGCGGTGGTTCACGCCTGTAATCCCAGCACTTTGGGAGGCCGAGGTGGGCGGATCACGAGGTCAGGAGATGGAGACCATCCTGGCTAACATGGTGAAACCCTGTCTCTACTAAAAATACAAAAAAAATTATCTGGGTGTGGTGGTGGGCACCTGTAGTCCCAGCTACTGGGGAGGCTGAGGCAGGAGAATGGCGTGAACCCGAGAGGCAGAGCTTGCAGTGAGCCAAGATCGCGCCACTGCACTCCAGCCTGGGTGACAGAGTGAGACTCTGTCTCAAAAAAATTAAAAAATTTAAAAAAGAACCTGTTTTCTGTGACTTAGAGCAAATCATCCAACCATTCTAACCCTCAATTTCCTGATCTGTAAACAGGGACCACAGTATCACATCTTTACAAGGTTTTAAGGAGTAAATAGCGGTGTGTATGTGCTCAGCTCATAGTAAAACATGGTAGCTATGTTTAAAACTTTTAATTCCTACTAAATACAGATGGCAAACTACAGTCTCAGTCTCTGGGAGGGACCAGAAAGAACTCAAATAAAAAGGGAATTGCAAACTCTGAGAGCAGGCAGGCAGGCCCCAGGCTGCCTGTGAGTGCTGGGCTCAGTGGCGCCAGATGTATACACTGTTTGCGTGGCCTCTGACATGTGGAATGGGTCTGTGGCAATGACCCTCACATGCTCCACTCTGGAACAGAATCTTATGGAGACCAAACATCCAGGAAAGACCCAGCTGTCCCCGTAGGCGTGGGTGTTTGCATGGAAAGAGCAGAAAGAGCAGAGGCTGTGAGCTCAGGAGGACCTGGATCAGAATCTTGCCTCTGCCTCTGCCTCTGCCAGCCTATGAGCACCTGTGAGCACAGCCAGTGACTGCCCGGTCTGGGCGGCTGCCTCCTCACCTGCAGCCTGGCAAGGCAGTCCTAACACTGCTGCACAGGGGGTTGTGAGGATACGATGAGGTGAAGTGGCAGGCACACACAGAGTGAGATAAATCCTCCTTCCTTTCTTCCTCTTCCCCATCAGGCATTCCAGGGTCTGCAGCAAAAAGGCCAAGCTGTGATGCCTGGAGCACTCGGTGACTCCGGAAGTTCTCCTCAGGCCCTGGGTGTGTGGCTGCCTTGGCAAATGCTCACTGGCAGATAACAAAGCCAGTTTGACCCGCAGTGGGTGCCCATGACGTTCAATGACCTAAAACAATTAAACCCATAATCAGAGAGTGCTTAGACTTGGCTGCTGTGGGTTTGCCTACCCACAAGTCACAATCATCTTGCTGGGCTTCTATGTCGGCCGTTAGCCCTCAAAGTCCTGTTGCTAAGAGATTATGAACCAAATGATGTTTCCAAAAAACAACCACTACAGGATGTCCCAGGGGAGAGCCATAATAACAGCCTAAATGGAATGGACCTGCTGTTACTGATAAAACCTTATAGAGTTGAGGAATGGGGTAACTGAGGTAGCCTCGCCATACACATCCTATGTAAATTACTGGTTTGCAAAGGTTTTGAATAGAATAAAATGGACTCAGTGATACAACTGTGATGGATGTAGTCTAATGTCTTCATAATTCCAAAGGTTCTTCAGTCAACCAAGATGTATTTGTTGGTGGTCTATTATTTTATGCATATTTACGACCATCTCAGCTACATTTAGTTGCAGGCAGTGACTAAGTCTAACATAGCTGTAACCACCCCCGTTTGGCAGAGTGCCTGTTTGCAATAATTAAGTGATTTAACATAGCCATTCACACCCACCTCCATTATTGCTCTGTTGCTGAGGCAACAGGAACCAGTCAACTAACAGAAGCCAGGTTAGAGTAGGACAGAAGGAAGTCAGTAAACCGGGCACTTGCCAAAAACTGGCTGTTATCTGGCAGCTGGAGTCGTTTTGCCCATGGGATTTTCCTGGGAAGATGCAGTCGTTTTGTTCTGTGTCTTCACCAAAGGCTGCTGGGTCACCCCCGATGATCTCTATCAGGCAGATGGATTAGTGCAAAGTAGCTGTTCCATAATCTGTTATGAAAGGAAATCCTGATCTCTGCTGGCCTCTCTCCAGACCTGGGAGCCTAGTAGTGTGATACCAGCCCCCGACACTCCCTTCCGGCCCCCTTCCCTGATCTCCTCCCCTCTCAACCCCCGCCATCCACTGCTGCTTTCCATCTGCTCAGGCCCGCTGGCTGCAGCCGACTTAGGGTCTACATTTGATCTCCCTGGGGCAGGTCATGGAGAGAAAGTTTTTGTATTCTTCTTTTCTGTTTTGTAGATGAGGGAACCAAGGGGGAGACAAAGCTAAGTGTCAAAGTCACACAGCTAGTAAGTCAGGAGACAGGCTCATGTCTTCTAGCCCCACATCTCAGGATCTTCACTGCTCACGAGACCCAAGCCCCCTGTGATAGGTGTGCAGGAAACTGCTGGATGTTGCAATGCCTCCTAGAAAGGATCAGTGTTTCCATGGGCTGGCGCTGGTGACCCTCAATCACTGCGTGGCACCCAGGGGAGGGGGCAGAGCCACAGGAACTCTACACTTTTTCCTTCCTCCAAGAGGTAGACGATCACGCAGAGCATTTAAGATCCCAGTCTTGGAAATGTATTCTGCCACAACCAGAGTGAACTTGGACAAGCTACTTACCCTTCTGCAAGGCAATTTCCTCTGCAGAAAATGAGGGTAATACTGGTACCTACCCACCTGATAAGGCTGCCCTGGGGAGCACCTGGGTTTAAACAGGTAGCAGCGGTCAGCAGGATGTGTGGGAAACAATGAACGCTAGCAGCTGCAGCCTGACTCTCACAAGATGCGCATTTTCACCACCACCATCATCATCCACTTCTGCTCAGGACCTGAGGTGCAAAGTGGGGCAGGAGCCTGTGTTATGAGGGGCCTCTGGTGACAAGGAGACAGATTTCCCAGGATTCCTGAGATCTTTAATCCTTGGAAGCTGGGCTGGAAGAAGCAGCTTTGTGGGTTCCGTGCCCATCTAGAAACACGTGCTTCCAGTTGGCTCTCCTGGGCTGGAATTCCCCAGGGCCCGGCCCAGGCCAGCTCCTGCCACTGCCCCATGCACCCCTCACCCCGTACTGGACTCCCTTGGCAGGCCTGGGGGGTCTCGAAGGCTGGCTGCCTCCCTTCACCAGTTATCCATTCCAGCCTCAGGACCCTTCCCAATTCTGTCTGAAAGTTGGTGGAGGGGGTGAGTTCTTGCCGCTCTGAGAGTCTGAAAACCCCAGCCCAGAGAATGGCTTCTAAAAGAGGGCTGGGGGAGTGGGAGGCGGGATGAGGTGTGGGAGGGTGGAGATGAAGCTGAGGCGGAGGGGTCATTAATTCAGCAGCTCTGCCACTTGGCACCAGCCCCCAGGGCAGCGGCTCCAGTTGTCCTGTGGGGCCAGGAGGCTGTTTCTGCCGAGTCATCCTTTCTTGCCCAGAGGGATCCTGGCCCCAAGCCACATTCCTAGTGGGGTCTGAGTGCTGCAGAGTAGGAAGCTTCCTTTCTCACCAGCCCCCAGCGCTCCAGCCATGCAAACAGGCTGGTCTCTCAGCAGCCTCTGCCGGCCACGAACATGCTTCTCCAAGTTTGTCTGCATTCCCCCAGCACCCCAGCCCACCTGGATCCCAAGTTCTGGGAGCTAAAAACACTCCCCAGGGAGGTACAGGAGGCGAGGCGGGGCCTAACGGGAGGGGGCCAGAGGGAGATTAAGGAACGATTTTAAATGTCTGCCTTCCCACGAGGGGCCCTCCTGCTATAAGGGTCCAGTAGCCCCATTGAAAAGCGCTGAATCTCAGCCCAAAGGCAGAGGCAGCAACCCCAACCTCTCTGTGTTGTGTGAAATGTCAGCGTCCCCAGACAAGCAAGGTAGCCACACCTGCTGCAGAGCTCATGTATCAGGAACAGGTTCAGAACACCTACTATGTGCTAAGCACTGCTCTGGGCACTGGCCTTGCAGCAGTGGGCAGGGCAGATGCGGCCCAGACCCTGGCGTTTCTCCCAGCCTTTCCAGTCCCACCACCACTGCTTCCACTCGTGGTCTCCTCCCAGATTGCCCAGGTTCAAATCTTGGCTCCCCACTTCTAGCGATGTGATCTTGAGCAAGTTACTTTACCCCTCTGTGCCTCCATTGCCTCATCTGTAAAGTGGAGTGAAGTAATGCCTATCTCATGGGAATGATGAGAGAGGTAAATGAGTTACTATGTGTAAAATACTTAGAACAGTTTCTGGCACAGAGCTCAATCCATTCCTGTGTGTTCTGGACTCTGTGCCTGGGCTCAGCCCTCCCTCGTCCTGGAATGCCTTCCCCTCTTCCGGAACCCATAAATCCAGCCTCTTTGCTGAGTTTCCAGGTGGGAAGACCAATTAGGGGCAGGCCCACAGTCAGCCCACAGCCTTACTAGGGCCACCAACACTGGCTGAGTGTTTTCCTATTTGCCCAGGGTTTTAAACAGCCCTGTGAGGTAGATAGGGAAGGGAATTCGGGGAGGGAGACACGCGCCTGAGGGTGCAGAACCAGCGAGTGTTGAATCTGAGAGTGGAACTTGGATCTTCTGACTGGAAGTAGCACTGTCTCTGTCCCACCCGGTGGCGTTGGTCCTAAGGAACCTTCAGACATCCTGAGGCTATCACCAGGGCCTCTGAAGCTAACCCAAGGCTCGGCACCCAGAAAATGGGGCCTTCCTGGCCCTTCAGAGGCCCTGGAATCAGTTGAGCTTCTCTCAGAGCCAGCTGGGGCCCACGAAGGCCTCAAGACAGGGGGCGCTGGCTAGCAGAGCCCTGAGGAGGGCCCTGCAGGAAGAGCTCAGCGGAAACTCTGAGCAATGCTGGCAGCCACAGGCCTCCGGGCTTCCTGCACCCTCCACACAGGCTGCCCTGTCAACGTCAATGTGTTTGTGAAACACTGCTGGGTAGGCAGTAGGAATTCAAGGGGCCCCAAGGGTTCATAGGCTGTGGTCACCCTGTTCCTTTGCAGCCCGGGAGAAGGTGGCTTTCTAAAGACTGCTGTCCACAGTGTAATGGGATCCAGCTGCTGCCGAAGACAGTTACCTGAAGGAGGCCCTACGGTCTCCTTAGGCCTTGGGCCTCCAGATCCCATGGCTTCTCCCTGCGGGTCCATATCTTCCGGAGTCCCCATAGATTCAGGGAACCCCCAGACAGAGCAATAGAGTGAAACTTGTGGTTGAAGGACTTTGGAGTGAAAGATAATGTGGGTTATAAGCCCAATTCACAGCTTTGCTAGCTGTGTGACTTTGGGAAAGTTAGTTAACCTCTCTGTAGAGAGCCTCAGTTTTCTCATCTGTAAAATGGTGACAGAAAGTACCTACCTTGTCATGAAGATTAAATAAAACAATGTAAATGGGAGATTTGGCACAGTACCTGGCACACCACAAGCTTTTGATAAATAGGAACTGATGATTTTGTGACCACTGAGTGACAGCAGATATTGGAGGTACAAATACTATTGCATTTCTTTGATTTGTATAATTTTAATTAAAACCATCCAGACCTAATTTACTATACTTGAAAGAAAAACATACCTTCCTCTGGAATCTTCCTCTCTTTTCAAATTGCCCAAGAACCTCCAGGTCTCATGTACTCAAAAAGTGGAAGGGGAGGTGGAGGCTCCAACTTCTGCACCTCGGCCAGAAGAACAAGGACGCTGACCCATTCCCACTGAGGTGGCACCTGTTGATAACTGCTCCCACGTGGTCAGAAGGCAGAGTGTCCCGTGCCAACCAGAGCACCACACAGGCCACGTGCATCTTCTGGGGGCTGACTCCAAGGATGGCTGAGGATGGCTGACAGTTTGCTGGGGCTTCTGGGTCCACCCCTTGCGGTCAGAGTCTGGGTCCCTTTTCCTTCCCCAGGATCCACACTGGGGTTGGGGCTCCTTCTTTACAGACCCCAAAACACAAATGGCCTCCTTACGCCTGTGTCTGAAAGTCCCCAGAAAGCTGCTCCCCTCTGCCACCCCCAGACCCACCCTCCACAGTAAACCCCAGTGCTGAGTCACCTAACTGAGGACTACCAAGGTAACTCTTGCACAGAACAGAGGGAAAAAAGATGGTCTATATGGGGCGTCCTGCCGTATTTTTTTCTTCTCAGTAACTAGGCAGCGGGGAGAAGCCAAAGTGAAGCCGGCATCCAGCGGTGGAGTCTTTGCCTTTTCTCTTTAAGCTCCAGGTGCACCAGAGGTGAGCAGGGGATGGGAGGGTTTCATTTCTGTAGCCGCAGGCGTCAGGCTTCAGAGCCTTAGCTCTCAGCCAGGATGTCTCTACAGTTCAATGGATGCTTGCTGACTGACTGAAAGCACAGTGATCTCTCTGAGGGGGTGGGATCAGGCGGAGATGCTGGGATGGGCAGAGAAGGGGAAGTAGACCAGGGAAATGGTCAGGGGTAAGGGAGATAGGTCTGCAGAAGGGCCGGGAGCAGCCTTGTAGGAGCAGAGGAAAGAGGGTGCAGTTCTAGGGTGGCCTGAGGGTAAGGGGCAGTGAGGGAAGCGGCCACTAGGGTTGCTGCAGGACACCAGAGGCATCTCTGGGAAACCTGTGGAACCTGCTGGATGCCTCCAGGTGCGCAGTGGGGGCCGGGGAGCAGAGGCCTTATGGATGTAGCAGCACCGGAAGGGCAGGTGCATGGGGGGTGGTCCCCGGGGGAGTTCAAAGGCAAAAATCAATATGGCAACTCCCTCTGTGAAGAGACCACTGGGTATGGTCCAAACTGATTCAACAGCAAGCACATTGCCCTTGACAATGTCCAGAGCCCAGGTTCCCACCACCTAGAGGCCGCACCAGCACTCTCTGGGCCCATCTTGGTGCCCTATGCCCAGACGCAGGCCCCTGGAGGCATAAGCAGCCTGGAGCTGACCTGGGCTTCCTCAGGAGCAACGGGTACATGGAGTGTCTGAGAGGCACAGGAGCAACAGCCAGTGCCCCCTGCAGAGGACTACTGGGGTCACGGACTTCAGACCTGATGACCTGGGCTCAAATCCCAGCTCTGCACCTACCAGCCGTGTGACCAGGTGCCCTCTCTGAGCCTCAGTCACACACTGCCTTAACAGTTGGGCCTCATGGAGCTGTTTATGAGGATTAAATGGGAAAACATAAAGCACTTAGCACAGAGCCAAGGACATGCTGAATAGTATAATAGCGGCCTCCTTTGGCATTGTGCTGGTGCAGGTGTGCCGAGGAACTGGGCAGGGGTGACAGACACCTCTTCTAACCTAGTTCCTTTCCAATAACCTAATTGGTGTCTCTCCCTCCCCCAGGCAATTGAAAGGAGGAGGCTGGGCTCCAGCCCCGGAATATGGGAGGTTTCTCACCGTGGTAGGGAAATTGCTGGGTTGGGGGTGTGGGCAGCCACAGTGACCGTCTCTCTGCAGGACGGATGCGGCTTTGCTGACAGAGAGTCTGCGGCCTGGACATGCCAGCGGTGCAGGTCTGAGGTCAGCACTGGGGAGCCGGGCTGGGCCCCACCAGGGCGAGACATCTGCTTTCAATCAGCTGCCCTTCTGCCCGAGAAGGGAATGGGGGCTGAGACCTCCCCCCAGCTCAACTTCTCACCACACAGAATGGACACTGAGGGCAAAGGAGGCAGGAGAAGCTCTAGGGACCCAGGTCAAAGAGATAGAGGTTATTTTTGTGAAGCCACTTAAACTAAATCCTTCAATAGCTCTCTTTTGCAAGGCCATGCCCTGTCCGGCCATTCAGCCCCCCAGCCTCCCCCCACACCGCCCTGGCTCATGCTGCCTTGTCGCAAGCCTCTGGCTTGTCCCCCACTTGAGGGCTTTGCACTCACGACCTGGGGGCCCCTGCCCTGCCCTGCCCTGTGCAGGCTGACCGGTCATCCTTCAGCTGAAATCCCGCTTACTCAGGAAAACCTGTGGACCCATGCTCCATCCCTGTTAACAATCTTGTTGAACACAGTTTGCTTTGTACCTATGTGTTCATCTGCATGACTACTGAATGTCTGCCCCCCACCCTACTCTAGACTGTAAGCCCCATGCATGCAGGAGCTAAGGCTGTCTTCCTTAGGACAATATCCCTAAAATTCAGAGCAGGGCCTGCCACAGAGTATGCCCTCAATAAATACTTGCTGAATGAATGAATGACTCAAGCCTCTAAATATTTATAGTAGTTTCCTTCTGTAGTCTTCAAAGGTTTGAGCTCCGCTAGATCCCTGCAGGATAATCAGTGCTTACACCCATTTGACAGGCCCAGGTGAGTTAATGACCTTGGCTCCCAATCCAAGCTGACTCACAGTATCAGGCTACCTTTGTCTAGGAGGAGGAGGAGGGGGGATAAACTGGGAGAAGAGAGGCACGTGCCACAGAGTCGGAGACCAGAGAGGGGGCTGGGTGAGAGCCCAGCAAAGGGTGGGGGTGCCACGGGGCCACACACCAGCAGCCAGGCCCATCACACCCCGTATCAGCCAGTGCAGAATCACTCCCCATCCTGGAGAAAGTCCAGGAAGATGTCCAGTGGGGATGTGCCCCAGCCACTACCCCCCATCCCTGCCAGTTCTCACACCCTACTCCTGAAATGGCCGTGCACTAAGTGGGCTTGCAGTCAACCACCCCAGGGTCAAACCAATGTGCTGCCTCTGACAGCTAAGCAATCTCAGACAGTCTAGTCAACTCTCTGAGCTTCAGTCTCCTCAAATGTGAAATAGTACCATAACAGAGCTGGCTTTAATGGGCGGAGGTGAAGCACCCATGAGCCCATAAAAGTTAAGCACGCAGCACTAAGAATTGGGTCTCTATGTTTCCACGGCCCCCACTGGCTCATGGGGACTATCCATCAGGTATTGAGTGGTCTTGCTCTTGGTGGTAGACAGGGCTTATTCCCCTATACCTGGGAGTGCCTTGAGGACAAAGACCCTTGCATCCTGCAGGCTCCCAGGCCAGCCCAGACCCAGGTTGGGCTCTCAGCTAGGTGCATGAACACATGAGTGTTTGTTTGGATCCAGAGTAAAAGCTCTGCAAATTTCCTGCTGATGACAAGAGCAGGAGAGCTGGGGAAAGGAGAGCTCCTCTTCTGCCACACCCAGGCACTGAAGGATGGGGGTGCAGAGGGCAGAGCTGTGAGGAGCAATAAACGCCAGAGAAGAAGAGGACAGAGCATGACTGGAGTGGGGGCAAAACCCAGAAAAAAGGCTGCGTTGGAGTTCAGGAGGCCCTGCAGAGAGCAGATTTGGCCTGGGACTGAGAAGTGTAGCCTCAGAGCCTGGGAAGAAAGGACAGGAGGCCTGGGAAGGCATGGCAGAATTAGCCTGGACCTTGATCTGTGGGTTGGAAACAGGCTGGGTGTTCTTTAATAGCACCTGCTTACCACAGTGCCTGGCACACAGCACATGCTTAATAAACACTTGTTAAATGAATGAATGAAGAATGAGATTTTCCATAACTTCTGTACTGGTCTCTCCAGCTCTGTCCATCCAGCTGTTTGTATAGCCTTCCTCAGAATGCCCACCACAGGAAGCAAACTCTAACCCACCCACTCCCACTTGGAAGCTGTGGACACATCCCCCACCATCACAGGCAGTGGCCACACAGGGCCTGGGCACCCAATGAGACACCCAGACCTTTCCTGGTGGGCCTGAGCCATGTGTTTTGTTTTGTTATATATTAAATTTGAATTAATTGCTAACGTTTAAAAATAAATGTGCCCATGTAAAAACCCAGACTGCCAGCTTCTCTGTAAGAGCTAGTTAGGTGACATATTACTCTGGGCCTGTCCCCCCAACCTGGGACAATGACTGAACAGAGGGGACAAGGCCTGCCTTCCCCAGGGTATCCTCTTTCTGCACTGGCATCTTCATGCCTCTCCTCCTAGTCTGGTCCCTGCAGACAGCTGAGTTTAGGACCCCTGCCCACAGGCTAAAATCCAAACTCCTCAGTCAGGCCCCCAAAGCTTCAGTGGTGACCCTCAGGATAAGCTTCTCATCTCTCCCCACTGTCCTTGTCCCCAAGGTTCTGGCTACCCCATGCTACATCTGGTTCTCCAATCACCAGTGTTCTTTTATGCCTCTGAGTGTTTGCACCAGCAGCGCTATGGCTTGTGGTGCCTGTCCCCACTGTGGGGACTGCACTGGTGCCTACCTGGTCTTTGGTGCAAGCTCAAGCCCTCCTTAGCAGTGGAGCCTCCTGCAGCTCCTCTCTGGGCCACCACAGCCCCCAACCCCACAGCCACCCAGGCATAGGACTCCCCACACTCTGCATTGCACCACGGGGCCGTGGGCTCGGGGGCATGGAATCACGTCTTATTCTTACTTTATCTCTGGTACCCAGCACAGGGCCAGCCTCTGGATGTAGAGCACGGCCTCCTGGGCCCAGCTCAATACATTCCTTGAAAGAATGAATTAAATAGATGCCCTTGGTTTTGTGGATGGCAGAGGCATAAAATATCCGTAAATAACCCCAGAGAAATTGAGAAGCCTTTGTTTTATGGCTTTTTCAAGGGCTACGTTTTGTCACATCTACCCTCAGCACGCACAAACAAACACACACACACATGCTCCTGGCAGTCCTAAGACAAACCCTGCTTCAATCCAGCCAGCTCTAGAAAAATAAGAAAACGAGACAAATGTTATTTTGAAAGACTACTTCTCACTTCACACACACACACACACACACAAACACACACACACACACACACACACACACACCATGTCAACTACCATCAAGCACCTCCTCCTCTCTCACTCCCAGCGGGAGGCCCACACCTCTTCCATGTTCCAAGCCTTTTCCGACCCCTGTCCTACCAAGACAACTGTGTCCTGAGTTCTCGGCATAAGCCTACTCCTTGAACCCAGCCTGCAAAACTATGAAGTTGGACAACCCAGGCCTGAGTCAGTGATCAAACTTCAGAGCTGAAAGGGACTTCAAGACCCAAGTATTTTATGAAGGGGAAAGAAGGTCAGCCACGTCATATCTAGAGGGGCCTGATGGTCAGGCCTGGCTGGAAGGACTTAGCTCCCAGAGGAGGCGAGAGAAGGGCCTCCAGGAGAGTGAGAGCATAGGCACTGAGCCATTCCTGACTGCAGCACTGGTACACCTGCTGGAACTTCATCTCTGCAGCAACCTGAGCAGAGCGGTTCCCACTTACAGATGGGGAACCAGTCCATGAAGCCAGCTCCTATGTGTGGCCAAGTCTGCCCTTCATCCGCTTGGCTCAGAAGCCACATTCTTCACTACCATGTCCCAAATATCAGGACTGGTGTTCCCTCAGTCTGGCTGGGATGGTTTTGCCAGGGCCCAGGATAGAGGAAACGGGAATAATACACCTATTGCATCGCACTGTACATGGGAGGGCCATTCAATTGCATTGTCAAGATAGATTTGTGTATTTAGTGAGACAATTTTCCTGCAGACCAAAGCAGAACATTTGGAAGAAGGAGCAGCTCTTTCTTGCTCCCTTCTCAGAGACTCCATTTGGGCTCAGGCGGGGCAAATGGAGCCAATGAAATAAGGTTTCATGGAAGTCAGAGCAGGCACTGTCTATGTCATCTCACCAGCCCTGCTTTAAAGAAAAAGTAACATAGAAATTAAAGTGAAAAGACCTTTACATGGAGAAGTAATTTGCATGTGTAATATAGGAAGGTGCTCCTTAGGTATGTTACAGGATTACTTTAAATCATTTGACTTATGCTCCAAAGTAACTGTAATGTTGGTAGTATAACAAATTCTGATGAATAGCTTTAATTGCATGTTTAAAAGTCTCATCATGTGTTCACATGCTTAAATCCGGGTATCAGAATTTAAGCAATTCTTGAAATGTATCGTCTCCTTAAGATACTAATTACAAAAACAAAGAAAAAGAAAGAAAGAAAGAAAGAAAAAGCTCAGGCATCTCTGGGGAGTCATTTGCCACTGAGGCATATTTCCAGGGGACAGACCCAGGTCTGCCAGCCTCAGCCCTTACCCTTTCTGTGCCCACTCCCAGGCTCGGGTTGCCCCAATGGGGCAGGAGAGCTGTGCCCTGAGGCAGAGAACAGGGCAAACCAGAAAGGCTGGAGGATATTCATGGTTAGAGACAAGGGGATTTTTCAGAGCCCAAGGTCTCCTTCCCCACCCACTAGGGTCAGCGGGGGTACCAGTCCTCCGACAGGACGCGTGGCCACAGCACTGGGAACCTGGGCTCCCGGGTGTCAACTTCGAGTTCTTGTTGACTTCCTCAGACTCTGCCTCCTGCCAACCCCATTCATCACCTTCACTTGCCAATCCCTTAGGAATGTGGCAGTCTCTTAAAAGGCAGCCCTGGGTTAAAACAACAAATAAACCTGGAAGCCTCTAAGTCAGCTGCAGAGGCTCAGACAGGTCAGGAATCAGGGGCAGGCTTCCGGCCTCTCTCCCTCTCCTCCCACCCCAACACCTGCAAGCTCAGCACTACCACCCTCACCCCACACACATTCCCGAACAAAGTGAAGCTGCTTTTAGATTGGGGGTGAGTGTCCAGAAGCCCGAAAGCTACCTCCCTTCCCCAGGACACCCCCTCCCCACCACCCATCTATGGCTCTAACTCCTACTTAGGACACACAGGCCCATATTTGAAGAGTGGTGTCCAGCCCTCCACTCTCCAATGTGGGGCTCTGCAGACCCCCTCCCAACCTGCCTGGAGGCCTACACCTACCCTCAAGGGAATAGAACATGGGTCTGGCAACATTTCTTCAAGGAAGTAGGGAGGCTGAAGGATGGGCAGCGGGGGTGTGGGCCAGCTGAGCAGCTCTAAGGGTGAGCCCCATTCTGTCCGCCCCACACTGTACTCCTCCATCTCCTCCTTAACCCCCAGTGAAGTCCCACTGGGCCTGGCCTAGGGCAGGTTCAGTGCTGCCTCAGGGACCATCTGCTAAAGGGAAAAGGGACCCACACCTATAAGTGCCTATAAACAAAGGGGAAAATATGCAAACACCCGGCCCATTCACCAGAACAGAAGAATCCACAGCTGGACAGTGGGGTGCACACAGGTGCTGACCACACTGCTGGCTCAAGTGAGCTGGGCTGGCCCAAGGAAGTGCCAGCTAAAGAGCTAAATCAGAGGCTGTGGCTCCCACTCCAGGGCCCCAGGCCTCTAGGGTTCCTTGAACCACTTAAAATATTTCAGAAAACCAATGGATACTCTACATTTAGCCATGGTGAGATTTCTGGGATTAACAAAAATTCCAGTGCTTTGCTTTTGGCTGGAGTTACATCAACTCAATGCAGAAACATTGGCTATCTGAGCAGATAAATATTTGAGGTTAAGTATACATGGATCAGATGGAGAAAACAGAAAAAGAACTAGTAACTTGGCAACTGCTACTTAACAAAACCTTTTCAAACATAGAATTTGTAATGAAAGAGCTAAGAAAATGAATTTTAAACACATTTCCTTAATACACAAAGAGCTTCTACAAATCAATGAGAAAAAGATTAGCCATCTCAAAAAATCCCTCTGCACGTGGGTTTCACAAAAAAGAAAGAAAAAGAAGTTTAAATAGCCAAGATATATTTTTTTAAATGCTCACCCTCACTTTTAAAGGCATTTAAATTTTCAAAATTTAAAAATTTTTACCATTTTTCATCTGTCAAATTAGCAAAGATTTAAAAGTTTGATAGTATTAATGTTGGTGCTAATATAAGGAAATGGGCACTTTCATACACTGTTAGTGGAACTATAAATTGTTACAGTGTTTTTGAAAGTCAATCTGGGAACACATGTTCACATTTTAAATACACACATTATTAGTCAGCTGGCAATTAATCTACAAACATAGTTGTTCATCTTAGAACTGTTTGCCTTAGCAAAACCTAAGCAGCATAAATCTCCATTAAAAAAGGAACTGGTCAGTCTTATCTTTACAATGAACTTTTTGTAGTCACTAAAAAAAAAAAATGAGTAGATCTACAGATATCAACATGAAAAAGAGGTCCAAGATCTGACATTAAGTGAAAAAAGCAAGCTGCAAAATAACATGGTTACATTATGGTTATGATATGATCCCACTTGTATATATTTTTTACAAAGCACATACAGTGACTTGTAGCTATATGTGCTTCTCTATATATATAGAAATACCTTAGGGATAACTAAGAAGTTGTTAAGAGTGGTTCCTTGGGGAATAAGATGAGGCAAGGGAAAAGGGTAGAACATTTCTAATTTTTACATATCCTTCTCTGCTATTATGGTATTTACTATAATTTTTATTATTTTAAATTGCTTTTTTTCAATGATTGCTGGCAAGAAAAAGGTGAGTGTCCCAATTTAAAAGGACTGGATGATTGCTGAGAAGGTGTCAGCTTTGGTGTAAATGTTTGTGTCCTCCTACCCCCAAAATCCGTATGTTAAATTCCCAATGCCCAAGATGATGGCATTAGGTGGTGGGGCCTTGGTGAGGTGATTAGTGACCATATAAAAGAGACCTCAGAGTGCTGTCTTGCCCTTTGACCATGTGAGAACACACCGAAAAGGTACCATCTATGAACAAGAAAGCATTTCCTCACCAGACACCAAATCTGCCAGGGCCTTGCTTGTGGACTTCCTAGCCTCCAGGACTGTGAAATAAATTTCTGTGGTTTATGAGCTACCTAGTCTATAGCATTTTGTTATAGCAGCCTGAATGGACTAAAACAGAAAATTAGTACCAGGAGTGGGATGCTACTGTAAAAAATACCTAAAATGTAGAAGTGGCTTTGGAACTGCATAATGGGTAGGGGCTGAAGGAGTTTGGAAGTGCATTCTAGAAAAAACCTAACCATTGCCATGAATGGACTGTTAAGAGCAGTTCTGGCGTGAAGAGTTGTAGAGAAAGCCTCAATCTTCTTAGAGGTTACCTAAGTGGTCATGAACAGTCTATTGGTAGAAATATGGATGATAAAAGCCATTCTGATAAGGTCTCAGAAATGAGGAATGTTTTATTGAAAACTAGAGGAAAGACGGTCCTTATTAGAAAGTAGTAAAGAACTTGGCAGCATTATGTTTGCATCATTGTGCTTTTGTGGAAGGTAGAATTTGTGAGCGATGCAATGGGATATTTGAATGAATAAATTTCTAAGCAGCGTTGAAGGTGCAGCTTGGCTTCTCTTGAGTGCTTATAGTAACATTTGAGAAGAGAGAGATGATCTGAAGTTAGAATTGTTAATCAAAAGGGAAGCAGAATTTAAAATTTTGGAAAATTCTCAACCTACCCATATTGAAAAGAATGAGAAAGTGTGTTCAGAGAAAACACCAAGAATGTGGCCCCACAGTGATTTGAGAAAGGGATTGGGATGGATGGGCCATCTCAAGGGAAGCCAGGTGCTATTGATGAAGGCAATGGAAGGCTGTCCCCCAAAACATTTTGGAGATTATCAGAATTGTCCCTCCCATCACAGGCTCAGAGTGCAAGGGCCTGGGGGACAGAATGATCTCAAGGCTCCACTCCCTGCACTTTAGCACAGTACTAGTTGGACACCCCAGGTATGGCTCCAGTGGGCCTAGGTACAACACAAGCCAAGGTGGCCACCCCTCTGGAGGGCATAGGTGATAAATCTTGGCAGCTCCGTGAAGTGCCATCCCTGTCAATGTGCATGAGCTATGGGGGCGTGGCTACCTTCACCTAGATCCTGAAGATTGGAGCCTCCAGGAGCCTCAGTTATGTGACCCAGGCAGAGAGGTACGGCAAGGGTGGGGCCTCTACAGAGAGTCCCCACCAGGACAATATCTAATGGAGCCATGAGGGTGGGCCAACACCAAGATCCCAGACCACAGACCCACCAGCATGCAATTCCAGCCTGAGTGAGCCACAGGCACCCAACAATAACCTGTGAGAGATGGAACATAGGCAGTGCCCAGCAAAGCTATGGGGGCAGGGCCACCCGGAGCTCTGAGGGCCCAACCCCCACCCCAGTGTCCAGAGGGCAGAGCATCAGCCAGAGATTATTCTCCAGCCTTCAGATTTCATGTTGTTTGCCCTGTTGGGTTTGGATTTGGTTGGGACCTGGTATCCCTTCTTTCCTTCCTATTGCTCCCTTTCGGAATGGAAATGTCTATCCTCCACCTGTCTCCCTGATTGTATTTTGAGTACATATAACTTGCTTGATTTCACAGGTTCATAGCTGGAGAGAAATTTTCCTCAGGATGAATCATACCTTGAGTCTCACTTATATCTGTTTTAGATGATAGTTACATGAGACTTTGGATTTAAACTTAAAGTTGATGCTAGGATGAGTTAAAACATTTGGGACTATTGAAATGAAATCAGTATATTTTGCATGTGAGAAGGACATAAATTTTGGCAGGCCAGGGCAGAATGCTATGGTCTGAATGTTTGTGTCTCCCCAAAATTCATATGTTAAAACCTTAACCCCTGATCCTGGCTAACACAGTGAAACCCTGTCTCTACTAAAAATACAAAAAAAAAAAAAGAAAAAAAAAATTAGCCGGGTGTGGTGGCAGGTGTCTGTAGTCCCAGCTACTGAGGAGGCTGAGGCAAGAGAATGGCGGGAACCCAGGAGGTGGAGCTTGCAGTGAGATCACGCCACTGCACTCCAGCCTGGGCGACAGAGCAAGACTCCATCTCAAAAAAAAAAAAAAAATCTTAACCCCAAGGCAATGGTATTAGGCATAGGACCTTTGTGAGGTGAGTAAGTGCTCTGATAAAAGGGATTAGTGCCCTTATAAAAGAGATGCCAGAGAGCTGTGTTGCCGTTCCACCATGTGAGGACACAGTGAGAAAGTGCCTTCTATGAACTAGATAGTAGGCCCCCACCAGACTCCAGATCTACCGGTGTCTTCATTTTGGACTTCCCAGTCTCCAGAACTGTGAGAAACAAATTTCTGTTGTTTATATATTACCCAGTCTATGCTATTTTGCTATAGCAGCCTCAACAGACTAATGCAGGGACCTCTGGAAGATGTGGGAATGGCTTTACTGAGACCAGGGAAGGGAGGTAGTTCAGAGGATATTTTGCAGAGGAGGGGAGCCCTGGAGGAGCAGGCCTCTCTTCCATCTGCAAGAGGAAGTTCATGGCTGGAGGTCTGCCCTCTCAGCTACTCCATCCCACCCAGACAGAGGAGACAAATGGAGAGTGGGAAAAGAAGCCAACCTTTGTTTTTATTTATGTATCTGTTTTAGAGACAGGATCCTTTGCTGTCCCCCAGGCTGGAGTGCAGTGGCATGATCACAACTCACTGCATCCTCAAACTCCTGGGCTCAAGTGATCCTCCCACCTCATCCTGAGTAGCTGGTACTACAAGCATATGCACCACCACGTCCAGCTAATTTTTTTCTTTTTGTAGATACAGTGTCTCTCTTCATTGGCTAGTCTCAAATTCTTGACCTCAAACAATCCTCATGCCTCAGCCTCCCAAAATGCTGGAATTATAGGCGTGAGCCAATGCACTTGGCCGGAAGCCAACCTTTAAATACCAGCGCAAGGCTTGCAAGGGCAGGGTGATGCCCCCTGGGGGTCTGGCCCAGCCCCTCCTCCTTTCACCCTATTTCAGGGCCCCTCCTTCGTCAGTGACCCAGACCTAGACAAAATCTCTGACCCGCAAGAATAAAATTTGCATAAGAACTTCCTAAAAGGAAAAGTGAAAAGCTGTTTGAGAAAAGGTTTCTGACCAGAAGATCTTACAGCCTGGCCAGAGATGCTAGGGCCAAGGGTAGAGTCCCCTGGGAGAGAAAGACTCTCCCAGGTGGTCTTTGTGGCACTATCAGCCCTTCCCACCCACCCCTGCCCTGCACACTCCTTAACTTCCATCTTTCGGAGGCAGAGTGGAGTCACATGGACCGGGACTAGCATGTCAGCTTCTATGCTCTTTACCAGGGCTCTCATGCCACTTCTCTGACCCTCAGATGCTTTAACTGTAAAGAGGGGATCATAACACCTTAAGGGTTGATTTGAAAATTGGAAATATAAATATCATAGCACAATGTTTGTCATAAGACAAGTGGTCATGGAAAAGCATATAGAGCTGTATCTTTTCACCGATATTATCTAAACACAGCCCCACTCCTGTGCCTTTGCTCACGCTGGTTCCTGCATGGAGATGCCCCTTCTTCTTCCCCATCTGGTAAAATCCCACCCATGTTTCAAGGCCTAGATCCAGCAGCAGCTTCGTCAAAGCCTCCGCAGCCCACACTGTGCAGGGGTGTTCCCTCCTCCTCGGGGCGTCCACGGCACTGTGTTCATAGCACCTTCCAGCCATTGCCAGCTGAGTCACGGAGTTGTTTACTCTGTGGCCTGGGGACCCTGAGTGTAATGGTGCCTTGGCCTGATGCTCTTCTGTCTTCATGTCCCTGTTCTTAGCACAGGAGCTGCTGAATAATGCCAGTCAAGTACCAACATGCATACCTTGTCATCAGCCCGACAACCTTTCCTCGTTCTCTCTAGGGAAGGGAGTGAGCAGAGGAAAGAGACTCTCTTTAGCCACATTCCTGGATTTGGTTTGCTTCTAAAGGAGCTGGGGTGCCGGAAGGCCCAATTCACCTCACGGTGCCATGGGTTCTTCTACTGGGAAGGAGGGGCTGGGAAAGCAAAGGCAAGGGGGCACAGCTGGAAAGCAGCACTAGTGCCAGGGAAGGGTGTATGCCCACCCCAGGGCTGTCCAGGTCAGGTCACCAGACCACGCAGCTTCAGTGGCCACAGACCTCCCCCGGTCCCCCATTTATGCACAGCTGGCCTGTTTCCTCTGTGCCTGGTGCTCCTCCCCACTCTCCAAGAGACACCCAACCCAGGTCTCTCCCTGGACACAGCCCTGACGGGAAGGCCTGAGCTAAGGGAACGTGAGCGTGTCCTGTCCCCTGCTGGTCACTGTAGGGAATGGCTCCTTAACTGGAGAGGCGGGGAAGAAGCAGCCAGGGGCTGCCTGGCTGGCCCCGTGGGATCCACCCCAACCCCATATTTCATCGTTCTGGTTCAAGTTCAAACTTTTTGCCTTAGCAAATTCCCCCAGGACCCGGTTCCAATGCCTCTTTCCAAATCTATTTCCTACCACTCCATCCCAAAGCCTCAGGTCCAAGTAAACCAGCTGTTCTTTGTCCCTGTGTGTCCTGACTTCCAGCCTCTATACAGGTCATCCCTCCTGCCAGCAATGCCCTTGCCTTTCCACTCTGCTTCAAGACCCAGTCCAAGTTCCACCTCCTTGCTGACTGCATAGCCCTGGCATCCTCACCCTTGTCCCCTGACACTCATTGCCCAGAGTTCACTCCAGCCACCTGTGGTTTGGGCCCACCTTAGTCTCATCTGAAACTAAGCCAAAGAATGGTGTCACATTGGGATGTGCACAACCTCAGAGTTTCAGTACAGGCCCCAGAACACAGCTGGTGCATAATCAGTGCTGGGCAGGAAAGGTGATCGCATTCCAGCACTCATGTTTCCATGCCATCCACCAGCCTTTGGGTAGTCTTCTTGCAGAGGCTGGCAGCGTCCCTTGGGAAGGGAGAAGGATGGTCTCTGTGTGGGTTTCTGACCAGCCTCCAGGCCCCTTGCCCTCCCAGTACTGGTGTCCAGGAGTCACTGGTCTGCCATGGAGAGGCAGGAAAGAGCGGAGAGTCCCCCTAATGTGCAGCCAGGTAGGAGAGAAATTTGTGTCTAAGGGATGCTGACCCCTCCTCCAGGTTTCCAGGCCACTGTCTCCATTCCCAGCCACTTCTGCTCTCCTAACTTCTGTTTCCTTTCTACCTTCTTCATTCATTTGTTTACTTATGTACTCAGTCAGCAATCACCTATTAGGTGCCAGGCACTGGCCTGACTGCGGGTATCACATACAAAAAACGTAAAACCTGCTCAAAGTAACATCATTTAGTGGAAGAGAAAATTAAGGTATTCACCAATGTCTTACATTAAGGTTTTGGACAGAGATATAAGAAGAGGTGTGCTGTCTCAGATCACAACCCCCGAACCAGCTGAGGAGTGAGGGGAGTCCAGGAAGCCTTCCAGAGGCAGAGATGATTGAGGTGAGATAGGAGGGAAGAGGAGGTTTTGGCCAAGCAAAGAAAGCAGGGAGGCCGACGCAGCAGCAAGGTGTGGAGAGGCAAAGTGCTGCAGGTGCCTTCAAGGAGCTTTGGGTTGTCTTTGCGTCTGGGTTTGCAGCAGAAAGGTGAGACCTGGTAAGGCAGCAGAGGCAGAGCTCAAATGCCATGTGCAAAGTCAAGGTGTATGATTTTCTTTTAAAGCTTGGGAGCAACTGAAGGATTTATAAGCCAGGGAGTGACATGTACAGATCAGAATTTTAGAAAACTCTGTTGGGCAAAGCTGGAGAAAGATCAGAAGGGAGTATCCCCTGGAAAGGAGATGGCGGGAAAGGCTCGAGAGGGTGTGGGGGAATAAGGAGCAAAGGATTGTGGTGGGGGGTCTGAATTAAAGCAATAACAACAGAGAAGTAAAACAGTCAGCACATTCTGGAGATTTAAGGAACAAAAATAGAGGACTCAATGGCTGCACGTGGGGAGTGGATAGAGGGACCAAGGACTGAGATGGGGACACAGGGGAAGCGCGGTGTTGTGGAGACAGCAGCCCCAGTCTGCAGCATGATGCACTTGAAATGTCTTAGGGACAATGGCCAAAGGTGGGCAAGAGATGGTCATGTAGCTGGATTAGAGATGCAGAGACAGGGTGTTGGAGGCATCAACACAGGCATCTTCGGCTCCCAGACTGTAGCCAAAGCACTCGCTGAGGGGCAGTAGGCGAGGGAGAGAAGGCAGGTCAAGTGAAAGCTCCCATTCTTTCTAGGAGCTCCATGGCTATTCACTGAGGGTACAGAGACAAGAACAGACGAGAGGCAATGCAGTTAGTGGAAAGCCATTCACGTCAGAGGACGTGGGTTCATGCCAGCTCTTCTAAATACCTGACCATTTCTTATGTCTCCAAGCCTCAGTTTCCCCATTCATGAAATGGACTAGTTTGGGAGGCCAAGGCAGGAGGATCGTTTGAGGCCAGGAGTTCAAGACTAGCCTAAGCAACATAGCAAGATCCTGTCTCTACAAAAAAAGTTTAAAATTAGCTGGGTGTGGTGGTACACCCCTCTAGTCCTAACTACCCAGGAAGCTGAGGTGGAAGGATCACTTGAGCCCAGGAGTAGGAGGCTGCAGGGAGCCGTGATCACGTCACTGCACTCCAGCTTGGGTGACAGAGCAAGACACTGTCTCAAAAAAGAAAACAAAAATGATAACCATAAAGCATATCACATAGCTCCTAGCAGAGAGCTACTACCATGAACAACAAGCACGGAGAAGCTACAAGTTTCCAGAATCTTCCAAGTCTGCCAGTGTCCCCACTGGAAGTCCCTTTGGACCTCTCTATCCATCAGTCATATTACCAGCTGGATGAGCAAATGCAGGCTGGACCCAGACATCTGTGCAGCTCCCTTTTGCTTCCCTGAATGGCACCGGCTGGGAGACCCCAGCTCTGTGGGCTCTGTCCTTCCCAGGCATGGTGTGGGTGGGTGGACGCCATAGCCCAGCCCTCCTGATCCCCCGCCCTCCTGACCTCCTGCCTTGCCCTCAGGACCTTCCCTGGAACTGCAGCTTGCTGGGGGAAGGAAGTGCACAGCTGGAGCCTCTGCCCCTGCCCTGTGCCTGCATCCTGGCGGTGTCCTTCCCACCACTCCACCGAGTAGTCCCAGACGGATGAGGTGGGTTGGAATGGAAAGTGAGATTCAGAAGTCAGGGCGCCCATTAGAATCAAACTGCCCAGCTCCTCTCTGCAGCGTGTGGTTGGCGGGCGGGAGAAAGTGCCCCAATCTGGGACCCACACAGGCACACTTCAAAGAGGTCATCCAGTGAGGTGGCCACTCTTGGCCTCAGTTTCCTCATTTGTAAAACACCAGGTTGGGTCAGGTCATCTCTGAGGTCCCTCCCACCTAGATTGCAATTCTACATTGTCCTCTCCCGTCCTGACTGCGATTCACCATTTCCAGCAGAGGGAGCCCGCACCTCTCAGCAGACAGCCAGGAACCAGTGCCGCTGGTCTGGCCAAGGATCTGGAAGCCATAATAAACATCTATGTGCTGGGCACGTGACATGCTTAGTGCAATGCCTGGCCAGGTCACGTGTTCCATAAATAGAGGCCATGGTTGTCTCCATCTCATAGATGAAGAAACTGAGGTTCCAAGAGTTTAATTTGAACCCGGGGGCTCTGGCTCTGATGGTGCTCTGGGCGGCTCCAGGAGGGTGCGATACCATCTCTAAATATCTGAAGGGCTTACCATCAGAGACGGGCACATTGCAGGGACGCTCCAGGAAGGCAGGTCTGCGCTTGGCCTACGGAAAAATGTTCTAATGGTCAGAGCTTGCCAGTTGAGACAGGGCCTGCCTGGGCTGGCTGTGAGCACCCTGTCTGAGGAATGGCCTCAGGGCATTGGGAATTGAGGGATGGTGGGTCTCCTTTGTCCCCCTCCAGTCCAGAAGGTCACATTCTGAGAGGACGGAAGGGCCAGACACAGTGGATGCCTGCCTTGAATCACAGAGGTCACCGCCCTACCCATGGTCTCCCAGCTGCCTCGGGGCTAGAGAGGCCCAGCATTTTCTCTGAGGGCCTCTGGATCTCAGATCACTGGCAGAGGGGCGGTCCCCTACCCACTGTTCCACAGTTGCCTACTTCCACTGGGGACAGTTCTGGAATTCTGGGTAGGCCTCTCAGGGCAAGATCTTTGGTGGCCTATGTTCTTCACAGGGCGGGACCCCTTCAGCCTGATGGGAAGGTCAGCAGAGTCACAGGCCAAGCTCACCAGCTCCTCTTGGGAGCCCTTTGGGCTGTCTGCACAGGCCTCTATATGGACACATATTCCTGGCACAGAATCCACTGAGGGGCAGAGTGGGGGAGGCCAGGGCTCCTGGCTCCAGCTGCTGCCCACTTTCAGAGAGAGCACTGTAGAGCAAGAGTCTCTGGAGTGACACTGCCTGGCTGTGACACAGCACACCCCTGGGGCACCTAGGAGGCTGGGTGGGGAGAGCAGGGGCAGCTGCAGGGATGACTTCTCAGGTTCAAGCTGGTTGGGCGGCAGCCTGGCACTGGTCACTTCTGGGTGACACTTAAGGCAGGACATTGCCAACTGGAAGGCGGTAGAGCACGGGCTCCCATTAGAACCACTGGGAGATTATAAAAATTTAGATTCTGGAGCTCCTTCCTGAAACTCCTAAATCAGACTCTCCACGGATCGAGTCTAGAACTTTGCATTTTCAACCAGGCTTCCCAGGCAGTCCCATGGAGCCAGGCATTTGAGAAACTACTCTAGAGAGATGAAGATGCAGTGAGCCTGGGCAGCCTGCTATCCGGGGTGGCAGAAGAGCCGGGGGAAAGCCTGCCTGGGGAAGAGGTGCCTCAGAGGGATCAGATCTATTCTGGGCAGCATCACAGGGACGGCTGGCAGCAGAGGAAGGCTTTACAGGGAGGTCGACTTTCAGGAGCCTGTTTATGGAGCCTCTCCCCTGCTCCAGACATGTGACCAAGTTGTCTTATGTAAACCATGCAGTCATCATCAGCCCTTTTGACAAATGATGTACCCGAAGTTCAGAGAACTCAGGTTCCAAGGCCACATGGCTAGGAGCCAGAGATAGGATTCACACCCTGTGTTCCTGACGCTGAGCCGCTTCCTCTGCACGATGGAGAGCGCTCCCCATGGCCTGCGTTGCTGGGGAGGTGATGAGCTTCTGGTCTGCAGGGGGAGTCTTGCTTTGTGCTGACCTGGGAATATGTGTGGGGTGTGGTGCCAAGAAACCAAGGAGGGGCTCCCAGACTCCTCCATGCTGGCTTTGTGCACACACCTACACACACAAACGCACACACACACACTCACACACACACACACTCACGCACACACACACACGCAGACACACACCTCCCCGAAGCTCAGGAAGGCTAGGAAAACTCAGTACCAACCGGGATGAGGCCTGGCTCTGGCCTGACACCTAGCTCTGGCCTGAGACCTAGGAATTCCTCAGGGACATAGCCCAGAGCCTCTGGGACCACAAAGAGGCCACACATCAGACAGAGGGGAGCTGAGCCCTCCTACTGGCCTTCCCAGTCCTGGGGCCACTGTTCTCACCCTTTGACAACCCCTCGGGAGCAGGACAGAGTCCCAGGGCTGCAGAAGGAGTTCCTTTCTGGGACATTTTTGTCTTGTTTTCTTACTTGAAAAACTACCATTTATTTTGTGTGGGGTGACGTGGGAATGGAGATGCACTGATTACAAAAATAGCATAACATGTTCTTTGGGGAAGAGTTGGAAAATATAGAAAAGCACAAAGAAAGTAAAACCACAAAGAAGTCCCCTCATCCCAACACAGACACACGTCTAAAGATAACTAACATTCTTTCTGCTCCTGTCTCTTCTTCAAGACAGGCTGCTTGGGTGCAAACCACAGGTCTGCTATTTTCTGGCTGTGTGATCCGGGACAAGTTACTTAACCTCTCTGTGCATCTCTGTGCCTCAGTTTCTTCATATGTAAACCGGAGATGAAAATAACAGTGCCTATCTCAAAGGGCGGTTGTGAGCATTTGATATAAAGACTTAGATGGGTGTCTGTCACTGAGCAACTGCTGGATAAATATTTATATTTACAAGGTTAACATTTTCTGTTTAGATTTTCTTTACAACTTTTCTTAACAAAATTGAGTATTACCAACTTGTAAGAAGCTTGTTTCACCATATACTACATCATAAACGTTTCTATGTTTGGGTATTTACATAATTGCAATGTTTCCTGTTTAGATGTCTATGATTACAGGTTTCATTTAGATTTTTCTGTTTCATTTTATATGATTTCAATTTCCCCATTTGTTTGTGTGTTTGTTTGTTTCACAAAACTAAGATCTACATTTTGTAACTTGTCTTTTTCATCTACTGCTAATGGGGAGCTTTTCCACATCACTGAACATCCCTTCACTACATGGATCTGAATGGCCGCACTGTTGGTCTTGGGAAGTGGTTTAAACTGGGGGCAGGAGCAGAAGTGTCTGAGGGAGCGGGCAGCATTGGTCAGGCCCTCTCCCCTCCATACCCATGGCTGCTGGCCAGGCCCGGCCCAGGAAGAAGACTCAGTGCCACCAGCTCCTGGAAGGGGGCCCAGGGCATGGTCCTGCATGGTGATAGGACTGCCTCTCCCTGTCTCTCCCCACTTGCCCCACAGACTGAGCTGGGCCCAACTAAGCCCCTCCCCTGAGATCCCCAAGGGCTTGGGTTTCCCAGAGGCTGCTCTTTCCTCAGCAGCCACCTCCCAGCCTGGCCCTGGGTTCCTCTCCTCCTCTCCAGCCCAGCTCTCCTGAGAAGCCTGCTCCAAATCCCAACCCAAGGCTGGCCTCTGGTGAAGGGCTTTCCAGATGTCCTTGAGGTCCCTTCCTCCAGGGCTGTCAGGGCAGTGGGGCCAGGGTAATCCAGGCTCCTGGGACTGCCTACCTGGATGGGATGGGATGCAGAAGAGAGGGAAAGAGGAGGGGGCGTGTGTAGAAGTCACCAAGGGGATCCAGGGCTGGGGAGGTGGAGAACCAAGGCCCAGAATCAGGAACTGAGAGACATCTGGACCGACACCAGCTGCCAGGGCAATGAGGAAAAGGCAGGAGAATTCAGAGCCCTGAGCACTGGCTTCAGGTTTGGGGTTTAAACAAACGGAGGCACCCAGGAGAGCTAGGAAAATGGTGGTGGGTCTGAGACCCCAACCCCAGTCCGTCCCCAGACAGAGCAGCTTCCAGAAGCACGTGAGGCCTGGCCTTCTTTCCTGAAAACTCAAGCCACTGAGCCTCTTGTAATTGTGGGACTACAAATCACCCACCTGCCTTCAAATCACCCACTCGTGCTTCATCTGCCTTTATCGGGCAGGGCAGGCAGGTGGACGGGTGGGCAGCATGGCAGAGTCTAGCCCAGGCCTGACCAGAGGCTCCAGAGACAAGCCCGCCTTCTCCCCTGCCCTCCCACACAGACTGCCCTCCTGCCATGCACCCAGGATCTCTGTTGTCTCATCTGTCTCTGCAGTAGCGTGTTGTTCCCACTAGCCGTTATGCCAAGATGTCTTCCATCCTGAACACATCTGAACAAGTTTCTGGTATCTCATCCCTGGCCCATCCCATCCCCAGCAAAGCCTCCCATGCCCTCTGTCTACACTCGGCAACTCACTCACAGCCCACCTCCTCGCCCTCACACTCTTCAGCCGTCCCAGCTGGCTCCAGCCCCTACCACAAACACACAGATGGTAGCCATGCCTCCATCTCCCAGCAGCACCTGGCCCAGGCTCCTTCCTGAAACACTGTCTTTTCCCAGCTCTCCTTGCTGTTCACTGGCGGCCCCTTGGTCTCCCCTCATCCTTCCCAATCTCTTAATGTTGGAGCACCTAGGTTGAGTCGTGAGCCCACTTCTCTTTATCTATACACTTTTGCCCATGTGGTCTCACGAGTCTTAGGTCTCTGAATGTTATTCATGTATTTACAGCTGTCAAGTATCTACTGTTTTCTACACTGCAAACGTTCCCCGCATCATTGAATCATCTTTCTCTACATGCTTCTGAATGCCTGCAGGTGGTCATCCCGCTCTGCTGAGCTTCTGACTCACACCTGCCCTGGCCTTCCTGCTACTTCCACCCAGAGGCCCAAAACGCCTCTCAAACTAAGGCCGTGCAGAATGGAACAGAAACTCTTCATCTCCAATCGCCTCCCAATCCCTTTCGTCTTCGGTTTCTCCATCTCACCAGATGTCACCATAACCCACCCGGTTGTCCAAGCCAAAAACCTGGGTCCTAATAGGTCCTCTTTCCCCTCTCAACCCCCATTCTAATCCATAGCATGTCCTGTCCGTTCCACCTGCAACCGAAGTCTCCATCCTCACGGCCCTGCTGTGTCCAAGCCCCACCGCCCTCCCTGCAGCAGCTGCTTGTGGTCTCCCTGAGTCTGTCCCCACTCCCACCACAGCCCATTCTCCCCACTCCAGCCAGAGTTGTGACTAGAACACAAATCCAATCATGCCACTCCTCTGCTTAAAACCCCTCCGTGTCTTCCAACTGCCCTTGGAATAAAAGCCAGGCTCCTGGCCATGGTCTACAGAGCCCTGTGTGCTCTGGCCCTGTCCACCCCATCTCGGTCACCTCTCTGCCAGCTCGTTCCTTCCCAGCTGCAAGCCCTTTACATAGATGGTCTCCTCTCCCAGGCTCCTTCCCATCCCTGGCTCAGCTTGAAGCTCCCCTCCTCAGAGAAGCCTTCTTCGACATCATGCTTCCAAAACACCCACCCCCATGCCATCGTCCACTTCACTCTCTTTATTTCTCTTGTGTCACTTGTCAGGACCCTGATTATCTTCAGATGCATTTGTTTCTTCTACCTCGGCACGTTAGCTCCAGAGGGGAGGACATCATCTCTCTTGTTTATTTCTCCATCTGGCTCATAGAAGCCACTTACCCAGTGTCAGGGCTGGGGAAAGCAGGGGCAGGGATGGGGGCTGTCTCTGTGATTCCCCAGCAGCCCCAGGGCCAGGTGTCAGTCCCTGGACAGGACCACCATGACTCAGGGAATGCAAGGACTGGCCCTTAAAGGACACACAGGAGTTCAGTCAAGGGGTGAAGTGGGCAAGGAATTGCAGGCAGAGGGATTGCAGTCCTACTGGATGAAGCAGCCTGGGGAGAAGATGGGTTGTCAATCAGCCCCTGATTGCCATTGAGGCTGCGCCTCATCCACGCAGTCCACCAGCAAGAGGTTCTGGCTGGACCCTGCTCTGGGGTCTGGTTCTGCGGGTGAGGCGGCAACCACTTACCTCTGAATGCCAGAGCCCTGCCCTACCTCCTGCATGGTCATCCATGAACACGGAGCTCTTTTCCCCAGAGCCCTCCAGAGTTTCCCAGCTCTGACCAGGGCCTGCTCTGGAGCTTCCAAGGAACCCACCCTGCTTCCTGGCCCAGGCCAGGGTGGTGGGAGGGGTTCCTTGGCCCCTTAACCTAAAGCCTGTGCACCTGGGTCCATCCGACGCCCCACCCCACAGAAGCCTTTCTCTGTATATGTTGAGAACCAGCAAGCAGCAGGGTCTTCCAGAAGACAGAAGACCCAGCAGCCTTCTTGTTGCTTCTCCGTGCAAAACCATTCAATGGCTCTACTCACCACCAGGTGATGAGGGCATACATATGCTGTCATCTGCCACCACCTCCCTTCTACACACACATGTACACGCACACACACACGTGCATACACACAGTTTACGCCATACCCATCTTCTCCCCAGGCCGCTTCATCCAGTAGGACTGCAGTCCCTCTGCCTGCAATTCCCAGCCCACTTCTTGGCTGAACTCCTGTGTGTCCTTGAAGGGCCAGCCCTTGCATTCCCTCATCTGAGAAGTCCTTCCTGACACCCCCAAGCCGAGTAGGGTTCTTTCTGCCTGCATACTACAGTGCATGTGTTTACAAGGCCTTCTCTCCTCTAGACAGTGGCAGAAAACAATCTGGGTCCTCAGGGACCTGAAGGGGGCCTGTCCCTCCACACCTGTGGGTATTTCTCATCAGGTGGGATGAGAGACTGAGAAAAGAAATAAGACACAGAGACAAAGTATAGAGAAAGAACAGGGGGCCCAGGGAACCCGCACATTCAGTATGTGAGGACCTGCACCGGCGGGGGTCTCCAAGTTTCCTCAGTATTTATTGATTACTATTTTCACTATCTCGGCAAGGGGAGCGCGGCAGAAGAGTAGAATGAACAGGGTGATGGTAGGGAGAAGGTCAGCAGGAAAACATGTGAATAAAGGAATCTCTGTCACAAATAAGTTCAAGGGAAGGTACTGTGCCCAGATGTTCACGTAGGCTAGATTTATGTTTCTCTTTACCCAAACATCTCAGTGTAGCAAAGAGTAACCGAGCAGTATTGCTGCCAGCATATCTCGCCTCCAGCTACAGGGCGGTTTTCTCCTATCTCAGAATAGAAGGACTTCGGCTTTACACCGAGACATTCTGTTCCCAGGGGCATGCGGGAAACAGAGACCTTCCTCTTATCTCAACTGCAAAAAGGCCTTCCTCTTTTACGAATTCTCCTCAGTACAGACCCTTTACGGGTGTCAGGCTGAGGGATGGTTAGGTCTTTCCCTTCCCACAAGGCCATATCTCAGGCTGTCTCAGAGGGGGGAAACCTTGGACAATACCCAGGCTTTCTTGGGCAGAGGTCTCTGCGGCCTTCCGCAGAGAATTGTGTCCCTGGTTAATAGAGAATGGAGAATGGCGATGACTTTTACCAAGCATACTGTCTGCAGACATATTGTTAACAAGGCACAGCTGTAAATCCCTTAAACCTTGATTCAATACGGCACATGTTTCTGTGAGCACAGGGTTGGGGCTAAATTTACAGATTAATGGCATCTCAAAACAGAACAATTTTTCTTTGTACAGATCAAAATGGAGTTTCTTTTGTCTTCCTTTTCTACATAGACACAGTAACAGTCTGATCTCTCTTTCTTTTCCCCACAGGGACCTTAGTCTCATGGGGGTATCCCCTTCAATGTGATACATGCAGTAACAGAGGGACTCATGTACAAGGCGTCTGGAAGCCACGGGCCAGCTCCACCAGCCCTGGGCAGTGGGAAGGCTACTGAAGGAGGCTTACTGGAGACATAAAGGCATAATGCTTCCCCCAGGGCATTCCAGACACAGAACAGTGGCTAGCCAGGTACCAGGGCGTGACTCTTCAAGGAATTACAAGCCATGCCCCAAGCTGAGTATAAAGTACAAGGGGCAGGGAGTTGGGGGGAAGATAAGGCCAGACTCAGAAGCAGGAGACTTGAGTTCATCAAGGACTTCAACTGCCCTGAGAAGGAGTTTAGGTTTTGTCCTGTGAGCAGTGGGAAGTCAGTGAGGGGTTTTAGGCAGAGGAGTGGACAATCAAATCTCCAGTTAAGAAAGCTTCCCGACCAGCCACCGGGAAGGATCAATGAGAACAAGAGTGAGGCGAGAGCATGGGTGAGGAGACTGCCACAGGGTCAAAGATAGAAGGTGTGATGGGGTCTGAGGAAGACAGTCGCAGTGGGGTGGAGAGGAGGGGGGACCCTTAGGGCTTACCACAGAGCTGAGTCTGCTAGGAAGGGTAGTCCATCGGGTGCGAGGATTGAGGGAGGACTCAGGGAGGACTCCAGCTCCCTGCTGGAACACATGGCTGGTGGCTGGTGCCTTCCCTGAGATGGGAGCATGAGAGGGGAGATTGTTTGCTGAGAAATAATGAACTAGCTTGAATTCCAAGGTGTCTGTAAGCCCTCCAGAGGGATCCTAGCACCTCTCACAGTGCCTAGCAGGCAGAAAGCCCTCAATTCTACAGGAAGCTGTGTAATGAATGAACGAATGTGGTCCCACAGCCTTTTAACCCACAATTTCAAGGATATGTGCTTCGAGTCCTGCTTCCTGGTGTCTCAGCTGGAACTCCTTTGCAGAAGAACTGCTGTGGCACCCAGAGCTTTGTGCAGAAGCTTTAGTTATGGCCCCAGGTCCCCAGGTATGGGAAGCTTGGCCTCTCCCTGTTCCCTGAGGGGGCTCCACAGAAGCAGAAGTCCCCAATACCTGGCCCCAGGCCCCAGACCCACCCAGGTCACAAAGGGTTTCTGTCTGAGGAGACCCACACTGCTCCCAGGGGCATCCCTAAAGGGCACTGCAGACAGCCAGGTGCTGCGAATGCCACTCGTTGTTTTTCTGCCCCTGCCCATCCTGACCCAGGGGCCCCCATTGGAGTCCCTGCTGTGCTCACACTGACTTGAGGAGGGGCCTGTGGGAAGGATGGGCCTGGCCTGAGCTGGGCAGAAATGAGGTTTTGCCTGAACCCCAAGCTAGGGCTGGGGTGAAATATGACTGTGGCCTTCATGGAGCTGGGGGAGGCAACCAAGGTACAGGCTATGTATCCCAAAAGAAAGTGAAGGGCCACAAGATGGAAACCCAGGGAACAGAACCCCAGGACTGCTTCCCATGGGGCCATGGCTGGGTGCCGGCCTCACAGGCACCTGATCGCTGCGCCCCAGCAGCTGGCTACACGCTGGACTCTCCCAGAGACACACACAGCCCAGTCAGGGAAGGCATCTCCCTAGGAACTGACCTGTGGACTCCAGGCCATCCAGGGCAGCGTTGGTTGGGTGGTGATGGGAGAGAAGGCTGAGATCTCCTGGGATAGTTCCAGGGAAGCTAAAGATGGGAGTGCTCCAGCCCTCAGACTCCACAGCACACTCCATCACAGGGCCCAGCACTGGGGCCCTGCACTCTGCTCACAACGGTCCGAGGCTCACCGACACTCCCCTGCCCCCGCCTCCCCTCCTGCCCTGCTCCCTGCTTTCTGTTTACACCTGGCCTCACTGGTTAGACTGTGAGTTCCCAGAGGGCGTGGGAGCCTGGCCCACCCTGAGTGCCAAAAAAGAGTTTTCAATACCATGAAGTGCAGGAAGTGGGTAGGTTCATGACTACAGATAGACGCAGGTCTCTGTTTCCCATCTTTGCTGAAGCCGGCCAGGCATCCACCAGGGGTCTGGGCACAAGATGGGGTAGAGAAGGAAAGAGAGTAGAAGAGCAAGAATGGGCTGGTACAGGGGCTCCTGCTGGAAGGGACAGCAGCAGGGACAGAATGAGGGCCCTGCCGGAGGGAATCTGAGTCCTCCATGTAATGCCCCATGTGGCTCTGTGCCCCAGTTCCCATCTTCTCTGAAAAGATCCATGTCTTGCTCACAGGCACCACCCAGGCACACAGGATCACACATCTATGGGTGCCACCCACGCACAGGCACAGCACACACACCAGCCCACAGCTTCCCCCAAGCCTGGAGTCTACCTCCTGCCAGCCTGTGCCCTCACCACAGAACCCAGACTCTGGGCCATGCATACTCTCTCCTTCTGGTCCCAGGCCCATGCCTGATGCTGATCTGTTCCCCAGAGTAGGCACGCAAAAGGCAGAGGGAAGAGGGGGCCACACCCCAAGGCTAGAAGTGGGGAAACAGGGAAGCAGTAGCCTCTAGCTAAGCTGGGGACACCTGTCAGCACAGACACTGCCTCAGGTCCAGGTTGATGTTGAGTGGTTAGTGGCCAGGAGGCCTCCCCACCCGCCAGAGTCCAAAGAACACAGGCGTGGTTGCCTCTGTAACCTCATCAAAGGCAGGCTCTGCCTGTGGCCACTAGCAGAGAAGCTGCTGTCCTTCTGCCACCAGCACCGGACCACCTGCTCCAAGACCAGCCTCCTGGGAGAACCAGGCACCTGGTCTTCACTGGCACCCAGGTAAGGGCCTGGCCCCCAGGGAAGATCGGGGCCCAGCCCAGTCACAGGGGATCCCAGGGCAGGTGGGGGCAACTTAGTGGCTTCCCAGGCCAAGTCTCCAGCCTGTTCCCAGCTGCAGCCCAGGGGATCAAGCCCGAGGAGGGGCTTGGGACTCAGCAGCTGGCTGGTGGGCTGGAAAGCAGAGCAAGGTCCAGGTTCCGGAAGGACCTCTGGGATGCTTGCCCCAGGGTGTGTGAGGTGATGGCCTTCCCTGCTCCAAACCCCTACATCTAGGGCTTAAAGGGGGAAACTGGGCTGTCACAGCTCCCCTACCCCTAAGGGGCAAGGCAGGCCAAGCCAGCCCCCTCTTCCCTTCCTGGGGTAGGGAATCTTTGGAGGCAGCTGTTCCCCACCTTGACCTACCTACCCACAGGGCCCTACAGGGCCCACCCTGGTGCTGAGGGAGTGGGGAGTGGGGCTGACCAGGGCCAGACCTCACTTCCTCTTCTGCATGGAGAGCATGGAGAAGCAGGAAGTGTTACAATGGGGGTTGGGGGAGGCTGGGAAAGGGGAGCAGGCTTCTAGCCCAGCCTTACCCCTGGAGAGAAAAGCGGTCCTCTCAAACAAGGAAACCAGAGATCCAGCCGTCCCTTCCACATTCCCTTTATTGTTCACTGGCAGCTTATTTCCTTCAACACTGAGTCATCTTATCAGATCCTACGTCATTTTCACAACAGTCCTAATAAACAAGGGTGTGGGTTGCTCTCTTACATGTTACCCGGGGTATTCCAGTATCTCTGCACAACTGAGGTGTACCATGAGGACCTGTGGATATCCACAAACCTCATTCAGATTAACACATACCCTTGACCTGCACAGACTAACTCCACTCCCAGCCGGCACACACACACCACATTTAATTCCACTCCATTTCAACATGTATGTTCTCTAGACTCCCTCCATGACTGCGCACAGCCCAGTGGCAGAGGCATGTTTACAAACCATTAAAACATGAAGCTTGCAATCAGACAGATCTGGGTTTGCTCTCTATTAAGCACTCATTTGTGACCTCAGGCCTGTTACCATCTTTGAGCCTCAGAGTCCTCATATGGTAAATGGGGACAATACCAGTACATGCCTTGTGAGGTTGTTTTGAGGATTAGAGTGACTGAAGATAAAGCTGTTAAAACAGTGCTAGGCACACGGCACCAAGTAAGTGGACGGCAGTCAGGAGGAACTGATAGGATGCTGGTAAGGGGCTTGGCACCAGGCTCACAGCACCGTGGTGGCTGATATGACTATCGTTGCTGGAGAGAAATGTACAAGGTCCAGTGCAGCATTCCAGCGCAGCTGGAATTTAAAGGGTTGGGGCCAGGAGAGGACCTGGGCAGAGGATACAGAGTACAAAAAGCAAAGAGCCAGGAGGCCTGGGGAGACACTCGTGGAGGTCAGCTCACTGGCGAGTCCTGCAGTGCCATCGTAAGTACACACACGCATGCATGCAGTCTTCCCAGAGGGTCTACAGCTGAAGAGCCAGCATCAGTGTCCTCTCAGTTTGCAGAACTGTAACAGGGTTGAACAAGAGGGCCTACTCTGGCAGAGTCAGCTACAGAACCCTCAGCATCTTTCATACCCAGGCCTAAGATAGGATCTGAACGCAGGTCCCTATCCATCCAGGTTTCCTGGGCTCCTTGGCATGAGCTTTATTGGCCAAACAATGGGAGGTCTGAGCCTTCCCTGGGGCCCAGCCATGCTGTGGCCTCCCTGGCCCTCCCTTCCCTCAGCCTGGGGCCTCCAGGCCCAGCCAAGACGGAGGGCTCCTCAGTGGAGGACACTGGCTGCAGATGGCTCTGGAAAGGGCCCCTGGAGCCAGGGGCTTTGGGTCTGGTCCCAGAGGCCTCCAGTCAGAGCAATAGCAACTGTCCTGCCCTGCTGTGCCTGGTTCCCCTTTCCCCAGCTCTGAAGGCTGCCTCTGGTTCACTTTGGGTTCTAGGGAGCCGTCCTCAGCAGCGTCAACATGTCAAGGCCCAGCAGCAGAGCCATTTACTGTAAGCTCCTGGCAGGCCCCTCTCCCCTGCCCTCCCACTGAGCCCCCTGAACGTCCCATCCTCCACTCCCTCTTCCTCACAACAACTGCCCCCAGCAGTTGCCTGAGTCTCACCTCGCTCTTCTGCCTGCTTCCCACCCCTTGCTCTGTGCCCCTGTAGTGCACCGGAAGGAGTACTCCCAGAACCTCACCACAGAGCCCACCCTCCTGCAGCACAGGGTGGAGGTGAGTACTTCTGCAGCCCTGGGCAGTGTCCAACTAAACCCAAGTGTTCCTGTGTGCCCACTGCCCTGCCAGAACATGGACACCTCACACAAGTCCCTGCCCTGGAAGCCAACAGCCTGTCCCAACCATGTCCCATGGATTCAGATCCAGCAAGCCTGCCAGAGCATCTGCTCAGTGTCGGGGAGTAGGAGGGGTGGTCGGAGTGGGCAAAGCAGGCCTGGCTGGAGGTTGAGCGGGTGGGTGTCCTGTCCCCAGACAGGAAGAAGTAGCAGCGGGATGGGATAGGAAGCACTCGCAACCACCCACCAACCTACCCTCACCTGTCTCCCAACTCCCTGCTGCCCGAGTCCCCAGGGCACTGCTCCATTGCCCAAGACCTTGCATGGCTGGAGGCGGGAGTGTGTGAGGTCTTTGGGCCCTGTGGAGGATTGAGATGGCCACTGTTGGAGAGGGGAGCCACGTGGGCCCAAGCCTCCAGGGTGAGTGTGAGCAGCTCCAAGGCTGCTCCAAGGCTAGAAAGGAGTCTCTGGCTCTGCCAGGGAGGATGACGCAGGCACTGCAAGATTTAGGTGCCTGAAGGGCTGTCGACACCAAGGTGAAGGCGAAGCACAGGCTATAAGGGCGTGGTGGGGAGAGCAGGCACAGGGTCAGGCTGGAGCTCTGGGGTAGAAGAGCTCCACTGTTAGGACTCCAGTGGAGAACAAGCAGGGAGGGAGCTGGGGAGATGGTCTGGAGGTCCCACAGGGCAGCAGAGGCAGGGCTCCCACAGCCAGCTGAGGAGAGGCCAGGAGGACTCAGCTTCTCTGTAAAGTGAAGGTTGAGAACAGGCTTACTTTAGGCCCAGCAGGCAGAGCAAGAGGAGACATGTTCAGGAGGATGGAGTTTGCTCACGATGCCAGGGTCCCCTGAACATGCTGGTAGTGTGAACACAGGGAGAGGAGCTGGGCCCTGGGCAGGGGTGGGGGTCAAGGGGCAGGAGGCAGGCTGCATCTCCCCCTCACAAGAAGCCTGGGTGGAAGGGGCCTTGTGAAGGCAATGTTTGACTGGGAGAAGGGAGGGGCTCCTAAAGGAAACTGGATAACAGCAAAAAACTCCTGAATGGTCAGCCTAGCAGTAGGCAAGGACTTGAGCAGAGACTGAGATCACAATGGATGTCTCCAGGCATGAACCAGGGAGAAAGAGACAGGAATTCTGGGTGAGTGAGGAGGAAGACTGGGCTGAGACTGAGTTCCCAAAGGGAACAAAGGAAGCCAGGGACAGAATCTGAGGGTCCTGTATCCCCTCCAGAGGAGCTATTTGTTGGGTGGCTGGATCGCACATCCACCACCACCCAGCTGCCTCACCTGGCCTGGACTAGTAAAGGCCATGCCTGTCCTTCCTCTAGAGTCCTCAAACCCCTCCTGCAGCCCCTCAGACTCAGACTTGGAGCCCCCATCCCTGGCCCCAGTGCTTCGACACCGGCCCTCACATTGGCCCTGGAAAGTTGCTTTATCTGATGCCTAGAACCTCCCACCTCAAGGGGGCCGAGGACACGTCTTCTTCCTCTTCTGCTTTTCTCTAGCCAGCATGCCTGTGGTCCCCCTCTCTGAGCTTTCTCCCAGTCCTGCCCCTCTCCCTGCAGCACTTGATGACATGCAAGCTGGGGAGTCAGAGAGTCCAGGGGCCCAAGGATGCCTTGCAGAAGCTGTTCGAGATGGATGCGCAGGGCCGGGTGTGGAGCCAAGACTTGATCCTTCAGGTCAGGGACGGCTGGCTGCAGCTGCTGGACATTGAGACCAAGGTCAGCCCTCCCAGAAAACCCAGCCATAGCCAGCGTGGGCTATGGGGAAGCAAACACTAGCTCTTGAACTCCACCCTCCATGCCCCAAAGGGCAGCCACCCTCCCCAAATACAACACACACCCAGGCCTAGGAAGAGACAGGGGACAGAGGCACAAGAGTCAGGTAGATGACACCCCAGCCCCAAGTCACCAAAGGGCTAGGACGAGCTGGTCAGGAGCTCCCAGAAGCCACACCTGGCTCTTGGTGGCCTCACAATTGACCTCTCCACCTGGCCCAGGAGGAGCTGGACTCTTACCGCCTGAACAGCATCCAGGCCATGAATGTGGCGCTCAACACATGTTCCTACAACTCCATCCTGTCCATCACCGTGCAGGAGCCAGGCCTGCCAGGCACCAGCACTCTGCTCTTCCAGTGCCAGGAAGTGGGGGTGAGTGGTCAGGGGTGATTGGTCAGGGGTGGGGTTCATCGACTATCACCCCACCACACACACACACACACACACACACACACACACACTTAGCCTGCCTGACTGCTGCTTCCCAGGCAGAGCGACTGAGGACCAGCTTGCAGAAGGCTCTGGAGGAAGAGCTGGAGCAAAGGTAGGCAGCCTCGGCCCAGCCCACCTATGGGGCCTCCCAGCTCAGCCTCGAGGGCCAGACCCTGACCCCATATTTTGGGGGACCCAGAAGGTTGTGGCCCAACCAACCTGGGCCTGGACTGAGGAGGAGCCGGGACAGAGGTGGTCATAGGGAAGGAGCTGGGCCCAGGGGGCACTAGAGATTGTCCTCAGAGACTGAGATAGGACCCGAGAGGGCCCAGAGGGTAGGCAGATGAGGCAGGGTGGAGTCAGGGGTGGGTCCAGAAGGAGACCAGGGAGCAGGCGGTAGGACTCCTGGAGAGAGGTGGTGGTGTCCCTGGGTCCTGGAGCAGAAGTGTGGGGAGGGCCTCTCTCCCAAGAACCTTGTCAAAGATGTGGCCCCTACCATGTCCTCAGCAGACCCCAACTTGGAGGCCTTCACCCAGGCCAGGACAGATGGAGGGGGCCTCCTATGGAAAGGCCACTCCCTCTGGAGCAGGCACTCTCTCTGGAGCGGGGGCTCCCTCCAGAACAGCCCCACCAGAGGACCCTAGAGCACAGTAAGTTTGAGGCATGGGGGCAGGTGGAGGAGAAAGTTTCGATAAAAAGTCAAAGATCTAACATCTAGATCCATGGTCCCCTTACATTGCAGGCCTCCCGCCATCCCCAAGGCCCCTGCCACACTACCCCAGTGCCCGAGAATCAAGTGTCTTTACTCCGCCTCCTCCAAGGCGGCCCTCTTCCCCCGAGGACCCAGAGAGGGACGAGGTAACTGCAGGTGGTCTTGAGCTTGCTGAGGCTTTCTGGGCCTGGGAAAAGGAAGGACACCAACCCTCCCTCTTTTTCTAGGAGGCCAGGGTCCCAGGATGGCCAGGGCCTGGGCCAGGAGGCCAGAGAAGCTTGTTTATACTCCAGGCCCGGCCTGAGGCTGGGGCTTGTGGTGGGGAGGGGTGCGGGAGGCATGTTGGGAGTTCTAGAGCAGGCCCAACTGCCCATTCAAGGCCATGCGTTTTTTGGGGCCCAGGAAGTGCTGAACCATGTCCTAAGGGACATTGAGCTGTTCATGGGAAAGCTGGAGAAGGTCCAGGCAAAGACCAGCAGGAAGAAGAAGAAATTTGGGAAAAAAAGCAAGGACCAGGGAGGTGAGTACTGAGGGCCAGGAGAGAGGAAGAAGGGTGTCTTGGGGTGATCTGTGGCCCACTGCCTTGCCCCTTCTCCCAGGTCTCACCCAGGCACAGTACATTGACTGCTTCCAGAAAATCAAGTACAGCTTCAACCTCCTGGTAGGTGGCTCCCCACAACTTCACCAGGCCTCTCCTCTTCCCCTTCCTCCCCACTAATCCTCTGCTGTCTGGACTCAACCATCCCAAGCCTTTTTCTTCTCCATCTACTCCCCCTAGAACCTCCCCTCCCCTCTTGGGACTTGTGGGAAGTGCCAGCCTTCTAGCCAAGGCATAAAACAATTGTGGTGCCCTGGTGAAGATGGGGTGGGGTGAAGGGTGGTGACAGGCATTGCCCTGTGTCCCCAGGGAAGGCTGGCCACCTGGCTGCAGGAGACAAGTGCCCCTGAGCTCGTGCACATTCTCTTCAAATCCCTGAACTTCGTGAGTCAAGGGAGGACAGGGTGGTGAAGAGGGACAGGCTGAAGTCAAGAAGGAGTAGAGGGAGGAAAGGAGGCTGGTGGAGGGGGACGGGGGAGCAGGGGCCAGGGTGGAACCAGATGGGCTGGGGTCAGAGCCAAGGATGCCAAGGCTCCAAGGGAGACAGGAAGGAGCAGCAGGCCCAAGGCAGATGGGGACACTTGCAGGAATTAACATCCTACGATTGCAAAAGTGGAAAGCCAGGGACTCTGGGCCTTTCCCACCCACACTGGGCCCTGTGGGAGCCTAGGCTTCCTGACATTTTCCATCTCTCCCCTAGATCCTGGCCAAGTGCCCTGAGGCTGGCCTAGCAGCCCAAGTGATCTCACCCCTCCTCACCCCTAAAGCCATCAACCTGCTACAGTCCTGTCTAAGCCCACCTGAGAGTAACCTTTGGATGGGGTTGGGCCTGGCCTGGACCACTAGCCGGTGAGTGAAGACAAGGCCTGAACTGAATTGGGGGTCGGGCATGGAGGCATCAGGCAGGACATCAGAGGTGGCCAGGCTCTACGTTGCCACAAACCAGAAATATTTCAGAGCTACTCGGGGGACTCTACACAGAGCTCCCAACTTCTTATTTGGCTAAGTGCAAACAGTTTATTAACAAAAGAAAAGTGCACATTTGCCACCACCCACTACTGAAACATGTTATCTCAGAAAAAAGAACAGTTTTTCCCAAGAAAAGGGAGATGGCAACCTTCTACTAAAATATTTTCTCATTTTTGTCAAGGACAAAGTGAAAACTTTGTCTCAATCCAGCCCCAAATTTAAGAATTACTGACGTAAGAGATGCTGCAAATGTAATATCAGTAAGACTTGGCAACCAATGAGCCAGGGGTTAAGAAAGAAAGAGATACTCCCTGCAGGGGTAACTGTGAGATGGGCAGCTGGACAAAAAAGCCAAAGGAGGCCAGTGCGGTGGCTCATGCCTGTAATCCCAGCACTCTGGGAGGCTGAGGTGGGTGGATCACCTGAGGTCAGGAGTTCGAGACCATCCTGGCCAACATGGTGAAACCCCGTCTCTACCAAATATACAAAATTAGCTGGGTGTAGTGGTGCATGCTTGTAAACCCAGCTACTTGGGAGGCTGAGGCAGGGGAATCACTTGAACCCAGGAGGCGGAGGTTGCAGTGAGCTGAGATCGCCCCGCTGCACTCCAGCCTGGGCAACAGGAGGGAAACTCCATCTCAAAAAACAAAACAAAACAAAAAGCCAAACGGATGAGAGCCAGGGGAGTGGGAGGAACCAGCTTGGGCACGCTGATCTGAGGCATCCTTGGAACATTCCGCAGAGGCCTGGTGGCTGGGCAGCTGAGAGGGGATGCACGGAAGTGATGGCTGGAGGCACAGCTACTGGGGAGCACTCCAGAGGGAGCCCCTGAACGTACCTTGACAAGCATAGTTTGTTCTATTCCATGAAAGAAGAGGCAAGGGCCTTGGCAAACTTCTACATGGCGAATGCAAAAAGGGTTAAGAAGGCAGAAGAGTTAAGGAGAACCTGAAGAGCAGAGGGATGAAAACCAAGAGAAAAGGCTTTAGAAAAGCAGAAAAGCCAACAGGGACATGAATCTTTCCTTGGAGTTATTTGCCTAATAACCACTTTTACTTTGTTTGAGACAAGATCTCACTCTGCCACTCACGCTGGAGTGCAGTGGCGTGATGATCTCATCTCACTGCAGCCTCCACCTCCTGGCTCCAGCAATCCTCCTACCTCACCTTCTTGAATAGCTAGGACCACAGTGTGCCACCTGTGTGCCACCACCATGTCTGTCTATTTTTTGTATTTTTTAATAGAGATGGGGTTTCGCCATGTTGCCCAGGCTGGTCTTGAACTCCTGAGCTCAAGGGATCCGCTCACCTCAGCTTCCCAAAATGCTGAGATTACAGGCATGAGCCACCGCACCCCACCATGATCAGTTCTTTTCAATTCAGCCCCATTTACAAAATTTTGTGTCCAGTTTGTCTGAAGACATGAATTATAGTTCAAAACTATCTATTTTTTATTATGGTATAATATACATAGCATGAAATTAACCATTTTTATCATTTCAACCATTTTAAGTGTCTGATTCAGTGGCATTACATTCATTAACAATGTGTGCTACCAACACCATTATCTACAGTACTTTAATAACTTTTTCATCATCCCAAATAGAAATTCTGTACCCATTAAATAATAATTCCCCATTACCCACTCCTCAGCCCTTGGAAACCTCTATTCTACTTTCTGTCTCTATGAGAAATATGTTGCCTGTTCTAGGAACCTCATAAAAGTGAAATCAGACAATATTCATCCTGCCGTATGTGGCTTGTTTCACTTAAAATAATGTCTTCACGATTCTTCCATGTTGTAGTATCTATCAGAACTGCCTTCCTCTTTATAGCTGAATAATACCCCGTTGTTATGAATATGACACATTTTGTTTATTCATTCATCTGTTGATGGACACGTGGGTTGTTTCCACCCATAACAATCTATTTTTATGCACCCTCTGTGCAGTCACTAAAATGAAATTACTTATCAGTTCTGGACCTCCCATCTCATACCAGTGTTCCCTTGTCCAAAACCCTGGGACTAAGAGTACCTCAATAAGCCAGTCTCACAGCTCTTGGGGCTGTGCTGGGCTCTCACTGTCCGTGGGAATAGCTCTGGTATCTGTCTAGCACTAGCAGGAGAGGAAAACAGAGGTTCTACAATAGACTCAAATAAGAGGGCCTCAAATTCCTTCATTCAGCCACTTTAACATTGAATAATCATGTCGAACACACTATTTTGTATTTCAAAACCCAGCCTTACTTCTACAATTTCAGTCCTTATAAAAACAGATTAGCACATATAATTTTTCAAATACCCACAAAGATGCAAAACAACTTCAGTGTTCATAAAATGATGTACAATTGATAAATACTTCTAAATGTAATATTAAGTCAGATGTGCCCTTAGATGTTTTCTAATTTCTTAACATAACCAGAAATAAATGAAAGAAACATAGAAAATAGAATACCTAAAGATATGTAAAAACCCTCAAAAGAGTTCAATTTCAGGCA
Organism: Papio anubis; assembly: GCF_008728515.1. NCBI lineage: Eukaryota > Metazoa > Chordata > Mammalia > Primates > Cercopithecidae > Papio > Papio anubis. The sequence goes on along the minus strand of NC_044976.1, from coordinate 108,164,555 downwards.
AATTATATTTAGATAACTTGATTTTTGGCAAATTGACCCAAAGCTATAAGTAACACTGAATGTTGTGGTCATCCAGAAGAACAGAGACCATACAAGGCCATTGGATTTGGCAATCAGGATTTTAAATGGACTAGTTTCAATAAAGTAATGGCAGAAGTAGAAACCAGGTTGCAGGAATAATGAAAGAAACAGAGATAAGAATATATAGGCAGAGGATATAGGCATATTCTCAAAAAACTTGGTAAGAAGAAAGTAATAGGATGACAGCTTATAAGGAGTAGTATTAGGGTCAAGACCCAAGCATGTTTCTAAGGCACAGAAGGAACCAATTAAAAAGATTCAGACGAGGGAATCTTTCCTTTGTTCCCATTGAATAAACACTTAATAGCTGCCTCCTGTGTATCAGCCACTGTACTAGGGGTACAGCCCCCAAGGAGATCTATATATAGTAAGAAACAAAGAGAAAAGAATCATGAGCAATGCAGTGTGAGAAGAGCAATAACCCAGGGATGTACCAAGTTCCGCAGAATATTTACTTCTGCCCCAGTGAAGCAAAGAAGGGAAATTCTTCAAGGAAATGAATGGGCATTCCCTGGACAGACAAGAGGAAAATATTCCAAGCACGGCAAGCCTGAAGGCCACAAACAGCATGGTCCTCCTGGGCCCTGTGCAGTGGGAGAGGGGGAGGCTGAGAGGCAAGGACCAGCCCATCCCAGAGTCAACGGGAGCAGCTCAGCTGCAGTCTACTCACAAGGTGGAAATCCACAAACAATTTAGCTAGAAAGAAAAGGATCTGCTGCCAGGAAACTAAAAACAGCCTAGAAAAATACTGCACAAGCCCCCTGGGGTGTTGACCAGCCCAAAAGCTTTTGTAGTTCCACTACTTCAATCCAAACGCCCAATCAGGGCAATGAAGCGTCCATCATGTTCTTACGGAGGTGGTGTATCTTTACCTCACGGGCAGAGGTGAGGCTGGCCCCCAGACACCTGCTCTGTGGGATGTGTCCAGGCTTAGCTGTTTGCTCCTTTGTGGGTGTCGGGGCCTTTCATCTGTGCACATGGACCATGTCACCTATTAGCCAAAAGATTCCTGAGGCTAGGCCCTGTCATCCCCTCCCTCTCCACATCCCACAGCCTGGCATCAGAGTTCACAGAGTGGATGTGAACTCAGCTTTGTTTCTCTCTTCAGGGCCGACTGGACAGGCGATGAGCCGCTGCCCTACCAACCCACATTTTCAGATGACTGGCAACTTCCTGAGCCCTCCAGCCAAGTAAGGGGAGCTTGGCACAGAGCCCTACCCACAGCCCTAGTCCCTGGCTAGTTTCTGCCCTCCCCATCCAAACCATGGTCACACAACTAGTGTGACCTAACACTGGCAAGCCAGCAAATTCCATGGAAACCCAAAAGTCACCACCAGACTACAAACAGGAGATATTTGGGGAGACTCTCAGGGCTGGGACATAGGCTCAATTTCTGAGGCCCCATCTCCAAGTGGTGGGTGGGTGGGTTCATGTGGGCACCTGTATCTGTATACTGGGGGAGACAGGAAAAGGGACAGGAGGCAGCTGTGTGTGAGCTGCTAATGCCTGTGGTCAGATACCCCAGCTCCCTCCCACCAGGCTGGCTGCCTCCTGCTCTTACTCACTCTCTGTTCTGTCCCTTACAGGCACCCTTAGGATACCAGGCCCCTGTTTCCCTTCGGTATGCTTTGGGCTAAGTAGGGACCGTGTGGTCCTGGGGAGGGAGGGACAGGGCTGTTCCTTTGGATCTCTGGCTCTCTATATCTCAAGAGAGCCAACAGGGTCTCTTTTAGCCAGACAAACATGTACAAGGACATCCCTCTCCTACCTTGGGGGAAAATCAGTGTTCTACCCTCCTAGGCTCCCATAGCTTCTTCTCATGAGACTACCCACACATGTTTCTGATCTCCCAAACTCAAGTATAAAGTGCTTAGGGCAGAGCTCAGATGTAGAAAATTCCACTCCCGGAAATGTCTTCAGAAATCAATGACATTTCAGACCCCTCCTGCCGGCAGAAAGCCCCACTCCAAGCCCCACCTAACATTGACCTGCCAGCAAACTCTAAAGAAACCCAAAAGTCACCATCAGACTGCAGGCAGGAGATACCTGGGGGGACTCTCAGGGCTGGGACATAGGCTCAATTTCTGAGGCCCCATTCTCCAGCCATCCTGACTCTGTTTCTTAGGAGGGGAAGTCATAGGTTAGGGAGCACCTCACACTTTCCTCAGGAGAAGACACACAACGATGACCCTCAGCCTGGGGACCCCAACTCCAGACCCTCCAGCCCCAAACCTGTCCAGTCAGCCCTGAAAATGCAAGTCTTGTATGAGTTTGAAGCTAGGAACCCACGGGAACTGACTGTGGTCCAGGGAGAAGAGCTGGAGGTGAGGCTTGGGCCAGAGGCTAGAAAAGGAGGTGGTGGTTAGTGGGAGCTACAGGCAGCCAAGGGTGGGTGGTCCAGGGAGGGGACTGCCAAGGTGGGTGGCCTAGAGAGGGAGAAGGAGGGTAGGAAAGGGCCGGAGGGAGAAAGCCTTGTGTGGGGAGGGCAGGCTGGCTGGACAGAGGCTCAGGGGACTGAGATGGTGACTCTTGGCAGGTTCTGGACCATAGCAAGCGGTGGTGGCTGGTGAAGAACGAAGCAGGACAGAGCGGCTACATTCCCAGCAACATCCTGGAGCCCCTGCAGTCGGGGACCTCTGGGACCCAGGACCGGTCACCCTCTCGGGTACTACCCAGCCTGGACTATCCAGAGCCCTAAGTTGGAGGTGGGGGTGAGGAGGATTCAGTGGCAAGTGGAGGAGATAGTCTTGGTTTGATTTAGACCGTATTATTGCATGCTTAGTGTGTGCCAACTTTATCATGGGGCCAGAGCAGAGAATAAGACCAGCTCCCCGCCAGACCAGAAAGCCACAGAGTAAGAGAAGTGATTTGATGGGAACCTAGAGAAGGGACCCAGATGTTAGGGGCTGTGGTTGACTGTGAGATGAGATGGACTCTGACCCCGGTTCCCCCTGATTCTAGGTTCCAATGCTTCGACTTAGCTCGAGGCCTGAAGAGGTCACAGCCTGGCTGCAGGCGGAGAACTTCTCTGTTGTGTGAGTGCCTGGCCCTACCGGATGTGGAGGGAGAAACTTTATAAAGGGCTAACTAAGGAAACCCAGAGACCCAGAACATACAACCTGGCCTACATTGTACATGACCCCGATCCAGCACTGTCTCTGCTGAGTTAGAGGACAGAGCAGAGGCGTGTTCAAGCCTAGATTAGAGATTAAGTGGGGAACCCTGCTGTGGCAAAGGCAGCAAGGATCAGGGGAGTGGACTCAGGAAGAACCCCAGCTGCCAGCTCAGTCGCCCCTCCCCAGCCAGAAGATTCTCTCCCAGAGCACTTCTTTCAAGCCTGGAAGTTCTGAAATTGGCTGAAGCCAAATGCTGACTTTACTCCTTCACTCCCAGACAGCCTACTCCATGAATTTTTCTGTAACCCCAACCTCCAAGCCCAAAGAGCCCCTTTTCTACCCAAATGCTCAGGCCTACAGTGCTTCCAGCGCACCACTGATGGCTTTTGCCGTTTTGTTCACAGCACGGTGAGGACACTTGGGTCCCTGACAGGGAGCCAGCTACTTCACATGAGACCTGGGGAGCTACAGATGCTATGTCCACAGGAGGCCCCACGAATCCTGTCCCGGCTGGAGGCTGTCAGAAGGATGCTGGGGGTGAGGACACCCGGGGGTCCTGACACCCATTGGGACTGTCTGGTGCTCCTGGGTGAGAGAGAGTGCGAAGTTGACAAGCCTGCCGGCCCAGCCCTGGGGCAGAACTGAGTGTGGCGGGTGCTGGGCACAGGATATTCCCCCAGGGGCTTAGCTTCATGCATTCAGGCTTACCTTGAGGCTCCAAGCTTATTGGTGGCATAAGCTCTGCAGATCCCTCACCTGCCACCAGCCTCATCTGAATCTTTTTCTTTCCTCAGATAAGCCCTTAGGCACCAGCTTAGACACCTCCAAGAACCAGGCCCTGCTGATGCAAGATGGCAGATCTGATACCCATTAGAGCCCCGAGAATTCCTCTTCTGGATCCCAGTTTGCAGCAAACCCCACGCCCCAGCTCACACAGCGAAAACAATGGACAGGCCCAGAGGCTGAAGCAAACAGTGCCAATTCTGGCTGTGTTGGAGTCTCCCCAGTAACCACCTATTTATTTTATCTCTTTCCCAAACCTGGAGCATTTATGCCTAGGCTTGTCAAGAATCTGTTCAGTCCCTCTCCTTCTCAATAAAAGCATCTTCAAGCTTGTCATGTGCCTCCCTCGCGGCTTCTTCTGGGCCTGAGGGAGACCAAAGGCAGGGAGGCAGGAAGGGCTGGAACACTTGGCATGAAAACAGCAGCAAGCCTATATCCATCACTGAGCCAGATTGTTTGAATGTGAGTGGACATTCACACAGCAACCTGGAGCTGGGAATCAGAATTTGAGAATCATGGTCCAAGCTCTCCTGACTCTCTTTCCAAACAAACTCCAAAATAAAGCTATGCTCACCATCTTTTTCACACACGCGTCTCTCAGTATATTCCAAGGCACCCAGCACAGCTGCAGGCACACCACTTCACAGTAGCAAAGAGCACAAGGACCGACAGCTGTGGGCTTTGGTCAGTTGCACCAGCTGGCTGGGTGAACTCCAGCAAGTCATTCCACTCTTTGGGACCCTGTTTTCTCAAGGGTTAAGCAAAGAATCTGGACTGTCCATAGCTTTGTATATTTTTTAGTAAAAGTAGCTTTCTTTAATTTCAAAGGAGTCCCCTCTCTACATACCAGTAGCTATACTTGTATTGATTTAGTCAACAGATAAGGCCCAATGTACTTATGGATTTGAGGGTTCTTAAGATGTTCCCTTAAATCTCTCTTAGCTGAATTTGTCCATGACCCTAACATTGTCTGGGCCCCAGACTGCCCTATTTTTAGACTGCCTATGTCATTCCCTTAAGTTCCTGGCCTCAGAAAATCATCTCTCATAGCTGTTAACAGAATAGGAAAGCAACAATTTTCCTTCACAAAAGAGAGAAAAGGTGAGACCCTTTGGGTGTGACTTGTCAAGGGCAAAAGTTACCCAGAAAAGTTAATTTCTTGGGATGAGGGAGGAGGTATTAACCCATCACCCTCCATTGCCTCCCAGAGCTAAAGGAGCCTAGAAGCAGGGAAACTGTTCATGACCAGAAATAAGTGTTTTCACCTGGTGTTCCCCAGACTTCCCAAGAAGACTGCCTTGCAGCAAGAGGCTGTTTAGATGGCCAAGTGCAGGGAAACTAGCACCAACTGTGTTATTAGACAGATCTAGGTTTGAATCCCAGACCATCTGTGGGACCTCAAGCTTAGAGGAGCAACTCCCCTAACCGCTCCAGGAAGTTTCTTCTAGAAAATGGGCGTAACACCTACTTCCTAACGTTGTTGTGCAGCTTAAATTGGAATAAATTAGCTAACATACGTAAACACTTAGATATTGCCTGGCATGTGATAGGTACTCAATAAACGCTAATCTTAAACCTCAGGTGAATTTGTGACTGGCCTTTTGCTTTCTTGGGAATGAGAGACACAGGCATTATAAATTTCACCTGTCCCTGTGGTTTGTACTCTTTTCCTTTCTTCTGTTTAGCAAAATGCCGTTTTTAAAAGTCCCAACCTTGCTTCAGTTGAACTGATGGGCAAATGTGATTTCCCACACCCAAGCTAGGGGATCTAGGAGCTCAGAGTGCCCTGAGGGCTGTGCTGTGGAGGCCTGGCTAGAACCCTCAGAGCTGCTCAGGACTCCTTCCTCTGTCACTCCTCCACAGTCAACTAGAACCCTATCTCTCCCGAGTTGCCCCTGCTGCAAATCTGTGCCCTGTTTCATTTGCATGGGCCCTGCTGAAATTCAGAAGCTTAGTTCTTCCCATGACTATAGGGGCCTCCTGCAGGTCTCTTGCTCTGTCAAGGTCAAAACCTCTACTTTCCTAAATTCAACCATTGATTCTCCATCTTCATCTTACTTCATCAGCCACACTTGACACAGTTGATCACTTCTCCCTTTAAACATCTTCACTTGGCTTCCGAGGCCCTTTGTTTTCCTCCTACCTCCCTGGCGATTCCTTTTCAGACTACTTTGCTGATTCACTCTCATTTTTCCCTAATCTTTACATGTTGATATGCCAGAGCACCTCAAACCCTTAGACCTCATCTCTGCTACTCGCGCTCCCATGGTGATCTCATTTAGTCTCTGGTTTCAAACGCAATCTACAGAGTGATCACTCCTGTACTTGCTGTTTCCCTTTTCCTGGAGTTCTCCCTGCCTCCTGCAGGTAGGAAGTGATTCAAGATAAGAGATGGAGAGAGCTCTTCTGGCCAGGATAGAGGGTGATTCTGAGAAGGCTTCAAGGAATAGGTGAGCTTTTGAGCAAGGCTACATGAGGAAGGGTAGGCCGTGGACATTAGGGTGCAGGCAGGAGCAGAGCAAACATGCTTGTAAAAGGAACAGCAATTATTCTGTTTTATATTTATATCAGCCCATGGTGGCCCCTACAGCAGAGTGGCTTGATCTCTCACCTCCTTCAGGTCTTTGTTTAAAGATTAACTTCTTCATGAGGCCTTCTATGAACATATCCTTTAAAAACACAAATCCCCTTCCTACTAGGACTCCCCCAATTCCCACCCTGAGACCCCCCCTTCTCGATTTTATTTCTCTCTATAGGATGTGTATCACCATCTGACTTACTAGATATTTACTATATATTAGTTTATTTATTCCCCATTAGAATGTAAACTTCCTGAGGGCAGGGATTTTGTCTGTTGAGTTCAATTCTGTATCCCCAGTACCTAAAACAGTGCCTGTCCATAACGGGCATGTTAAACATTGTTGGACAGATGAATGAGTGAATGAAAAATGGTAGTACCTTTCCTCCTCCAGTCCATGCTACACAAAGAGGCAAGATTAATTTCTCTAAATGCGTGAGCATTAGGAAGTGGGAGGGGTTGGAGAAGGAGGAAATTATAATAAGGAAACCATAAACTACTTAAGCCCATGAAACAAAGGTAGGAAACATTCAAGATAAGAGACCTCTTCTGGCCAGGATAGAGGTTGGTTCTGAGAAGACTTCAAGGAGAAGGCAGACATTTGAGCAAGGCTGCTGAGGAAAGATAGGCTGTGGATATTAGGCTGCAGGCAGGAGGATCACAGGGCAAACACTCCAAGACGGGAAATGCAAGTGTGTGTAGAAGGAACAGCAAGCATTTTTGGGTTGGGCTGGCTTATGAAGTTGTGACGGGCTGACGGCGAGATAGGACTGGAAAAGCACGTTGGGGTCAGGTTGCAGAGGTCCTTGACTGACAGAGAGGGGAGCTTGGTCTGTGGGGAATCCTCTGCTCTGTGTGGTCAGAGGCTGGTCCGACTCTCCCGCCTTGCCCCAGTCTCCCTATCCCACATTCCAGCCCCGGCTGGCTCGGTAAAAACGGCGCGAATCTCGCTCTCCCTGGGTAACTAGGGTCCCAACTGCCTGGCTAGTGTTGCTTTTCGCGTCTTCACTGACACCATTAATGAATGAAGTCTGGCTCCCACCCGTGGGGAAGGGAGGAGCCTCAACCTCCGGTCCGCTTGCTCGCCTCCAGCGCTCCCGCCCGTGTCCCGCCTCGGCTTGCGAGGCCCTGAACCCCAACACCGACGGAAGTCGCGCCTGCGCACGGCCCTGTGGAGCCGCGGAGGGAGGGGACGGAGAACGGGGCGGAGGCGGAGTCAGGACGCCAGCGCGTGGGCCCCGCCCCCTTATGTCGGGTATAAAGCCCCTCCCGCTCACGGTTTCCCCAGTCCGCCAAGGCTCGGAAACTCTTCACCATGTCGTGCGAGTCGTCTATGGTTTTGGGGTACTGGGATATTCGTGGGGTGAGTGCTGTCTCAACGGTAGAGCCGCTCGGTCGAAGAGACGGACGCGGAGACGGCGGGTCTCTGGGTTCGGGGTCTCCGGTAGGAGCAGCTCTACGCGGGAGCATTTTCGAGCTGCCGAGCCACAGACGTCGACCCCTGCCCAGCCTCTGGGATGGCGGGCCCTGTGGGGAGGGGCCGAGGAGACCACGCCGGGGCCGGGCTTGGGGGGCAGCTTAACCACCGGCCCGGCAGGATGCAGGGGCTCGGCAGCCCTGGAGCCGGGGACGTTAGCGGGCGGGCGTTGGGAATGGGTGGGAGCTGCGCAGTCGCTGAACCGCTGTTTCCCCCAGCTGGCGCACGCCATCCGCCTGCTCCTGGAGTTCACGGATACCTCCTATGAGGAGAAACGATACACGTGTGGGGAAGGTAATGCCGCTCTGCGTGCCCTTGTAGCCAAGCTGGCCCTCCACCTGCCCAGGTCTTCTTAGGCCCAGAGGGTGGTGGCGTCGCGCCAAGGCCGGGTGGGACGTCTGCCCCAGTCTGGATGGATAGCGACACATCTTTTATCTGGAACTCGTAGTTCTCTCTTTAACATAGCCCAACCGCATCTTAATGCTTAACCAAATAGGGCTCAGAGGCTCAATGGTTATGCGTTTGGGGCCCGGGAATTTGAGGTATTGGGACTAAGTCATTTCTTTAGATCTTTCGCTCTTGTCAGGTGAGGTATTAAGGAGGTTGGGTCCCACTTAATTCTGTCTCTTACAGCTCCTGACTATGATCGAAGCCAATGGCTGGATGTGAAATTCAAGCTGGACCTGGACTTTCCTAATGTAAGTGGCTTTAGTAGAGGTGGCGGGCAGAAGGGAAAGCCTTCAAGTGTATCCATCCTTGCCTCTTTCCTGCCTGGTACAGAAGGATGCAAAATAGGGGATCTTAACCTGGATAGAATAAATAGAATTCAGGGGTCCTTCAACTGGATGGATATGTATTTTCATTCCCATTAACCACTAGCAACAGTGATTTCCTTTTATTGTGAAGAGAGACAATAAGTGACATTGGTTATTAGCCATGTCTGTCACTTTGTCACTAGTAGAAATCAGGTATTTTCTTTTTTGTGTGTTTTTTGTTCTTTTGTTTTGAGACAGGGTCTCTGTTGCTTAGGCTGGAGTGCAGTGGCACAATCGCAGCTCACTGCAGCCTCAACCTCCCAGGCTCAAGCAGTCCTCCCACCTCAGCCTCCCAAGGAGCTGGGACTACAGGCACAGGCCACCATGCCCAGCTAATTTTCGTATTTTTGTTAGAGATGGGGTTTTGCCATGTTACCCAGGCCGATCCTGAACTCCTGGGCTCAAACAATCCTCCCACCTTGGCCTTCCAAAGTGTTGGGATTATAGGCGTGAGCCACTGTGGCCAGCCTGAAATCAGGTAGTTTTATATTCTATTAAATGCATTGCAGATATTTTAAGTGATATTTATATACGTGTAAATAAATATATACATATGTTATTTACTTTGAGACTATGTTAGTCATTACATCTGCTTACTATTTAATGCATTAATAAGCATGTTACGCTATTTGAATTTTTTAAAATATTTTTTGGTTGTGTAAATATTTTGCTTCATGCTTTTAACAACTTTATTCTGAGAAAAGGTCCATGGCATGCACATACACCCACACATACACACACTGATTTAAGAACCCCTGTCTAGAATCTCGTGGACCCAGTTGCTGCCTTCTACTTATTTTCTTTTTTCTCCTAATGCAGCATCTTCTCTTTCTTGTTCACTGCCCTGCAAGTATTCTTTTCCCCAGGAGAGAGAGGTAGGGAATCAAGAGAGAGGTAGGTTGTTCATCTGGCCTGTCCTTTTCCTTTCAGCTGCCCTACCTCATGGATGGGAAGAACAAGATCACCCAGAGCAATGCCATCTTGCGCTACATCGCTCGCAAGCACAACATGTGTGAGTGGGGTAGGGCTGAGGAGGGACCCCAGGCTGGTAGTTTGTCTGAGAGTGGACAATGCCAAGGGTGATTTGTTATCATTTGGCCTACAGGTGGTGAGACTGAGGAAGAAAAGATTCGAGTGGACATCATAGAAAACCAAGTAATGGATTTCCGCACACAACTGATAAGGCTGTGTTACAGCTCTGAGCACGTGAGTTTCTTTAGCACACATCTGCTGAATGGAGTATCAGAAAAAGGGGTATTTAGGAACCCAAGGGTTATCTCTGTTTCATTCTGCTGCTGCTACCTTCCCACCAACCCAGATTATTAGAATAAGAAACAGAACTTATAATTTTTGGTTTGTTTTGTCATGTAATTCCGGTTCTGGTGCCTCTTCTTTCCAAACTCCTCCTTCCCACCCTGCCATCCTCAAGTGAAGGCAATGAGAAGCCACCTAGAGAAGGGGCTACTAAATGTCCATCACTGGCCTGTGCCCTGATTAACTACAAAAGTGATCACCACTATTCTCATTCTGTTTTTTCCTCTTAGGAAAAACTGAAGCCTCAGTACTTGGAAGAGCTACCTGGACAACTGAAACAATTCTCCGTGTTTCTGGGGAAATTCTCATGGTTTGCAGGGGAAAAGGTAGGAAGAAGGGAAAAGAAGAGCATACCTTCTCTCTCTGCAGGCTACTACTCCTCAGATCCAAGCATCTTATTGCTTTTCTTCTAGCTCACCTTTGTGGATTTTCTCACCTATGATATCTTGGATCAGAACCGTATATTTGAGCCCAAGTGCCTGGATGAGTTCCCAAACCTGAAGGCTTTTATGTGCCGTTTTGAGGTGATGTTTCCTGTACCTTTCTCTTATAAAAACACTCACAGGCTTCCCTGGGCCCTGTAGGATCCCGTTGTGGTGGATTCTTGCCTGGCTTTTGCCTAAAGGGATCAATGGTTGGACACCTCTAGACCTTTAAGTCTTGGGAAAAGCCTGACTTCTACACCTTGAAGGCACTGTCTACAAAAAGTGGAGGAGGTAGACATAGGCAACATGTGAATGTTGCTGTTTTGGTATGCATCTGTTGGACTGGATTGGGGTCTTTATAAGATTTGGTGTATTTTCCTTTCAGGCTTTGGAGAAAATCGCTGCCTATATACAGTCTGATCAGTTCTTCAAGATGCCCATCAACAACAAGATGGCCCAGTGGGGCAACAAGCCTGTATGCTGAGCAGGAGGTAGACTTGCAGAGCTTGTTTTGTTTCATCCTGTCCCTAAGGGGTCAGCACTCTTTCTTTGCTCTTTTCAATAAATAGCATTTAGGTTACTGGTGTCCAGCTGAATTTCTCTTGGGTATAAAGGCTAAAAGGGAAAAAGAATATGTGGAGAATCATCAAGATATGAATTGAATCACTGCAACACTGGCATCCCCCTACTCCCCAACTGAGTTCAAGCACTGTAGGTTCATGGCCAAGCCTTGAGAGTGGGTACTAGAAAAAGATTGCACAGTTGGAGAGAGCAGGTATGTTAAATGGGACTGGAGTCCCTGTGAAGACTGGGTGAAGTAAAACTGTGGTACTGATGGACTTAACTGGAGTTCAAAAACCATCCTGTGTACACATGGGAGTTTAGTGTGATAAAGGTAGTATTTCAGACTGGTAGTCTAGCCAGTAGAGTTGGGACAATTGCTTACTCATTAAAAATAATAGACCCCCCACTTGACACTATTCACTAAAATCTGGAATTTAAGGCCCAACATTAAACACAGAGCTGTTGAAGTATTGATGAAAATGTAAGAATTTTTGTGATTGTGGGGTAGGAGAAGTTTCTTTAAAGACATAAGAAAAAACCATAGGCTGCTCTGCCTGTGGAGTAGCCATTCTTTATTCTTTTACTTTTTTAAATAATAACAAAATCACAAAGGAAAGATTTACCAATTGAATAGGGTCAAATTCTACAACTTTTCCTAAGGCACACACAATAAATGACAAGTGAGACAAAGAGCACTAGTATAAAGATTATATAAAGACCTGTAAATCATTAAGACAACTGAGTTCTTAAAAATGGACAAAATCAATGAATAATTTGTAAAGTAGAAATGTGACCAAAAACATCTAAAAGATGTTTATAATGCAAGGAACTATAAATTACAACAGTGAGAAACCATATTTCCTTCTATCCGATGAGTAAAAAGTTTCTAAAGTGTTGGCAAGGCTTGGGAAAGTGATATGCATTTCCTGCTGGTCAACTTGTAAATTAGTATAGCTACTTTGGAGGACAATTTAGCAACATCTGCTAAAATTTAAATCATATCCTATGACCCAGCAATTCCATGCTATAAAAACTCATCCATGGCTGGGCTTGGTGGCTTACACCTGTAATCCCAGCACTTTGGGAGGCTGAGGTGGGAGGATCACGAGGTCAAGAGATCGAGACCATCCTGGCCAACATGGTGAAACTCCGTTTCTACTAAAAATATAAAAATTAGCTGGGCATGGTGGCATGTGCCTATAGTCCCAGCTACTCAGGAGGCTAAGGCAGGAGGATTGCTTGAACCCAGGAGGCAGAGTTTGCAGTGAGCTGAGATCACGCCACTGCACTCCAACCTGGCTACAGAGCGAGACTCTGTCTCAAAAAAATAAAAAACCTCATTCAAAGAGGCATATACTAAGATGTTCACTGTGGCATTATTTGTAATGACAGATAAGCGGAAACCATGTAAATACCTGTCAATACTATGGAGTACCACGTGGCAGTGGAAGAATGAGACTGAACTGTGAACTAACATGCAAAGATCCCCAAAACAGGCCAGTTGTGGTTGCTCACAGCTGTAATAACCACACTTTCAGAGGCTGAGGTGGGAAGATCACTTGAGGCCAGGAGTTTTAAGACCAGCCTGGGCAACATAGTGAGACCCGTGTCTCCCAAAAAAAATTTTTTTAGCTGGGCACAGTTGCTCATGCATAGTCCCAGCTACTCAGGAGGCTGAGGTGGGAGGATTGCTTGAGCCCAGGAATTTGAAGCTGCAGTGAGCTGTGTTCTTGCCACTGCACTCCAACCTGGGTGACTGAGCAAGACGCTATCTCTTAAAAAAATAAAAAAGATCTCCAGGCATAGAGAAGAGTCTGGAGGGAAACACCAAACTCATAACAGGCTTACTGTAGGCAAGTGGGATAAAGGCCCAGACTCCATGGTGGAAGTTAAAGGGCATTTCCAAGTTAAGGCTAAGACTTGCTTTTCTAACTAAGAGAATGTACTTATGCATTGCTTGTGTAGTAGAAACTAGTTTTAAGAAAAGAAAGCAAACTTAAGAAACACTGACTCCTTTGGAGATGACTTGGCACCACTCTCCGTTCACAGAGCAGAGTCCGAATAGTCTTCAGAGACAGGCCTGTAGGCCAAATTGTCATCCCCTATGGACCAGAAGCCAAGGATCTTTCTAGTGATGGTTAGAGGGCCCAAATGGCAGGGATACCCAGTGATGTCAGGAGGAATAGTACAGACAGAAGGTGCTAAGCAGACAGTTCAACTGCCATGTTTTGCCACCCCCTGTGAGCAGGGATTAGGTGTTCAGGCCAGTTTCTTGGGCATGGGGAGCCTTTGGCCAGAAGAGGTATAAAGCTCAGAAGTTTTTCATTCTGATAACTATTGATATAATTTTCATAGTGTGAGGGAGTGGTATGCTTTAAGGAAAGGCCTTGTGTATTTAAGGGAGGCCAGAGAAATTGAGGATGTCCCTGGGGCTAGATCAGTGCTATGACCAGAAATCAAAAAGGGAATGCATTATTTATTGCTGTGTAACACTATTGAGAGAGGAGGTAGTTAAGGGATGGATAGGCACATAGAGAGGGAGGGTCTCAGGAGAAGGGATAGAAAGGAACTATGTTCATAAGAACAGCTGTGGGACAGCCCCTATACTGCCTCTACAGTTAACAGGAAAAATGTAAGAACTTACCCTTAAGCTAGGATGTTGCTCAGAAGTGACCATCCCAACTTTGGTGCAGGCACAATAAATCAACCTAAATTTCCCCAATTTAACCCAGCTCATTATAATGTCATTAAACATGACATTAGCATTGTGGTTTTAGCACCCCCATGGGTTTTGCTTAGGCACTCATGGGTAATAACCAAGATGGAGTCACTTTGGCAAACCTTAGGCATGCACAGCTATAGTACCCCAAGGAGAAAATGTTACCTCTCCCATCTGGGCAAAACCCACAGAAGACTTCCTGGCTTCTGCCACATAAAAGACACAGAACACAGATGTCTTACTGACAACCTGCTTTCAAGACCCCTGTCTTTGCTGAGAGCTTTCCTTTTTCCCAGTAGATTCTACTCTGCCCTACTCACTCTCCACGTCCATGTGCCTTATTTTTCATGGTCATGGGACAAGAGCCTGAACCTTGCCATACTCCTGGGGCAAAGGAAGACTTCTAAACTATTCCCACAGATGTAGCAGCCTAAAACAATACATGTTGATCGTCTCCAAGTTTTGTGGATTAGGAGTCTGGGCACAGCTGAACTGGGTCCTCTGCTCAGGGTCTCATCTGAAAACTGCACTCAGTGGGTCAGCCAGAGCTTTGATCTCACCCCCACGCTCAGTGGGGGAAAGATCTGCCTCCAAGTTTGTGTAATTATTGATAGCATCAGTTCTTTGTTTCTTGTGGGACAGAGGTCCTCCATTTATCATTGGCTGTCAGCTAGAGCCACCTTCAGCTCCTTGCAAAAGGGGCCTTCTCAACATGACCACCCATTTCACCAAAGCTAGTTAAAGGCGTCTCCTGGAAGAAGGAACACTACAGTCCTATGTATTCTAATCACAGCAGTGACATCCCATCACCTGTTCTTATTCTATTAGAAGCAAGTCACTGGCCCCACCCACACTCAAGGGCATGAGTACTAGGAGGTGGGATCATGGGGGTCATCTTAGAGTCTGCTCACCACAAGAGAAGAAGGAAGGAAACGGGAGATTGGTCCTGCAGTCCTATGAGAAAAATATCCCGGGAAAGACAGATGACAAGAGAAAGCAGCAAGGTAGGGAATGAGCAATTTGCAAGGGAGAAGTTTTAAAAATTCAAGTCTGCAGGTGAAATGTATTTCACATGAATTCCAGATAGACAGATCACGTAGGCAAATCACATGTTTCAATTTTTTTTAATTATTATGTTTGTTAGTGAAAATCCACTCAACAGTTATGTAAAACCTGGACCTTACTGGTCCAGAAAGCAGGGAACAGGGAACACTGAGAGGAACAGACCCTTTCCACAAGAGAGGTGGATCCCCAGTTCTCAATAAGCTCCCAGTTCTAACTCTAATATGGGCCAAGAAAAGAATGCTGTCACAATGGCTGCCTTCAAGCAAGTGGCAGAGGTAGGGGAGTGGCTGGGAGCATATCCAAGGCACAGAGGCACAATAGTGATGGGTTTATACAAGTAGCATCATTTAAAAGAAAACTTGAAACAGGTGCATTAGATTTGGTGGAGCAGTTCCCCAAAGTGTTAGGGAAACTCATTTGTATTCATTGTTGCAGGTTGAGCAACTGGGCATTTCTAATTCAGAAAGAAATAGCTTATGTGATTAAAGGAAAGTTTGTTTTAGAGTTTTTTCACTGTTATAGGGAGAGAGGGACAGGTGTAGTCATGGACACAGATCTGCCTTTAAAGCCAGTTTAAGAAGCACTTATGAAAACACTTGGACTGTGTATAGAAATTGCACATTCCTTATCCTTCAACTGCAGTACAGGTGGAGCAAATGAGCCACACAGAAAAAGAGGACTTAGAAAGTTCAGATGGTTGGTGGGGGAAGGGAAGAAATAAAATTCAGTGGGTGATTTTTCTAATGTGTAAATTTGTTCACATCACTCCCCTGCTTAAAGATGTTTAGTGGCTTCTAAGACCTCGGGGGGGCGGGGGAGGAAACTGTCTTCTCAGGCTTACCTTCACAACCTCACCTCTGCTCACTTTCCAGTGGCATCCTTGGCATGTGCCCTCCCCCTGCTGTCCTGGAGAACTGGGTCCAGTCCTCCCTTTATGAATTTCCAAGGGAGCAGCACTATATGGTGCTCAGAAGCATGGACTCCAGAGCCAGGCCATCTGGGTTCAGATCCTGGCTTTGCCCCAGGTAAATGGTGGCCTCCTGTGCTCAGTGTCTTCTTTGTTAAATGAACCCTCTCTCACAAGGTTGTTATGATAAGGGAGGAGACCACCCCTCATATTGTCTTGTGCCCAATTTCTGCCTCAAAGAAAAAGTAGGAGTTAAAGAAAAGACAGAAATGAAATCAGTAGTCAGACAGCCTGGCGCTGCATTCCAGGCCTGGTAGTTAAAGATCAACCCCTGATCTAACTAGTTCTGTTATCTATAGATTCTAGACATTGTATGGAAAAGCAATGTGAAAATCCCTGTGCTGTTCTTTTCCGTTCTGATTACCGGTGCATGTAGCCCCCAGTCACATACCCCCCGCTTGCTCAATTGATCATGATCCTCTCACATGGACCCCCTTACAGTTGTAAGCCCTTAAAAGGGACAGGAATTGCTCACTTGGGAAGCTTGGTTTTTGGAGACATGAGTCCACCAGTGCTCCCAGCTGAATAAAGCCCTTTCCTTCCACAACTTGGTGTCTGAGGGGTTCTTGTCTGCGGCTCATCCTACTACATTTCTTGGTTCTCTGACCAGGAATTGAGGTGATTAATGGACGGTCGAGGCAGCTCCTTAGGCAGCTTAGGCTACCCTGTGGAGCATCCCTGTGGGGGACTCCAGCCAGCTTGAAAGATGCAGATCCTGAGAGTGCTCCCTGAGGGCAGGCAATTGCCCCAGTGGAACACCTCACCAGAGAAGCACATGACAGGCCCCCATGGAGGATCAACGCAGTGGCTGAACACCGGGAAGGAACTGGCACTTGGGGTCCAGACATCTGAAACTTGGTAAGACTGGTCTTTGGAACTTGCCCATGCCATTTGAGTGGAAGCGTGGCCTGATCACCCATGATGTGCCTGTACCAGCACTTTGGTTTTTGTTTTTGACTTGACTTGGATTGCTTGATACTTTGGTTTTGGTTTTGACCTGACTTGGATTTCTTGATACTCTGATTTTGGTTTTGATTCTGGTTTGGTGTAAACTGTAAAAGTGTGTGTGTCCCTCTTTACCCATTCTTTGTTTTGTGGTATGCATGTGGTGTGAGTGTGATGTTTTGTCTCAAGGAAACATGGGTCAGGCACAAAGTAAGCCCACCCCACTAGGAACTATGTTGAAAATTTTCAAAAAGGAATTTAAGGGAGACTATGGAGTTACTATGACACCAGGAAAACTTAGAATTTTGTGTGAGATATACTGGCTAGCATTAGAGGTGGGTTGGCCATCAGAAGGAAGCCTGGACAGGTCCCTTGTCTCAAAGGTATTGCACAGGGTAACCTGTAAGCCAGGGCACCCAGATCAGTTCCCGTATATAGATTCTTGGTTACAGCTAGTTTTAGATCCCCCACAGTGGTTAAGAGGACAGGCAGCAGCAGTACTAGCAGCAAAGGGACAGTTAGTTAAAGAAGGTTCTCGCTCCACCTGCTGAGGGAAGTCAATGCCAAAAGTCCTGTCCGACCCAACTTAGTTCCTAGTGGGGTGGGCTTACTTTGTGCCTGACCCATATTTCCTTGAGACAAAACACCATACTCACACCACACACACCACAAAAGAAGAATCATGGCAGGAATTGGTACCAGCAGTGACCCTTACTTATTGAGAGCAAGGGCTTCCCACTCCTGAGTCCACAGTACCTACATCTCCACCAGATATCCACTCCTAGACCACCCAGAGTAGACAAAAGAGGAAGTGAAGCTGTGGGAGAAACTCCTCCCGTGGCAGCTCACTTATGGCCCAAGAGTGGAATCCAAATGCCCCTGAGAGAACAGCAATATACTGGGGTAGATGAGGACAGACACCTGGTGGAAAGGCGTGCCTTTGTGTATCAACCTTTCTCCTCTGCTGACCTCAATTGGAAAAATAATACTCCATCTTACACTGAAAAGCCTCAAGCTTTAATTGACTTGCTCTAAACTATTATACAGACTCATAATCCTACTTGGGCTGATTGCCACCAGCTGCTCATGTACCTCTTTAATACAGATGAAAGGCGAAGGGTGCTCCAGGCATCAACTAAGTGGCTAGAGGAGCATGTCCCAGCAGATTACCAAAACCCCCAAGAATATATAAGAATTCAGCTGCCAGGAACAGACCCCCAGTGGGACCCAAATGAGGGACCAGACATAGAGAGGCTAAGATGGTACCATGAGGCATTGACAGAAGGCCTAAAGAAAGGGGCTCAAAAGACTACAAATGTAAATAAGGTCTCTGAGGTCATCCAAGGAAAAGAGAGTCCAGCGCAATTCTATGAAAGACTGTGTGAGGCTTACCATATGTACACTCCTTTTGATCCAAATAGCCCTGAAAATCAGCTCATGATTAACATGGCCTTAGTTAGTCAAAGCGTGGAAGACAGCAGGAGAAAATTGCAGAAACAGGCTGGGTTTGTGGATATGAATACCCTGCAGTTACTGGAAATAGCCAATCAAATGTTAGTGAATAGAGATGCAATAAGCTGCAGAGAAAGTCGTGAAGGAAGGTGAATGCCAGGCCAGGCAAAACGCCGACTTACTGGCCACGGCCATTAGGGGAATTCCCCCGAAAGGAGACGGAAAGGGGGGTTCTGGGAAGAACAAGCAATCTAATAGCCCACACTTGCATTGTAACCAATGTGCCTATTGTAAGGAAATAGGACATTGAAAAGATAAGTGTCCTCAACTGAAGGAAAAGCAAGGTGATTCAGAGCAAAAGACCTCAGATAAAGACAAGGGAGTTTTGTACAATCTGGCTGAAGGACTATTAGACTGAAGGGGACTGGGTTTACGTGTTGGGGTCCACGTGTTTCCTAAACAAAGGAATGAACACACAAGACAACACAGGATGAGACAAACATGGCGGCTGCCCCAAACGACACGCTCTGCTTTATTTTATACAGTCGTTTGTGGAATGTTGCCAAGTCATAAGACACATTGTTGTTTTTCTCACCTTTCCCTGACTTTCTGGATTTTCAAGATGTTTACACATAAACCAGCCCCCAGGGTCTGCTGTTTGCAGCTGGCTCCTTTGTCCTCCCTGTTTGCAGGGAAGGAACACCCTGCTTTGTTTGCAAGAGCAGGACTTATCGGGAACATCTCGTTAGCACATAGTCCTCTACACTTAAGTGCCCCCAAGGAGCCCACAGTCAGGATTACAACTGGGGGCAAGGACATTAAGTTTTTGGTCGATACTGGTGCTGAACATTCAGTAGTGACCACCCCGGCTGCCCCCTTATCCAAGAAAACTGTAGATATAATCGAAGCAACAGGAGTTTCCACTAAGCAGGCTTTCTGTCTACTGCGGACCTGCTCAGTGGGGGGACGTGAAATAGTTCACCAGTTCTTGTACATGCCTGACTGTCCCTTGCCTTTGCTGGGAAGAGACTTGCTTAGCAAGCTGAGAGCCACCATCTCCTTTACAAAACAGGGCTCTTTACAGCTAAAGTTACTGGAAATAGGAGTTATCATGGCCCTTATGGTCCCCCGGGAAGAAGAATGGAGACTTTTTCTAACTGAGCCAGGCCAAGAGATAAAACCAACTCTAGCTAAGTGATGGCCCGGAGTATGGGCAGAGGATAATCCTCCAGGACTGGCGGTCAACCAAGTCCCTGTACTCATAGAAGTTAAACCTGGGGCCCAGTCAATTAGACAAAAGCAGTATCCAGTTCCCAGAGAAGCTCTAGAAGGAATCCAGGTTCATCTCAGGCACTTAAAAGCCTTTGGAATTATAGTCCCTTGCCAGTCTCCATGGAACACCCTACTCCTGCCTGTCCCCCAAGCACTAACAGCCAGTACAGGACTTGTGCTTGGTCAACCAAGCTACAGTGACTCTGCACCCAACAGTTCCTATGCCTTACAAATTGTTAGGGTTGCCGCTGACTGAGGACAGCTGGTTTACCTGTCTGGACTTAAAAGATGCCTTCTATAGCATCAGACTAGCTCCTGAGAGCCAGAAGCTGTTTGCGTTTCAGTGGGAAGATCCAGAGTCAGGTGTCACTACTCAGGACAGTTGGACCTAGACCTGCAAAAGTTGCCTGCTAAAGACCTAGGCTGCGTCTTGCTCCAGTAAGCAGACGACCTTCTGCTGGGACACTCCATGGTGGTCGGGTGCACAAAAGGGATGGATGCCCTGCTTTGGCACCTGGAGGACTGTGGGTATAAGGTGTCCAGGAAGAAAGCTCAGATCTGCAGATAGCAGGTACGCTACCTGGGATTCACTATTCGGAAAGGGGAGTGTAGCCTGGGGTCAGAAAGAAAGCAGGTCACCTGCAGCCTACCGGAACCTAAAACCAGAAGGTAAGTAAGGGAATTCCTAGGAGCTGTGAGGTTTTGTGGATTATGGATTCCAAACTGCAGTACTAGCCAAGCCTTTGTACAGGGTTACAAAGGGGGGTGACTGGGAGCCCTTTGAATGGGGGCCTCTACAACAGCAAGCCTTTTGTGAGTTAAAGGAAAAACTTACGTCGGCCCCAGCCCTAGGACTACCAGATTTGGCAAAGCCCTTTACACTCAATGTGTCAGAAAGAGAAAAAAATGGCAGTTGGAGTTTTAACCCAGACTGTAGGGCCCTGGCCAAGGCCAGTGGCGTATCTCTCAAAACAACTAGATGGGGTTTCCAAAGGCTGGCCCCCATGTCTAAGCACCCTGGCAGCGGTGGCCCTGTTAGCACAAGAAGTAGATAAGCTAACCCTTGGGCAAAACCTGAATATAAAGGCCCCCCATGCTGTGGTAACTTTGATGAATACCAAAGGACATCATTGCCTAACAAATGCTAGATTAACCAAGTACCAAAGCTTGCTATGTGAAAATCCCCGCATAATCATTGAAGTCTGTAACACCCTAAATCCCACCACCCTGCTTCCAGTATCAGAGAGCCTGTTCGAGCATAACTGTAGAAGTGTTGGACTCAATTTATTCTAGCAGACCTGACCTTTGGGACCAGCCATGGGCATCAGTAGACTGGGAGTTATACGTGGACAGGAGCAGCTTCATCAACCCACAAGGAGAAAGATGTGCAGGATATGCGGTGGTAACTTTGGATGTTGTCATTGAAGCCAAATCGTTGCCACAGGACACTTCAGCCCAGAAGGCTGAGCTCATTGCTTTAACTCAGGCTCTAGAACTCAGTGAAGGTAAGGCTGTAAACATCTACACTGACTCTCGATATGCCTTTCTAATCCTCCAAGTGCATGGAGCATTATATAAGGAAAAGGGCCGTTAAACTCTGGGGGAAAGGACATAAAATATCAACAAGAAATTCTACAATTATTAGAGGCAGTGTGGAAACCTCAGAAGGTGGGCAGTCATGCACTGCAGGGGACTTCAGCGAGACTCCACCTCAGTGGCCTTAGGAAATTCCTGAACTGACTCACAAGCTCGAAAAGCAGCATCTACCCCTTACTGGGCATCAGTAGCAGGCCCCTTACTCCGTCAAACACCTGACCTGGTACCTACCTATTCTAAGGAAGAAAAAGACATTCCATGCAGAAGTGGGGCAAGTAATAAAAGAAAGATGATCAGACTGCCAGATGGGAGGGTAGCTGTGCCGCAGTTGCTGGGAACCACAATCGTACTGGCCGTGCACGAAACCACTCATCTAGGTCAAGAGTCAGTTGAAAAGTTGTTAGGCTGGTACTTCTACATCTCACACTAGCCAGCCCTTGCCAAAGCAGTAGCACAGCGGTGCATTACTTGCCAACAGCACGATGCGAGGCAAGGTCCCACTGTTCCACCCGGCATACAAGCTTATGGAGCAGCTCCTTTTGAGGCTCTTCAGGTGGATTTCACAGAAATGTTGAAATGTGGAGGTAACAAGTATTTGCTGGTTCTTGCGTGTACTTACTCTGGGTGGGTGGAGGCTTATCCAACACAAACTGAAAAGGCCTACAAAGCAACCCGTGTGCTTCTTCAAGATCTTATTCCTAGGTTTGGAATGCCCTTATGAATTGGCTCAGATAACAGGCCAGCATTTGTGGCTGACTTGGTACAGAAGACAGCAAAGGCATTAGGAATCACTTGGAAGCTACATGCTGCCTACCGACCTCAGAGTTCCGGAAAGGTGGAGCGAATGAATCAAACCATCAAAATTAGTTTAGGGAAAGTATGTCAGGAAACAGGATTAAAATGGATACAGGCCCTTCCTATGGTATTGTTTAAAATTAGATGGACCCCTTCTAAGAAAACAGGATACTCACCTTACGAAATACTGTATCATAGGCCTCCTTCTATACTATGGGGACTTCCAGGCACTCCCTGAGAGTCAGGTGAAATTGAGTTACAGCGACAGCTACAGGCTTTGGGAAAAATTACACAGACAATCTCAACTTGGGTAAATGAGAGGGGTCCCATTAGCTTATTCTCCCCAGTTCACCCTTTCTCTCCAGGTGATCACCTGTGAATCAGGGACTGGAATGTAGTCCCTTTGCAGCCACGGTAGAAAGGACCTCAGACCATCATCCTGACCACCCCCACGGCTGTAAAGGTAGAAGAAATCCCAGCCTGGATCCACCACAGCCATGTGAAACCTGTAGCCCCTGAAACCTGGGAGGCAAAACCGAGCCTGGACAACCCCTGCAAAGTGACTCTGAGGAGGACGACAAGCCCTGCTCCAGTCACACCTGGAAGCTGACTGGTCCATGCACGGCTGAAGTATGAGAAGAATTATCATGGGACTCATTTTCCTTAAAATTTGGACTTGTACAGTAAGGACTTCAACTGACCTTCCTCAGACTGAGGACCCTTCCCAGTATATACATCAAGTCATTGAGGTAGAACAAAAGGTTGCTACAGCCCTATTATTTTATGGTTATTATAAGCGTAACAGGACTCTAAAAGGAACTTATTTGTATAATGCTATACAAGGTATGTAGCCCAGGAAGTGACCAGCCTGTTGTGTGCTATAATCCATCTGAGCCCCCTATGACTACTGTTTTTAAAATAAATTGAGAGACTGGCAACTTCTGGGACCTGAAAAACCTCAATTATTAGACAATAGTGCAAGGGTGAGGAAGGAGTTCACCCTTCCTTTGGGAAGACTCAGCTACCTTGGGCAAAAACTGTATAGTACTACAAAAACAGCCACTTGGTGGAGTTCAAACCACACTGAAAGAAATTTGCTTAGTAAATTCCCAAAGTTGCAAGCCATGTGGACCCACCCAGAGTCCTGTCGGGACTGGACAGCCCCCACTGGATTATACTGGATATGTGGGCATAGAGCTTACACCAAATTACCTGACCAGTGGGCAAGTAGTTGTGCTATTGGCACTATTAAACCATCTTTCTTCCTACTGCCCATAAAAATAGGCGAGCTCCTGGGCTTCCCTGTCTATGCTTCCCACAAAAAAAGAAGCATAGCTATAGGAAATGGGAAAGATGATGAATGTCCCCCCTGAGAGAATCATACAATATTATGGGCCTGCTACTTGGGCACAAGATGGCTCGTGGGGATACCAGACTCCCATTTACATGCTCAACCAAATCATACGGTTACAAGCTGTCTCAGAAATAATCACTAATAAAACTGGCAGAGCCTTGACTATTCTGGCCCAGCAAGAAACTCAGATGAGAAATGCTATCTATCAAAATAGATTGTCTCTTGACTACTTGCT
The DNA here is from genome assembly GCF_008728515.1 of Papio anubis. Lineage (NCBI taxonomy): Eukaryota > Metazoa > Chordata > Mammalia > Primates > Cercopithecidae > Papio > Papio anubis. The sequence continues at coordinate 108,141,002 of NC_044976.1, read as the reverse complement.
AGCAGCTGAAGGATGGGTCTGTGGGAAATTTAACCTTACTAATTGCTGTCTACACATAGATAATCAAGGGCAAGTAGCTGAAGACATAGTTAGAGATATGACAAACCTGGCACATGTGCCCATGCAAGTGCGGCATAGATTTGATCCTGGGACCATGTTTGGAAAATGGTTCCCAGCACTAGGAGGATTTAAAACTCTTATAATAGGAGTTACAATAGTAATAGGAACCTCTTTACTGCTCCCTTGTTTGCTACCTGTACTTCTTCAAATGATAAAAAGCTTCATCACTACCTTAGTCCACCAAAATGCTTCAGCACAAGTGTACTATATGAATCACTATTGATCTGTCTTGCAAGAAGACATGGGTAATGAGGATGAAAGTGAGAACTCCCACTAATGAGTGAAGTTCTCAAAGTGGGGCAATAAGGGAGGAGACCACCCCTCATATTGTCTTATGCCCAATTTCTGCCTTGAAGAAAAAGTTTCTGCCTTAAAGAAAAGACAGAAATGAAATCAGTAGTCAGACAGCCCTGCACTGCATTCCAGGCCTGGTAGTTAACTCCTGACCTAACTGGTTCTGTTATCTATAGATTCCAGACATTGTATGGAAAAGCACTGTGAAAATCCCTGTCCTGTTCTGTTCTGTTCTGATTACTAGCGCATGCAGCCCCCAGTCACGTACCCCCTACTTGCTCAATCGATCATGACCCTCTCACACGGACCCCCTTAGAGTCGTAAACCCTTAAAAGGGACAGAAATTGCTCACTCAGGGAGCTCGGTTTTTGGAGACATGAGTCTGCTGATGCTCCCAACTGAATAAAGCCTTTTCCTTCTACAACTCAGTGCCTGAGGGGTTCTTGTCTACGGCTTGTCCTGCTACAATGAGAATGAAGTCAATATTTCTAGAGCACTTGGGCCAGGTGTGGTGGCTCACGCCTGTAATTCCAGCACTTTGGGAGGTGGAGGCAGGTGGATCACTTGAGATCAGGGGTTCAAGACCAGACTGGTTAACATGGCAAAACCCCATCTCTACTAGAAATAAAAAAATTAGCTAGGCATGGTGATGCATGCCTGTAATCCCAGCTACTCAGGAGGCTGAGACAAGGGAATCATTTGAATCTGGGAGGCAGAGATTGCTGTGAGCCGAGATCATGCCACTGCACTCCAGCCTAGCTGACACAGCGAGACTCTGTCTCAAAAAATATATATATTTTAGAGCACTTGAAACAGATAAATGTTACATAAATTTATAAATATAAATTGCCAAAAAGCACCACATTCACTTTCATATTTTCACACTTTAATTCATGCTGTCCCCTCTGCCTCTTGCTTTTCCCCCACCTCCCTTAGCCTTCAAATCATATTTGAAGCCACATCTGGTAATCCCTGTGGTGATGGTCACCAAAGATTTCTGATTGTTTTCCCATTGGGAAAGCTTCATGACACTCTTTAACTTAAATGTGGTCTCCTGACTTGTTTGGCCAATTAAACACAAATAGAAATTACACACATTTTCCAGGTAGAAGTTTTTTGTTTTTTTTTTTTTGAGACGGAGTCTTGCTTTGTCACCCAGGCTAGAGTGCAGTGGCGGGATCTCAGCTCACTGCAAGCTCCGCCTCCCAGGTTCACGCCATTCTCCTGGCTCAGCCTCCCGCGTAGCTGGGACTACAGGCGCCCGCCACCTCGCCCGGCTAGTTTTTTTGTATGTTTTAGTAGAGACGGCGTTTCACCATGTTAGCCAGGATGGTCTCGATCTCCTGACCTCGTGATCCGCCCGTCTCAGCCTCCCAAAGTGCTGGGATTACAGGCTTGAGCCACCGCGCCCGGCCTCCAGGTAGAAGTTTTAAGAGCCAGTGAGTAAGTCACCGTATCTGACTACCGCAGTGGTCTAGACTCAGAGCAGGTGCCAAGTTAAAGCCTCCATCAGCCTAGGTCCTTAACAGACTACAAAGAGCAGGGCCCCTGTTGATCACATCCGACATGAAGGGTAAGTAAGAAAAAAGCGTGTATTAAGCCACTAGGATTTGGTTTATCCTGACTGACATTTCTCTACTTCCCACAGGCTAATTTAAATGCACGTATTTTAAATTTTTGTTCCCACAGGGTACAATGCTTTCCTCGATCAGGACTTAACACACAACTCGTTGTTCATTTAGATGTTAGTCTCTGCTGCTAAATTATAAGTTGCCTGAGAGCAGAGACTATGTCTTATGCAAAATTTTATATTTAGTGCTTGCACAGAGTCTGACACAAAGTATGCACTCACAACTATGCACTGATTCCTGTCATTTACTGAGAATTGGAAGAAAAAAAGAAGAGTTTGCTTGATACGTAAGTGCCTAATGCCCTCAAGGAACTTTAAAAAATTCCTCTTTGTTTTGACTGAGAGAACTCAGAAAAACAAAATGCCCTGTTCTTAAAACGGAGAGAGTTCAGGTAGAAATGCTTGGAGTCAGAACTGAAGTTCATGTTCAGGGAGGTCTCAGAGGATCAGCAAGACACTGAGGCTGGAGAGTAGGTTATGTGAGTTTGTGAAAGGAAAATATATTGGGCCCCTAAAATCAGTAAGCTAAAAAGAAAATTCAAGCTGGAAACTGCTTAGGGTAAACCTGCCTCCCATGCTATTCAAAGCCATCCCTCTGCTCACTGAAATAGATGCATATTCTGATCGCCTCCTTTGGAAAGGCCTATCAGAAACTCAAAAGAAGGCAACCATTTGTCTCTCACTTACCTGTGACCTGGACGCCCAACTCCCTCCCCTCTGCTTTGAGTTGTCCCCACCTTTCTGGATGGAACCAATGTACAACTTACATATATTGATTAACGTCTCATGTCACCCTAAAATGTGTAAAACTAAGCTGTGCCCCGACCACCTGGGGCACATATCATCAGGGCTTCCTGAGGCCGTGTCACAGACACACGCCCTCAACGTTGGCAAAATAGACTTTCTGAATTAACTGAGATCTGTCTCAGATTTTCTGGGTTTGCAGTTTGGTAACCATGAAGGGATTCTGGGTGGAGATGCCCCTGACCTTTGACAAATCTCCTATTGGTGCTTGGTACCAGCATGAGCTAACTTTATGGCTCAAACCAACAGGACAATTTGCTGAGGTCTGAGGGCATCCCCCGCAGAGAATCCCTGGTTTCCAAAAATTTGGTCGAGATCTAAAGTTTATTTTCCTGTACAACTCCTCTTTTCTTTGGAATTTTACTTGCTTCCAACAAGGAAGGCAAGTTTTCCTGCTTCCATGATAATGGAAGGCAGGAAACTCCTTAATGGAGTTTGAGCTAGCTTCTAACAGGGAAGATGAGTCTTTTTCCTGCTTCTAGGATTGTAGAGAGCAGTCTACTAGGTAAGAAACTGGTTTGGGATTCTGTCTGGCAAATTATTTTTAAATGACTAAAGTTAGCATTAACGACCAGCTGGTGTTAATTTCTGCTTACACTTAGAGCATTCAGAAATCATATAATTTGTGTGATCATTGTTAGTTTTGCTTAACTATTTTGTTGTTTGTTTCTGTCTTGTTGGGTTTTTTTGTTTGTTTGTTTTTTTGCATATGTGTTTCGGTCCTTTCCTTACCAGATTTGACCAACTCCAAACACTGTAGCTCATGAGTGTGGAATCTTCCATTCTGAAGAAATAAGAGCACCTTGCTCCCCTTAGCCTTTCGGGGCATTCTCAGGCAACTGAGATCACATAAGCGCATCTGGGAGGAACACTCCCTAAGACCTGCAGTGGCTTCAAATAGGTTTTCTCCTCAGGAGAATATACTTAGGGTCTAATCTCAGCCAGCAGGTGCATATAAGGAGCTGACCCTGCCCGCACCTTGAGCCCCTGGCACACCGTGCCAGGTAGCTGCAACACAGTTTGGTAGACCAAACTGGTTCAGGGTGTAACGGCCCTGAAAAGCTAGGTCTGCAAGCAGCACATTTTGGGTCCAACACACATCCTGACTTGGGTCAAATCCAAAGGGGAACTCCAAAATATGGGTAACAAGCCTCCAAAGTGGCTAAAATACCCATACACACACAAAAACGTGGTATGGGCCAGGCATGATGGCTCATACCTGTAATCCCAGCACTTTGGGAGGCCGAAGCAGGCAGATCACAAGGTCAAGAGATCAAGACCATCCTGGCCAACATGGTGAGACCCCCCCCCCCATCTCTACTAAAAATATAAAAATTACCCGGGTGTAGTGGTGCACATCTGTAGTCCTAGCTACTCAGGAGGCTGAGGCAGGAGAATTGCTTGAACCTGGGAGGCAGAGGTTGCAGTGAGCCGAGATCATGCCACTGCACTCCAGTCTGGCAACAGAGCGAGACTCCATCTCAAAAAAAAAAAAAAATGGTTAGATATGGTGGGGGTAGAAAAATGGCCAGCAAAAGGAAACAAAAAAAGAGGAAAGATAAAAGGAAATAAAAAAAGAGGAAAGATTTTTTATTTTGACTACTAAAGGGACTTTATTACATAACAAGGCCACCTTTTTGCCAGCCAGGCCAAATTGAAAGAATTGGCTGCCCCCCACATTGCAGTTCGATGGCTAAGGTTCTGCCTTCTTTTTTTCTACTATGACACATTTGGTTCCTAAATCAAGCCCTTGCTGGTTTGATACTTGGTACTTCTGAAATAGCAGCAATTTGTCCTAGCTGAAATATAGTAATGAGATTTTAAAATATTTTTTAAAAAGGAGCTCGATGGTTAAATGTCAGCTTAATTAAAAGCTATCATCCAAGATATGTGTGTGTATGTGTGCATGAGTGCATATATGTATTTAAAAGGCCTTTTTGTTTTTGTTTTTCTCTTCTAGGACCTTGTATTTTTTGAGCAAAACATTTTTTCTTCTGAGTTGATTGAATTTTGTTTCACCTGATTTTTTTTTTTTTGCAACAGAGTCTTGCTCATGCGCCCAGGCTAGTGCAGTGGGCGATCTGCGGCTCACTGCAAGCTCCGCCTCGGAGTTCAGCCATTCTTCTGCCTCGGCCTCGAGTGGCTGGGACTGCAGGCGTCCGCCATGTCTGGCTAATTTTTTATTTTAGTAGGGCAGGGACTTCACCATGTTATGGGATGGTCTCCTTCCTGACCTCGTGATCCGCCCTCGGCCTCCCAAAGTGCTGGGATTACAGGCGTGAGCCACCGCGCCCGGCCACCTGATTTTTTAACTAAAATATTTACTGTAACGGAGGCTACTCTTGAGTTAAGGAAGAATGTAGTTTAGACACTTAGACATGTCTTTGATTAAAAAAAAAATATTTTAAGTGTACTATAAAAGCATCACATGTTCTAGCCTCATAATAATTCTCCCTTTTTGGAGACCCAGGATTCAGTGTGGGTTCTGCCCAGAACTCAGAGATCCAGTTAAAAAAAAAAATAGGTAGTTAGTATCTAAATAAAATTGGTCTCCTTAGACAATCCAATGATAAATTTCTATAATTTTATGTTCAATTGGCAAATAAATCCATTTTTAATTTCCCTCTAGCTCACCATACATTCTCTTTGTACCACATGATGTACATTTAGCTATCTAAACTGTCAGGCCTCTGAGCCCAAGCCTGCACATACACATCCAGATGGCCTGAGGCAACTGAAGAACCACAAAAGAAGTGAAAATGGCTAATTCCTGCCTTAACTGATGACATTACCTTGTGAAATTCCTTCTCCTGGCTCAGAAGCGCCCCCACTGAGCACCTCATGACCCCCACCCCTGCCCACAAGTGAACAACACCCTTTGACTGTAATTTTCCACTATCTACCCAAATCCTATAAAACTGTCCCACTCCTAACTCCCTTTGTTGACTCTCTTTTCAGACTCAGCCCACCTGCACCCAGGCGATTAAAAAGCTTTATTGCTCACACAAAGCCTGTTTGGTGGTCTCTTCACATGGATGCATGTGACATTTGGAGCTATGACTCGGATCGGGGGACCTCCCTTGGGAGATCAATCCCCTGTCCTGTTCTTTGCTCCATGAGAAAGATCCAACTATGACCTCTGCTCCTCAGACCAACCAGCCCAAAGAATATCTCACCAATTTTAAATTGGGTAAGCAGCCTTTTTTTACTCTGTTCTCCAGCCTCTCTCACTATCCCTCAACCTCTTTCTCCTTTCGATTTTGGCACCACCCTTCAATCTCTCCCTTCCCTTAATTTCAGTTCCTTTCCCTTTCTGGTAGACTAAGGAGATGTGTTTTATCTGGGAACCCAAAACTCCGCTGCCAGTCACGGACTCGGGAAGACAGTCTTCCCTTGGTGTTTAATCACTGCAGGGATGCCTGCCTGATTATTCACCCACGTTTCAGAGGTGTCTGATCACCACGGGTATGCCTGCCTTGTGCCTTCACCTTGGTGGCAAGTACCACCTCCCCTGGGTGGCAAGCACCACCTCCCCTGAGGGGCAAGTACCCTCCACCCCTTCTCTCCGGGTCTCTACCCTCTCTTTTCTCTAGGTTTGTCTCCTTCACTATAGGCAACCTTCCACCCTCCATTCCTCCTTCTTCTCCTTTAGCTTGTGTTCTCAAGAACTCAAAACCTCTTCAACTCACACATGACCTAAAACCTAAATGCCTTATTTTCTTCTGCAATACCACTTGACCCCAATACAAACTCGACAATGGTTCCAAATAGCCAGAAAACAGCACTTTCAATTTCTCCATCCTACAAGATCTAGATAATTCGTGTCGTAAAATGGGCAAATGGTCTGAGGTGCCTGACGTTCTTTTACACATCAGTCCCTCCCTAGTATCTGTTCCCAATGCAACTCTTCCCAAATCCCCCCTCATCCCCAGACTGCTCCTCCTCAGGTCGTTCCCCGCCAGGCTGAATCAGGCTCCAATTCTTCCTCAGCTTCTGCTCTTCCACCCTATAATCCTTTTATCACCTCCCCTCCTCACACCCAGTCCATTCAGTTTCATTCCGTGACTAGCCATCCCCCAACTGCCCAACAATTTCCTCTTAAAGAGGTGGCTGGAGTTGAAGGCATAGTCAAAGTTAATGCTTCTTTTTCTTTATCCAACCTCTCCCAAATCAGTTAGCATTTAGGCTCTTTTTCATCAAATATAAAAGCCCAGTCCAGTTCACAGCCTGTTTGGCAACAACCCTTAGACACTATACCCCAGAGGGGCCAGAAGGCCATCTTATTCTCAATATGCATTTTATTACTCAGTCTGCTCCCAACAGTAAATAAAGCTCCAAAAATTAGATTCCAGCCCTCAAACTCCACAATAGGACTTAATTAACCTCACCTTCAACGTGTACAATAATAGAGTTGCAATTAGTTGTCTCTGCTGTGAGAGAAACCCCAGCCACATCACCAGCACACAAGAACTTGAAAACGCCTAAGCCACAGCAGTCAGGCATTCCTTTAGGAGCTCCTTCCCCAGGATCTTGCTTCAAGTGCCGGAAATCTGGCCACTGGGTCAAGGAATGCACATGACCTGGGATTCCTCTTAAGCCATGTCCCATCTGTGCGGGACCCCACTGGAAATCGGACTGTCAAACTCGCCTGGCAGACACTCCCAGAGCCCCTGGAACTCTGGTCCAAGGCTCTCTGACTGACTCCTTCCCAGATCTTCTCAGCTTAGCAGCTGAAGACTGATGTTGCCCAATCACCTGGGAAGCCTGCTGGGCCATCACAGACACTTTGGGTACTTCTTAACAGTGGAGGGTAAGTCCATCCCCTTCTTAATCAATAAGAGGCTACCCACTCCACATTACCTTCTTTTCAAGGGCCTGTTTCCCTTGCCTCTATAACTGTTGTAGGTATTGACAGCCAGGCTTCTAAACCTCTTAAAACTCCCCAACTCTGGAGCTAACTTAGACAGTATTCTTTTATGCACTCCTTTTTAGTTATCCCCACCTGCCCAGTTCCCTTGTTAGGTCTAGGCATTTTAACTAAATTATCTGCTTCCCTGACTATTCCTAGACTACAGCCACACCTCATTGCCACCCTTTTATCCAGTTCAAAGCCTCCTTCACATCCTCCTCTTGTATCTCCCCACCTTAATCCACAAGTATGAGACACCTCTACTCTTACGTTGGTGGCTGATCATGCACCTCTTATCATCCCATTAAAACCTAATCACCCTTACCCCATTCAACATGAATATCCCATCCCACAGCAGGTTTTAAAAAGGTTAAATCCTGTTATCACTCACCTGCTACAGCATAGGCTTCTAAAGCCTATAAACTGTCTTTACAATTCCCCCATTTTACCTGTCCAAAACCAGACAAGTCTTACAGGTTAGTTCAGGATCTGCACCTTATCAACCAAATTGTCTTGCCTATCCACCCCATGGTGCCAAACCCGTATACTCTCCTAGCCTCAATACCTACCTCCACAACCCCTCCACAACCCATTACTCTGTTCTAAATCTCAAACATGCTTTCTTTACTATTCCTTTACATCGTTCATCCCAGCCTGTCTTTGCTTTCACTTAGTCTGACCCTGACACCCATCAGTCTTAGCAACTTACCTGGCCTATACTGCCACAACAAGGCTTCATGGACAGCCCCCATTACTTCAGTAAAGCCCTTTCTCATTATTTACTTTCTTTCCATCCATCTGCTTCTCATCTTATTGAATATTTTAACAACCTTCTACTTTATAGCCCCTCCTACAAATCTTCCCAACAGAACACCCTCCTGCTCCTCCAGCACCTAGTCTCAAAAGGTCATCACGCATCCCCCTCCAAAGCCTAAATTTCTTCCGCATCCATTACCTATCTCAATATAATTCTTCATAAAAACACACGTGCTCTCCCTGCTGATTGTGTCTGACTAATCTCCCAAACCGCAACCCCTTCTACAAAGCAACAACTCCTTTCCTTCCTAGACATGGTTAGGTACTTTCACCTTTGGAAACCTAGTTTTACCATCTTGACTAAACCATTATATAAACTCACAAAAGGAAACCTAGCTGACCCCATATATCCTAAATCCTTTCCCCACTCCTCTTTCTGTTCCTTAAAAACAGCCCTGGAACCTGCTCCCACACTAGCTTTCCCTAACTCATCCCAACCCTTTCTCATTACACACAGCTGAAGTGCAGGGCTGTGCAGTCAGAATTCTTACACAAGAACCAGGACCATGCCCTGTAGCCTTTCTGTTCAAACAACTTGACCTTACTGTTTAGGCTGGCTCCCACATTATTCCTGATACCACACCTGACCCCCATGACTGTATCTCTCTGATCTACCTGACATTCACTCCATTTCCCCATATTTCCTTCTTTCCTGTTCCTCACCCTGATCACACTTAGTTTATTGATGGCAGTTACACTAGGCCTAATTGCCACTCACCAGCAAAGGCAAGCTATGCTATAGTATCTTCCACATCTATCCTTGAGGCTACCACTCTGCCCCCATCCACTATCTCTCAGCAAGTCAAACTAATTGCCTTAATTGGGCCCTCACTCTTGCAAAGGTACTGCACATCAATATTTATACTGATTCTAAATATGCCTTCCATATCCTGCACCACCATGCTGTTATATGGGCTGAAAGAGGTTTTGCTATGCAAGGATCCTCCATCATTAATGCCTCTTTAATAAAAACTCAAGTCCGCTTTACTTCCAAAGGAAGCTGCAGTCATTCACTACAAGGGCCATCAAAAGGCATCATATCCCATCACTCAGGGCAGCACTTATGCTGATAAGGTAGCTAAAGAAGCAGCTAGCATCCCAACTTCTGTCCCTCACAGCCAGTTTTTCTCCTTCTCATCAGTCACTCCCACCTACTCTCCCACTGAAACTTCCACCTATCAATCTCTTCCCACACAAGGCAAATGGTTCTTGGACCAAGGAAAATGTCTCCTTCCAGCCTCACAGGCCCATTCTATTCTGTTGTCATTTCATAACCTCTTCTATGTAGGTTATAAGCCACTAGCCCATCTCTTAAAACCCCTCATTTCCTTTCCATCATAAAAATCTATCCTCAAAAAATCACTTCTCAGTGTTCCATCTGCTATTGTACTACTCCTCAGGAATTTAATCCTCCCTTCCTTATACGTCAAGCTCGAGAATTTGCCCCTGCCCAGGACTGGCAAATTGACTTTACTCACATACTCCAAGTCGGGATACTAAAATATCTCTTGGTCTGGGTAGACACTTTCATTGAATGGGTAGAGGCCTTTCCCACAGGGTCTGAGAAGGCCACTGCAGTCATTTCTTCCCTTCTGTCAGATATAATTCCTAGGTTTGGCCTTCCCACCTCTAAACAGTCCAATAACAAACCAATCTCTATTAGTCAAATCACCCAAGAAGTTTCTCAGGCTCTTGGTATTCAGTGACATCTTCATACCCCTTACCATCCTCAATCTTCAGGAAAGATAAAACAGACTAATGGTCTTTTAAAGACACACCTTACCAAGCTCAGCCTCCAACTTAAAAAGGACTGGACAATACTTTTACCACTTGCCCCTCTCAGAATTCAGACCTGTCCTCAGGATGCTACAGGGTACAGCCCATTTAAGCTCCTGTATGGATGCTCCTTTTTATTAGGCCCCAGTTTCATTCCAGACACCAGCCCAACTTGGTCTGTGCCCCAAAAACTTGTCATCCCTACTATCTTCTCTCTAGGCAAATTCATAGTTACCATTCTCAACTACTTGTAAATGCCCTGCCCTTGTTTACACTGCCAGTTTGCACTTTTCCTCCAAACCATCATAAATGATATCTCCTGGTTTTACCTCAAACCACCACCCTTAAGTCTCTCTTGAAGTAGATAGAAGATCTTCAGTGGCAAGGTACACTCCAATACTTTCACCCTGATGAAGTCCTATTCTTTACTTTTATACTCACTCTTATTCTTGTTCCTGTTCTTATGCCACTCTCTACCTCTCCCCAGTTATCTCCACCACACTATCAATCTCACTCACTCTCTCCTAGCCATTTCTAATCCTTCTTTAACAAACAATTGCTGGCTTTGCATTTCTCTTTCCTCCAAAATCACCAAGGCCTCAACTTACTCACTGCTTAAAAAGGGGGATTCTGTATATTTTTAAATGAAGAGTGTTGTTTTTACCTAAATCAATCTGGCCTGGTGTATGACAACATAAAAAAACTCAAGGATAGAGCCCAAAAACTCACCAACCAAGCAAATAATCATGCTAAACTCCCTTAGGCACTCTGATTGGATCCTGGGTCCTCTCAATTCTTAGTCCTTTAATACCTGTTTTTCTCCTTCCCTTATTCAGACCTTGTGTCTTCTGTTTAGTTTCTCAATTCATATAAAACTGTATCCAGGCCATCACCAATCATTCTATAGGACAAATATTCCTTCTAACAACCCCACAATATCGCCCCTTACCACAAAATCTTCCTTCAGCTTAATCTCTCCCACTCTAGGTTCCCACGCCACCCCTAATCCCGCTCAAAGCAGCCCAGAGAAACATTGCCCATTATCTCTCCATACCACCCCCAAAAAATTTTTCGCTGCCCCAACACTTCAACACTATTTTATAAGAAGACAGGAATGTCAGGCCTCTGAGCCCAAGCCTGCAGATGGCCTGAGGCAACTGAAGAACCACAAAAGAAATTAAAATGGCTGGTTCCTGCCTTAACTGATGACATTACCTTGTGAAATTCCTTCTCCCTGCTCAGAAGCTCCTCCACTGAGCACCTTGTGACCCCTGACCCTGCCAGCAAGAGAACAACCCCTTTGACTGTAATTTTCCACTACCTACACAAATCCTATGAAACTGCCCCACTCCTAACTCCCTTTGCGGACTCTCTTTCGACTCAGCCCACCTGCACCCAGGTGATTAAAAAGCTTTATTGCTCACACAAAGCCTGTTTGGTGGTCTCTTCACACAGAGGCACATGACATAAACAAACTGAGTTGCTTCCTTTAATATGCAATTTTAACTCTATTTAGCTGACAACTGCCTGAGGTTGTGAAACAGCTTGTCAAGAATCTGAAAGTCTAAAATAGGAAAAAAGAAAACGTTTTTCTTTTATGAATATATAAGATATACTTCTATGGGCATGCCTAATACATTCTATGTATTTATGTGTTGTGGTCACAATGTTTCACTACCAAAAATATATAAAAGGCTCTAGTTAATTGGCTTAAAGAAAAATAAAAGCATTTAAATCAAATACTTTATAAGGAAAAGAGAAAAGACTTGTTAAATGCTTTTTCAAGTTTAGGTAACTTAAGTAAAATCTTTAGTAAATAAGCTAGTCAATTATGGGTAAAGTAATATTAGAAATGTCTTAAAAATTGCCAGCATACATTTTTGTTTGCATTCATTAATCAAGCAATTTCATTCTTACCCCTGCCAAATACTATAAGATGTCAAAATTTGGCATTGGGGTTACAAAACTATAAACCCAGCCCAAAACAGAATGACCTGTGCTTGTGTAATTTTTAATATATAAGACATTAATATTGGTTTAATGAAAATAGCTGCATCTTGAATTTAGTAAGACTACCATAACTTTTAATCCTGTGGCTTTAGGCAATCTAGTCCACCGGCAGTAGGAGGTTTGTTTTGGGAAAGGACTGTTATCGCCTTTGTTTCAAAGTCAAACTATAAATTAAGTTCTTCCCAAAGTCCAGGAATGAACAAGGACAGCTTGGAGGTTAGAAGGAAGATGGAGTCAGTTAGGTCCTATCTTTTTCACAGTCTCAGTTTTAATTTTGCAATGACAGTTTCATAACTTTATTTTTTATTTTATTTTATTTTATTTTTAAGGGGCAGTCTGGCTCTCCACGGCAGAACCAGTGCAGAAGTGGCTGGGATCGCCTCACTGCAGCTCCATCCCAGGGTTTCCCATTCTCACTCCTCAGCCTCCCGAGTAGCTGGGACTACAGAGCCCTTACCCTGCTTGAAGCTGAGATTTTTGTATTTTTAGTAGAGACGGGGTTTCTGGTAGCGCCGGGTAAGTCTCTGACCTGGTCATGATGCCAGGCTCCCAGAGATGCTGGGAGGATTACCAGGCCATGGTGCCCAGGCCTGATTTCTTAATTTTTAATTTTTTGAGATGGTCTCTCTCTAATAAGCCAGGCTGGAGTGCAGATTTCAAATACTGGCTCCTCGCACTCCCAGGTTTATGCCATCCCTCCTGCCTCAGCCTCCCAAGTAGCTGGGACTACAGGCGCCTATGACTCTTGACCCCTAGTTTTTGTATTTTAGTGAGGCAGGTTTCCATGTTGGCCAGGATGGTCTCAGATCTCTGACCTCCGTGAATCCTTGTCTCGGCCTCCCAAAGTGCACAAAGGATGCAAGGCTTGGGCCGCATGACCCCTGGCTAGGATTTCATAACTTTAAATGGTAACTATTACAGTTTTCATAAATAATCTTGGTAAACAATTAACATAAAATAGGTAAACATAATGGGATAAATACTTGTAGACAAATTTCTCAGAATTGAAAGGTATATTAAATTTAATAATAGATATTTCATTATTTAGGTATGTTACAATAAATATATATTGTAGGAAAATATTCTTGCAAAAAACAAAAAAGTATCCCCTTTTTTAAAAAGGTGAACAAGTTTTGTCTAATTCAAAGTTTATGCCAGGCATGGTGGCTCATGCCTGTAATCCTAGCACTTTGGGAGGCCAAAGTGGGCGGATCACCTGAGGTCAGGAGTTCAAGACTAGCCTGGCCAACATGGCAAAACCCCATCTGTCTAAAAATACAAAAATTAGCTGGTTGTGGTGGTGCATGCTGGTAATCCCAGCTACTCAGCAGGCTGAGGCAGGTGAATCACTTGAACCCAGGAGGCAGTAGTTGCAGTGAGCCAAGATTGCGCCACTGCACTCCAGCCCCTGGGCAACAGAGTGAGACTCTGTCTTAAAAGACAAACAAACAAACAAACAAACAAAAAAACAAAGTTTATTTAATGGTTATGTATAAAACAAGGTAAAAGAAACCAGGAAATAGAAAGAAAGAATGTTATAAAAATAAAGAAAATTTTTTTGTAGCAAGGAAGCTTAAAGAGAAATAATTTTATGAAAAAGAATCTTGTATGGTAAGTTTAGTCCTAAAATAAAATGGCTGTTTGTTTAAAAAGAAGGGGTGTTCAGGACAAACCAGAAAGTCCAATTATGTCACAAATAGTCAGTGCAAGTCACAATAATAGGATTTATTTAAAAAAAAAAAAAAAGAAACAAAACTCTTATGTGATCAAGTTGTCATATTGTTATTAAGCTTTGGTTTGCTTAGGAATAAAAACTGAGATTTAAAAAATTTAAATTAAGTTTATTACATCCATGTATCTTCCTGTATGTGCTTTTAAACTCCTTGTGACATTGCATTACAGCGTTTTGACTCCTGAGTCTAGAAAGGACAAAATCTTGCTAAATCCTGCTAAATCTTAAACACTGACAGCAATTAAATCCTCATTTTCAGGCTCAGCAGAAGATGCCAAATCAAAATAAACTGCATTCCTAAGACACACAGCCAGAAATTACAGCTATTCAATTCCTCAAGTCCTGGGGGCTGTCGTGGAAGAGGTAGGTGCATGACATTGTAAGGGCTGATTTTGAAAGATAAAATAAGTTCAATTGCTCTATAAATTAATCATTAATGTTAAAGGCACACTGATGCAAGACCAGCATATGGGACCCTGTGTCAGATTAACAAGGTTTTCTTAAAGCATTAATTGACACCTTAATAAAGGTTATGAAAGGCTTATGAAAGCTATATTTTATGGTCAAGATTAAAATTTTATACATTCTTTATAAAATTTAGAAAAACAAATGTAATTGGCTTCATGCTGTTTTTATTAGGGCTTATTGTGTGGAAAATTAAGTCTCTTCTCTCGAAGGATAAAGATTTTCACCTTTTTTTTAAAAAAAAATCCTTGAGTTATCACTTTGGTTAAATGAATGACTTATTTTACAATAACCTGTGATCCTATTTTGTGGTATCAAATGTTTTAAAACTTTGATATTTGACAAACATTCCAAAATCAAATTATAAATTATGTCTTTTTCTGACCTAATTAATCCTTTAAGATATTAGCTTCCCTAAAGCCCAAAAATGTCATAATTTGGCTTATTTGGTACAAAAATTATACAGGAAGCATTGACAAATATGAAATGGTGTTTGGTTTTCTTTGGGCTGAATTTGTATAAATAAGTTATTGGTATGTGTTCCAAAATTATGGGACACTCCTATAATTCTGATATAATTTAGTATACATTATCAGTAATAATTATAATTCTTATGTTAAATTATTGTATGCCACAGAGGTAATAAATTTCCTTGTCAACTGTGCCTTTGACTATGGCTACCCTAAAACTTTTTGTCATTCAAGGACAATAGTCTTTTTTTGGTCCTCTTTAGATGGTAGTAATTAGCTAACAGGTGTTCTTAAATGGAGGTGTCTGATAACTTTGGAGATTGTGACATTAGAATAGAGAAAAAAAACTTTCAGGACTCTAATGGAGAGCTAAAATGTTCATTAATACTAGGCAGAACATGAATTAACTGCATAAACTGAACAGATAGAAGACTAAAGTAGGCCAGGCACGGTGGCTCACTCCTATAATCCCAGCACTTTGGGAGGCCGAGGTGGGTGGATCACCTGAGGTCAGGAATTCAAGACCAGCCTGGCCAACATGTCGAAACCCCATCTCTACTAAAAAAATTTAAAAATTAGCCAAGCATGGTGGTGGTGGGCACCTGTAATCCCAGGTACTCAGGAGGCTGAGGCAGGAGAATTGCTTGAACCCGGGAGGCAGAGGTTGCAGTGAGCCAAGATCATGCCAATAACTCCATCTCAAAAAAAAAAAAAGAAGACTAAAGTAATCTTTTTAACCTTTGCTTTAAACATTGTTAATCCTTTGTTTTGTTTTTCAGTGTCTTGAAATTTTTCTTTTGAGCTATTGACAGCTTTTAACAATTTAGTATACTCCTATGAACAAAATTTGGAGCACATTTGTTTCTGTCTACCTGACTTCTCCGCAATTTGGAAACTATTTGTGAGTATTCTTAACTTATGGCAATACAGTTATTTGCATAAGTGCAATAATGCTGCAGACCTTGCTGGACTGAACAAAGGAGGATGAATGCGGGAATAAAGACAAATACTAAGAAGTATATTTGGAAGAAGGGGTCAGGGGGCTCTTTGCTTCTAGTGACTAGGGCACTAAGCTTCTAGAGCCCTTCATATGCATTGACTAAAGGAGATAGGGAGAAGGGAGCGGTTGTGGTCAGCTGCTTGACTTAGTGCAGGGCTGCATGACTGCATTATTTGAACGGTAGGCTCCAGATGTCCCAATAGATAACCTCAAGGAGCACGATGCCAGGGAGTGACTACCCTCAGCATACCTTCTGGTGGCAGGCGCAGATGCGAGTTTGCCCACATTCTGCATTCATAATAAACAGTTTGCTGCTTGATCATATAGCCTCCAGCGGAATGCTGAGTTGGTCACAACCCTCAGGCTTTTGGCTCCCAACACAATAATAATCCAATAAATTGGAGAAACTGGTTATTTTACCAAAGGTTTGACTTGAATGGTGTGCTTTCCTTTAAGGAATCAAACTTGGTTTATGGAGCCAATAAAGCCACTTGCAAAACTGGCCTCATACCTTTGTCCGCCTGTGGTAGGTAAAGAATGTCACTTTCTGATAGGTCCAGGAGCCCCAAGTTTATCTTGGAACCTCAAGGGCAGAGGATCACCCAATTCATAGGTATTTTATGTCACAAATCCATGGCTGAGCTCAGCTTTAAAACAGTCTTTTCTAAGAGTCCTCCTGTGAACCCAGAAAATGTGAGACAAGTTCCAGAAAATCCGAGACAGGTCTTTATTTATTTATTTATTTATTTATTTATTTTATTTGTTTATTTATTTATTTATTTATTTTTAAAGGGAGTTTTGCTCTGTTGTCCAGACTGGAGTGCAATGGCGCCATCACAGTTCACTGCTATCTCCGCCTCCCGGGTTCAAGTGATTCTCCTGCCTCAGCCTACCAAGCAAGTAGCTGGGATTACAGGCGTCTGCCACCAGGCCCAGCTAATTTTTGTATTTTTAGTAGAGATGAGGTTTCACCATGTTGACCAGGCTAGTCTTGAACTCCTCATCTCAGGTGATCCGCCTGCCTCGGCTTTTCAAAGTGTTGGGATTACAGGCATGAGCCACTGCCCCCAGCCAGATCTCAGTTAATTTAGAAAGTTTGTTTTGCCAAGGTTGAGGATGAGTACCGGTGGCGCAGCCTCAGGATGTCCTGACAATATTTGCCCCAGGTGTTCAGGGCACAGCTTGATTTTCTACATTTTAGAGAGACATGAAACATCAGTTAATATATAAGAAGTACATTGGTTTGGTCTGGAAAGGTGGGACAATTTGAAGAAAAGGCAGGAAGACTGGAAGCTGGGAGGGAGCTTCCAGGTCACAGATAGGTGATACACAAATGGTTACATTCTTTTGAGTTTCTGATTAGCTTTTCCAAAGGAGTTAAATCACTTATGCATCTATCTCAGTGAGCAGAGGGGTGACTTTGAATAGAATGGGGGGCAGGCTTGCTCTAAGCAGTTTCCAGCTTGAGTTTTCCTTAGTGATTTTGGGGACCCAAGATATTTTCCTCTTATGCTCCTGTGGAATAATATTCCATCAAAGCACATTTAAAAGCCTATGCAGGCCGGGTGCGGTGGCTCATGCCTGTAATCCCAACAATTTGGGAGACCAAGGCAGGTGGATCACCTGAGGTCAGGAGTTTGAGACCAGTCTGACCAACATGGAGAAACCCTGTCTCTACTAAAAATACAAAATTAGCCGGGCATGGTGGCACACACCTGTAATCCCAGCTACTCAGGAGGCTCAGGCAGGAGAGTCACTTGAACCCGAGAGGCGGAGGTTGCAGTGAGCCAAGATCGCACCATTGCACTCCAGCCTAGGCAACAAGATCAAAACTCTGTCTCAAGAAAGAAAAAAAAAGCCTATGTAAAAAAGAATTATTCTTGCTGCACTGTTTACAAATAATTAGGCCAAGTACAATAAAGCAAACTAGTCCTACCATGATTTGTCTTTAGCGAAAATGGGAAACTGGAGAGAGAAAAATTATGTTTCAAAAACTATAGTACACCTAGTGTTAGATTTTAGTCTTGCCTAATGTTTTTTAATTTATATTATTTTCTACAGTTTGGACCAAATTCTAATTTTTCTTGGCTACAAGTCTTCAAAATAATGTTTTCAATGTTTTTCTTCTTTTCTCCCATTTTTTCTAATTTAGAGTCATGGAAAACTAACTTGTGCTTTCTTAAAACTCTGCAAACTAAAGCTAGACAAAATAAACTTCAGAAGAAAAATAACAGCAACATATTTACATACATAAGCCACTTTCATGCCTCCCTACTAATGTATGGACTTCAGAGTAACGTGGCTTATATCGATTTTTCCAGGATTGTTCTTTTGTTTGTTGTTGCTTTTTCT
Organism: Papio anubis; assembly: GCF_008728515.1. Classification (NCBI taxonomy): domain Eukaryota; kingdom Metazoa; phylum Chordata; class Mammalia; order Primates; family Cercopithecidae; genus Papio; species Papio anubis. The sequence continues at coordinate 108,122,624 of NC_044976.1, read as the reverse complement.
CTCTTCCTCCCCACTGTTTTCTCTTCATAGGATGTGAGACCTCACAACCTGCTAAAAATGAACTTTCAGGACCTACACATCTAGGAATAAGCCATCCTAGCTATGAGAGATGAGATGAAACCTGAGACCAGAGACTCGTTTTCTTCTAAAATGCTTTCTCCAAAAGATTTTTAAAAAGAAAAGGAGGGAAATGTGAAAGGAAAATATTTGGGGCCCCCAAAATCAGTAAGCTAAAAAGAAAATTGAAGCCGTAAACTGCTTAGGACAAACCGGCCTCCCATTCTATTCAAAGTCATCCTTCTGCTCACCGAGATAGATGCAGATTCTGATTGCCTCCTTCGGAACGGCTTATCAGAAACTCAAAAGAATGCAACCATTTGTCTCTCACCTCCCTGCGATCTGGATGCCCCCACCTGCTTCGAGTTGTCTAGCCTTTCTGGATGGAACCAATGTACTTTTTACATATATTGTTAAGCCATAGCTTTTACATATATTTACAAACCAAGCTGTGCTCCAACCATGTTGGGGACATGTTTGTCAGGACTTTCTCAGGCTGTGTCACGGGCACATCCTCAACCTTGGCAAAATGAACTTTCTGATTTAACTTGGACCTCTCTCAGATTTTCTGGGTTTACAAGTTCATGGTCTGGCTTATTTCTTCCTTGAGTAGGCCAAATTGGAATGAAACATTTCTGAAAATTAACAGGGATTGGCTCTTAATGGGGGTTAAGAGCCAATTTTACAATGGGGGTTTACAATGGAAGTAATTACAGATAACTGACACATGAGACTTAAATTCGGAAGAAAAGATTAAATGGGTGTGTGCACATTTGAATCTTAAATGAATAGGTGCTGCTGTGTGGCCTGACTTGGAGACAGCGGGCCAACCTAGTGTTCGCAGATGTTTTCCATGATGCAAAAGAAAAAGAATAGAACATGTCAGCTAATAATGTTTATGTTATATTGGAAGTTTGAAGGAAAATTATAGTTATTAAATAGGCCTGTACTTTATCTTCTGTGGTACAACACTTTCAATTATATTAACAGATACTCTTTTTGAACCATGACCAAGACTCTATCTGCTTCTTTCCAAAATTATGTTTCAGGCCACGCGCAGTGGCTCATACCTGTAATCCCAGCACTTTGGGAGGTGGAGGGAGACAGAGGCAGGCCAATCACTTGAGCCCCGGAGTTCAAGACTGGCCTGGGCAACATGGCAAAACCCCATCTCTACAAAATACAGGGAAAAAAAATTAGTCGGGCATGGTGGCATGTGCCTGTATTCCCAGCAACCCAGGAGGCTGAGGTGGAAGGATCACCTGAGCCCAAGGAGGTCAAGGCTGCAGTGAGCCGTGATTGCACCACTGCACTCCAGCTTGGGCGATGGAGTGAGACCTTGTCTTAAAAAAAAAAAAAAAAAAAATTATGTTTCAACTGGGAAGAGAACTAAAGGTATGCAGGGAATGTAGGGTGTCTATTGGGCCTTTTGGACAGAATATGCTTTGAGAGGATTTGTTGGGGCTATTCCAAAAGGCGGAGTCCTCTGGGGAAAACCAGATCTGTTTACGAGGAGTATGACAATTACCATTTACAGAGAGAGTTGTTCCGGAACCCATCAGAATGGACCACTCTCGCTCACTGCTTTCAAGTCTCAGGTTACCATTTGGTAGTGGCCAGTCTGTCTCTGTGTGTCTGTCATCAGTTAGAGTTTCCCTCACCATTCCACACTAGCCACATGAGCTTAAAAAAATGTAGGGTAAGGTCAGGCGTGGTGGCTCACGCCTGTAATCCCAGCATTTTGGGAGGCCGAGGCAGGTGGATCACGAGGTCAGGAGATCGAGACCATCATGGCTAACATGGTGAAACCCCGTCTCTACTAAAAATACAAAAAAATTAGCCAGGTGTGGTGGCGGGCACCTGTAGTCCCAACTACTCGGGAAGCTGAGGCAGGAGAATGGTGTGAATCCAGGGGGCAGAGCTTGCAGTAAGCCGAGATCGCGCCACTGTACTCCAGACTGGGTGACAGAGCAAGACTCCGTCTCAAAAAAAAAAAAATGTAGGGTAACAAAGTGGGATGACAGTAAACCTGAGTGGGTCACAGAGGGATGGAGATAAGAGCCAATCCAAGGAGTGACTTTGGGTTGTTCATATCAATGCTTAGTATATAAGTCTTATTATGCAATATCTCTTCAGAGTCCCTTCACCAAAGAAGTGCATTCTATAAGCATTGTAAATAAATGCAAAACAGCTTATTTGCAAATCTGAGTGCAGCATGTTTTCTACTGTATCATACAGGCTCACCTAATTTTTCCCTTTTTTCCACTTCCCATTTCATTTGTTATTTTATAGAGGGTGAACTGGGTTTGTTTTTACTCTTTCTTTCTTCCTTTATTATTATTTTTTTTTCTCCAGAGACGAGTTCTCGCTATGTTGTCCGGGCTGGAGTGCACTGGTTATATACAGGTGCAATCATAGCTCACTGCAAACTTCTGTTTGCAGATCCTCCCACCTCAACCTCTAGAGTAGTTGGGACTGCAGGCCTGTACCACCACACCCTGCCCAAATTTGGGGTTATTAACTTTACACTTCAGTCTCTCGTTTTCAAAATATCAATATGAACATTATCCGCAGATTCCAAACTTGGAAGTGGATGCAGTAGATGACACTTTGCTTAGTGTCTGTTTTGGGAGAAAGTGGGTAAATGTATTTTCATTTGTACAAGGCATGGTTGCATATGCTAAACAGGAGCATTTTATAGTAGTGACTGTTATGGTAATAAATGGACATGGACATATGGAAAAATAATACGTTGTTGTTAGGTATCTCTCATCTGTGTCTTCTTAACACTCTTCCCATGGGTGGGGAATTTCTCACATTAGAATCCCACCTTCCTGAGGTAAAAGACTGCTTTCCCAATGTCCATTCTCCCTACCTTCCTTTGTCACAGAAACTTCATTTCTCCTGGGCACATTACTTCCCAGGCAAAAGATGTCATTTCCAATGTGATTGCGTTCTAGCCAATGATCATAAGCAGAAAGGGTATATGTTATTTCTTGAAGTTTCTTTAAAGGGGAGGGAGCAACTCCCATTCCTCTTTTTCCCTCCTGCTGTTTGGAATGCAGATGTGATGGCTGGACTCTAGCAACCACTTTGGACAAAGAGGTGACATGGAGAAGGGAAACTACATGCTGAAGATAAAGTTAAGAAGCTAAGTCACTAAGGCCATTGTGAAGCTGACATTACCAGCACTTAAGTGTCTAGCTCAAGACACCTTTTTACATGAGAAATAGATGTCTATCCTATTTAAGCCACTGTTATTATTTGGCTATATATAGCAGAACTTAATGCTAACTAATCCACTTGCTCTTCCAGCCTCCCTTGTGGCTGAGGCAAAGGCCTCTGCCCCAGATGCTGTTAATTGCACACAGTGGTGCAAGACTTCAGTTTTAAAGAAGCAAGCCCTGCTTCTTTGTTTTCTTATGAGAAGGGCAGTGATGGAGGGGTCAGGATTTTGGAGATAGCAGTGGTGAGACTGGTATCCAGTGCCACATGTCATGGGTAGGGGTTCTGGTGTTGGTGCCCAGCAATGGCTGTGGTGCCTTCTCTAGAATAATCTCACACATGATTAGGCATACTTCCTGGCTACCCAGCTTCCAAGGCCAACTCCCTGGCCCTCCCAGGGATTCAATGAGCTACCTGATATCACTAATAAATTCTTTTGCTGTTTTAGCAACAAGGAACTCTAAGTGATATGCCACCCACGTCAGGTCTAGCAGATTTTAAAGATCTTATCTTTAATACCTTAGCCTCGATCCTACCTGCTTTGAACCACTGGCTCAAACCCAAGATTTCTCCTATACTTGGGTTTAATTAACCTTTATTTCTACTTTTCTGGATGTGGGAGAGTTGTAATTGGCTACCAAAATCTATTGTTCCATTATAATATGCATCCATCCTTGCAACTAGATGTAGCCACACAACTGAATCTCAGCAATCGAATGTGAATGGTTGTGATGTGGGCAACTTCTGCCTCACTTGCATAATGTAAAGTCACATCTTTGGCTTGCGCAATACAGCTCCAACCAAGGAGATAAGGAAGCACACTAAGGAATGACAGAGGCACAAGATGGAAGGAACTGGAGTCCCTGAATAACTTCACAGAGCAGGACAGCTTCCCGTCAACCTAGACTCTTCTCTGTAGAACTGTTACATAAAAGGAGAATCAACTGTTTCCTATAAGCTGCTGTCTTGGGGTCTCTTTCAGCTTCATCTTTTTATGCTAATACAAGGATAATGGAGGCATACAAGGCATGGAAGTTGTAATTAACAACAGATGATTACAGACCAATGCAGAAGCCACCAATACAGGCTGCTGTGTTCTCCCAGTGCATCTCATTTTCTGATCTTATTCTATTAATAGAAGGGGGAGACACACTGAACACGCTGTGTATGAGCACTGTCATGAGGCATCGAACAATCTCACAGTCCAGGACTTCTGCTAGGTTCTAGCCACCGATGAATAATCGCGCTTTTGGTGGCTCCAGTGTGTGTGAGGTACATAGGTTATACTACTTCTGTCTCTGACTTTAAAATGTATGTTTTTGTCTTTTATAATTTTGACCACAATGTGTAGAAAATCATTTTCATTTGCAACTCTCTTTGTTTACCACGTCTTCCCTCTTTTTTAAGGATTAAGTGTTTTTCTTTGATAATCACCTTTCAAATCTCAAATGTAATACCTTACCTTTAATATAGCTATGCACTTTTAATTTGAGCTTCTAAATCAGGAATCAGAAAACTACCACCACCTACTGTTTTTTGTTCTGTTTTGGTTTTATTATTTTTTATTGTGGGAAAATACACATAAAATTACCATCTTAACCGTGTTAACAATTCACCGACATTAAATGTATTCATAGTGTTATACAACTATCCCCACTATCTAGCTCCATAACTCTTTTCATCTTATGAAACTGGAACTCTATACACCTAAAATAATATTTTCCTATTCTCTCAGCCACTGACAATCAGCTTTCTACTTTCTCTTTAGATGTTTTTTGACTCTCTCAAATAAGTGAGATCACAGTTTTTGTCCTTTTCTGACTGGCTTATTTCACCTTGCATAATGTCCTCAAGGCTCACCCATGTTGTAGCATATGTCAGAATTTTCTTTCTTTGTGAAGGCTGAATACTATTCCTTTGTATGTATACATGATATTTCATTTATTCGTTCATCTGTTGATGCACACTTGGATTAGTTCCACATTTTAGCTGTGTGAATAATACTATTGTGAACATGGGTGTACAAGTATCTCTCTAAGAGCTTGCTTTCGGTACTTTTGGGTGTGTACTCAGAAATTGAATGGCTGCATCATATAGTAATTTTATGTTTAATTTTTTTGAGGAACTGCCATACTGTTTTCCACTGTGGCTGTACCGTTTTGCATTCCCACCGACGGTGCAAAACAGTGCACCAATATCTCCATATTCTCACCAGCGCTTGTGATTTTCTGCTTTTGAATACCATCCTAATGGGTGTGAGGCGGCATCTCGTTATAGTTTGGTTTTGCATTTCTCTAATGATGAGTGATATGGAGCATTTTTTCATGTGCTTAGTGGACATTTTTATATCTTCTCTGGAGAAATGTCTATTCAAATCCTTTGCCCACTTTTGAATCAGGTTCTTTGGTTTTTGTTGTTGTTGCAGTCACCTGTCTTCTTAAATAAAGTTCCATTGGAATACATAAACCATTCATTTATGTATTGTCTATGACTGCTTTTACACTACGATAAGGCTGAGTCATTATGACAGAGCCCATTGGCCAGCAAAGCCTAAAATGTTCTCTACCAGCCCTTTGCAAAAAGTGTTTGCTGACCTCTCTTCTAGATCTATGTTTATTTTACTTGTTTCATATTTTCATACTATCCACTTATCTTTTATCACAGTATTAACTCCTAACTTCTATTACTTTTTCCTTTTTATTTTTATGCCTTCTGTATCGAAGTTAAACATTCATAAATATTTGGCCTAATTTTTCTTACCAGTTGCATAAGATTCTAACTTTGCTCAAATTTTTTTTTTTTTTTTTTGAGACAAGGGCTTACTGTTGCCCAGGCTGGAGTGCCGTGGTGCAACCTTGGCTAATTGCAGCCTTGACTTCCCGGGGTCAAGCAATCCTCCCACCTCAGCCTCCTAACTGGGTGAGTGCCACCATGCCCAGCTAATTTTTGTATTTTTTTGTAGAGATAGGGTTTCCCCATGTGGCCCAGGCTGGTCTTGAACTCCTAGACTAAAGCGATCTACCAGCATGGGCCTCCCAAAGTGCTGGGACTGATTACAGGAGTGAGCCACCGTGTCCAGCAAATGAGTCATTTACTTCCTAATGACCTTAACATTACACCTATTTCTCCCTTTTACAGTGCAGCTGCAGGCAGTGATCATCTGGACAACGGCCCCACAAGACTCTCCTCAAAATCTCCCTGTTCTGAGCTACGTCTTAAGGTTGGGCCTTACTCCACTATCCAGCCACTGTTGGAGGAACCTGCTCATCAGATGGTGATCCAATGAGTCCTGCTCCTTTGCGGATGACTTGATATAAAATACCCACAACACCTGCTGACCACACAGATTGCTACTGTGTGACCCAACAAACCAGGCTTCCCCATCTCAGGTTAAGCCATTCAAAGGACAGCTAGCAGCTACTAAATGCTGAAGTTACAGAGAGCTACTGGCTCATTCTCTAAGACACATACATGTAAAATCTTCTGAACGTTATCCTGTATCTTCTCTGGTTAAGACAACTATATCCAGAGCTCTAAATCCCAATAATGACTGTACAGGTTGGCAGAATCTTCCCTTGAGGGAACTCTTTCAATTTTTCACATTTTTAAAACATTTACTATATTTAAGGAACGTGACTGATACTAGAGGTAAAAAGTTCAATAAGACATGGCTTTTCTCTTCAATAAATTTATGATTGAGTTTGGGTGAAAAACAAGTACCACAATTACAATATAGTAAGATTATGTTTTATTGAGAAGTGTCATGACGAAGGAGATCTAGATCAGGGAAGGCTATCAGGACAGGGTGAAAGAAGGCAGTCGGCCTGGGAGCTGCTCAGCCCTCTTCCCCGTCAGCCCAGCCCCTCTTTGAACCATGCCAGTTCTAGACGGCCTACCGGAAAGCTGAATGAGGGAGGAACTTGGCACAGAGCACCTTTCTGTAGTAATCCCCACAGTGAGGAACAAAGGGATGTGGCTAGAGCGCAGAAATTACCAAGGAAACTTATGAACCTGCCTGATCACCACCCCCAACACACACACACACCCATCCACTAAGCTCTGGCTGTGGACAACAGAAGACAAAAAACCACTCACAATTCGAGCACAGTCCTGAGTCAAGGGAGCCTCAGGGAATAAGACAACACAAGGCAGGCATGGTTCGGGCTTTACTGGGCATCACACAGGGCTGGGGTAGGGACCTAGCAAAGGGAGCAGGGCATGCAGATGGTCTTTGAGGACAGTGCTAGGGAGCTCAGAGATCAGTCTGGCTTCTCAAAGAACAGACAAGCACTGACAGGAAAAGCAGTCAGGTTGGCGTTAGTGCAGGAAAAGAAAGACGTTAGGAGGGGGACTTTGATGGAAGACGGTGGGGAGCTGAAGCTTTAAAGAGCCTTGATGCAGGGAGGGATGATGTTAGAAGAAAGGAAGCCAATGAGGCCTTGGGGAAGAGAAGAGAGTAGAAAGAAGGAGAAAGAAAGAAGGTGGGTCCAGGGAGTCGGGCTGTTCTCCAGGGTCACAGGCAGAAGGGTCGGCTCTTCCCTCCCATCTTCTGGCATCACGGGGCCCTATGTGCTGTTCCACGTGGCTGTGGTTCCAAACAAAAGACCTCGGTGGAATCGGCTGGACTTCATGTAGGCAGAGATCTTCTTCAAACCCTGAGGGCGGGAAGAAGGGGCCAGAGTCCGGTCTGTTGTCTAGTGGGGCTGGAGCAGCCTTGCTGCAGGCACAGCAGGTCAGGGCCCTGGCCACAGCCTTTCCATGTGGGCTCAAGTGCTGGAGCATCACACAGTCTCTTAGGGTCTCCAGCTCTTCTAAGTTAACTCTTCTAACTTCCTTTAAGTAATGTTATAGCATAATAACAGCTACCATTTACAAAAGAGCTACACTGTGCTGGGTGATCTATATCCAAAAGAAATTACAACACAGCCTTAGAAAATCCACTCGACTACTCTCCAAGGTCAGTTCTATTATCACCATTTCTCATATGGAAGAACAGAAGTTCAGCAACTTCCTCACACTCAAATAGCTAGTAAGTGGGACAGGGCTGGAATATAGCCTAGTTCTGTCTTCAGTTCTAGCATGTTTTTGCCAAATTCTCCTCCTCTTCCACCCAGCCAAACCCCATGCCAGATCCTGTCACTCTCTGTCTGCACAAACATTCTCCTTTTTCACAGGGAGGTTCTTGGCTTGCCTAGGATTGCACACACAGAAAGGACCTCCAGCAGAACAAAGGGGTTCAGAACACACCTGTGCAGCCAAGAAGAGAGCCCAGATCTCACCCAATGGCTTAGCAAAACCTGGATGAACTGGATAGGGCAAGGGTGAACCAGCAAAAGATAGGCCAGACCAGGCTCTAATCATTCCCCTTAAAGCACAGAGTCCAAACTTCTCCACCTGGTACCTGAGCTAAACCTCCCTGTGTCCCTGTGGCCCCCACCACATCTCTGGTCTACTGCACAGCCAGACACATGACACTCAGATTTTTTTCGTCTGCAGGAATCAATGACCATGTAACTTCCTAAAGAATTCAAAGAGATCCGAGAACTCCTACCCAAGAGCCCAGGGCAGGGCGGGCACAAAGCCCCAAGCCTCGGCTGTTTACACTGCTCCTCCACACCTCTGCAGGAGCATGGGCTGGTTGGGGCAGGCAGTGGGAACTGGCCCCAGACAAGCAGGCTTTTTGATGGGGAGTGGCAAAGGGAAACAGATTCTAGGCTCAGAAGCCTGTTGAACTAATGCCTTGAATCCCCAGATCTGTACTAACGTAGGATTTGCTGCTCTCAAACAACTTCAGCACGGGTCAGGGATGGTTCCCCATGGTGAGAGGGCGGGCCTTGGGCCCGAGTACGCAGGTGGCACCACCTCACAGGCTGCTGCACTGCAGGAGGCCTCACTGCACTCCATTTCCAGGATGGGGCGGTCATCTGCCATCTCCCACTGTGCCTGCACTTCTCATGCAGAGAGAGGTCGGTGAATAGGAGTAAAATCAGTGTGCTACTCATCTCTCAGGGGGAACACTTGGAACATTGGAGGGAAAAAAGAGAGGAAGAAAGATAAAGAAGGACACTGCCCCAGCACAGAGCACGTCAACACACACTCCTTCAACAGGGGCACCCACGTATGTCCCCTAATCCAGCTTCAGCCTCAGCTCCGTATCTCAGGATTGCTGCAGAGTCCTGACCATGCAAAGCTTCTGGGGCGCTGCAGATACTTTGCCTGTGGGTTTCATTCCGCCAGCATCAAAATACCGCATTGTCAGTCCTACTATTGCCAGCCGCATCCGCACTCCTGAGTGCTCACCTCTTCAAAACGTCTGGGCGGTGAAACCCAGGCTGGATGAGGCCTGAGGAGTTTTTCTTTTGTCACAAAAGGGAGAGCCCTGACTGCCACCCATAGATCCAGAGGCTCACAGGGAGCCCAGCACAGTCTCCACTGGCTCTGGGGCCTGGAGCAAATGCCTGACCCTCTCATTCTCAGTTTCCTTATCTCTAAAACAGGCAAGATAATTCTGTCACCCTGTAGGAATGTTGTAAAGTTCAAATTCCACACAATAGGTACAGTGTGCTGGGCACAGTTCCTGGCATAAAGCCAGCACTCAATAAATGCAAGTTATTCTTTGTGTAGCTCCAGGACTGGGAAAGCATCTCAAAGGAGGGAAAGGAACAAGGGGCATCAAAGAGAAAGGAGGATGGGGGCATCACCTCAAAGCGGGAGATGAAGTCCTTCAGGTTTGGGAAGGCGTCCAGGCAGCCGGGCTCAACTATACGCCTCATGTCAAGGACATCATAGGCGAGGAAATCCACAAAGGTGATCTGCAGAAGGCCAAGAATGTGTGGTATGAAAACCCCGTAACACATGAAGGAAAACAAATCTCATTCCCCATTGCACTCCTCCTTTACCTTGTCTCCTGTAAACCATGGCCGCTTCCCCAGAAACTGTGAGTAGAGCTTTAGCTTTTCAGGGAGTTCCTCCAAGTATTTTGGCTTCAGTTTCTCCTGAGGCAGAACACAGCTGTCACCACCCTCAGACAAAAGCTCCCTGCATAGACATGGCCTCCCCAGGGCTGTGGATGGCCCAGGCTGGCCGTGGGCAAGCAGCCGTCTTCCCCGCAACTAAAACTGGGGCAGTGCCCAGGCTTCAGCTGGATACATCAGCATTTATTAGACTCTGACTGGGTGCCAGACCCTATCTGAAGTGATCAGAAGGCAGAGAGGAATGAGATGCTGTCCCTGAATCTGTCCTGACTGTCCTCCCAATGGCCTCTGGGTCAGCCCAGGGGCATGACACAGGCACCCTGGCAGCCCTCTGGACAGACATGGGCAGAATCAGGATGCAAGGAGCTACAGGAGCTCAAGCGAAAGAGTAGAAAGTTCAGCTAATGCGGTGGCAGAAGAAAACAATGAACATTGACTAGTTTCCAGGGAGATGAGAAATTCAGGTTGAAAGAAAGGAAGAAGGGAGAGCCACCATCCGACTGGCTCTGAGCTGTCTGTTATGAAAATGTGTGGATCCCTGTGCATTTCAATGACAGCACTTGGAAACTATTGAGAAGATGCAATTCAAGAATGCCATTACATTCCTCTATCTTGTACTTGAGTCTATATATTCTAGGAGCAGGTAAGTGACGTGAACCAGCTGACAGAAATGACCCATGACAGAGGCCAGAGGTGATGAAGGAGATTCTGAACACAAACTTTACCATCTAGGAATTGAATTTCTACCCTGGGGTGCCTGGATCATGTCCTAAGATTGCTGGGAATTGCCTCTGCTTTTGTTGACATTGGAGTCGTGAGAATAACTGTTGATAGTATGGGAAATCACTTGGAGGATGAGTGGTACCAAGGACTTAAGGAAAGACCAGTGTGTGCAGGAATGCAAGAGTCCTGGCCCCAAATCCAAACTCTGCCAGGTGCAGATCACTGGGGAGACTCACAAATTCTGGGTTGTAGCAGATCATGACCAGTTGCATCCGGTTGTCCATGATCTGGTTCTCCAAAATGTCCACACGAATCTTCAGAAGAGGAGATGATTCATGTGGATATTTTGTAGAACCAGGCTATAGACGTTTCCAATCAGCAGGCCAGGGTCCACTACAGGCCTGACTTTGTGAGTCCTTCTCTGGTCTGGGCCAGAAGCCAGGGAAAGGGGTGACTGGGAGTGGGGTGCAGGACTCACAAAATTTGGGTCAAAGCAGAGTCTGACCATCTCCATGCGGCTGTCCATAAGCTGGTTCTCCAAAATGTCCACAAGAATCTTCTCCTCTTCTGTCTCCCCACCTGCCACCCACAAAACACACTCACTCTGAGCATCGCACCCCAATCCACCCAAGGAGGAGGCTACCTTCCCCCCACACACTGCAGCCAACCACACTCACACAGGTTGTGCTTGCGGGCAATGTAGCGCAGGATGGCGTTGCTCTGGGTGATCTTGTGAGTCCCATCAATCAAGTAGGGCAGCTGGATGAATGGGAAATCGGGGAAGCTCAGTTGGGCCACCAGGCCCCCCAGGAACACCTTCCCATAAGCAAGGGCAGAGAGGAGACCCGGCACTCACTGTGCCTGCTCATGACAGGCCTGAGATAGAAATACTGTCATATGGACGAATGAGCTTGGACACAGAACATCATGGAAGGGCTGTGTAGACAGCCAGGAGTGAGGGAATTGGGCAGAAGACCTGATCCTAACCCTCTAAGCTGTGAGAGAAGATGTGTCAGGAGACACGTTGCACTTGCCCCCAAAACCGCCTTCCCCGCACCTGCTACATTGGGAAAGTCCAGGCCCAGCTTGAATTTTTCATTCAGCCACTGGCTTCTGTCATAGTCAGGAGCTGTGGTGGGAAGATGAAGTGAAACAAAATTTCCCCAGAGCCCAGCCCTCCTTCCCGACCCTCCCAAGGAGCCAGTGGCAAGAGGACTCTGGAGACAGGTGGACCTAGAATCTGACCACTGTCCCACATCCCAGGGATAAGTGGAGAAAGAATCCCTGCAAGGACTCTGGACCACCTACTACAGTCAGGGTTGTAAAAGTCTGAGGACACCCATCCCAGTTATCCAGACAGGGGGCCCAGCATCCCGCCCCAGCATTCTGCCTTGCAAGGACAGAGGGCTCCCACGTGGGCTCAGGGAAGGACAGCCTGCAGCCCAGGAGAGGCCTGCAGAGGCAGCCACAGGTGGCCACCACCATGGGTTGCTGCGCCAACTCAGGGGAGTGGGCAGGGCCCGGACACCAAGGTGCCATTACCGTGCCCCATCCGGTACTTCTTTTCCCTGTAGCTTGAGCCTGTATTCCAGAGCAGGCGGATAAGTGGGCCAGCTGGGAGAGATGGGCCCGCATGCAGTCTCGCCGGGTCAGAGATGGCGGGTCCCTGGACTTGGTGACTTTCTCTGCACCAGTCGAGCCCCCAGTCTACACTGCACTTACCTGTCGCCTCCTCTACCCGCCCCCACCGCCAAACACACACACAGCGTCACGCACAGGCCCTTCTGAGGGCGACCGCCCTGAAGAGGAACGGTCTCTAGAGCCCGTCCCTCAGCTGCTCCACACTTCCCTCCTCCACTTCCCTTCTCCACAGCCCTCGTCCCACCGTCCAGCGGACCCTCGCTCACCCCTCGGATGTCCCAGTACCCCAGGATCATGGGCATGGTGCCTGTTGGTGCGGATTCTGCAGACAGCCTCAGAGGAGCGGGGCTCAGACTTTATGCGAGGCCCAGGGGGGGGAGAGGCCTTGCTGCGACCCCGCCCCTCGGCCCCACACGCCCCTGCAAAACGCCAGATTCTGAAGTTCTCCCGAGAGGGCGCCTGGGCTGAATCGCACACCCACGCCCGCCTCCCAGCCCCGAGGGTTCCCGGAGCGTCAGGGCGCCCAGAAGCCGAAGGCCGGGATCACCCTCGCCAGCTTCCCCAACCCGCCCTGAGGCTCCACGAGTCCATCCAGCCCTTGCTAAGTCCACAGCGACTTGGCCGTGCGCTTGAAACACCAGCCAGATCCTAAAGAAGCAAAAAGCTCTTCTCCCTTCTCCTCCCTGCCCGCGGAATCCCTCAGCCTTCTCCGCTGCCCAGTTCCCGCGGGCTCTGGGAGACCCGGGCTGCAGGGATCAGACTAAAAGGTGGTGGCCCCAACCTGGGAATTTAATTCAGCCCGTCACTGTAAGAGCAGGACTTCCTCTGATTCGAAAGCTACCCGAGGGCTTTGTCTCCCCTCTAGCCCCGCCTACACAGGAACGGTGTCAGTGGTATGGGAAGGACCCCCAAGAAATGGGTCAGAGTAAAGGAAATGTGGTCTGTGTTTTCTGTTAGGGGCCCTCGGGTAATGAGTCCTTGGTCATCTGACTACGTAACTATGTAAAGTAGCCACTTCGTATTTTGGCACAATTTATGAATCTAAACTAAAGGATCAGACCCAGCAAGCTGGTGAGGTATCTGAGGTGTCCCCTGGAAATGTCCAGCCAGTCCACTAGGTGAACCTCACATAGACCAAAACAGCAACAGCAGCAGTGAGTGCAGTGGCCACGGAGGGCAGGCGAGGGAGGGTGGAAGAACTTCCGGGACCAAACTGAGGGTCAGGCTGCTATTTCTCCAGCCCCAATAACCAGATGCAGATCACCTGGAGAGGAAGAGAGGTTTTATTTCTGCAACTGGTTACAGGGAGAAGATCTGGACATTACCACCAGACCAACTCAAAATTACAAAGTTTTCCAGAGCATATACACCTTCTAAGCTATATGCCTACAAGTGAGTGTGCATCATCTAAAGATATAAGTGATTGACTTCTTTAATCTATAACTAAGTTCTGGGTCCTGAGACCTTACTCTGGAGCCTCAGTCTATTTACTTTATCTAAATGGGTCCAGGTGCCCGGGGTGATTACCCTTACCTTGTCTCCTGCTACCTCACGGAGGTGTGGGGAGTTCCTTCAGACCCCCAATAAAACTTGTTTAATCCTAAATGGATCCTGTTAAAAATTCCTTTGTTATTTTGTCATGCTTTAAGGTCCAGGAAAGGCCTAAGCAGCCCCGGCAGCTTTTGTTACATTCCAGCCTTGCATAGAGGCAGGTACTGGGTTTTTTTAGCTTTGAATATTTAACTTAACCACTCAGTCAGTACTGAGCCAGTTGTTATGGAGGCCTGTGTTAGTGAGACCTGGCTTGCCACAGAACCTCTCCCTCAGAGAAGCCAGAACCCTGTCCTGCTGAGGAGGGAGGTCAGAGGATGGTGGCCAGAGAGGAGCCTGAGGGCTCCCCACAGGGCCACAGGCTGGGACCCTCACCTCTCCAGATCCACCGTTCTGGACCTGGCTCCGGCTCCTGACCCATGTGTGTTCTTCAGTATGGGACAGTGGGTCTGCAGAAGGGGATCCGGAGCAGCGGGGATGAAGGAAGCTGCAAGTGTTCTGAAGGAAGGGGTTGTAGCCAGTTGTCACCACACAGAAACTCAGTCCCGACAGGGCCAGGTCTTCTAGATTTGATGTGCTGTCCGAATTGCAAAATGTGGACAAGTTCTAATTTTTAAAACAGCGCTGGCACAGACAATGAAAATGGACCGGGTCCCATTTTACCAAGGGCCTGTAATGGGACCTCTGGACTCGATTTCATAAATCCTTCTGTCTCTTCTGTCAACATTCTTACATTCTCAAGACAAATTAACAGAAAATCTACATAAAATGTCAGAATTGTAAAAACCAATCTATTAGAAACAAATACTGACAGCCAAAATAAAATGTATCATACTTCGTGGAAATTTATTAAAAGTCTCTTAAATATTGTTTGGGTAAATGTAGGAAATCCAAAATTAAAGAATCTTTTCTTCAATCTGAAAAGAAAATAAAAATCACCATTTGAAGATGCTACCAAAGTTGAATTGAGAAAACATTTTTCCAACATGCCTGTTATACCAAGAATAAGGCAAACAAACTAGAATTTCAAGATAGTAGAACACGAACAAAGTTACAGATGAAAAAAGAAGAGAAAGCAAGAAGTTACCTTAAAAAATATTGAAACTTTAACTAATTTGCTTGTTATACGTAATAGTTGATTCTCTTAAAAGTTAGCTAATTAACAGAGCATTAGTACAACAAAACCAAAAAATAAAATTACAAGTTAATGCAAATCGGAACTAATCAAGAAGATGTAGTACAAGTGATTTTTTAAAATTGGGGAAACATTTTTTCTAAACTCTATGTTAACTGATGTTACCACCAAGCGGAAGAAACACAAACAGGTCAAAACATGTTAAGAGATAAAGATTCTGAATGAAGTAACGAAAGAGTAATAAAGAAAAATAACAACACAAAAGGGCATTTTATCCTTAGCTTTTGGCTGGATATGTTTTCAAAAATTTTGAAAATGGTGTGGATGACGCAGATTGTCATCAACATAAACGACAGACATGACCTAACATGGGAAGGACTACACAGGCAAGCATGATTATAAATCACTGTCACTTATCAGCCTGAATCCAAACGTCAGGAATGCTACCTCAGAGAAAAGAAAATGGTGTTTTTCTTATAATTGGAGTTGTGCTCATAGGGAGCTTGCTGGGGGAGAGAGAGACAGAAAGGCGGGGGCAGGAGAAGGAGGGGCAGAGGGTACTCTGGGTGGGCAGAAAGCCCTAGAATGGAAGCATTAGTATCTAGGGTAATCAGAGTAATTTATAATCTTTCTACAAATTTCTCAAACTCTGACACTAGATCAAACTAAAAGGTAAAAAAATTACATATACATATACTCATATTATTATTAACAATACTTATATTATTAACTTAAATGCTAAAATCAATAAGGACCTTGGCATGTTATTACATTACATCTTTTTAAAATTATTATTATTTTTGAATGCCAGTATCCATCCAGGCCACCACTGGATGTGATTCAAGTGAAGGTGATTTGGCCCCTCAGAGGACATGTACGTCTGCCTGGAGACTTTGTTCATTGTAAACAGCAGGAAGCGCCCATGCTATTAGTGGGGAGAGGATGGGTAGGATGCTGAGCGCCCTGCGATGCTCAGGACAGCACCCCACAACAAAGAACTCTGCCCTCCAAATCTCTGTCCGGCTGAGGTTAAGAAACCCTAGTCTATGACCCAGGACTGGGTCAAAAGCTGCAGTGGGAGAATCGGGTCCTCAAATTCTGTGGCAGGAAGAGGCCTGAACCCATCTTCCTGACACCAGCTGGCAGAAGGGAGGACCTAGAGACACCTCAGCTGGTGCAGTCCCCTGCAGGCATCAAGCTGCCCACAGCACTACAGGAAGCAGAAACGTCTACTTCAGGGTGGACACAGGCTGGGCAGTCTGGTCTTCCAGGATACAGGGTAGGGAGCGGTGGGACTCTCTGGCAGCCAGACAGCAGGCCTCCCCTGCAGCTCTGAGCACATTGTTCCAGAGCCAGGCAGCCTGAGCTCAGCACCATGGGGTAATTCTTCTAGAGCTGCTGGGGCAAAGCTAGGCAGGATGAACTGAATTTATTTTAAAAGGTATCCACCCTGACTGAGAAAGCTGTGCAGAAAGTTGCCACAAGTCACTGCCAACCTGTAATGGCTTGACTAGACCCTCCCTGCATTTAAACACCCCCATAGGGGTGGCCAAAAGTCAAATATATAATAAGCACCTGATGACTGCCACAGATATGGATATGAGTGATGCCAGTCACCACAGAGGCAGCCCCCTTCCCACTGTTCACCCACCCTTCCAAGCCTGCCAGAGACCCTCACCCAAAACGAATCACCAAAATGTGCAAGCAGATGTTTTGATCTTTGGAGCCTTTAAAATAATGATCATCAACAGAGAGATTTACCTGGAGAAAAGAGGATATCTTCCCTCACAATCTCCTTTACGCTATATATCAAAAGGCATCTCAGACAGTTCTTCCATAGAAAAATCCCAGGTAATACATGCCGCCGCGTTTTATCCTGTGTTTGATTTTTTAAAACTTACTTATTGATGATGGTGACCCACTCGTGTTTGTGTGTTTGTTTGTTTGTTTTTGCTATGTGTACTAGTCAAGATTCTTCAAAATTTGAAGTGACACCACTAAGATAAGCCTGTAGGAAATTTGTGTGTTTATTTATAAATTTAGGTATCTCTTATGGGAATTGGCTCACAAAATTTTGGAATGAAATCCCATGATCATCTGCTGCAGGGTAGAGAAGCAGGAAAGCCAGTCGTATCATTCAGTGTGAGTCTAAAGGCCTCAGAAAAAAGGTGGGGTGCGAGGCGACGGTGTTAGACCCTGATCAAGTCTGAAGGCCAGAGAACCAGGAGTGTGGATGTCCCGGGATAGACAAAGATGGAAATCCCTGTCAGAGAGATCAAATGCACCCTTCCTCTGTCTTTTTCTTCTCTCTGGACCTTGACAGTTTGTTGGAAGCCCCTTTCATTGCCAAAAGAAATCTTGAGTCAATCTTCTGATTCAAAGGCGAATCTCTTCTGAAAACACCCTCACAAATACAATAATTTTACCAGCCATGTGAGCATCCCTTACCTTAGTCAAGTTGATGCAGAAAATTAACCATCATATTATGCCACAGAAAACCAAGAACAAAATCACAAGTAATTACATTGTGCCTATGGGAGAAAAAGCCTTGACTGCCACGAAATCATTCTTTGAGCTTTCTGCAGGAGTTGACTAAGCCACAGGTAGAGAATGGGTAAACAGAGAGTTCTATACAGGAGATTCATGAACAAGTATATTCATAGACTGTGATTCATTGGCAGAAACATGCACAACCTGTAAACAAAAGGTAAAGGTAGAAAACTTAAAGGTATTCTTTTTTTTTTTTTTTTTGAGTTGGAATCTCACTCTGTCTCAGTGCAATGTGCAATGGCACGATTTTGGCTCAGTGCAACCTCTACCTCCCAGGTTCAAGCGATTCTTGTGCCTCAGCCTCCTGAATAGCTGGGACTACAGGTGCGCACCACCACGCCTGGCTAATTTTTGTATTTTTAGTAGAGACAGAGTTTCATCACATTGGCTAGGCTGGTCTCAAACTCCTGACCTCAAGTGATCCCCCCACCTAGGCCTCCCAAAGTGCTGGGATTACAGGCAAGAGCCACCATGCCCAGCCAGAAAATGTGAAGGTGTTCTTATTTAAAAAAAAAAAAAAAATCATAAGATGAAATCACCATCTCCTAAGTGTCTAAAATAGTGCAGAAAGGTCCATGTACCCTGCTGGTGGTAATAAATTAAGTTATTCTCTCTGGAGAGCAATCAAATTATCTGTTATAATACCATTAAACCATTCTCCCCCTTTACCTTGTAGTAATCGCCTCTGGGGATCTACTCAAAGTAACCAAAAGCGGGACGGAATTGTTGAAACATGATCACCCTGCTCTAAAAACAAATACATAAGTTAGAAAAATCCACATATCCCATAGCATAAGAATGACAAGGCAAACTACAGTTTATCCACAGGAACTAATGTTAGATAGCCATTAATATTAGAAGTAGGCATGCATATAGACTGCCAACATATACAGATTTATTTATTTTATTTTTTTGAGACAGCATCTTGTTCTGTTGCCCAGGCTGGAGAGAAGTGGCACGATCTTGGCTCACTGCAGCCTCCGCCTCCCGGGTTGAAGTGATTCTCCTGCCTGAGCCTCCTGAGTAGCTGGGACTACAGGAAAGCACCACCACGCCCAGCTAATAAAGCTATGGGATTGCTGTCAGGGTGGAGGAAGCCTATGCTAGAATGTTCCGGCAAGGATGTGAGTCAGGAAGACATCAACCTGTAGATCCCCACGCAGTCTTTGGAATTACAGACCTCAGAATGGCAGAAAATGCTTAAGTAAAAAAGCAAAAGATATGGCCAGGTGCAGTGTCTCATGCATGTAATTCCGGCACTTTGGGAGGCTGAGGTGGGTGGATCACAAGGTCAGGAGTTCGAGACCAGCCTGGCCAACATAGTGAAAACCCATCTCTAAACCAAAAATACAAAAATTATCTGGGCACAGTGGTGCGTGCCTGTAGTTCCAGCTACTCGGGAGGCTGAGGCAGGAGAATCCTTTGAACCCGGGAAGGGGACGTTGCAGTGAGCCAAGATGACACCACTGCACTCCAGCCTGGGCAACAGAGTAAGATTCCCTCTCAAAATAATAAAAATAATAATAACTTTAAAAAATCAAAGGATGCAGTCAGACGCATCCACCTACTTACCAGAAATGCTCAATTTCAGAAAAGAGTGGGTAAGTCTATTAGAGGTCTGAAGGTTTTCATTATAGAATTCTATCCCCAGCTGATATGGTTTGGCTGTGTCCCCACCCACATCTTACCTTGAATTGTAATAATCCCCAGGTGTCAAGAGTGGTGGCCAGGTGGAGATAACTGAATCATGGGGGCAGTTTTCCCCATACTGTTCTCATGGTAGTGAATAATCTCACGAGATCTGATGGTTTTATAAGTGGGAGTTCCCCTGCACAGGCCCTCTTGCCTGCTGCCATGGAAGATGTGACTTTGCTCCTCATTTGCCTTCTGCCATGGTTATGAGGCCTCCTAGGCCCTGTGGAACTGTGAGTCCTTTAAATCTCTTTCCTTTATCAATTACCCAGTCTCGGGTATGTCTTCATTAGCAGTGTGAGAACAGACTAAAACATCAGCCAGAGTATTCAGTAAGCATGTAAAGACACTTTCAGTTGTGCAAGGACTAAAGACATTTCTCTCACAGGTACCCAGGAAAGAGAGGAAGTAAACCCAGAGAGAATGTCCTGATGACAGCTGTGCAGCAAGCCTGGAGAGGGTACCTGGAAGCCATCTGAGAAAACAATAGAGATTGGGTCCTGGAGACCTAACAGAAGTGATGCAGTCATATAGTGGGGAAGGTAAAAGGGACCCTGGTTCTCTCTGATGGAGATTCCACCCCCTTGGGGTCCTATTCAATGAGACACAAGCTCTGTGTAATTATGGAAAGCACTCAGTAAGGCTGGATGAATGAATGGGAGACCCAGGCCCAGAAAGAGACATCCTTTCCACAGAGCCTCAGGGAGCTTCCTGCTCTGAGTCTGTCAGAAATGGGAGCAAGAATTGTCAAATGCCTTACTATGCCCAGCAGACTCCGTTAGAACCCGGCCACTGCCAGGATCACCAGCCAGTCCCTTGGAAGAGGCAGTGACAGACAGACAGACAGTCTGGGTAGATGGCCAGGAGCAAATAAGACAAGACACAGCAAACGTGGCTGAGGCTTTACTTTGATCAGGAAGGCCTAAGGCAGGGGTCATGTTACAGGAGCAGGGCCTGTAAACCAGTCAATGCTGCTCTTTCATGCAGCACGGGGACAGCTCGGGGCTGAGCTCCACAGGCGAGGGGCTAGGCAGGCCCCTCAAAGCAGACACAACCACTAACAGGAAGGAAGGTCAGGCTGGCTTTAGTGCAGCGAAGGGTAATGTTGGGAGGGGGATGTTCATGAAGAAAAGTGGGTAACTGAGGCTTTAAAGGGCCTGCATGGGACAGGGGTTTAGGGGAAGTGAAGAGGGGATAATAAAGTCTTGGGGGTAAAGATGGGAATAAACAGGAGAAAGGAATGGGGAGGCAGGTGCTGGGATGCAGAGTCCAGCTATGCTCCACAGCCTGGGCAGAGGGCTGAGTATGGGTTCCTCACTCCCACCTCCTGGCCTTCCAGGCATTACTTGTTGCCCAGACAGCCATCTTTGTGAACACCACAGGTCTTGGGAGGAGCGGCTGGACTTCATGTAGGCAGAGATCTTCTCAGAAGCCCTGAGACCTTGAGGGGAAAGAAATAGGCCAGAGCTCAAAGGTCAGCTGCCCAGCAGGGACAGACACAGCAGGTCAGGGCCTTGGCCACAGCCTTTCCACGTGGGCTCAAGTGCTGGGACATCACACAGCCTCTTAGGGTCCCCAGATCTGCAGAGTTAACTCTTTAGCTTCACCCCAAGTAATGCTGTACACAGTAACAGCTAACATATGGAGGGTACTGTGCTGTGCTCTGTACCCGAGAGAATTATAACACAAGCTTAGAAAATCCTTGACTGCTCTGCAAGTTGAATCTATTACCATCGTTTCTCATGTGGGAAACAGAGTTCAACTTAACTACTCACATTTAAATACCTAGTAAGAACAGGGCTACAATGTAGCCTGGTTCTGTCTCTCTCTGGTTCTGGCCTCTTTCTGCCAAATACTCTTCTTCTTCTGCCCCACCACCCCTCACACCCAACCCTGTCACCCCTTGACTGCACAAACAGTCTCCTTTTCCACAGGGAGGCTCTTGGCTTGTCTGGGTGTAGACACACAGAAGGGACCTCCAGCAGAACAAACGGGCTCACAACACACTCACCCAATGTCTCAGTAAAACCTGGATGAAAGTGGAATGGGGGGTGGCAGTGCATAAGAAAATGAAAGGTGAGACTAGGCTCTAATCATTCCCCTTAAAGCGGAAAGTCCAAAGTTCTCCATCTAATATCTGAGCAGAATCTCACTGTGCCCTAACCCATGGCATCTCCAGCCCTGCTGCTGCAGATCAGGCTACAAGACACTCAGATGTGCTGTGCACAATCTTACCGGGATTGAATTCCCAAATAAAGTATTCAAAAAGATCTAGCCAGGCATGGTGGCTCTCACCTGTAATTCCAGCATATTGGGAAGCCGAGGTAGGTGGATCACCTGAGGTCAGGAGTTCGAGACCAGCCTGGTCAACATGGTGAAAGCCCATCTCTACTAAAAATAGAAAAATTAGCTGAGTGTGGTAGCGGCTACTTGTAATCCCAGCTACTCAGGAGGCTGAGGCAGAGAATTGCTTGAACCCAGGAGGCAGAGGTTGCGGTAAGCCTAGATCACGCCACTGCACTCCAGCCTGGGCAACAGCAAGACACAATCTCAAAAAAAAAAAAAAAAAAAAAAAAAAAAAAATTCCCGGACTGCTTGTTCTCAAACTGATTGACCTTGGCATGTCACAGGCCAGAGACCTCAGCTGTCCTCCACCCCTCCCTTCCCACCACATCTTACATAACTCCAAGGCCACTTAAGCCTAGACCAGAACCAGAGCAGATGGGAACTAGCTAAGCAAGCAGATCTCTTGATGGGGAGTGGGAAAGGGAAACAGATTCTAGGCTCAGAAGCCCTTTGGACTAGTGCCTCAAATTCCCAAATCTGTCCTAAAGCAGGATTTGCTGCTCTCAAACAAGATCAACACGGGTGAGGGATGCTTCTCCGTGAGTGAGGGCAGGCCCCGGGCCCAGTACCCAGGTGGTGCCACACACCCCTCAAGGGTTGCTCTGCCGGCAGGCCTCTCACTGCACTCTTTTCCAGGATGGGGCGGTCATCTATGCATCTCCCACTGTGCCTCACACCCTGCCTCATGCAGAGGAGAAGGTCAGTAAACAGGAGTAAAACCAGCATGCCACTCATCTCACAGGGGGAACACGTGGAACATTGAAGGGGAAAAAGAGAAGAGAAGTAGCTCATGCCTGTAATCCCAGCACTTAGGGAGGCCGAGGCGGGCAGATCACCTGAGGTCAGGAGTTTGAGACCAGCCTGGCCAAATGGTGAAACCCCGTCTCTACTAAAAATACAAAATTTAGCTGGACATAGTGGCGCACACCTGTAATCCCAGCTACTCTGGCAGCTGAGGCAGGAGAATCGCTTGAACCCAGGAGGCGGAGGTTACAGTGAGCCAAGATTACTCCATTGTACTCCAGCCTGGGCAACAGAGCAAGAGTCTGTCTCAAAAAAAAAAAAAAAAAAAGGAAGAGAGGTGGAGTAAGAAAGTGCCCCAGCACTGGGCATTTCAACATAAACTCCTTCCACAGGGGCACCCACATATGTACCTTAATCCAGCTCCAGCCACAGCCCTGGCTCTCAGGACTCCCCACACAGGGGTCCGATCATGCAAAGCTTCTGGAGGTAGCAATGAATATTGCCCGTGGGTTTAGCACTAGACATCAACGCCACCGTTGTGCCAGTCCTACTATTGCCAGCTCCATCCATGGTCACGAAGTGCTCTGCCTCTTCCAAAGTGTCCTGGGCTGTGAAACCCAGGCTAGGGGAAGCCTAAGGCTTTTTCTCTGGTCACATACAGGAGAGCCCTGACTGCCACCCATAGATCCAGAGGCTCATAGGGAGCCCAGCACAGCCTCCACCGGCTCTGGGACCCTGAGCAATGCCTGACCATCTCATTCTCAGTTTCCTTATCTCCAAAATGGGCGAGATAATTCTGTCACCCTGTTGGAATGTTATAAAATTCAAATTCCACACAATAGGTATAATGTGCTGGGCACGGTTCGTGGCATGAAGCCAATGCTCAATAAATGCAAGTTATTCTATGTGTAGCTCTAGGACTGGGAAAGAATCTCAAAGGAGGGAAAGGAACAAGGGGCATCAAAGAGAAAGGAGGATGGGGGCATCACCTCAAAGCGGGAGATGAAGTCCTTCAAATTTGGGAAGGCATCCAAGCACTTGGGCTCAAATGTATGGTGCAGGTCAAGGACATCATAGACGAGAAAATCTACAAAAGTGATCTGCACAAGGCCAAGAATATGTGGGCTGGAACCTCCACAACACATGAAGCAAAACAGATCTCATTCCCTATATCACTCCTTCTTTACCGTGTCTCCTGCAAACCATGGCCACTTCCCCAGAAACTGTGAATAGAGCTTTAGCTTTTCAGGGAGTTCCTCCAAGTATTTTGGCTTCAGTTTCTCCTGAGGCAGGAAACAACTGTCACCACCCCCAGACAAAAGCTCCCTGCATAGACATGGCCTCCCCAGGGCTGTGGATCGCCCAGGCTGGCCACGGGCAAGCAGCTGTCTTCCCTGCAACTAAAACTGGGGCAGTGCCCAGGCCTCAATTGGATACATCAGCAATTATTAGACTCTGACTGGGTGCCAGACCCTATCTGAAGTGATCAGAA